>NC_070614.1:44174583-44802500 GCF_027172205.1 Podarcis raffonei | reverse complement strand
CTCTTTGCACCCCAAGTTGGGGAGCAGGAACAGCAGCAGCAGCACCACCAACATCCTGATTTCAAACTTTATTCTATGCATGGGCTTTCCTCCCTCTCTGTCTCTTTCCAACATGGTTGCTATTTTCAGCCTGATTTGAACAAGATGGCTTGGTGGCAGAAGAATCTGCCAAGGGATTTCTCCAGTGGACATATATCCACTTTATCCTTGATTTCAACATTGTCAGAAAAGCATGCCTTGGATATCAGATAAGTAACCCTGATCTGAAGCTTTAGCTATGTTAGGATTGTTATTGATTAAATTTCTATAGTGCCTTTCTTCTAAAGAACACAGGGCAGTTTACAACATAAAAACACAAAATGCATAACATAATAATAAATAATAAAAATAATAAATACCGCTACCCCCACTACAATGAAAGAAGGAACCTGAACAGCTTAACAGAGCCTGATCACACTTTTGTTCTTTATCTGATCTGGCCATGGATTACTGAAGCGTTTATAATCATTTTAGCCTTGCTTGTTGATTTTTCCCTGTCTCCCTACTGTCTTCCAGAGCTTTGGCCGGGTGAACTGATTACTGTAATCTTAATAATTACAGGGGAAAGAATCACTACTGAAATGCTTTGGGATGATGTAATGTGTCATCATTTGGCGCTCTGCCAAAGGAAACTTATTTGTTAGAGCAGAGGTTATGGAGGGGATCGCCAAGGTCATCTAGTCCAAAGCTCTGCTGATAGAGGGCCTCCACAGCTACAAAACCTGTAATACGCGACCATCAGAATATTGTTGTGAGTGGTGTGAGATTCCAGGGGGTTCCAGGCACTTGCCCAGGGTTCGTGTTTCCTTTTGGGAATGAAGCATGGTTGAGATTGTGGTGTCTTTATGATATATGGTTTATTAGCACATATATACAACCTGACCCTGCAATGGAGCATCATCACCCCCAAAGGGACTTGTTTTGCGCATAGCTACAGCCTTGGATTAGATACAAATGAAACATATTTTTTTTGAAATAATTTTTATTTTATTTTACAAATTCATTAATATTCAAAATCACAGATATTAAAAGTTACACAAGATTCTTCCGGATCTCAAGACCTCCCCCCTCCCCTCCACGGGTTCTTTGTGGTGTCTTTATGATACAGTGGCACCTCGGGTTACAGACGTTTCAGGTTACAGACTCCGCTAACCCAGAAATATTACCTCGGGTTAAGAACTTTGCTTCAGGATGAGAAGAGAAATCGTGCAGCGGCAGCACAGCAGCAGCAGGAGGCCCCATTAGCTAAAGTGGTACCTCAGGTTAAGAACAGTTTCAGGTTAAGAACAGACCTCCAGAACGAATTAAGTACTTAACCCGAGGTACCACTGTATATGGTTCATTAGCACATATATACAACCTGACCCTGCAATGGAAGGCTTCACAGCATCAAGACCCCAAAAGGATGTTGTTTAGCCCATAGCCACAGCCTTGGATTAGATACAAATGAAACATTGCCCCCCCTCCTGTCTCCAGCTTTTCACATTTTTCCTCCATTTTACATCACTGCCCTCCAAACTCTCTACTCTAAACTCTGACATTATCTGTTGAGGGATGGAGCCCCACCCATTTCACTTCTCACACTGAGCCGCTTAATCCTTTTTAAGGATTATCACCCAAGTGATCACCTCATCAGTAAGGGAGCCTGGCTTATATTTGAACATTTGCTAGACCCTGGGGTTCAGGAAGCTAGTCTGGCTTGATTAACTTTTAACACTTGCTGGATCCAGGGATTAGAGGGGTCTGGACCCCAGTTTAGCACTCCAAACCATAACAATATGAACAGACCCCCAGTTTACACTAGATGTTCAATATTTTTTAATGGAAAACATGGCATCTTAGGTTAGAACAATGAAACACAAAACAATGCAACAGAGTATCATGAAAAAAGAACAACACTTTTCTCTCTGTGTCTATTTTCTACTGCTGGGCTACATTGTTTAACCAATGTAACAATCATAGTTTCTTTCCTTCACAAGGCTCCTATTCATTAACACCGCTGTTATGAGGGTTCATGGTTAACCTACATTTTGTGTTTGTAACTGGATAAGAAGCTGGCCTAACCTGCAGTGTACTCTGGGTAATCACCCCCTTTGCCCATGTCTTTCTGACCCTCCATAGCAATTGCTGTGTGACAGGGGCCTTAATAATTAAATGACTGAAAATGCTGAGTCACAATGATGATGATAATGAAATACATGAGCAATGGATGTTAGGGTGTGAAACCTAAGACGCTGGCAAGTTAGCAATGTCATGTGACTTTAAGTAGTCAAGCTTGTTAAGTTGTTAAGTTGCTCAGTATATAAAGAGTGTTTGTTTTCTCTGCCTGTGGGGCGTGAAGCAAAAATGTCTGAAAGCTCTGGAAGTGTTTCTGTTATCTTTCTGCAATAAACCTGTCTTTGGAAAGACAGGCTTCCCTGTGTCGTTATTTCTTTGCTGCTGAGACTTTGAAGCTTGTACTGCAACAAGAATCTCTGCACTGGACTTAATTAATGCTCTGCAAAGAGAACTGTTGCTGGTGGCGCAGCGGAAGCGTTTACTGGACCAGTACACAGACTCTCTTAATGGAAACATCCCTGAATGCAGATTTTACAACTTGAGAGCCGTGTCTCCAGAGGCCAACTCAGTCAAATATAGATACGTAAATTTGGGATGAGTAAAACTATAGCATGCCATGGGGCAAGCCTACCTATGTATCAATACCCCTCCTCATTGCATCACAAACATGCCCACTTCTGGTACCCAAAATCCTATAGAGAAGTTCAGATTTTAGCCTTGTTGGTCACTATTCCTATTTCTGGGTCCTGGGTCCAGCACATCCTTTTTCTTTTTCTTTTTTTCTTTTTCTTTTTATTATTATTAAAGATTTCTTAGTTTACAAGAGTATGTGCAAATTCTCTTTTTCAAATTACATTTTCTACTGGTCAGTTTCATTTGTTGAGACTTTAGTGTTAAATTAGGAAGAAAAAAGGGGGGGAGGTGGAGGGGACCATGGTGGGTGGGGTTGGGGTCTGGTGGCGATGTTTCTCTTCTGCTTAATGTATGTGTGGGGTTTTGTGTTAAAACACCCACCCACCCCACTCACTCGTGAAAACAAAGTTCACCACAGCCAATCACAAACAAGCAACCACAACCTAGGCCAACCACAACCTCTCTCACCACCAAAGGAACAGAAGCGAATAGCAAAGAGAACCTACACAAACGACACTGACACTAAAGTCCAGCACATCCTTATGCCCACACAGCTGCAGCAGTTGCTCTAGTCAGTGGTTGGATAGGTAAACTCTGCATTGATCACTATCTTCTTGGGAGCAGAGCTGGCCCAAGACATTTTGGTGTCTGAGGTAAGCCACAAAACGGCACCCCCATCCTCTCCAGGGATACCAACAACATAAGTGAAACTACAAACATGTCTGTTGATTACATATTTCTCTCTATCGGCTGCTCTCTATTGTTGAATTCAGACCTTTCCAAAATAATGTAACTTTTTAAATTCATATATCACTTAGTCAAAAAATATACTGTAATACATATATTATCTCTACATCTCATTCATATCAGCTATCTAATCAGAATAGCTATAGAATAATGTTGATGTTTCTCTTTCTCTTTTGGAGTTTCAGTTTCTTAAGCTGAACTTTGTATCCACTTTAGCTGAACATTTGCCTCAGTTGATCAGAAAGGGCTCTTAAAAGAACAGGCAACCATTTTGCAGTTTAGAAACAAAGCACAAAATTGCTGAAATGGTTTCATTTGGTCACCTTGTCCTCATTCATTCACATTTTTTGAAGTTTCACTGTAGAATACCAACTTGAAAATCACAGATTCTAATATTATTTATTATTTATCTTTCTTTGTATTAGATGTTCTCTGGTGTTCAACTCAGGCCTCACAAGAATAATGTAGCATTTGGGGGAAAAGATGCAAGTCAGTAATCCTGCACTAGAGGTCAAGATGGAGAAAATCTCCACAGCCACCATGTATTTTCCTCTGGTGCTCAGGTAAGTTGGAATAAAGGACATCCAAACACTGCAGAAGACCAGCATGCTGAAGGTGATGAACTTGGCTTCATTGAAACTGTCAGGTAACTTCCTGGCTAGGAAAGCCACAGTGAAGCTGATAATGGCCAGGAAGCCCATGTAGCTTAAAACACAGTAGAACATGAGGACTGACCCTTCATTACATAAGAATATAATTTCTTCACTCATTGATTGCATGTCCAAATCTGGAAAAGGGGGAAAAGTTGCCAACCAAAGACCACAAAGCCCCACTTGAACAGTGGAGCCAGAGAGGACAATGGAATAAGTCAGTTTTTTGCCTACCCACTTCCTGATTGTGGATCCTGGCTTGGTAGCCATGAATGCCAAAACCACTGATATAGTTTTCGCCAAGATGCTGGAGAGGGCCACAGAGAAGACGATGCCAAAACTTGTTTGTCGGAGTGGGCAGGTTGCCTGCTTAGGTGTTCCAATGAACATCAAGGAGCAGAGGAAACACAAGAGGAGGGATACAAGGAGAATGTAAGTGAGGCTTCTGTTGTTGGCTTTGACGATGGCAGTGTCCCGGTGTTTAATGAAGATGCCAAACACTAGAGCTGTGATCAGAGAGAACAGTAGTGCTGAGGAAGTTGAAATGATGGCCAAAGTTTCATCAAAGCCCAGAAAGTTTGGTATTTTAGGAATGCAATTATCCTGGTCTTGGTTAGGATACTTATTTGCTGGGCAACTGATACAAGTTTCCATGTCTGAAAAGACAAAGTGAAATTACGAAGAAAATTCTTTAAAAAAATTGTCATCAGGAGTTCACCTTGTTTAATTTTCTTTAGCAGGACAGCTTTCAAAACCTCTAGCCCAAATATGGAATTTCTACACAGAGGACATCTCTGTGTTTTAGTCTTCCTCCTCTTTTTTTAGAAATCTATGTAAAATGCAATACGTTCTTTTCTAAAAACATTTTCTTTAGGATGTTTTAAAGATTAAGCAATTATCTGACTTTTAGAAAACATCTGAAGGCAGCCCTGTTTAGGGAGGTTTTTAATGTTTGAAGTTTTATTCTGCTTTTAGTCCTCTGTTGGGAGCCTCCAGGATTGGCTAGGGAAACCAAGCCACATGGGTGGGGTATAAATAACAAAATTATTATTATTATTTATTATATTATAAACAACAATAATAACAATATAGAAATCCATTACTTAACCCTCCCCACAGCAAAATTTTAATGACAACAAAATTTTAAGGATCTAAGAATTTCTAAATAAATGGTGCAGTTTGGTCTATCTTAACATGACATTTCTCACCCTTTTCACTTGAGTACATCCCGCTGGGACATGGATCACAATCATAGCAACAAAATTTACTTGTTTCCTTTTTTTTCTTCCCGTAACCAGGGTGGCAGTTGTCATTACATATTGAAAGGGGTGGCACCTATCCAAAATATTGGAAGAATTTAGTTTTTTAAAAAATGTTTTGGAGATTTAATCTTATACCAGGGGATGTATAAGCAATAGGAGGACCAATAATGCGAAACATTTGGTCCATATTTGCACAGGTGGCACATACAATGGGATAAAAAGCAGCCACATAGCATCAAGTGAAGGCGCTGCACTGCTGTCTGAAGGTTGTGTTGGACAGGATGATGGCTGAATCTTTATGCGTCCAATGTACTTTGGTTGAGTGGTTTCTGTCTCTCCGAAGGGATTGGGCTCATTATGAAGGAATATGTTTGTATTTTGGAAGTACTTTGAGATTCCAACTCATCACCAGGGTCTCAAGTGGCTTCTGTGACTGGGCGCTGCTTATGCCCATCTTAGGTTTATGCACTAGCTGCAGCTATGCCTAGCATCATGCAAACTCCAGAAGATTATAATGTTCATTTTAAGCCCAAGCAATGCTGTAACAAGATTAGCATTATATCAGATTCCACTAACTGGAGATCTCTCTCTGGAACTTTACACAAAAGAATGGCTAACAACAGTATCTGATAGCCATTGGTCCTTAATGTGAGATGTCTTCTGCGCATGTTGCTCTTTTTCGTATTGTGGCTCATATGTTTATTTAGTGTTAGACCTTACAGTATTCCTTAAAGGACATTGCTTACTCCCTGGTGGCTTACAAATAAACAACATTAGCAATTTCCCTATCCTATACAATATAATATAATATCACATACAAAGCAAATTGTGATTAAAATCAACTGGGCAACAAGTAAGTTCTCTTAAACTAACATGCTAGCATGTTCCCACAAATAAAGGCAATCGTTCAAATAGATATTCTCTTCATTCAAATACTATCCATTTATATATGAATTTCCTCTCCTTAAACCCTACTTTTCTCTCCGAGGAAACGTCACATTTAATCAGCTGCTAAGTGAAAAAAGCCTCCTTGTTTTCATTGCATCCCATTTTATCTAGATAATCATGAATGTTGGCATTTGAGAAAGCCTTTCCTACTCCCAGGAGGGAAGGGGTTGTGAGCGGGAGACGATTCCTGCGTCATGCAGGGGGCGCTCTGCCCCCTGCTTCTATTCCAGGGCTGGCGCCACGCCCCTCCCCAGTTGGACATCCAATAGGGGAGCTCGACAGGGGCGTGGCTTGCTGCTCAAACGCAGCCACGCCAGCCATCCCCACCATTGCACACACATTTTCTTCGAGTCACCCACCCTCCACTCCCTTTAGATTAGCTGTTCCTGAGACTTTGCTATGGACCTCTGATTGGTCGCCCTGTTTAACCAGGGGGCCTGGTAGGAGTTTTTTCCAATTGGCTAAATTGGCCTGGCCTCTTGGTTTTTTTCGCCTACCTCGTAGCAACCGTCACAACTTTCGTGGTATTTGGCGGTTAGGCATTGGAATGTGTTGTTGGTGTTTCGGGGGGCAAGGTGTGGCCATCACCTTCCCCGACAATTTTGGGTATTCTGCTAAAGGAATCCGGCGGTCGTGGATCCTGTCCGATGCCTGTGTGGCGGGGGGCCATGGCCCGACCCTCGGTGACATCAGGAAGAGAGCCTATAGTTGGATTAGCATCAACAGGCTTCCCCTACTGGTGGTTAACCCCTCCTCAGACTCACCCCTCTACGAGTGGGTGGAGTCTAATGTTCCGTGGTCCAATGCCTAAGCCAATACCTTATCACATGCTGTAATCAATAAAGTTGTGGCCTTTACCTTACCCATTAACCTTACATTCTGTGTCCATGTGTCTTTATTCCCCAAGCGGGGATCGGGTCCTCGAATCACAAATTTATTTCCTCACCTGAGTCAAGTCCCTGTGCCACTTAATCTGCCCATCGTTAATGGTGAGCTCTTTGCCTGCAGGAGCCTGAGGATCCAGCCTTCCCACTTTGACCCTGATGTAGGATCTATTTGGGAAAGTGATCAAATTTGTAATATCAAAACCAGCTGCTAATTCTCCACGTTCATTTAATGCAATTTCATCACCAACAGAGTTGTTGAATGAGATCTTCTGTAGGAATGAGTGGAGCTAGATGGAAAGAGAATCAAAAGGTTTATAAAGTATTATAACATTCTGATTAAGATTGTTGAATAGTTTTCCTAGATGCATTCAAGATCTTTATAACTAAGAGCTATAAAGTTTTAATTCAATGTATAGTTTATGACAGTGTAGAATTGGTAGAACCATTCTTGTATTCTGAAAATGAAGGAATTTATACCCCACACACCACATATGGAGCAAAAGTTACATGCTGTCATGTCAAAAGACTTCTTTTATGCCCCCTTTCCATTTCACTTTTTAATCAGTATTGTGTGATGATATGTTCTTGCATAATTGGGACCGGTCAGGGACATATTAGAATCTTTGCAATTGCTTCTCCATGCTAATATCTTACCTCTAAGAGGAAGATGGTCTAAGGATCATATTTGGAGTGGACATGACAACTGAGGAGTTTTAAAAAGTTAATGTTATGACAAAACCTCCCAATGATTTATGTTCTGCTTAAGGAGCATAGCCTGCAACGCAGTAGGAATCTTCTTTTAGATTTGAAGAGGCCATTCAAAAGTCTCCATTACAGAAATCACGTAGGATATGTTGAAGGAAATTCTTTGTAAGCAGGTATTTCCGTCACTTCCTGCTAAATCAAATGACTGCTGTCTCATTTTAGGCACACCATTGCTATTCTAACTTATCGCTTGTGCACATCAAAAAGTGGATAAAAGAAGTTTGTTCAGAAGACTCCATTGGAAGTGCTAAGTCTGGTGATAAATTGTTAAACTTAGCATGAAAAGCATCTCTTTGCTGATCTGTATTACATGACATTTTAGAAGCAATTTTTCAGAGGTTTTGAACAATCTCTCTGGATGACAATAATTAAACCCACTATTCTTGAGACTCTTGAGAGTCCCATAGACTGCAAGAAGATCACACCTCTTCATTCTTAAGGAATTCAGCCCTGAGTGCTCACTGGAAGGACAGATCGTGAAGCTGAGGCTCCAGTACTTTGGCCACCTCATGAGAAGAGAAGACTCCCTGGAAAAGACCCTGATGTTGGGAAAGACTGAGAGCAGAAGGAGAAGGGGACAACAGAGGACAAGATGATTGGACAGTGTTCTCGAAGCTACAAACATGAGTTTGACCAAACTGTGGGAGGCAGTGGAAGACAGGAGTGCCTGGAGTGCTCTGGTCCATGGGGTCATGAAGAGTCGGACACAACTAAACGACTAAACAACAACAACAAACCAATTTATTGAGAAGCTGCAGTTTGTTATTCTACGATGCGCCTCCTACCCTATATTACTTTTAAAAAAAAGGTATATTGGGACCTTAGAGATACTTTTTCAATATTGACAGTTTGAATAATTACTTATATCTAGTGCAATGCCAAACGACTCTACTGCCTCATTTCACCAATGGCTTCCTTCTCCTCTGCAAATTAAGAGTTGATTTTTCTAATGCTTTTGCTGGTGTTGGCAGCACAGAGAAGGTTTTTCAAAGTTTGTATGGGTGAGTCAGAAAGTTCTTAAGAAACTCAAAGAGGGAAGTGAATTGCCTATATTATTTCTTATCCTTACTTAACATCACAAGGTGGCCAAGTGGAGAATGTGTTTGATTTTAATTTGCTTTCTCTTTTCAGCTTATGGCATCCCTATACTTTGCTAGACCAGTGCATACAATCAAAAGGTAGGGAAAGGAAAAAGAAGACAGGCACACCTTCCTAGCAAATATATTTAAACAATTATGCTGCATCTAACCAAACTTGGTTTGGATTTCTGTTACTACCCACCCCATGGTTACTATGCACCACAAAGCTATAAAAATTGTTTAATTAAATGTCATTTCAAATTTTGGAAAACACTACTTCCAGGACACAATAGAGAACACCTTCTAAACCAAACATTTTTTGACAGCAAACACTACCTTCCAAGGCTCTATATTCTGAGGAGATCGTCTGCCTGCAGCCTCCATTCTTCTGTGGTTGGATGCACCCATGTGCCTATGTAAGGCATGTGCCAAAGCAGAGACAGCATTATAGATACTGTAGCTGTGGCTGGTCATGCGCATTTCAAAAAATGACGCAGGAAGGCTCTCCAGCATTTCCTCTCCAGTACAATGCTTAGCTTTGTATGTTGACTTAGCAGAGTCTGCAAATGAACAATCAAACGCTTGTTCCCAGAAACCTGTGATAAAGCCATTTACCTCTTCCCAGGAAGGATTTACATTCTGCAGAAAGTATCGGAAGTCATGAATTTCCTTGGAATGAATTGCAAAGGAGATAGCACCATGGAACATTTGTATATTAACATCAATAAGTTTCTGAAGAACGTATACTATGAAATCAATTTGAGCTGTGGTAATCCATACTTTTCCTTCAGGTAAGTTCTTTTTGGACTGGGAAAGTATGAACTCAGTTAACTTCATTATAGTTAGAGCAGTTGACAACCATATAATAGATGCACTTTCTCCATATACAACAACTGCATTTGCTTTGCTTCTGATGAAAGTTGGGGACAAAATCTTTGTATCATCCACCATATGAAGTATGTTATCTTTGAAACGCACATGGTGTTCAACTCTTTCTGTGAATGCTGAACAGATCCCATTTTTGAAAAACATTGGTTCAATGGTATTCAAGAAACGTTCTCCAGCTTCATTAGCTGGAGTGATGAGCCCAACCCATTTCCATCCAAAATGCAGAAGCAACTGGATAATTCCTTGATACTGAAGAGCTTCATTAGGAGCCATGTGATAAAAGGAAGGGAACTTAATGTGATCATTCATGGATGCTTCAAATGAACCATATGAAATCTGAAGAATAAAAAAGAGAACCATTCCAAATGGATGGAAGAATTCATAACAAGCATATTTATCCCACATGTCCCAAATTTACTGATTTTGCTCAATTTCCCATTTCATATGGAGAGCATTTCTAGTTAACATGTCCCGATCTTTTATGATCCACTGATAATATTTTCCCAGGATCATATATGATTCCATCTGGTTGCCCCATTTACCACCTTAGCAGCTTTGAATCAATCTTCCCTTATATGCATTAAGCACACATCCTTAGTAACCTACCCCCTCTCATGCACATTGTTAGAGACCCCATGCTATAACAACAACAAACCCATACATTTAAGTCCCTTTCACTTGTCCCTGTTATCCCACTCCAAATTTATGAATCAATAGACTCCTACTGGAAAGAGAGCTGAAGAGTGAATTATAGTGTGAAATCTCAATTTTTTCTTACCCAGAATATTCCTACCTGTGGAATTTTGTAAAGACCCAAGATGTCTGCCATGCACAAGGTGACCTCAGAGCTCAGTCCCCCAATGACTCCTATTATATTTTCCTGGGAGCCACATTTGTAGTTGGGGACAAAGCTATGTGAGTTAAACAGCAGATCCAGAGTGGTGCGGTAGGTCATCTTAGAGTTACAGTAGCTGTCATAAATGTGGAACCCAAGAGTGACATTGGGCAAGACCCTGGGATTCTCATTGATCTCATCAATCGCAAACACCAGGGCAAGGATGTGCTGGAAGAACTTTGATAACACCCTGTGAATAAAGTGGCATTATTCCATGGGGAAATAAAATAGTGCACATAATCTAGTTTTGAGAGGTACAACTTTCAAACTATTGTGGTATATAAGGACTATAAGGAAAGGCAGGAAAGTTAGTCATGAAGTAAGTATTATTGGAAGGATGGGTCTTGTTTTGTTCCTTTAGAATGTCTGGATTCCTCTTTAGCCCAAATCTGGTTTTTTAATTCCTCAAACACATAGATTCTGAAGAGACCTATACAGAATGGGTCATAAATTTTCTTGAATTTAACTTCATTTTTTGCATTTCTGACCATGTTGTTCCTTCTCTGTATTCAGTTTCATCTATAAACATGTGCTTTGCCATATGGTTATGCTACAGTTTTTGAAATTATTGCTGTATCCCTTTGGCAGTAGCTTTCTCTGGAAATGGAAATTTGCATTAAATGATAATAAGCTGATGACAGCTGCCATTTTCAATGCAAATTATCAGGTTTTCAAGAGAATAAAGATACAGCAATGGAGAGTTTCACATATATTTCTACCAAGTATGCCTGCTTGCAAGCTAGCAATGATGGTTGTGAAAGGCTCTGATCCCATGTTTACAAAATCCTTTGAAACCATTCTCCATTACTAACTTATCTCTGATTCTTTCCAATGAAAAAGGACACAAGCAATTGACCCCCCCCCCCAATTCATCAAGGAAACACAGGCTGGCTGTCACTCGCTATGAATCCTCATAACACCCCCTAGGCTGTAGTTGACCCACAGTTTTATCTATGTAAGAAGTTTTAGCTATTTAAGTCTCACCGACCTGCGTTGTACACTTTTTATCTGCAACTGCAAGTACACTAAGTAAAAGTTATTGGTTCTTTAAACTTTAAAAGAGAATGTCTTGCATAGTTTTTATAGGAGAAAAAAGAGAACTCATTAAAGGATCAAACGACCCAAGGCTGACTTCTGCACACTCTGGAAATGGGAACTAGAGTCTAATTCTCACAAGAAGTGCATCTGGCAACATCACTATGTAGCTTTCGGCAAATACTGAAGAGGCAACTCCAGACTCTCCAAGTGTCCCTATTTTCCAGGGAAGTCCCTGATAAAGAGACGCCATCCTGGTTTATGGTTGGATCCCGGAATTTCCCAGTTTTCCTTAGGAGGTCCCTACTTTTATTGGAGAAATGTTGTGGGGGGGTATGGAGTTATCTGACCCCCAAGTCATCTGAAGGCAGCCCTGTATAGGGAAGTTTTTAAATGTTTAATGTAATATTATGTTTTTATATATGTTGGAAGCCACCCAGAGTAGCAACCCAATGAGTTGGGTGGGAAATAAATAGTCAAATTCTTCTTCTTATTATTGAATAGGATGTCACTATTTTCATCAGAGAAATGTGGAAGGGATTGAGTCACTGAGTGCTTGAAAGAATGTTAATAGAAGTACAAATGGCAATTGAGCAAGAGTAAGTAGAAAATAATTTGAACACCAAAACTTGCCCTAGTCAAAGTTTATATGGGAGACTGGAAATCACATAATTTTATCTTATTCTTTTATAAATGCACTTCGTTTATGAATAACTGAGTAACTAATACCAACATTATGTTTTGCTGCGAAGACCTTTCTGAATACGGGGGAAGCAATCAATTAATAATGATACATGACATGAAATAATAGTTTTGCCTAGTGAAATTTGTAGGTTCATTTTGTTGTATTTTAGCAGCCAGTCCTTATGCAAGTTCAGGACATTCTCCATTACCTCTTGGTGGAGCAAATTCCACAGTTTAACTATTCAGTGTGTGCATAAGTAGGTTCTTTTGTCTTGAATTTTTCCACATTTAGCTTCATAGGATTTTCCCATGTTCAAGAATTATGAGAGAGGAGAAAAAAATTATCTATCCACTTTCACCACACCATACATAGTCTGGTGCACCTATATAATGTCACCCCCTGCTCACCTTTCTCTGAACTAAAAAATCCCAAATGTTGTAACCTTTTCTCATAGGCGAGTTGATCTGATCACTTTCCCCCTGCTTCTTCTGAACCATTTCAAGATGTGCAATATATCTTTTTAGATACGGCGAGCAAAACTGTACACAATATTCCATAATTGGTTTAATAGCATTATGATTTGGGTTGTTTTGTTTTTAGTTCTTTAAGGCTTAAGTGAGGATTCCTAGCATGGAATTTGCCATCTGCAAAGCTTCTATACGCTAGGTCAGCATTTTCAATGAGCTGTCATTACTGTCCCAGTATCTCATTTGTGGTCAATCACCCCCAGTTTAAAAACCATAGATTTGTAAGTGAAATTAAGGCTTTTTTGCCCAAAGGTACATCACTTCACACATTGGATTGCACATTGGATTTGTCATTTTGCTGCTCATATATCCCATTGTGAAATATCTGTTTGGAGCCTCTTCACAATCTATTTCTGTTTTAAACACCCTGAAAAATTTGGTGGCATCAGCAAACTTGCCTGCTTCATTGTTGGTTTTTTGCCGCCACCCCTTCTCCTTCTCTTACTCAATTTTCTCTTTGCAGAATTGAATCACTAAATCTTAAGGATTCCTAATGTCCAAGTGAGAGTTTAGACGTGGCTTGTATGCGCAGATGTTTCTCATACAGTCTATCAAATCTTTCAAATTAATACAGTCAATTGATTAATACAGTTTATTAATACAATTCTAAAACTACTCATTCAAAACAAAGTATATTTCAGTCAAATATTGATATTTAACAAATGTATAAAATCATATTAAGTACTATTTACTTACAGTGGGTTGTTAATCAAGGCTTCAGAGGGGTGTTTATTGAATAAAACATTGGGGAAGACGTAGCGGATATGAGATGCAATCCCACCAATGACAGGGTCACCTGGCTCATACCACTCATGTGGAATAGGTACAGGGTTGGCTGTGGTAAAATGAGCACTATGCACTTGACACACCATGTTGGGGAAGAGCAGGAGAAGCAGCAGCAGCAAGGTTCTACACATGGACTCTTCTTTGCCTCTCTACAATATCATCATTATCATCAGCAGCAGCCTGATTTGAACAGCATGGATTTGGAGGCAGCAGATTCTGCCAGTTCAGTGCTTAAAGGGACATGCATGCATCTTATCATTAAACCCTGTCACAAAGACCGGCCTTGAATGGTAAATAAGATGAAGTGATTTGAAATTTTGCCTATACAATCACAGAGCCTTCTCTCTTCTGCATTATTCTAACTGTCTATGAAACCTTTCAGGCTTGCTTGCTGATTCTCCCCCACCCAACATTTTGCCTTCTGGAGCATTGGCAAGGTGACTTAATTATTGTAATTTTAATAATTACAGGGGAGACAATCACTTGCAATTTTTTATGGACTCCATGGCGCATCATCTTTGGCAGAACTGTCAAGTAAATATATTTATCACCTCATGGAATTATAGCTTAGGAAGAACATGACTTTGCTTGTTTTTTGTTGTTGTTTTTTTGTATGCAACCATGTAATTGAGAAGCGAGAAAATGGAGGGGTGGTAGATTCTGCTTCTTGTGCCTTCGTGGGTACCTTGTCATCAAGGTGTTGATGGAAGCAACATGATAACTTTCTATTTGTGTGAGCAGCAAGTTCTCACCAAGAACAATGGCTTCTGGGTACCTAGGTCAATTGTATGAATGTAATGGGGGAGGGGAACTGGATAATTTTGGGGAGGGGATGTCTTTGCCATTTCACACCGGGTTCCCTTTGATCCTTCGTTTGACCCATCACCCAGCCTATCACTTCATGGGAAATTAGCTTATATTAATCAGCTGCTGATTCAGGGGATTAGAGATGTCTAGTACATAGTTTGGCATCCCAAACCCTAATTAAATTCTGACACTTGCTGGGTCCAGAATTTATAGTGGCCTGGCAAACAACAAGCTCTATATAGCTTCATAAAAATAAATAATAAGTTTCTGTTTCCATCTCAAAGTTTCAGTTTCTTCAGTTGAACTTTTGATCTGCTTTTCAACTGTTTTTCACATTTGGTCAGAACAGCTTCTTTAAAGAAGAGGCAACCATTGTGCAACCCAGAAATAAAAGATTTTTTATTACATAAATAAGATGTTCACCATTTAATCCTAAATTGCTGAAATAGTTTCATTTGGCCACATTTTCTAATTGATTTACATATGATGATATTTTGATGTAGAATACAAAGAACATGTATGAACCGAGAAAGTCTTCTGTTTATAACTTTCTTTGTATTAGATGCTACTTGTGGAGGATTGAATGACATGGCCTTTGATGATGTTAATTCAAAGTCAATTTAGATTTTAGGGAAGTTGCCTGTCAGTGTGAAGCCCAGATATATCATTCAGAACTACAATAGCTTCAGGCATAGAATTCCTGGATTCTGGATCCTAGATCCTGGGTCCAGCACATCCTTATGCCCACACAGCTGCAGCAGTTGCTCTAGTCATTGGTTGGATAGGTACAGGTAAACTCTGCATCGATCACTATCTTCTTGGGAGCAGAGCTGGTCCAGAACACTTTGGTGCCTGAGGTAAGCCACAAAATGGCACCTCCATCCTCTCCTGGGAAGAAGGAATGAGTGAATGTCTCCATCAGGAACAAGTGGGGAATAAAAATCAACATTGGGATCTGCTGCCCCTGTGGATCTTGCCACCAGCGATGGTTGCCTCACCTTTCCTCATGGGAGGGCCAGCCCTGCTTGGGAATCATACAACACACTGTTATCCTCAATCCCTTTATCTTCCCCTTGTAGTGTAGGAACTTTTTACTTTGAGTTTGAATGCATGAGGATATTACTTTAATTGCACCCATGGTTCTATATATTTTGAACTATGCTAATCAATCTATTGTTAAAAGATCATTTATTCTTTTGTAATAAACCAGCTCCATGGGGAACAGTCCAGTTTGTGAGAGCTCTTTACTGGGCATAAGATAATTTGGGCCTATTCTCAGAGCTGTGTCCAGTTGACTCCCGCAAAATAGCTCACAAGGCAGTGTGCTTTAGTGTCAGTGAAGCTCAGATGCTGACAGGAGGAGAAGGAGCAGGCACAGGGAGAGGACAGTTAACAGCAGAAAGCAGAGAGGAGGGGGAGAGCAGCTGTAATCTGAGCTCTGACCAAAGGGACAGACAGATGTGTGAGAAGTCCGATAGTGGGCAAGATGTTGGAATGCAGGAAACCCTCTCTGCCAAATCTCGTAGGATTTCAAAAGTGGCAGAGACACTCGAAAGATACCGGAAGAGAAGGCGGGGGCTTCCGTGCTGGGGAAGGGGGAGGAGCTCAGTCCAGGCAACATCATCTTCTGGGGAGGACAATGAGTAGAGGAGCTCCGTCCTAGTTTGTTATTGTAGCAATAAATCTGAAATAATTAACAGCCAGAGTCGTCTCGCGTTTGTGGGAGAGACCAAGCCGTAATATTTAGGGGTGAGTTAGTTTGTAGACACAAATGGGGATTCCAATATACACTTGTCTGACCTCATGTTCCTAAACTGATACCAAGAACATAAGTGAAACTACAAACACATCTGCCATTTACATATTTCTCTCTATCAGTTGCTCTCTATTGTTGAATTAAGGCCTCACTAATATAACATAGCTTCTTTATTTAGTTTCTTAAATAATATACCACTTAGTAAAAAACAACTCTAATACTTAACTCTTTATTCATATTAGCTGTCTAATCAGAATAGCTATAGAATAATGTTGATGTTTCTCTTTCAATTTCAGAGTTTCATTGTCTTCAGTTGAAGTTCAGAAGGTAATGTGAACATTTGCCTCATTTGGTCTGAATGGCCTCTTAAAATAACATGCAACAATTTTGCAGCCCAGAAACAGAGCACAAGATAGATGAAATAGTTTCATTTGGTCACATTGTCCTCATTCATTCACATTTTTGACATTTCAGTGTTGAAAATTAAGAACAATCATGGAACTACAATTTTTTATATTATTTATATTTTTCTTTGCATTAGATGTTCTCTGGTGTTCAATTCAGGCCTCACAAGAATAATGTAGCATTTGGGGGAAAAGATGCAAGCCAGTAATCCAGCACTAGAAGCCAAGATGGAGAAGATCTCCACAGCCACCATGTATTTTCCTCTGGTGCTCAGGTAGGTTGGAATAAAGGAGATCCAAACACTGCAGAAGACCAGCATGCTGAAGGTGATGAACTTGGCTTCATTGAAACTGTCAGGTAACTTTCTGGCTAGGAAAGCCACAGTGAAGCTGACAGTGGCCAGGAAGCCCATGTAGCTTAAAACACAGTAGAACATGTGGACGGACCCTTCATTACATAACAATATAATTTCTTCACTCATTGATTTCATGTCCAAATCTGGGAATGGGGGAAAGGTTGCCAGCCAAAGGCCACAGAGCCCTACTTGAACAATGGAGCCAGAGAGGACAATGGAATAAGCCAGTTTTTTGCCTACCCATTTCCTGATTGTGGATCCTGGCTTGGTAGCCATGAATGCCAAAACCACTGATATAGTTTTGGCCAAGATGCTAGAGAGGGCCACAGAGAAGACGATGCCAAAACCTGTTTGTCGGAGTGGGCAGATTGCCTGCTTAGGTGTTCCAATGAACATCAAGGAGCAGAGGAAACACAAGAGGAGGGACACAAGGAGAATGTAAGTGAGGCTTCTGTTGTTGGCTTTGACGATGGCAGTGTCCCGGTGTTTAATGAAGATGCCAAACACTAGAGCTGTGATCAGAGAGAACAATAGTGCAGAGGAAGTTGAAATGATGGCTAAAGTTTCATCAAAGCCCAGAAAGTTTGGTATCTTAGGAATGCAATTATCCTGGTCTTGGTTTGGATACTTATTTGCTGGGCAACTGATACATGTTTCCATCTCTGAAAAGACAAAATGAAATTACAAAGACAATTCTTAAGAATTTTAGTCATCAGGAGTCCACCTAGCTAATGCTCTTTACCAGGGTAGCTTTCAATCTTCTAACTCAAAGACTTTCGTCTGAGATATTTCAAAAATAGATCTCATGCATCAAATATGGAATTTCTACATAGAAGATATCTCTATCTTTTAGTGACCCTCCTCCTCTTTCTTAGAATGCTCTATAGTGAAAAGAGAGCAACATTACAGCTGAAATCTTGTGAGCCAAGAGAGGTCCACTGAATGAGACACCTACTCTCTCCCCAAACTGCCTTCTTCTTCGTGGAGTGACCATCACTTCTATTCCATCAGAATTTAGTAGAATTTGGATGTAAAATGTATTACGTTCCTTTCTGAAAAAATATTTTCTTCAGGATTTTTTTAAAGATTATATTGTAAACAATGAGAACAATACAGAAATAAATTATTTAACCCCCACACCACAACAAATTTTAAGGATCCCAGAGTTGGCTAAATAAATTGTGCAGTTTGGTCTATCTTAAGATGACATTTCTCACCCTTTTCACTTGAGTACATCCCGCTGGGACATGGTTCACAATCATAGCAGCAAAATTTACTTCTCTCCTTCTTTTTCTTCCCGTAACCAGGACGGCATTTGTCATTACATACTGACAGGGGTGGCACCTATCCAAATATATAGGAATAATTTTGTTTTTAAAGGTTTTATGGGATTTAATCTAACATCAGGGCATCTATCAGCAATAGGAGGACCAATAACGTGAAAACTATGATCCATATGGGCACGTGGAACATAAAATGGGATAAAAAGCAGCCGTTAAGCCTTATTAGATTTGAGTATAACTTAGAGGTTCTGCTTCTACTTGCAGAATTGTTTCATGAATGTTCTACCAGGAGCATCTTGTGTAGTTCCATGGTTTTTGGGCTGTGGTTCCCCATGAGGTTTCAGGTTCTTTCATCTTTGTGATTCAACATTTATATGAAACAGTTAGGGGCTATCTTCAAGGAATCTGGAGCACAGTGTTCATATGTGTACTGATGATGAACACCGGTATCTTAGAATTCCCTTGGAATGAGGAGAAACAGTGAAGGTGCTGCACTGCTGTCTGAAGGTTGTGTTGGACAGGATGGTGGCTGAATCCTTATAACTCCAAAGTGCTTTGGGTGAGTGGATGCTGTCTCTCAAAAGGATTGGCATGCCTTCTGGGAGGGATTGGACTCACTGTGAAGGAAGAAATTTGTAGTCTGAAACTACCTTGAGATTCCAACTCATCACTAGGGTCTCAAGTGGCTTCTGTGGCTGGTCTGCTTATGCCCCTTTTAGGTTGATGCACTAGGTACATCTATGCCTAGATGTATACCTGCTGCACATAGCATCATGCAAACTCCAGAAGATTATAATGTTCATTTTAAGCCCAAGCAATGCTGTAACAAGCTTAGCATTATATCAGATTCCACTAACTGGATCTTCCTCTGGGATTTCACATAAAAGAATGGCTGACAACAGTATCTGATACCCATTGGTCCTTAATGTGAGATGTCTTCTGTGCATGTTGCTCTTTTTCGTATTGTGGATCATATGTTTATTTAGTGCTAGACCTTACAGTATTACTTAAAGGACATTGCCTACTCCTTGGTGGATTACAAATAAACAATATATAGAACGGCAATTTTCATATCATATACAATATAATATCACATACAAAGCAAATTGTGATTAACATCAGCTGGGCAACAAGTAGGATCTCTTAAACTAACATGCTAGCATGTTCCCACAAGTAAAGCCAATTGTTCAAACATAGATTCTCTCCATCAAAATACTATCCATCTATATATGAATTTCTTCTCCATAAACCTTACTTTCCTCTCCAAGGAAACATCACATTTAATTAACTGCTAAGTGAAAAAAGCCTCCTTGTTTTCATTGCATCCCATTTTATTTGAAATGTTGGCATTTGAGAAATTAATTTCCTCACCTGAGTAAAGTCCCTGTGCCATTTAATTTGTCCATCATTAATGGTGAGCTCTTTGCCTGGAGGGGCCTGAGGATCCAGCCTTCCCACTTTGACCCTGATGTAGGATCTATTTGGGAAAGTGATCAAATTTGTAATATCAAAACCAGCTGCTAATTCTCCACGGTCATTTAATGTAATTTCATCACCAACAGAGTTGTTGAATGAGATCTTCTGTAGGAATGAGTGAAGCTAGGTGGAAAGAGAATCAAAAGGTCTATAAAGTATTATAACATTCTGATTAAGATTGCTGAATAGCTTTCCTAGATGCATTCAAGATCTTTATAATTAGGGGTTCTAAAGTTTTAATTCAAAGTATAGTTTATGAAAGTGTACAATTGGCAGAACCATTCTTGTTTTCTGCAAATGCAGGAATTTATACCATACACGACACAGTCAGATTGATAATTTTTGAAAACATTTGAAAGAAAGGTTACATATTGTCACAGTAAAAGACTTCTTTTATGCCCTTTTTCCATCTCACTTTTTATGTATTATGTTATTATATGTTCTTGGATAATTGGGACCAATCAGTCACATATTGAAATATGTGCAATTGTTTCTCCATGCAGATACTCTAACTCTAAGAGGAACGTGTTCTAGGAGAGGGGAGATGAAAACTGAGGGTTGTTTTTTAAGTTAACATTATGACAAACCCCCTCTTTAATTTATGTTCTGCTATAAGAAGCATAGCCTGCAATGCAGTAGAAATCTTCATTGTTTGTTTCTTTAACAGGATACCTTTTATTGTTTTATTTATAACTAAATGCCAACTCACATAAAATATCAAGGCAGGGCACAATAGTGAACACTTTGTAAACCAAACTTTTTGTAACCACAAACATTACCTTCCAAGGCTCTATGTTCTGAGGAGATTGTCTGCCTGCAGCCTCCATTCTTCTGTGTTTGGATCCGGCCAAGTGCCTATGTAAGGCATGTGCCAAAGCAGAGACAGCATTATAGATACTGTAGCTGTGGCTGGTCATGCTCATTTCAAAAAATGGCGCAGGAAGGCTCTCCAACATTTCCTCTCCAGTACAAGGCTTAGCTATCTTTGTTGACTTTGTAGTGTGTGCAAGTGAACAATCAAATGTTTGTTCCCAGAAACCTGAGATAAAATCATCTCCCTCTTCCCAGGAAGGATTTACATGTTGCAGAAAATCTCGGAAGTCATGAACTTCCTTGGAATGAATTGCAAAAGAGATAGCACCATGCAACATTTGTATATTAACATCAATAACTTTCTGAAGTTCATATAAAATGAAGTCAATCTGAGCTGTGGTAATCCATACTTTTCCTTCACGTAAGTTCTTTTTGGACTGAGAAAATATGAACTCAGATAACTTCATCAGCTTTAGAGCAGTTGACAACCATGTAATAGATGCACTTTCTCCATATACAACAACTGCATTTGCTTTGCTTGTTATGAAAGCTGGGGACAAAATCCTTGTCTCTCTCAGCATATCAGTTATCTTACCAGTGACATGCACATGGTATTCAGCTCTTTCTGTGAATGCTGAACAGATCCCATTTTTGAAAAACATTGGTTCAATGGTATTCAAGAAACGTTCTCCAGCTTCATTAGCTGGAGTGATGAGCCCAACCCATTTCCATCCAAAATGCAGAAGCAACTGGATAATTCCTTGATACTGAAGAGCTTCATTAGGAGCCATGTGGTAAAAAGAAGGAAATTTAATTTGATCATTTGTGGCTGCTTCAAATGAACCATATGAAATCTGAAAAAGAAAAAAGACAACCATAAGGAATTGATGGAAGTATTCATAACAAACCTATTTATCCCACACATCTCAAATTTACTGTTGTTGGGTTGTTGTTGTTTTTTTGGGGGGGAACCCACTTCCTCTTACTTAAAAAATACACAAGCAATCTTGCTCAATTTCCTATTTCATATGGAGAGCATTTCTAGTTAACATGTCCTGATCTTATATGATCCACTGATAATTTTTCCCCAGGACCTTATATGATTCCATCTGGATATCCCATTTACCAACCTGGCACCTTTGAATTAATCTTCCCTTATATGCATTAATCACACATCCCTAGTAACCTACCCCCTCTCATGCACATTGTTAGAAACCCCCATACTATAACAACAACAAACCCAAACATTTAAGTCCCTTTCAGTTGTCCTTGTTATGCCACTCCAAATTTATGAATCAATAGACTCCTACTGCAAAGAGAGCTGAAGAGTGAATTATAGTGTGAAATCTCAATTTTCTCTTACCCAGAATATTCCTACCTGTGGAATTTTGTAAAGACCCAAGATGTCTGCCATGCACAAGGTGACCTCAGAGCTCAGTCCCCCAATGACTCCTATTACATTTTCCTGGGAGCCACATTTGTAGTTGGGGACAAAGCTATGTGAGTTAAACAGCAGATCCAGAGTGGTGCGGTAGGTCATCTTAGATTGATAGTAGCTGTCATAGATGTGGAACCCAAGAGTGACATTGGGCAAGACTTTGGGATTCTCATTGATCTCATCAATCGCAAACACCAGGGCAAGGATGTGCTGGTAGAACTTTGATAACACGCTGTGAATAAAGTGGCATTATTATGTGGGGAAAGTAAATAGTGCACAAAATCTACATCTGAGAGAGAGAACTTTCAGAGGAAAGATGGGTCTTGTTTTGTTCCTTGTTTTGTGCCGTTAGAATATTTGAATTGCTCTTTAGCCCAAATATTTTTTATTTTATTTCTCAAAGACATAGATTGTGAATAGATCTATACAGAATGGGTCAGGAATTTTCTTGACTTTCACTTCATCTAGAAATAACTGCTGTGTCATATGACTATGCTACAGTTTTTGAAATTACTGCTATATCCCTTTGGCTGTAGCTTTCTCTGGAAATGCAAACTTGCATTAAATGATAATAAAGCTGATGGCAGTTGCCATTTTCAATGCAAATCATCAGGTTTTCAAGAGAATAAAGATACAGCAATGGAGAGTTTCACATGTATTTCTATCAAGTATCCCTACTTGTATGCTAGCAATGATAGCGAGTGTACTCTCTACTTCTTCTTCCCCTCAGAATGTGGGATGTTCGCATCCAAAATGCATATGTAAAAGGTTAATTTCAAGAGTTGTAGAACTCTGTGAGGTCATACAAGTTGTGGAAGTTATGACAGTTGACAGTTATGGCAGTTAACTGTACCGTCTTAACAGTTGGACCAGCATTTACGAACTGTTGTGCTGCTCTCTGCCTCAGAGATGACCAGAACTGTACACAACATTCCATAATTAGTATAATAACATTATGATGTGTACAGTATCCCTTTTTAGATGAGGTGACCGGAACACAGTATTCCAAGTGTAGTCACACCATAGATTTTGGCTTTTTCTGAAACTTTTCCAGATGTACAATATATCTTTTTAGATGAGGTGACCAGGACTGTACACACTATTCCATAATTAGTATGATAGCATTATGATTTGGGTGGTTTTGTTTTCAGTCCCTTAAGGCTTACGTGAGGATTCCTAGCATGGAATTTGTCATTTATACAGTTTCTATACACTGAGTCATTATTTTCAATGAGCTATCCATTACTGTCCCAGTATCTCATTTGTGGGCAAACACCCCCAGTTTAAACACCACAGACTGATAAGAGAAAGAAGGATTATTATTATTTTTGCCCAAACATACATCACTTTACAGATTGAATTACATTCATCATTTAACTGTCTATACATCGAGCTTAGCAAAATATGTTTGGAGTTCTTCACAATTCATTTTTGTTTTAGGCACTCTGAAAATTTTTTGTTGCAACAGCAAATTTGACTGTTTCATTTCTTAGGTTTTTATGTTGCCCTGTTCTATTCTTACTCAATTTTCTCTTTGCAAAATTGGATCACCAAATCTTAAGGATTCCTAATGTCTAACTGACAGTGCAGACATGACTTGTATGCACAGATATTTCTTATATCATCCATCAAATCAATACAGTTCTAAAACTATTCATTCAAAACAAAGTATATTTCAGTCAAATATAAAAATGTAAAGAATGAAAAAAATAATATTAAGGACTATTTACTTACATTGGTCTGTCAATCAAGACTTCACAGGGGTGTTTATTGAATAAAACAGTGGGGAAGAGATAGCGGATATGAGATGCTATGCCACCAATGACAGGGTCACCTGGCTCATACCACTCATGTGGAATAGGTACAGGATTAGTTGTGGTAAAATTAGCACTATGCACTTGGCACACCATGTTGGGGGAGAGCAGGAGAAGCAGCAGCAGCAAGGTTCTACACATGGACTCTTCTTTGCCTCTCTACAATATCATCATCATTATCATTATCATCATCATCAGCCTGATTTGAACAGCATGGATTTGGAGGCAGCTGATTCTGCCAATTCAGTACTTAAAGGGACATGCATGCATCTTATCATTAAACTCTGTCGCAAATACCTGCCTTGAACGGTATATAAGATGATGTGATTTGATATATGACCTGTACAATCGCAGAGCCTGGCCTCTCTCTCCTGCATTATTCTAACTGTCTATGGAACACTGGGAGACTATAAACATTTCAGACTTGTTTGCTGATTCTCCCCTACCTGACATTTTGCCTTCTGGAGCATTGGCAAGGTGACTTAATTATTGTAATTTTAATAATTGCAGGGGAAACAATCACTTGCAATTTTTTACGGACTCCATGGCGCATCATCTTTGGCAGAACTGTCAAGTAAACATTTGTTGCCTCAGGCAATTCTCAGTTAGGAAAAGTAAGATTTTACTAGTTTGCTAGGTAAATCACTGAGATCAGATGCCAGCCTCGCAAACTGGCGCAGGGCTGGCAGTGAGGTGTGAAGAGCCAAAGTCGAAGTTCCTCCTAAAAAATGCACCTGGGTCCATCGTTCATTAATTGAACCCTTGACCCTTCTGTGAATCCTCACCAACCCAAAAATATGTATGGTAAAATGAACTTCAAGGAAAAAGCAGTCACTATACAATCCAAATCCTGCCAACCTAGCAGTTCAAAAGCATGTCAAAGTGCAAGTAGATAAATAGGTACCGCTCTGGTGGGAAGGTAAACGGCGTTTCCGTACGCTGCTCTGGTTTGCCAGAAGTCACTATACAATCCAAAACAGAAAAGCAAAACAGATGAAGAAGGGCTGATATCCAACTGCATCCATTTATAAATGGGACAAACTTCTACGAGTGGAGAAGAAAGAGAAAAAAAGCTATTACACAGTGGTACCACATATGGTTCATGTGCAGAGGGTCTGACATTCAGTACCTAACATCTCCACGTATTGCTGGAAGAGACCCCAGTCTGAAACCTTATAAAGCTGCTGTCCATCATTGTAGACAATATGGAACTAAATGCAGTAGTGAATTGGTTCAGTATAATCTAGCTTCTAATGTTCCTATGTTCCCTTCCTTCTCCTCCCTCTGCAGCTTCCCATAGGAGTGTACCCATGGTGTGCAGGAGAAGCAGAGGAAGGAGAAATGAGGGGTGAGGGGAGAAAGACTTTCTGCTGGCTATCAGGCAATGGCTTTTCCCATCTGCCTTGCCCCACCCTTCAGCCCTAGGAGCCTTTCACAGACCATGACTTTAGGAACAGCAGAAGCAGGCTTTCAGTCATTTGATGTTGCATAGTGTCAGCGCTGCCCAAGGTCCCAGCTCACACAAGACCAACGCTGCTTCTTTCTCTAGTATAAAAGTCTTTATTGAAGTTCAGTTTCACTTCCACACGCGCAGCGTGCAACGCTACGTCTGTACCTTAGACCGTCGAAGCTCCATCTGAATCTCCTCCCCCTTGACACCAGTTTAAGATTCTAGCCTTACTCCACCTCTTCCTCTGTTCCTTCCTTCTCTGGGTCCGCCTGCTAGTCGGAGTCTCAGCCTTCCTAGACTCCTCTGACGCTGAGTCCCCTGACTCTTCCCCCTCCCTCCTTCGGGCTTTTGGACCTGGCTCCCAATCCGGGTTTTCTGCTGCTCCTCCACATTTGAACTTGGCGCGCGCGCGCAGCCTCCCACTTTCCTTCTGACCGTTACACTTGTGTCACTGCTCCCTCCTTCGGGGAGGCTAGCTGGACCCGGCCTTCCCTCCGTTTCCCCACTTTCCGATGGGGGCGTGGTTATCCCTGACTCATCTTCTCTCCCCGCTGGAGGAGAGGCTGGTCCTGACTCATGTGACTCTTCCCCCCCACTGTGCTCTGGTGGGGGAACTGGTCCTGATCCTCCGCTGCTCCCTTGGGAGTCCCCGCTGGTCCCTTGTTTCTGGTGCGTCCCCCCTGGGACCCCCCTTGCCCTTACCATAGGCTCCCCCTTCTGGGAATCTTCTGATTCGCTGGAGAAGCTCATGGAATCTCTCGGGTCACTGTCATATTCCCCTACGCTCCCCTCTGATTCCTCTCCTCCGCTCTCTATTTGCTCTCTCCTCTGTGCTTCTGCTCCTGAGCCTCTGACACATAGCATCAGTCATTTGATGTTGCATAGGTTTGGAAAAAATCTCAGGTTCTGAAATCTGCATTTAGTGATGTTTCCACTGCTAATATATTTCATTATCACCATTACTGCAACTCAGCATTTTCAGTCATAAACCAAAACTGTGGGGAACAGTCCAGTTTGTGAGAGGTCATTTCTGGGCATAAGGTAATTTGGGCCTATTCTCTGAGCTGTGCCCAGTTGACTCCAGCAAAAGCTCTCACAAGGGAGTGTGTTTTAGGAGTTAGGTAGGTTGTGGACACACATGGGGATTCCAATTTACATTTGTAATACCACATGTTCCTAGATTGATACCAAGAACAGATATTAAACACATCTCTCATTTACATATTTCTCTCTGTCAGTTACTCTCTATTGTTGGATTCAGGCCTCACAAATATAACATAGCTTTTTTATTTAGATTCTTAAATAATTCATATAGAACTTAGTCAAAAAAACTCCACCAACTCTAATACTAATACTCTTTACTCTTCATTCATATTAGCTGTTTAATCAGAATAGCTATAGAGTAATGTTGATGTTCTCTTTCAGAATTTTACTGATTTTTACTGAAGCTCAGAAGCTGAGGTGAACATTTGCCTCATTTGATCAGATTGGCCTCTTACAATAACATGCAACAAACAGAGCACAAAAAAGCTGAAATATTTTTATTTGGTCACATTGTCCTCATCCATTAACATTTTTGACGTTTCAGTGTTGAAAACTAAGAACAATCATGGAAGCATAAATTCTTATATTATTTATATCTTTTTTGTATTAAATGCTCTCTGGTGTTCAACTCAGGCCTCACTACAATAATGTAGCATTTCGGGAAAAAGATGCAAGCCAGTAATCCAGCACTAGAAGCCAAGATAGAGAAGATCTCCACAGCCACCATGTATTTTCCTCTGGTGCTCAGGTAGGTTGGAATGAAGGAGAGCCAAACACTGCAAAAGACCAGCATGCTGAAGGTGATGAACTTGGCTTCGTTGAAACTGTCTGGCAACTTCCTAGCTAGGAAAGCCACAGTGAAGCTGACAGTGGCCAGGAAGCCCATGTAGCCCAAAACACAGAAGAACATGAAGGCTGACCCTTCATTACATAAGAATATAATTTCTTCACTCATTGACTGCATGTCCAAATCTGGAAAAGGGGGGAAAGTTGCCAGCCAAAGACTACAAAGCCCTACTTGAACGATGGAGCCTGAGAGGATGATGGAATAAGCCAGTTTTTTGCCTACCCACTTCCTGATTGTGGATCCTGGCTTGGTAGCCATGAATGCCAAAACGACTGATATAGTTTTGGCCAAGATGCTGGAGAGGGCCACAGAGAAGACGATGCCAAAACTTGTTTGTCGGAGAAGGCAGGTTGCCTGCTTAGGTGTTCCAATGAACATCAAGGAGCAGAGGAAACACAAGAGAAGGGACACAAGGAGAATGTAAGTGAGGCTTCTGTTGTTGGCTTTGACGATGGCAGTGTCCCGGTGTTTAATGAAGATGCCCAGCACTTGAGCTGTGATGAGAGAGAACAGTAGTGCTGAGGAAGTTGAAATGATGGCTAAAGTTTCATCAAAGCCCAGAAAGTTTGGTATTTTAGGAATGCAATTATCCTGGTCTTGGTTTGGATACTTATTTGCTGGGCAACTGATACATGTTTCCATCTCTGAAAAGACAAAATGAAATTACAAAGACAATTCTTAAGAATTTTAGTCATCAGGAGTTCAACTAGTTAATGTTCTTTAGCAGGGTAGCTTTCAAAACTTCTAGCTCAAAGACTTTTGTCTGAGATATTTCAAAAATAAATCTCATGAGTCAAATCTGGAATTTCTACATAGAGGACATCTCTATGTTTTAGTGGTCCTCCTCCTCTTTCTTAGAATCACAAGCTGTTCTGTAGTGAAATGAGAGCAATATTACAGCTAAAATCTTCTGAGCCATGAGAGGTACAATGAATGAGACATTCATTCTCTCCCCAAACTGCCTTCTTCTTCGTGGAGTGACCATCACTTTGATTCCATCATAATTTAGTAGAATTTGGATGTAAAATGTATTACCTACCTTTCTAAATATTTTTTTCTTCAGGTTGTTTTAAAGATTATATTGCAAACAATAAGAACAATTTAAAAATCCATTATTTAACCCTCCCCACACCAGAATTTTAACGACAACAACATTTTAAGGACCTCAGAGTTGACTAAACAAATTGTGCATTTTGGTCTATCTTAACATAACATTTCTCACCCCTTTCATTTGAGTACATCTTGCTGGGACATGGTTCACAATCATAGCAACAAAATTTACTTCTCTCCTTCTTTTTCTTCCCATAACCAGGACGGCAGTTGTCATTACATACTGACAGGGGTGGCACCTATCCAAAAATATTGGAAGAATTTCTTTTAAAAAAATGGTTGGGTGGTATTAACCTAACACCAGGTGATATATAAGGAATAGGAGAACCAAGAGCGTGAAACATATGGTCCATATTTGCACAGGTGGCACATACAATGGGATAAGAAGTAGCTGCATAGCATCATACAAACTCAAGAGGATTATAATGTTCATTTTAAGCCCAAGCAATGCTGTAAGAAGCTTAGCATTCTATCTGATGCCACTAACTGGAGATCTGCCTCAGGTATTTCACATACAAGAATGGCTGACAACACTTTCTGATACCCATTGGTCTTCTCAATGTTAGATGTCTTCTGAGCATGTTGCTCTTTTTTGTATTGTGGTTGATTTGTTTATTTAGTGATAGACCTTACAGGATTCCTTAAAGTATATTACTTACTCCTTGGTGGCTTACAAATATGCAATAAACAAAAATGGAATTTCTATATTGTATACAATATGATATCACATACCAAGCAGAATGCAGTCAACATAAGCTGGACAGCAAATAGGATCTCTTAATCTAATGTGCAAGCATTTTCCCACAAGCACAGCTAATGGTTCAAATAGAGATTCTCTCCATTAAAATACTATCCATCTACATATTAATTTCCTCTTCTTAAAGTCTACTTTTCTCTCCCAGCAAACTTCACATTTAATCAGGTGCTAAGTGAAAAAAACGCCTCCTTGTTTTCATTGCATCCCATTTTATGAATGTTCCTATGTGATGCCAATAAAGGTTACTTGTTTGATAATCATGAATGCTGGTATTTGGGAAATTAATTTCCTCACCTGAGTCAAGCCCCTGTGCCATTTAATCTGTCCATCATTAATGGTGAGCTCTTTCCCTGGAGGGGCCTGAGGATCCAGCCTTCCCACTTTGACCCTGATGTAGGATCTATTTGGGAAAGTGATCAAATTTGTAACATCAAAACCAGCTGCTATTTCTCCATGTTCATTTAATGTAATTTCATCACCAACAGAGTTGTTGAATGAGATCTTTTGTAGGAATGAGTGGAGCTAGGTGGAAAGAGAATCAAAAGGTCTATAAAGTATTAAAACATTCTGATTAAGATTGTTGAATAGCTTTCCTAGATGCATTCAAGATCTTTATACTTAGGGGTTATAAAGTTTTAATTCAAAGTATAGTTTATGACAGTGTAGAATTGGCAGAACCATTCTTGTTTTCTCAAATGAAGGAATTTATACCACACACACCACATATGGAGGAAAAGTTACATGCTGTCATGTTTAAAGACTTCATTTATGCCCCTTTTCCATTTCACTTTTTAATCAGTATTGTGTGATGATATATTCTTGAATAACTGGGACCAATCAGCACATATGAAAATCTTTGCAGTTGCTTCTCCATGCAAATTTCTCATGTCTAAGAGGAAGATGTTCTAAGGATCATATCTGGAGTGGACATGAGAACGGAAGATTTTTAAAAAGTTAACGGTATGACAAAACCTCCCAATGATTTATGTTCTGCGTAAGGAGCATTGCTTGCAACTCAGTAGGAATTTTCTTTTAGATTTGAAGAGGCCATTCAAAAGTCTCCATAAAAGAAATCAAGTAGGATATGTTGAAGGAAATTCTTTGTAAACAGGCATTTCTTTCACTTCCTGCTAAATAAAATGACTGCTGTCTCATTTTCGGCAAACCATTGCTATTCTAATCTATCACTTGAATACACTCAAAAGTGGATAAAGGAACTTTGTTCAGAAGAATCCATTGGAAGTGTTCAGTCTGGTAATAAATTGTTAAAATGAGCATAAACAGGATCTCCTTATTCACCTGGATAACAGGACAGTTTAGAAACAAATTTTCAGAGATTTTGGACGATTTCTCTGGATGACAATATTTAACCTCAATACCAGTTAATTGAGAAGTTTCAGTTTGTTATTCTTGGGTGCTGCCTCTACCCTTTGTGTTTTCTTTGAGGTACATTGGGACCTGAAATATATTTTTTCGAAATTGGTACCATCGATAATTAGCTTTATCTAGTGCAATATCAAACTGCTCCACTGCCCCATTTCCCCAATGGCTCCCTTCTCCTCTGAAGAACAAAAGCGTATTTTTTCTTGCTGCTTTTGCTGGTTGTGGCAGCACAGAGAAAGCTGGTGAAAAGTTTGCAAAGTTTGGTTGGGTGAGCTTGAAAGCTCTTAAGGAATTCAAAAAGGGAATGGAATTGCCTATTTCCTTTCTATGTTAACATCACAAGGTGGCCAAGTGGAGAATGTGTTTGAATTTAATTTTCTTTCTCTTTTAGCATATCGTACCTAGTTGTGTACCAAATGCAATAATACAAGTAATTTCTCACTCGCTGGATCATCACTTTGTCTTGGTGAGGGGGCCTGCACATTCCTATGACTCTTGTGAACAAAGCTGTCGAGAGTCTTGTGCTCCCAGTAGGGTCACCCAAGCTGGTAAGGTCAAAGGGGAAGAGCCAGACAAAGAATGAACCAAGAAGTCCTCAGTGGTAGAACAGCAGGTGGCGCTGTGGGTTAAACCACAGAGCCTAGGACTTGCCAATCAGAAGGTTGGTGGTTCGAATCCCCACGATGGGGTGAGCTCCCGTTGTTCGGTCCCTGCTCCTGCCAACCTAGCAGTGCGAAAGCATGTCAAAGTGCAAGTAGATAAATAGGTACCACTCTGGCGGGAAGGTAAATGGTGTTTCCGTGTGTTGTTCTGGTTCACCAGAAGCGGCTTAGTCATGCTGGCCACATGACATAACGCCAGCTCCCTCAGCCTATAGAGCGAGATGAGCGCACAACCCCAGAGTTGGCCACGAATGGACCTAATGGTCAGGGGTCCTTTTACCCGTTACCTTTTTACCTAGCTGTGTACCAAATGCAATAATACGAGTAATTTCTCACTCGCTGGATCATCACTTTGTCTTGGTGAGTGGGCCTGTACATTCCTATGACCCTTGCAAACAAAGCTGTCGGGAGTCTTGTTCTCCCAGTAGGGTCACCCAAGCTGGTAAGGTCAAAGGGGAAGAGCTAGACAAAGAATGATCCAAGAAGTCCTCAGTGGCAGAACAGGTGGATGATAACAAGCGGTATGTTACAATGGCTGTGAAGGCGGATGAAGGCTGCAGCAGATAAGAATCTACCAGTCATCGTGATAACCATGCCATCGGAATAAAGCATTCCTGTGAAGACTGTGGATTGGTCAGCGTGCACTGATCTACACACATAAAACAAATTCACACAGGCATCTTCCAAAAACCCATCCCAAACCCCAAAAGTCCCATGGCAATTGGCAAATGGTAATGGGGGCAGGGCCGTGAAATCTGGAAGCCCCTAGTCATGAACTGGCACATGGGTGGTGGATACAGATTCAGTCGCTCTGACTCAAGGAATGAGGCAGTTGAGCAGCTCGGCAGCTGTATCCATGACTGAGCAGCCCTATTTAGGATACACTCTGCTCACCCCAAAAAGGGGCTAGAACAGGTGTCCTAAACATAGTCTGCCTACCTTTCCCCCTGAATGAATTACCATGTCCAATGGGGTCACCACCCAGCAGTCATAAAAGACAATTGAACTTTGGAACATGGAATATACGGACTTTGTCAGATAACACGGATAATGAATGTCCCGAACGCAGAACTGCATCATTGCAAGAGAGCTGCGACATTTTTACATCCATATTGCAGCACTTCAAGAAACTCGAAGAGCAGGTGAGGGACGACTGAAGGAAGAAAAAGGAGGAAACACATGCTTCTGGAAAGGTCTACCTAAACAAGAACGTCGAATACATGGAGTAGGCTTTGCTATCAAAAACAATCTTGTGAATCTCTTGTCAGAAGTCCATACCAGCATTAATGAACAACTTTCAACCCTTCAAATAAAACTCACAAAAAACCAACTGGCTACTATTCTAAGCGCTTATGTATCAACACTGGATGCTGATGAAGACATTAAAGAAAAATTTTACTCTCAGCTGGATACCATCCTATCGGAGATGCCTAAGGAGGATAAAGTTATCCTCCTGGGTGATTATAATGCAAGTTGGGTAAGATTTCAATATGTGGCCTGGGACTATTGGGGAAGAAGGAATTGGCAACAGCAACCAGAATGGAATCTTACTTTTGATGATATGTGCAGGGCACAACCTTGTTATTACCAACACACTCTTCTGACAAAAAAATAAATTTACAACATCTTGGAGACACCCTCAGTCAAGCCATTGGCACCTCTTTGACTATGTAATTGTCTGAGCTGAAGATCAATGTGATGTGCTTCTTACCAGAGCTATGACAAATGCCGATGACTGCTGGACAGATCACTGATTAATATGCTCCACAATGGCTATCAAGGATAGGCAGGCTTCAAGGAAGGAAACCAAGGCACAAAATGAACACTCAAGTCCTTCAGGATCCTATTAAGCGGGATTGTTTCCAAGTGACTCTTAAGGACCATCTGCTTTTGGAACTCCCTGATAACATCGAGGAACACTGGGCCAAGCTAAAATCATCCATTATTGCAGCCTGTGAAGAAACTATTGGATACCAAACCAAGAAACACCAGGACTGGTTTCATGAGAATGACAGTGAGACTGAATGCATGATTGACAAGAAAAGGAATGCCTTTCAGATCTGGCAAAGAGATAGAAACTGCGCCACTATGAAAAAAACCCTATGCCAATGCTAAGGCTGAGGTTCAATGAAGAACCAGAGAACTAAAGAACACCTGGTGGATTAAAAAAGCTCAAGAGATCACTGTAAATTGTAATGCCTTGTGGACTCTTCTTCTGAAAATTGGCTGCCCAGATAAATTTGTGAACATCATTTGGCTTTTCCATGATAATATGACAGCAACAATCATAGATAACAATGGCTCTCAAAGTGAACCATTCACAGTGGGATCATGTGTTAAACAGGGTTGTGTTATTGCCCCAACTGTATTCATTATTTTCATTTCCATGATCCTACACCTTGTTGAAGGGACACTCCCCTCCAGAGTAGAAATCATATGGAATCATATGGAAATCATATAGCAACAGATGTAAAGATATTTAATCTTAGCGGGCTGAAAGCAAAGAGTAAGGTTACCGTAACTTCCGTCATAGAGCTTCAGTATGCTAATGACAATGTAATGTGTGCACACTCAGAGGATGACCTACAAACCATCCTAAATATCTTTGAAGTTTACATAAAGCTTGGCCTATCACGCAACTTACAAAAAAACAAAGTGCTGCACCAACAAGCACAAAACAACCTCTCTGCAGCACCACAAATCCAACTCAATGGTGTAACATTGGATAATGTCAATCACTTCTCCTACCCGGGCAGTTATCTCTCCACAAGGGCCAACACTGATGTCTAAATCCAACATTGTCTGAGTTCTGCAAGTGCAGCTTTCTACCAACTGAAGTATAGAGTGTTTGAGGACCAGGACATTCACAGGGAAACCAAAATGCTTGTTTACAAAGCTATTGTTCTACCAACCTTACTGTATGCTTGTGAAACGTGGACCACTTATAAACACCATCTCCAACTCCACAAAAGATTCCATCAACAGTGTCTCTGAAAATTTTTACACATCACTTGGGAGGATAGGTGAACTAATGCCAGTGTACTGGAAGAAGCAAAGATCACCAGTGTTGAAGCAATGATTCTTCAACATCAACTTCGTTGGACTGGTCATGTTGTGTGGATGCCTGATCATCGTCTTCCAAAGCAACTACTCTATTCCGAATTTAAAAATGGAAAGCAAAATGCTGGTGGTCAACAAAAGAGGTTTAAAAACTCTCTCAAGGCAAATCTTTAAAAATGTTGTATAAACACTGACAACTGTGAAACACTGGCCTGCAAGCGCTTCAATTGGAGAACAGCCTTTACCAAAGGTGTCATGGGCTTTGAAGACACTCGAACTCAGGATGCAAGGGAGAAATGTGCCAAGAGGAAGGCATACTTGGCAAATCCACACCATGATTAGTTCCCGTCCGGAAACCAATATCCCCACTGTGGAAGGACGTGTGGATCCAGAATTGGCCTCCACAGTCACTTACGGACTCGGTGTTAAAACCATGTTTATGGAAGACAATCTTACTCAACTATGAGTGATCACCAAAGAAGAGGAGCAGTAATATGACTGAAAGCAGGCCTAATTTCAATAGAAACTTGAATATGACTGTGTAGGTTCCACTTTTGGTTGAAAGTGATGTATGCGCCTGTGGGACTAGCTCCTCTCACATTGACCGATTCTTTTTACTCCGTGGGAAAAAAACAGTTAAATTATTAAATTTGGGTTTTTCCATCAGCAATATCCTAACCCAAGTAAATGATAAAGCAAAAATGAATATTTCACAGAGAATCAGAGATATCAAACTACAAAATCACTTAGCCCTAGCTGATTTATATCCCATGCTCAGGACAAACAGATTGGTGCTGGTACTTCCCAAATATTTGACAAATTTGGCTATCCTCAAATTTAGAAGGGCATTTATGCAAGCTAGATTTCATGTCCTGCCTTCTGATCTATTGGAAGGCAAATATAGAAAGATTTTTCACGGCAAGCAGATCTGTCCACGTAAGAGCGGTCAAGCAGAAACAGTGAACCATATTCTATTCCATTGTAGATTTTATTCAGATTTCAGAGCATCCCTCATAAACCTGCTTGTACAAAAAGTGCCAGGGAGGATAGAGGAATACTATTTAAATTACCTCCTGTCCAACTAGAATTCTTATGTCACCAGAAATGTAGCTAGATTTGTGCAATAGGCATAAGTAAAAGAAAGCAAAAGATTACACAGCTGCATAAATCGTCATAAACTGGTACAGTTCTTAGTTAAATCTTTTATTATTTTAAACTCTTATGGTGTTTTATTCCACTGGACATGTATTTCAAGTACACTTAACCACTATATTGCTTGTTAAACCCCATACTGATCATTTTTATTGTTTATGTAGAGAATTATCCATAAATTTTGATTTAATATGCTAGCTGTTTGCCATAATAAACATTGATTGAGCTTATGGCATTATATCCCAGCAAATGTATTTAAACAATTATGCCACACCAAATTTGGTTTGGATTTCTGTTACTATTCACTCCACAGTTACTACCAGCCCCAAAGCTTCAACAATTGTCTAATTGAAATATAGGAGCAGCATTCATTCCAACTCTTTAAATATCTGCTGTTATTTAGCCACTATTTATAACTACCGTAAATACCAACTCACATAAAATATCAAGGCAGTGCACAATAGTGAACACTTTGTAAACCAAACTCTTTGTAACAGCAAACACTACCTTCCAAGGCTCTATATTCTGAGGAGATCGTCTTCCTGCAGCCTCCATTCTTCTGTGGTTGGATCCAGCCAAGTGCCTATGTAAGGCATGTGCCAAAGCAGAGACAGCATTATAGATACTGTAGCTGTGGCTGGTCATGCTCATTTCAAAAAATGGTGCAGGAAGGCTCTCCAGCATTTCCTCTCCAGTACAAGGCTTAGCTTTGTATATTGACTTAGTAGAGTCTGTAAATGAACAACCGAATGCTTGTTCCCAGAAATCTGTGATAAAACCATTTCCATCTGCCCAGGAAGGATTTACATTCTGCAGAAAGTATCGGAAGTCATGAATTTCCTTGGAATGAATTGCAAAGGAGATAGCACCATGGAACATTTGTATATTAACATCAAATTTTTCTTGGAAAATATTTATTACGAAATCAATTTGAGCTGTGGTAATCCATACTTTCCCTTCAGGTAAGTTCTTTTTGGACTGAGCAAATATGAGCTGAGCTACCTTCATTACGTTTAGAGCAAATGACAACCACATAAGAGATGTACTTTCTCCGTATACAACAACTGTGTTTGCTGTGCTTCTCATGAAAGCTGGGAAAACAAAACTTGTGTCACGCACCACATCAAGTATGTTACCAGTGAAACGTAGATGGTATTCAACTCTTTCTGTGAATGCTGAACAGATCCCATTTTTGAAAAACATTGGTTCAATGGTATTCAAGAAACGTTCTCCAGCTTCGTTAGCAGGAGTGATGAGCCCAACCCATTTCCATCCAAAATGCAGAAGTAATTGGATAAGTCCCTGATACTGAAGTCCTTCATTAGGAACCATGTGGTAAAAGGAAGGGAACTTAATTTGATTATTTGTGGCTGCTTCAAATGAACCATACGAAGTCTGTAAAAGGAAAAGCCCAAGCATTCTGAGTGAAAGAATTCATAACAAACCTATTTATCCCATAGATCTCCAATATACTGATTTTATGGAAAACACCCACCCACACTTACATAATAAATAAAAACACAGTTTTGCTCATTCCCCTGCCCTGTAGATATTAATTCCCATTATTACGGAATCAAAGCAGATTCCTACCTGTAGATGTTACTTTACTTCAAGTATAGGAGAGCATTTACTCTTTTTTAATTTGATGCTTTCTGCACCACAAAATTAAAAAAGCAGTAAAATACAAAAATACCATATCAATCACAACCAGCAAAAAACAAAAGAACTAAAATGAAATTAAACAATACAGAACACCATATAATACTGGCACTGCTAGAAGTGTCTCCCAAATGCCGAATGACAGAACAGTAAGTAGAAAACATGGTTTTCAATTAGCCGTTGAATGTGAACATTTTGCAGAAACAGCATAGTTCCCAGAAAAAGAATTTCCCAATTCTTACGGAAAGCATTCCTAATTAACATGTCCTGAGCTTATATGATCCCATGATAATAATTTAATAATAATATATATCCCACATATCCCAAATTGACTGGTTTTTTTGGGAGGGAAATACCCACTTCCACTTGCATTAAAAATACAAACACAATGTTGCTTAATTTCACATTTCATATGGAGAGCAAGTCTAGTTATCATGTCCTGATCTTATATGATCCACTGATAATATGTTCCCAGGATATCATATGATCCTATCTGGATATCCCATTTACCAACCTGGCACCTTTGAATTAATCTTCCCTTATATGCATTAATCACACATCCCTAGTAACCTACCCCCTCTCATGCACATTGTTAGAAACCCCCATACTATAACAACAACAAACCCAAACATTTAAGTCCCTTTCAGTTGTCCTTGTTATGCCACTCCAAATTTATGAATCAATAGACTCCTACTGCAAAGAGAGCTGAAGAGTGAATTATAGTGTGAAATCTCAATTTTCTCTTACCCAGAATATTCCTACCTGTGGAATTTTGTAAAGACCCAAGATGTCTGCCATGCACAAGGTGACCTCAGAGCTCAGTCCCCCAATGACTCCTATTACATTTTCCTGGGAGCCACATTTGTAGTTGGGGACAAAAGCATATGAGTTAAACAGCAGATCCAGAGTGATGCGGTAGGTCATCTTAGAGTTACAGTAGCTGTCATAGATGCGGAACCCAAGCGTGACATTGGGCAAGACCTTGGGATTCTCATTGATCTCATCAATCGCAAACACCAGGGCAAGGATGTGCTGGAAGAACTTTGATAACACACTGCGAATAAAGTGGCATTATTTCATGGGAAAATAAAATAGTGCACAAAATCTAGATCTGAGAGATACAGCTTTCAGACTTTTGGGCTATAGAAAAACTATAAGGACTATATTCTTTCCTATGAGCAATAGACATGACCAGTTTATTTTTCACATTTTTTACCACCTTTCAGCAATGAAACATAGGCTGGCTTTCTCTGTTCTCTTTGCTTCCCTTGAATCCTCACAACATTCCCTTGGCTGGAGTTAACCCAGAGAATGGAGATTGGAAGCTGTATTTCCCTAGTGTTAGTCTGCTATGCAACTAGAATGCAGGTGGTGTAAATGTCTGTCTGAAACAGGTCCATCAAACGTGTGAGGTAACATTAGCACACCAACCACATGGCGGCGGCGAAGAATGCTTACATTGTGGCAGAGCTTTTATGAGTGGTGAATGGGTATCTGTCATCTGACCAAGTTACCATTTCTCTGGCATCAGTAATGGTGCATGAATGAGCTGTCCCAAGAGCTCATTCCTGGTCAGTCAGCACCAATTCAAACGCCATAGATTTATAAGTGAAATTTAGACTTACTTTTTTTTGCCCAAATTCAAATCACTTCACTCATTGAATTTCAGTTGTCATTTTACTGCTCATACATCCAGTTTGGAAAGATACATTTGGAGCTCTTTGCAATCCATTTTTGTTATAACCAATCTGAACAATTTGGTCACATCAACAAACTCGACTGCTTCACTTCTTCAGTTTTTATGCCACCCACCTTCTCCTTCTCTTACTCAATTCTCTCTTTTCAGAATTGAATCACTAAATCTTAAGGATTCCTAATGTCCAAGTGAGAGTGTAGATGTGACTTGTATGCTCAGATGTTTCTCATACACTCTATCAAACCTTTCAAGGCTGTCAAATCAATGCAGTTCTAAAACTATTCATTCAAAGCAAAGTATATTTCATTCAAGTATTAGAATGTAAAGCATGAATGAAATAATATTAAGGGCTGTTTACTTACATTGGTCTGTCAATCAAGACTTCAGAGGGGTGTATATTAAATAAAAAATTGGGGAGGATGTAGCGGATATGAGATGCAATCCCACCAATGACAGGGTCACCTGGCTCATACCACTCATGTGGAATAGGTACAGGATTAGTTGTGGTAAAATTAGCACTATGCACTCGGCACACCATGTTGGGGAAGAGCAAGAGAAGCAGCAGCAGCAAGGTTCTACACATGGACTCTTCTTTGCCTCTCTACAATATCATTATTATCAGCAGCCTGATTTGAACAGCATGGATTTGGAGGCAGCAGACTCTGCCAGTTCAGTGCTTAAAGGGACATGCATGCATCTTATCATTAAACACTGTTGCAAAGACCTGCCTTGAATGGTAAATAAGATGCAGTGCTTTAAAACTTGACCTATATAGTCACAGAGCCTGGCCTCTGTAACCTGCATTATTCTAACTGCCTATGGAAGACTGGGATACTGTAAATATTTCGGACTTTCTTGTTGATTCTCCCCCCACATTCTGCCTTTCAGAGTTTTGGCTAGGTGAATTAATTATTGTAATTTTAATAATTACAGGGGAGACCATCACTTTTTGCAATTTTTAAAGGACTCCATGGTGCTTCCAGAACTGCCAAGTAAACATATTTATCACCTCAGTGAGTTATAGATTAGGAATGGTTCTCCAAAGTCATCTAGTCCAACCTTCTTGCTGATACAATACACCCATAGTTATGAAACAATTGATAGACAGGCATCAGCCATTTCCCTAAAAACCCCTCTATCAAAATACAGTATTTTTTTGAGATCAACCAGCCCTAGCCTTCCCCCAATTTGCTAATTTGCTACTACTGGGGCTCCTGTACTCTCTCATGTATGCACAGTAACTTTGTTGGGACACTATTGCTACCCCACTAACTGGATCTTGGGAACAGCGGTGGAACTGTTCCAGCGCGTAGGGACCCTGGGAAATGAAGTAAACCATGACACCTAGCCACTTTAGAAACAATACATTTTTATTGTCTGAGGCAATCTGGTACGCATGGGAACCTCTCTGGCAGTGCACTCACTACTGATGGGTGGTCCCATCAGTAATAGTGAACACAATGTGCTCCAAGTCTTGCTGAACTGCAGCTCCCATCATCCACCCATTTACATCCATTTCTTAAATGATTCAGTATATTTAAAGGACATGGTTGGATTGGTGATTAACACAGTGCAATTTCTTTATGGGCTTCTTTGTGTCAGCTTCGCCTTTGAGCCAGTGCCAATGACTGGGCTCACCCTCTTCAGCCCCGACTGGGCCAGGCGACCTGGGAAACCACTCCCAGAGACCTTCCACTGCAGGGAGCAGGTATAAGTGCTGTGGACTCACAACTTAGAGCTGTGAGCACCAAACTCAGTTCCAAAAGTCAGCGGAGCACAACAGAGCATGAACCACACGAACAACAGCTCTGAAGTATAACTTCTTTATTTTCTACAGCTACTGCACAAACTAACTAAAGACTAATCGGAGACGCTGGACTGCATGAGTGTTACAGCTGCTTGAGCAGTCACCTTATCTATATACAGATAACACTCAGATTCCCTTTGAAGTCAGGCTGGAGCGGAAGAAGCAATGAGCTAAATCCACCCCCTCCTTTCTGAAACATTGTCAGCAGATTCTTGCAATGGGAGGGGTGAAACATCCTCACTTTGATGTCGTAAAAGGCACCTTGAGAGTGTCAGTGAACAAGCAATCTGGGTCCTTATTACTGGATTCTCATCATACTTGGCTACTTTCCTGAACAAAAAGTGAATGTCTTTATTGCCAGACTGGCTCCACTCAACTGCCTTTAACTGCTGTAGCTTCTGGACTGGCACAGCCAACTGTAGGCACTGGTTTGGTTGCTAGTGCAATTCGGCACAGGATGAATAACAAGGTCTCAGGCAAAATTAAACTAGAATTCAATATGCTTTACTAAAAGTTTCATTTTCATTTTTTTCATTAGGTTTTCACATAATACATTTTAAGAACACCATATGTTAACCATTCTTATTTTTCTGGTTTTTTCCTGTGACTTCCCATATCACTCAATAAGATGTTATAGCTCCATTCTCTGTACTGTCCATTCGTTTCTAACATTACACAAAGTATAAAATATAAGCCTAAAAATAACATATTCTTGTTGTTCTGTTACTCAAGATATAAATCCATCTCATATTGGACAAGAATCAAAGTATTTTCTTAAGGAATCCAAAAATGGTTTCCATTCTTCTACAAACATCTCATTGGTCTGCTCACCTTCTGCAGTGGGCGGTGTTGCGGCCAGGCATCCAGGACCTTTAGTCCAGGACCTGGCTGTGGGGCGGAGGGATGCCGCCTGGATCATTCTGACTCCCGGCTGTGTCAGGCCCCCGGCTGTCCAATCAGCACAACTGGGGGCATGGCCGTAGGCTGTTTAAATGATGGCGTGGCTCGGGGACACCCTCCTGTTCACCTCCTCACTGGATCTCCCAGCCCACCCTTCCTCTTTTCATGCATTGCTATAACAGCAACCTTGTTATAGACAAAAGGCACGGCAAAGGGCTCCCCCTACTGGTGTTTTAAGGGGAAAGTTTGACTCTCCTTTGTATTTTTACTCATTGGGAAAGACGTACAGTGGTACCTTGGGTTAAGAACTTAATTTGTTCTGGAGGTCTGTTCTTAACCTGAAACTGTTCTTAACCTGAAGCACCACTTTAGCTAATGGGGCCTCCTACTGCTGCTGTGCTGCTGCAGCATGATTTCTGTTCTCATCCTGAAGCAAAGTTCTTAACCTGAGGTACTATTTCTGGGTTAGTGGAGTCTGTAACCTGAAGCGTTTGTAACCTGAGATACCACTGTAATCATCCAAAAAGCAGATAGGTGTAAAGGTGGTGTTCCCTCTTTGCAGTAAAACTCCAACACACACAGCATGATATTTACAGTCTTTATTACATATATACAAAGAACAGCTGCAGTTCAAAATCATGCATCCGAACCTGTTGGGTCAGTTTCAGGGAGTGGCTTCCTTCGATTTTGGCGCCAACAAAGGCATGGAAACCTCGTGATACGTCTTTGCTCTTTACGTTTCATTTCCCTCCTTGCCTGTGCTGGTGTGAAAGCCCCCCCATTTTCTGAGTCTGACCTTCCTCCTACTGGCTCTGGTGGGTTGTAGGGCTCTTCACCATCCCTGACCCCCTGCTCCTTCTGACTACTCCCCTCGCCCTGCTCTGCTTCGTGCGTCAGTTCCCTGTCTTCCTCTTCTGCCAGTTCCTGCTCAGAACCCTCCCCTGCTACTGATGAAACTGCGCATTCTGGCTCTTCCCTGACAATAGGGTGCTATCTATTTGTGTCCATCCATGAGTAGAAAAGACTTCCATATGTATAGAAGTGAAGGGTCTTAGCTCACTGGCATGTTCTTTTCAAGGTTCTCACAGGACCAATGGTCAGGGATGATGGGAGTTGTAGGCCAAAAACATCTGGGGACCCAAGGTTGAGAAAGGCTGAATTAGAGCATAGTAGTGAGCTACCTGTAGATGGGAAGAAGCATCAATCCTGTGGGGTGGGATGTCTGGCACAGAGGAGAGTCAGGTCGCATCAGGCTTTTACATTCTCCTGATGCTTGCCTAAGAACTCCCACCTCTGATCAGGAGAGTTTCAGGAGCTCTTGGGAAGATGGGGGAGGGGGAGCACACCTGTGGCTGCAACCGAATAAGAGGAAGGGGACATGTAGACATTCATTCACACAATGTTGGATATCACCCACAGTTTCATTCATACACACAGTGTCAATTCATTTACACATCATATATTACTATGCTACATATCAATAAAAGAAATGATAAGGCATTCTCTTCTGTTATTTAAATCTTTTCAGGAAATTTCATTTCTAGGAAAACCTTGGTAAAATGACAATGCCAACAAGTCTAAATAGCCTAAATCCCAACAAAATGGACTCCCTCGGGAGGTAGGATGGCCATCTGTCATGGATAGTTTAGTTGAGATTCCTACATTGCAGGGATTGGACTAGATGACCATTGAGGGCGGAACTCTACAGCTCTGTGATTTGATGAGAAATTACAAACTATTCTGTCATTACATCTTTCTCCGTATCAGCTGCTCTCTGTTATTCAGCTCAGGCCTCACCACAATGATGTAGCATTTGGGGAAAAAGATGCAACCCAGCAGCCCAGCACTGGAAGCCAAGATGGAGAAGATCTCCACAGCCACCATGTATTTTCCTCTGGTGCTCAAGTATGTGGGAATAAAGGAGAACCAAACACTGCAGAAGACCAGCATGCTGAAGGTGATGAACTTGGCTTCATTGAAGCTGTCTGGCAACTTCCGGGCTAAGAAGGCCACAGTGAAGCTGATAATGGCCAGGAAGCCCATGTAGCCCAAAACACAATAGAACATGAAGACTGACCCTTCATTAAAAAGAAATATGATTTCTTCCGTCATCGAGTGCATATCCACATCTGGGAATGGGGCTGAGGTTGCCAGCCAGAAGACACAGATTCCTACTTGAACAATGGAGCAGGAAAAGACAATGGAATAAGACAGTTTTTTGCCCACCCACTTCCTGATTTTGGAATCTGGCTTGGTAGCCATGAATGCCAAAACCACCGATATAGTTTTGGCCAAGATACTGGAGAGGGCCACAGAGAAGACGATGCCAAAACTTGTTTGTCGGAGTGGGCAGGTTGCCTCCTTAGGTGTTCCAATGAACATCAAGGAACAGAGGAAACACAAGAGAAGGGACACAAGGAGAATGTAAGTGAGGCTTATATTGTTGGCTTTGACTATGGCAGTGTCTTTGTGCTTAATGAAGATGGCAAGCACAAGAATTGTGATCAGAGAGAATAAAAGTACAGAGAAAGTTGATACAATGGCCAAAATTTCATCAAAGCCCAGGAAATTTGGTCTCTTTGAAATGCATTGATCCTGGTCTTCATTTGGATACTGACCTGCAGGACACCTGACACATATTTCCATCTCTGTAAATACAATGTACAAGAAAAATGAAAGAACCATGATTATGTTAAAGGATTTTATTATCAAAAGAGGGGGATATTTTTTTGAAACCATACATAATTGTGCATAATTGCCAGTCAGTAAGGGGTTAAGAGACACAGGGCTGTAAATTTTTAGAAAAGATTTTGATATCACACCTTCACTTTTCCAAGAAGGGAGGAAGTATGCATTATTTCCAGATCCCTCCCCACCCCCAACCCCCAATAATATATCAAGCCATAATATAAGCATTCTCTCTTCCAGAAATTTAAAGGCAACAAAACTGCCCAGAATTTACTAAAATAAATTGTATAGTTTGGTTTATGCTAACACGGCATCTCTCACCCTTCTCATTTGAGAACATCTCATGTGGACATGGATCACAATCATAACAGCAAAACTTCTCCCCCTCCTTCTTTCTCTTCCCATAACCAGGACGGCAGTAGGCGTTACATAATGAAAGTGGTGGTTCCTTATATAGGATATAAGATAAGAAAATGTTTGGGGTAAATTAATCCAACATAAGGTGATCTATTAATAAATAATGTGAAATGTATAATTCATATTTACAAAGGTGACACATCCTTTGGAAAAAAAAAACTTTCCCTTTTCTTCCAGTGAAATACAATTTTTTCTTTTTAATAAATTTTATTAGTTTTCATCCAGTTATACATTTTATCCCTAATACAACAAATTATGACTGTTTTGGACTTCCTTCAGCGTCTCTGACAATCATCCATATTTATACCTTTAATACACATTCCCTTCTTTCGTATTGCCATTGTTCCTCCTTACTCCCATTATTTCTGATAAACAATACTTATTTATTTTTTACAGTGCCTCTTGAAATCCCACTAGCGTTGTATTTACACCACATATGTTTTTCAGATAATCCACAAATTTTCCCCAGTCCTCGATGAACTTTTGGTCTTTAGTATATCTAATTTTCCCAGTTAATTTATCCAGTTCCGCATAATCTATCAATTTTGATCTCCATTCTTCTATCGTCGGTATCTCCTCTTGTTTCCACTTCTGGGCCAACAGGATTCTGGCTGCTGTTACAGCATATTGGAAAAGCTTACAGTCCTTTCTTCTTATGTCCTTTCCTACAATACCTAAAAGAAAAGCTTCAGGTTTTTTCACAAAAGTATATCTTAACATTTTTTTCATCTCATTATATATCATTTCCCAAAAGCTTTTCACTTTCTTACATTCCCACCACTGATGAAAGAACGTCCCTTCTTTATCTTTGCATTTCCAACATTTGTTATCAACCTTATACATCTTTGCTAGTTTTACAGGTGTCATGTACCATCTATAAAACATTTTCATCACATTCTCTTTCAGTAACGTACATGCCGTAAATTTTATATTCTCTTTCCACAATTTTTCCCATTCCTCAAATTGAATATTGTACCCAAAATCCTTTGCCCACTGTATCATTACCGATTTAACCTCTTCATCTTTTGTATACCATTCCAACAATATCTTATACATTTTTGACAGAGTTTTGTACTCGTTATTTATTATGTCTTTTTGGAAAATTGATTCTTTTTCTACATAACCTTTGTCCTTCAAATCTTTTTTAAATATTTCATTTACTTGGAAGTAATGCAGCCAATCATATATATACTCTTTAACTTGTTCATATGGCTTCAATTTCCATTTCCCTCCTTCATTGGTTACCAGTTCACCATATGTACCCCATTTTTCTCTCATATTAGTCTTCTTAACACTCATTACCTCTAGCGGGGACAACCAATGTGGGACTTTTGGTTCCAATATATTTTTATATCTTTCCCAAACCTCTATTAAAGAACCCCTGAAGATGTGGTTTCCAAATCCTTTGTGAACCCTCTTTTTATCACACCATAGGTACGCGTGCCATCCAAATCTGTTATCAAAGCCTTCAAGGTCTAATAATTCATTGTTTTCTAACTTTATCCATTCTTTTAACCAGCATAGACATGCTGCCTCATAATACAGTCTCATATCTGGCAGGGCGAAGCCTCCTCTTTCTTTTGCATCCGTCAATAACTTAAATTTTATTCTAGGCTTCTTCCCCTGCCAGATATACCTTGAGATCACTTTTTGCCATTCTTTGAAGATTCCTGTACCCTTTAATATGGGTATGGTCTGAAATAAGAATAACATCTTTGGTAGCACCATCATCTTTACCGTAGATATTCTTCCCCCAGATCTTTCTTTATTCCCTTCCAAACCGGGATATAATTATTTTGATACAAGTCGATATTCTTAGGTGATAACCAAATTCCCAAATATTTAACCTTTTTCACCACCTCTATCTCCGTTCGTTGCTGCATTAATTCGATCATATTTTGTTCCATATTTTTTACAATCATTTTAGTCTTTCTCTTGTTCAGTCTGAATCCTGCCACCCTTCCAAATTGTTCCATCTCCTCCAGTACCTCCTTTACACTTTCTATTGGTTCTTCCATTTGTTGTTGTTGTTTAGTCGTTTAGTCGTGTCCGACTCTTCGTGACCCCATGGACCAGAGCACGCCAGGCACTTCTGTCCTCCACTGCCTCCCGCAGTTTGATCAAACTCATGCTGGTAGCTTCAAGAACACCATCCAACCGTCGGAGCTAAACAATACAAACTGAGAGCATTTGCAGATGACTTAGTACTTACATTGCAAGAGCCAGAAGCTAGTACGAAAAGAGTTTTGGAAATAATCCAAGAGTTTGGTCAATTGGCAGGATTCAAACTGAATAAGTCAAAAACAAAGGTATTGGAGAAAAATCTAACACAGATTGAAAAAGAAAGGTTTCAGAATGAGACGGGGTTGTCTGTGGTTAAAAAAGTGAAATATTTGGGGATAAACATGACAGCTAGGAATGTGAATCTATTTAAAGATAACTATGAAAAAACTTGGACAGAAGTGAAAAAAGACTTGGAGATTTGGTCAAATCTTAAGCTTTCCTTGTTAGGTCGAATTGCAGTTATAAAGATGAATGTATTGCCAAGAATGTTGTTTTTGTTTCAAGCATTGCAAATAATGGATGAAATGGACTGTTTCAAGAAGTGGCAAAAAGATATATCTAAATTTGTCTGGCAGGGCAAAAAGCCCAGAATTAAATTTAAGATATTAACGGACTCAAAGGAAAGAGGGGGGTTTGCCCTGCCAGATTTTAAACTGTACTATGAAGCGGCAGCTTTCTGCTGGCTGAAAGAATGGCTGCTTCTTGAAAACACAGACATTTTGGATTTGGAAGGTTTTAATAATATTTTTGGGTGGCATGCATACTTGTGGTATGACAAGGTTAAAGCACACAAAAGTTTTAAAAACCATATTGTCAGGAAAGCATTATTAAATGTCTGGGTCAGATATAAAGATTTGCTGGAAAGTAAAACTCCAAGGTGGCTGTCGCCAATGGAAGCTAAGGCAGTTAAAAAGTTAAACATGGAGTCTAAGTGGCCAAGATATTGGGAAATTTTGGAAAAGGAAGGGGACAAACTGAGATTGCAGAGTTTTGAGAAATTAAAAGGGAAGGTGAGAGATTGGTTGCACTATCATCAAATAAATGAAGCGTTTAAAGTGGACAGTAAAATTGGCTTTCAGGTGGAAAAATCAAAATTGGAGACAGAACTGTTAGAACCCAGTACTAAGAATTTGTCAAAGATGTATAATTTGCTGCTGAAATGGAATACAGAAGATGAAACGGTTAAATCAGCTATGATTAAATGGGCTCAGGACATTGGTCATAATATTTTGTTTGCTGATTGGGAAAAGTTGTGGACCACCGGGATGAAATTTACGGCATGTAATGCCTTAAGAGAAAATATTATGAAAATGATCTATAGGTGGTACATAACCCCAGTCAAGCTTGCAAAGATTTACCATTTGCCTGACAATAAATGTTGGAAATGTAAAGAAAAGGAAGGTACATTTTTTCACCTTTGGTGGACGTGCCCGAAGATTAAGGCATTCTGGGAAATGATCTATAATGAACTTAAAAAGGTATTTAAATATACTTTCACCAAGAAACCAGAGGCCTTTCTCTTGGGTATTGTTGGCCAAGGGGTGTTAAAGACAGATATAACTTTTTTTATGTATGCTACAACAGCAGCTAGAATACTTATTGCGAAGTACTGGAAGACGAAAGATCTACCCACACTGGAAGAATGGCAGATGAAGGTGATAGACTACATGGGTTTGGCAGAAATGACGAGCAGAATCCGAAACCAGGGAAGAGAAACAGCGCAAGAAGAATGGAAAAAATTCAAGGACTATTTAAAGAAATATCACAAAGTTAATGAAAGTTAGAATGATGATGGACTGAAAGTAAATGGTTACTATTAGTAATGGATAAGACAAGGAGAACAAGGAAGGTTAGCTTAAACTTAAATTAAAATAAGGGAAGATTTGCTGAGTAATTGATAAGAATTTGGAATACAGAAAAGGGAGGCATGAGGAAGTCGGGGAAGGAAGGTATAAGAAATTAGGATATGAAATGGTACATGTTTTTTGTTTTGTTTTTGTTTCTGTTTTTGTATGTTTATGTATGTTTATGTATGTTATGTTTATATGGAAAACTTTTTGAATAAAAATATTATAAAAAAAAAAGAACACCATCCAACCATCCAACCATCTCATCCTCTGTTGTCCCCTTCTCCTTGTCCCCTCCATCTTTCCCAACAGGGTCTTTTCCAGGGAGTCTTCTCTTCTCATGAGGTGGCCAAAGTATTGGAGCCTCAGCTTCACGATCTGTCCTTCCAGTGAGCACTCAGGTTCTTCCATAGTCAGTACCAAATCATCGGCAAATCATTCTAGCCAGATTCAACCAATTTATATGTTGCAAGTCCGAATTTCTTAGTTTTGAGAGCGGAGCGCTGTTCCCTACAAGCTCGGGGCTTCGCTATTCAGCCGCAGCAATGGCTTCCCGATAGCCAGCTGTCCCGTTCCGCCGCACTCTTCACCTCCTTTTCGGGGGCTACCTGACGGCCGGACGGGCAGCTTTCAGGCACCGCCGGGAACCTGGACCTCTGGACACCCACCAGAGGTTTAGCGGGGCGTTTTTTCGCCCCCAACCCCCCCTTTTTCGGCCGAAATAGCTAGGGTTTCCCTCCCGGGGAAATCCCTCGCTTGTGTCGGGCTCGCGCTCCACCGGAAGTCCCACAAATTTAATTATGTATTAAGTGAAGAACTGCTTCCTCCCCCCCCCTCACACCCTATCTTATTGGATAACTATGAATGTTGCCATTTGAGAGCCAGTGCAGTTATTTTCTCACCTGAGTGAAGCCACTGTGCCATTTGATTCTGTCCGCATTGATGGTGAGCTCCTTGCCAGGAGGGGCCTGAGGATCCAGCCTCCCCACTTTGACCCTGACATATGATCCATTTCGGAAAGTGACTAAGTTTGTAATATCAAAGCCAGCTGCTAACTCTCCGTATTCATTTAATATGATTTCATCACCAGCACTATTATTGAATGAGATCTTCTGCAGGAATGAGTGGACCTAGATGAAAAGAGAACCACAAGGTCTATAAAGGCAGGGGATGGACGGGTGTGTGTGGGACTCCCTAGTCCTGAATGGAGTAATTGCCCCCCTAAAGGTTGGGTTGTTAAGAATTTCCCAGACATATCCAGAATACTGCAGTCAGAGGTGCAGATAAATTCTGTGATACAGGTGACTGCAGCAGCTCCATCTCTACCTATGTTTCCTTGGTTCTACATACACCAAGAGATAGCACTCCAGGCCTTCTCCTTAAACGTCACTGCTAAATGCCCCTGTTTGCAAGTCCTGTTCATGAACTTCTGCTAATGAGCTGCAAAAGAGACTGCAAGCAGTTAAGCAGAACTGAGTAGAAGTGCTTGTTTTCTTATCCATCACTGTCACTCAGACCTTCCCCCCACCTCCCTCTGTGGTTTTTTTGTGGTATGTTGTATATTGTATAGCCACCTCATGAGAAGAGAAGACGCCCTGGAAAAAGACCCTGATGTTGGGAAAGATTGAGGGCACAAGGAGAAGGGGAAGACAGAGGACGAGATGGCTGGACAGTGTTCTTGAAGCTACTAACATGAGTTTGACCAAACTGCAAGAGGCAGTGGAAGGCAGGAGTGCCTGGCGTGCTCTGGTCCATGAAGAGTCGGACTCGACTAAACGACCAAATAACAACAAGTTCTTCAAGTAGTTGCTGTTATTTTCTTGCTTATGAAAACATATGTAATTTAAATTATTTTTATTCATTTTCTAAAACCTATTTGGATACCACAACAAGGTTTAATTTTAGTTCTCAAGGTCTATTCTTTTATTTCTTTACTGATAGTAAATTGCCAATTCACATAATATAATCAAGGCAGTGCACAACACTGAACACTCTGTAAACTGAACACTTTGTAACAGGAAACCCTACCTGCCAAGGTTCCAGATTCTGATGAGAGAGTCTTTCTCCACTCTCTGCTCCTTTGTGGTCGGCTCCAACCAAATACATGAACTGTAAGGCATGTGCCAAAGCATAGACAGCATTATAGATACTGTAGCTGTGGCCAGTCATGCTCATTTCAAAAACTGGCGCAGGAAGGCTTTCCAGCTTCTCCTCTCCAGTACATGTGCCATCTACGTATTTTGACACAGTGGAGTTTGAAACTGAACAACGAAATGCTTGTTCCCATAAATCGTTGATAAAACCATCTCCATCTGCCCAATAAGGGTTTACTTGCTGAAGAAAACCTTGGAAGCTGTGAGTCTCCTTGGAGTGGATAGCAAAGGAGATAGCACCATGGAACATTTGTAAGTTAAAGCCTAAATCTTTTTGAAACAAATCTAATATGAAATCGATTTGAGATGTTGCAATCCATACTTTTCCTTCAGGTAACTTACTATATTCATGATATATTAGCAGATTTATCTTGATTGTCATTGCAGCACGTGACAGCCATGAAATAGACTGACTTTCTCCATATATAATAACAGCAGTGGCTTTGCTCATTATGAAAGCTCGTGTGACTAGCTTTGATCTACGATTCATATCATCTATCATATCAAGGATGTTACTGCTGAAACGCTGATGGTATTCAATAGTTTCCATGAATGCTGAACAGATCTGATTCTTGAAAAGCATTGGCTCAATAGTCTGCAAGAAACGTTCTCCAGCTTCATTATCTGTGGTAATGAGCCCAACCCATTTCCATCCGAAATACAAAAGTAACTGGATAATTCCCTGATACTGAAGTCCTTCATTGGGGACCATGCGGTAAAAGGAAGAGAATTTGATTTGATTATCTGCGGCTCGTTGAAATGAACCATATGAAATCTGAAAAAAAAGGAAAGAACCAAACTGTTCAAGTGGAAGCAAGAACTCACAACACACTCATTTATCTGAATATAAATCTTTTTTAACCAAATTTGCTCATTTTAGGGACAACACCAACCTCTTTACACAGAAAAATGCACACAAATAATTGTGCTTAATAATTTCTGTAGCTATTCATTCTTAATATTATTGAGTCATCGCATTTGTACACATTGACTGTCTCCAAGTATTTGGTGCATTTATTATTGCTGGTTGTTACTGCTTTCTGCACTATTTGCAGATTCAACAAAACTCCAGTGTGGAGCTGGAGCAACAGAAACCACTGATCCTGCTCTTTTGTTCTATAACCCTTATAGTGATGGTAGAGAGAAGTTGATACTCCATCTATTAAGAACTCTCCTGAAAAGGTATTGTGGGAACTCCAGAAGATCTCTGGAAGAGTATGTATGTTGTTGGTTTGTGAGCGCAATCAGTAAAATACAAAAATAGGATGGCAATCATTGCCAGCAAAAGTTAGAGCAATTAAGATGAACTCAAACAATGCAGCAGAACAGCACAAAATAGTATTGGGAGTATGCACAAATGAAAGTGATGGTTGGTTGGTTGGTGAACCATCCTATATGAAAAGCAAAGAAGGGAAGATCTCCAAGGGTGGAAGACTGGAATAAGAAATAGCTCATAGTTGAGAGCTGAGAGCTGTGAGGATCCACCCCTTTCTGTTTGAGAGAAGGGTTATGATTTGAGCCAGCTGAGCCAAGCAACAGCTAAGGATCCAGGAATACCCACAAGCTATTAGCCGCTCCTTCAGAGAGAATGTAACCCCAGCAAGAGCAGGCCACCTCCCATTCATCTGGCCAGTTCATTGACTCTCAGCCAGTCTATTACTGAGGCATGACATTGGTCCAGAACACCCACTGCAGTGTAAAGAGAAGTAGAGCAACGTGTTATCAGTATATTGCTGACAACGTACTCCAAAACTCTGGATGACCCCACTCAGTGGTTTTGTGTAGATTTTAAACAGTTTGGGATATAAGGAACCCAACTTGAAGGCTCCACAAGACTGGAAATGACCACCCAAATAGGACTGGAACCACCTCAAAGAAGTGCTGTCCACCCACAATTCGGAAAGCTGTTCCAGAAGGACACCATGGTTGAGGGTATTGAAAACCACTGAGAGGTTGAGGAGAATTAACAGGGACACGTTTCTCCTCTCTCTCTAGTCAATGTGTTCTGAATTATTTATGCCTCTGTAAGCCAATGCTGACATCATGAATTTACATGGGCAGCTCACAAACAGCAAGTGCAATGCTTTCAGGATTGTTGAATGCATCTAGATGCCCTATTTACCAACCTGGTGCGGGATGACAAGTCTCATAAAACCAGCATGCTGAAGTCTAATTAATGCACGGAGGGGTTAATGCTATAGAGCAAGTTGTTCTGCCAGGCTGGGTCCCCCACCTCACCTCGGGGTGTGTGTAATCAAGTCTATTTTTGTCCTTCAGTCTACCTGAGAAGCTTAGCATGTAGAGAGGTCTGAGTTAGCTCACATCACATGGCTCTAACAGGCCATACAAAGTTAGGGACTTTGACAGCTGAAACGAAGCCAAGTTACTGCCTGTGTTTTCTGACTTGGGGAAAAGGGGACTATTTTGGAACTCACAAGGTCATATTTTAAAAGTCTTACAGCTTATATTTCAATGCTTTACTTTGCTGCATGTTTTGTTATTTTATTTCTCTGCTGGGATTCTCTCACCAAAGAGTACTTGCCCCAAACCTGCATCTTGCCATCCAGGGAATCCTCCTTTCTATATTTTATTTTTTACCTTGCCACCAACACTTGGAACCTTTCAAGTGATCTTACATTACATGCAATAAACATGCATTCTTTGGAACCCTCTTGGACACCCCTACACATTGTTGGTTGCCTATGTTATACCTCCTCAATATATGTGTATATTGCAGCCTCTTTTACTCTTTTCATTTCACCAGTCCATATTCAGGAAGCAGCAGATCCCTAGCAGAAGAAGAAGGGAAGAATTTCTCTTCTTTTATTCCCATATTCTACCTAAGATTTCTGCCATGCTCAAGGAGGTCTCTGAGCCAAATCCCCCAATGACAGCTGCTCCATTCTTTTGGATCCTACATTACCCCTTTCCAATACCCTTTTCAATTTAACCACTTCAAATTTATGCATCAACAGATTCCTAGTGGAAGGAGAAAAAAGTGAATTCTGGCATAAAATATCAATTTTGTTAATACCCACCTGTGGAATCTTGTAAAGACCTAAGACATCTGCCATGGCTGAGGAGGTGTCAGAGCTAAGTCCCCCAATGACGCCTACTACTTTTTTCTGAATGCCACATATGTAGTTGGGGACAAAGTGATGTGATTTAAAGAGCAGATCCAGAGTGTTTTTGTAGGTCGTCCTTGAATCAAAATAGCTATCATAGATGTGGAATCCAAGAGTGACATTGGGCAAGATCTTGGGATTCTCATTGATCTCATCAACAGCAAAAACCAAGGCGAGGATGTGTTGGTAGAACTTTGTTATCACCCTGCAAATGAAGTGAGTTACCATTTCATGAGGGAATTAAACAGGGCATGAAATTCAGAACTGAAAGATTCACCTGCCTGCCTATCCACCTCTGGCTTGGCTTCTTAAAACAAGCTGTAGGCAATTGACTGAGGAGGTGTGAGGATTGATCAAAGCCTTGTTGGAGGATGGAGAGACACCACCTGTGGAGAGACCTGTGAAATGTGTTGCCAGGATTGACCCTCTTCCTGTGACACTATTGCTTTAACTGATTTTAATACCGAAATTTAAAATGGTGTGGCCCACTCTGGCTCTCAATTGATTGGCTGTCTAATGAACACTGCCTAATTAATCTCCCTGAGTTCTAGTATTCTGAGTGAGGGAGACAACTTTTCCCTCCTGACTGTCTCCACATCATACATATCCTTAAACATATTGTCACCTCTAGCATGCCTTTTCTCTAACTTAAAAAGGGGAGATATTCTATCCCTTTTATCATTCTGAATGTAATTTCTAAAGCTTTTCTAACAATATTGCTTTTTAGGTGAGATGACTAGAACTGTTCACAGCATTCTAAGTGTGGTCACACCAGAGATTAGTAGAACTACATTATGATATTGAAGTTCTGTTTCCAGACCATTGAGGGCTGTTTGCTAGAATGAATTTACCATTTTCACAGCTGCTGCACACTGGGTGCACATTTTCACTGAGGTATCCACTACAACTCCAAATTCTCATTCCTGGTCAATTGCCACTAGTTCAAATGCCCAACGTTTATTCATGAAATTAAATTTTTTTTTTTTTTGCCTGAATAAGCCTCATCTTACTCTTGCTTATACTGAATTGCCTTTTCCAGTTTACTGCCCCTGCCCCTAATCTGCAGTCCGGAAACTGCTTTGTGGTCTCTCTCTCTCTCTTTTTTTAACAACTGACCATTTGGGTATCATCAACAAACTTGACTACCTAACTGCTTGGCTATATGTTACAGGGCATTTGTTTGTTTGTTTGTTACCCACTTTTTCTTTTCCTGCTCTCTCTTTTCTGTGTCTTTCCAGAAAAATGTGAAAAACCTTCCAGAAAAACCTTTTTTTAAAAGGTTCTAAAACTCCCCCCCAAAAAGTGATCAAAGTACTTTTCTGTAAGATATAAACATATAAAGAAAACATAAAATAATGTTAACCACAATTTACTTACACTGGAATGTCAATAAAGACCTGAGAAGGGTGTTTCTTGAAGGAAAGCTTGGGGAATAAGTAACGGATAAAAGACACTATTCCACCAATCACAAGGTCACCTTCTTCATACCATTCATGTGTAATATCTACAGGATTATTTCTACTGCAAACAACAGTATGCACTTGGGGCACCATGTTGGGAAGCAGCAAGAGAAGCAGCAGCAATAACATATTGATCACAAATATCCTTCTACACATATATTCTCCTTTATCTCCCTAGAATGTTGTGACTATCGTCAGCCTGACCTGTATAGGAAAGATTTGGTGACAGCCAACTCTGGCAATGCAGTACGTAAATGGACATGTATCCACCTTCTCATTAACTTCAACACTGTCACAAAAAATTCAGTGAATCCTAAATAAGCTACAGTGATTTGAAATCTGACCTACACCATGAAAGAGGGGGAAAGATTGAAATAGCAGAGCCTGTTTTGATTTTTTATTTCACATTCTGCCTTCTGAAGCTTTGCCAGGTGGATTGATTATAATAATTTTAATAATTACAGGGGAGATAACCATTGGTGCAATGTTTTTGGACTATGGTGCATCATCAGTAGGAGAACTGCCAAACTAAACATATCTGTCACATCACAGAATCATAGACTAGGAAGAGACCTCCAAGGTCATCATAGTAAAAAAACCCATTTATAGTCAGGCATAATACCCATTTATGGTCTTCCTATAATACCTTGCTTTACACACACTCTCCTATGTAACATTGATCAGACACTCCCATCCACCCTACTAAGTGGGTATTTTGGGGAAATGTGGGAGAGAGTCGTAACCATATCCAGATGTCTGGACCCAAGCCAATACAGTCTAACTCCTTTTGAAAAAATAAACAGAGAATGAAGCAATGTGGCATGCATGAGGACATCTCTGCCATCACTCTCGCACTCTGGGGGAAATTGTAATTCAGATGAATGACAGGATGGTCCATCCATGTAAATTGTAAACCAATGATAGACAATGCTGTTCACTCTGAATTTTGCTGCATTACAGCTTCCTTCATCCCTGATAATAATGGTCTGTTGTAAACGGTTGGAAGTTGTAGTCCAGCAACAACTGGAGGGGAACAGATTGACTACCTCTGGTGTAAGGGAAAGTTTGGAGTGTAGAAATAGGCTTCCTCTCTGATGTGAGAATGTGTCCTCTTCCTCTTTATCTGCCAGGGGATGTGTCATATAATAGAGTCTGGCGCACTTGCTAAGGCAAGAACCGTGATTTCCTGACTCCTATGCAAACCCCACATCAGTCCAGAAATGAGATTCAAGGCGTTTAGATGTCCTGGTTCACCATGAGAGCTTTTAGATTGGTTTGAGGTGTGTCACATGATGTGTCATGTGATGCTGCCTGGCATGTGCTGGGTAGGGGCGGAACACACAGAGGGCCATCTCTGTGCTTGCTCGTCCCAGCCCCAGGCTGGCTATAGGGCTGCCGGAGTGCTGGGCTGCGGCTGGGACGAGTGAACAAGATCATACACGCTTGTCCCAGCTACCACATGGCTCCTGGGCTGCCAGGCAGAAGCTGGGGCTGGGGTGTGTGGAGAGCGCCCAGCCGTGGTGGGGCGTGGCACCCCCTAAACGTTGGAGAAGCTGAAGCCCCCTATACCTGGTGCCACTGATTGCTCTTGAGTCCTTACCAGGGCAGAAAGTGAATCTCTTCATTGCCTAATTGCCTCCACTTAGTGGTCTTTAACTCCTTTAGTTTCTGGACTCACAAAGCCAACCATATACACTGGTTTGGTTGCTATTGCAGTTAGGCAGAGGGTGGATAATAAAGCATCAAAATTGAACTAAAACACAATTAGCTTTTAATACAGGTGCTTTTGTAATGTGGCAATAGAAACAATGACTGTGAAGAGATCTTTAAAAAAAGAATTTTATTTTAAAACAGTTGAGTAGTTAAACTGAAGAGCACACAAATATAGCAAGACTCTTCCCTCTAAACAGTGCCTAGATTTGCTCCTTGAATCAGACAACCTACTCTGCCTCAAACTGCTATTTATATATCATATTTCTCAACCTTCCGACCAATCAGAAGCATAGTAGAGTTCTGCTTAGGTTCCCATTAGTCCAAACTATAGCTGGCTCTTTTGTGTATTTTTATGTATCTCATAAGAAACGTTTCAAGGAAACAATCATTATCCGAAAAACAAACACAACAAGATAGGTGACATCCATTCATGAGTAGAAAACACTTCCATGACAAGAGAAAGGAAGAGTCATAGCTCACCAGCATCTTCTTGTGCTGATGATCAAACTGCAGGTTGAAAGAGACATCAGTCCCGGGGTTTGGGGTACAAGGCAGGGAGGAGAATCAGGAGGCATCCAGCTTTTACATTCTCTGGGGAAGACGTACCTGATGATCAGATATGTTTCAGAGTAAACACAGCTTTTCCAGCCTGGTGCCTGCTTCCAATTTTGCCTGATATCCGTCTCCAACAGCCCCAGATCAGTTTGCATCATACAACACAAACCAGAGCAACTCAACATGAGTGATCCAAAATCCTCCCAAATAGATTGAGCAACACTCTCACTCACTATAAGGCAGATTCTGATGTTCTCCTTTCCCTTTCCCCCTCTCTGCAGTTTTCTAAGAATTCCCAAAAACTGCTCAAGAGAGTTTCAGAACATCTTGGGAAAATATGGAGGTCACTCTGGGTATGCAGGAGAAGGAGAGTATAGGATGGTTATTGTACAATCAGACTTTCACTCATGCAATGCTAGGTATCACATATAGTTTTATTCTATCACAGAGTGTCAGTTTATTTACACCAAAAATGTTTGTATGCTGAATACAAAGAACATGATAAAAAATCTCTTATATTATTCATCTATTTTCAGATATCATTTCTCAGACAAGCGCAGTGAAACTGAACCTGGCCAGAAAGACTACAGAACCTAAGTCTCAAAATAAATGACAATCTCTTCTACCATTTATATCTTTCTCCGTATCAGTTGCTCTCTGTTGTTCAGGTCGGGCCTCGCCACAATAATGTAGCATTTGGGGGAAAATATGCAACCCAGCAGCCCAGCACTGGAAGCCAAGATGGAGAAGATCTCCACAGCCACCATGTATTTTCCTCTGGTGCTCAGATAAGTTGGAACAAATGAAAGCCAAACACTGCAAAAGACTAACATGCTGAAGGTGATGAACTTGGCTTCATTGAAGCTGTCCGGCAACTTTCTGGCTAAGAAGGCCACAGTGAAGCTGACAGTGGCCAGGAAGCCCATGTAGCCCAAAACACAGTAGAACATGAGGACTGACCCTTCATTACAAAGAAATATTATTTCTTCCGTCATTGAGTGCATGTCCACATCGGGGAATGGGGGAGAGGTTGCCAGCCAGAAGACACAGATTCCTACTTGAACAATGGAGCTGGAGAGGACAATGGAATACGCCAGTTTTTTGCCTATCCATTTCCTGATTGTGGATCCTGGCTTGGTAGCCATGAATGCCAAAACCACCGATATGGTTTTGGCCAAGATGCTGGAGAGGGCCACAGAGAAGACGATGCCAAAACTTGTTTGTCGGAGAAGGCAGGTTGCCTCCTTAGGTGTTCCAATGAACATCAAGGAGCAGAGAAAACACAAGAGGAGGCAGAGTAGGAGAATGTAGGTGAGGCTTCTGTTGTTGGCTTTGACGATGGCTGTGTCCCTGTACTTAATGAAGATGCCAAGCACAAGTATTGTGATCAGAGAGAATAAAAGTACAGAGAAAGTTGAAACAATGGCCAAAGTTTCATCAAAGCCCAGGAAATTTGGTCTCTTTGAAATGCATTGATCCTGGTCTTCATTTGGATACTGACCTGCAGGGCACCTGACACATATTTCCATCTCTGTAAATACAATGTACAAGAAAAATGAAAGAACCATGATTATGCTAAAGAATTTTGTTATCAGAGGTGTGGGAGTTTTTATGTAACCAAACATAATTGTGCATAACTGCCAGTAAGTAACTCCTGTTAAGGGACACAGAGCTGTGAATTTCTATGAAAGACTTTGATATCACATCTTCACTTCTCCATGGTCCTGTCTGTACCATGCAACTGACTACACACATTAGGTTGGAGCTTCCTAGCTCAGACTACATGCTCGAGTATACTCTCTGTATTTTGTAACCCAGAATACCTTGCCTGTGTTGCCTCTGCTGTTGCATTAAACGATGCAAGAGTAAGACCAGTGGTTTCTGTAAGTAAATCATTTCAACAGATTAATGGTTGTGTTCCATTCACTCCAAGAGGCATTGGGGAGAATTCTTAGCACTTAAAACTGGGACATTTAAAAGTCTAACAACCTATATTTCCTATGATTTGCAAATATTGCATAGATCTGCATTTTAAATTCCACCAGGCACTGTGTTGGCTAAAGAGTGAGTCAAGCCCTTCACATTTTCTTCAATTCAGGCAGCTTTTTTTTCCTACACATGTCCTACACATGTTGGACTTTATTCTTAATTGGTATTCAGTAGTTATTACCCAACAAGAAGTCCACTTTGCATACTGTTTTTCACCTGGAAAAACTTCAAAACTCCTAGCCCGAATGCTTTCGCCCTAGATGCTTCACAAATAAACCCACGTTACAAATGTGGATAAGCTATATATTTTCACTGGTGCTTTTCTTTTTTCCTCAGAACCTCCAATACTGCATAGCTAAATGAGAGAAATATTACAGCTGAAATCTTGGGAGCAAGAGAGGTGATTTTGACAGGACTTTCACTCTCACTCCCCCAAATCCTGCTCCTAAAGAAGGGGCCACCACTTTTATTCCACCCTAAGTTCGTCAATGTTGGTGGGAAAAGTCAATACCTCCCTTTCTAAAATATGTTCTTCCAGATTTGTTAAGGATAACATTATATTGATTTTATCTATAAACCATGAGAATAATATATCAAGCCATAATTTAAACATTTTCTCTTTCAGAAATTTAAAGGCAACAAAACTGCCCAGAATTTACTAAAATAAATTGCATAGTTTGGTATATGGTAACATGGCATCTCTCACCCTTCTCATTTGAGAACATCTCATGTGGACACGGATCACAATCATAACAGCAAAACTTCTCCCCCTCCTTCTTTCTCTTCCCATAACCAGGACGGCAGTTGGCATTACATAATGAAAGCGGTGGTTCCTATCCAAAGATATAGGATATAAGATTAGAAAATGTTTGGGATAAATTAATTTAAAATAAGGTGATCGATTAATAAACAATGTGAAATGTATAATTCATACTTACACAGGAGACACGTCCCTTGGAAAAAACATTCTTTTCTCTTCCAGTGAAATACAAATTTAATTATGTATTAAGTGAGGAACTGCTTCCTTCCCCCACTCACACCCCATCTTATTGGATAACTATGAATGTTGCCATTTGAGAGCCAGTGCAGTTCTTTTCTCACCTGAGTGAAGCCACTGTGCCACTTGATTCTGTCTGCATTAATGGTGAGCTCCTTGCCAGGAGGGGCCTGAGGATCCAGCCTCCCCACTTTGACCCTGACATATGATCCATTTTGGAAAGTGACCAAGTTTGTAATATCAAAGCCAGTTGCTAACTCTCCGTATTCATTTAATGCAATTTCATCACCAGCACTATTATTGAATGAGATCTTCTGCAGGAATGAGTGGACCTAGATGAAAAGAGAACCACAAGGTCTATAAAGGCAGGGGATGGACGGGTTGTGTGGGACTCCCTAGTCCTGAATGGAGAAATTGCACCCCTAAAGGTTGGGTTGCCATATGTTGAGAATTTCTCGAACATATCCAGAATACTGCAGTCAGAGGTGCAGATAAATTCTGTGATGCATGTTACTGCAGCAGCTCCATCTCTGTCTATGTTTCCTTGGTTCTACAAACACCAAGAGACAGCAGTCCAGGCTTCCTCCTTAAACTCCCCTGCTAAATACCCCTGTTTACAAGTCCTGTTCATGAGCTTCTGGTTTGGAGCTCCCAGAGACTGCAACTAGCTAAGTAGAACTGAGTAGAACTGCTTGTTCCCTTCTCCATCATTGCCACCCAGACCTTCACTGCACCTCCCTCTGTGCTTTCTTTGTGGTATATGGTATGTTGGGAACTTAAGGTTACCATTTGCAATTGGTAGCTTGAGGAATAATTAAATTAGCTTTATCTAGTTTATGGCAACCGCCATCCCTGCTCACCATATAACGACTTGCTTCATTCTCCACCTCAAAAGGAGAGTGTTTTTCCCCTCCTGCTTTGGCTTATGATGGTGGTGGCAGCAGAGAAAGTTGGTTAAAGGTTGGCAAAGCTTGGGTGGGTGAGGCAAACATTCATGTGTGTTGGGGTGACTACATATTTTCTTCTTTACCTGAGTTGAATATCACAAGGCAGCCAATTGGAGGATGCGGTTTACTTTCATTTTCTTTACCTCATGGCATCCCTGCATTTTGCTAGCTCACTGTAGCATGACCCTCTTCCCCTCCTCCCGGTTGTTAAATAGCCTGGCTTTGTGTGCGGAGCTACTGTGGAAACCAGAAATTTCCATGGACACTGCATCTGGTTTTGAGAAACTACAGAAAGCCTCAAAGGTCATTTCAGACAGTTTGACGTGCACTTGACTTGGCCAATTTGTGCTGTTAACAGTAGGTAAGAGGAAAAACAGTCAGGCACACTTAAGCCACAAGTTTCTTCACAAAATCCGTATCCCCAACCAAAACTTGGTTCAGATTTATGTTACTGCTCACTGCCCCTTGCATATAACAATTATCAATTTAATTGCCACTTGATATTTAGGACAACCCTTAGTTCTAACTGTTCAAATAGTAGTTGTTATTTGAGAGCTATTAGTTCTTCAAGTATTATTATTATATATAATCAAACCAAAAGCAATAACCCAATAAACCCAACTGGAGTTGCTGTTAGTTTCTTGCTTATGAAAGCATATGTCATTTAAATTATTTTTATTCATTTTCTAATACCCAACTTGGATACCACAACATTACTTGACATTTATTTTTAGTTATCGAGGTCTATTCTTTTATTTCTTTACTTATAGTACATTGCCAACACACATAATACAATCAAGGCAGTGCATAACACTGAACACTTTGTAAACTGAACATTTTCTAGCAGGAAACTCTACCTGCCAAGGTTCCAAATTTTGATGAGAGAGTCTGTCTCCACCTTCTATTCTTTTGTGGATGGTTCTAGCTGAATACATGATCTGTAAGGCATGTGCCAAAGCATAGACAGCATTATAGATACTGTAGCTGTGGCCGGTCATGCTCATTTCAAAATATGGTGCAGGAAGGCTCTCCAGCTTCTCCTCTCCAGTACATGTGACATAAAAGTATTTTGACACAGTGGAGTTTGAAACTGAACAACCAAATGCTTGTTCCCATAAATCTTTGATAAAACCATTTCTATCTTCCCAATAAGGGTTTACTTGTTGAAGAAAGCTTTGGAAGCTGTGAGTCTCCTTGGAGTGGATAGCAAAGGAGAGAGCACCATGGAACATTTGTAAGTTGCAGTCTAAATCTTTTTGAAACATATCTAATGTGAAATCAATTTGAGCTGTTGTAATCCACACTTTTCCTTCAGGTAATTTAATATATTGAAGATATATTAGTTGAGCTACCATCATTGCCTTTGCAACATTTAACAGCCATGCAATAGATTGACTTTCTCCATATACAACAACAGATTTGGCTTTGCTCATTATGAAAACTCGTGTGAATAACTTTGAGAAACGCACCACATCATCTACCATATCTAGCATGTTACTGTTGAAATGCACATGGTACTCAGTCATTTCTGTGAATTCTGAACAGATTCCATTCTTGAAAAGCATTGGCTCAATAGTCTGTAAGAAACGTTCGCCAGCTTCATTGGCTGGAGTGAGGAGCCCAACCCATTTCCATCTGAAATACAAAAGTAACTGGATAATTCCCTGATACTGAAGTCCTTCATTGGGGACCATGCGGTAAAAGGAAGATAATTTGATTTGATTATCCACGGCTCTTTGAAATGAACCATATGAAATCTGAAAAAAAGAAAAAGCCAAACTGTCCAAGTGGAAACAAGAACTCACAACACACCCATTTCATCTGAATATAAATCTTATTTTACCAATTTTGCTCATTTTAGGGACAACACCAATCTCTTTACGTAGAGAAATGCACACAAGTAATTGTGCCTAATAATTTCTGTATTTATTCATTCTTAATATTATTGAGTCATCACATTTGTACACTTTTACTGTCTCCAAGTATTTGGCGCATTTATTATTGCTGGTTGTTACTGCTTTCTGCACTAAGAGCAGATTCAACAAAACTCCAATGTGGAGCTGGAGCAACAGAAACCACTGATCCTGATCTTTTGTTCTATAATCCTTATAGTGATGGTAGAGAGAAGTTGATACTCCATCTATTAAGAACTCTCCTGAAAAGGTATTCTGGGAACTCCAGAAGATCTCTGGAAGAGTATGTATGTTGTAGGTCTGTGAGCGCAATAAACCATATATGAGGAAAATACAAAAATGGCATGGCAATCATTGCCAGCAAAAGTTAGAGCAATTAATTTGAACTCAAACAATGCTGCGCAACAGCACAAAATAGTCTTCTCAATTAACCTCTGAAAATCAACAATGCTGAATAACATCATACATCCCCACGTAGGAAATCTCATAATTCTTAGGGAGAGAGACATTCTTAGTTGTACATACTTCCAGGGAGGAGATGACGCACAGAACATCTTCTGTTGACAACTTGTTGCCAGAGATAATCGTGTGGTGACTCGCGATAGCCAATACCTGGATGTGGAATTTGGTCTGGACATTTGGGTCTGAAGATTGGGGAAATGCTGCTTTGTAGAAGGAGGAACAGCTGGATGTCACCCTAGAGTGAATACTCTGTATAATATTTTTTGTGACAGGTGGAAAATGGGGGCCTTCCTCTTTTATTTCATCTCTCCCTCTCCCCTCTGGGCTATTATTAGGATTATACACACATGGGGTCACAAAGAGTTGGACATGACTAAACAACTAAACAACAACAACACACATGAAGGTCATGGATGGTTAGTGAAGGACCCTGTGTGAAAGGCAAAGAAGGGAAGATCTCCAAGGGTGGGACACTGGGAGAAAAAAAAAAAGCTCAGAGTTGAGGGCTGAGGGGATCCACCCCTTTCTGTTTGAGACAAGGGTTATGGTCTGAGCCAGCTGAACCTCAAGCAACAGCTAAGGATCCAGGAGTACCTATTAGCCGCTCCTTCAGAGAGAATGTAACCCAGCAAGAGCAGGCCACCTCCCATTCATCTGGCCAGTTTATTGGCTCTCAGCCAGTCCATTACGGAGGCATGACATTGGTCCAGAACATCCACTGCAGATGTAAAGAGAAGTAGAGCTAAGTGCTATCAGTATATTGCTGACAACGTACTCCAAAACTCTGGATGACTCCACTCAGTGGTTTTGTGTAGATTTAAGGAACCCAAAATGGGATATAAGGAACCCAAAATGAAGGCTCCACAGGCCTCCAGAAATGACCACCCAAATAGGACTGGATCCATCTCAAAGAAGTTCTGTCCACCCACAATTCGGAAAGCTGTTCCAGAAGGACACCATGCTTGAGGGTATTGAAAACCACTGAGAGGTTGAGGAGAATTAACAGGGACACGTTTCTCCTCTCTCTGTAGTCAATATGTCCTGAACTATTTATGCCTTTGCAAGTGAATATTAACACCATGAATTAGGATTGGTACCTCTCATGCAGCTAGGGCAATGTTTTCAAGATTATTGTAATGTGAATCCATTAAGATGTCCTATTAGTCAAACTGGCCCCCCTTGGGAAAATGTTCCATTATGTGTATTAAACACACATACTTTAGAATTTGGGTCCTCTCATATGCCTTATCGGGTACTCATAGTATTAATCCCCCCAATATATTCATATATTGCAACCCTTTTACTTTTTCCATTTTACAACTTCATATTTATGAATCAACAGCTTCCTAGTGAAAGGAGAGAAGAGTGAATTACAGCATGAAATATCCATATATTTTTAATATCCATATTCTACCTGTGGAATCTTGTAAAGACCTAAGACATCTGCCATGGATGAGGAGGTGTCAGAGCTAAGTCCCCCAATGACTCCTACTACATTTTTCTGAATGCCACATAAGTAGTTGGGGACAAAGTGATGCGATTTAAAGAGCAGATCCAGAATGGTTTGGTAGGTCATCTTTGAATCAAAATAGCTATCATAGATGTGGAATCCAAGAGTGACATTGGGCAAGATCTTGGGATTCTCATTGATCTCATCAACAGCAAACACCAAGGCGAGGATGTGTTGGTAGTACTTTGTTATCACCCTGCAAATGAAGTGAGTTACCATTTCATGAGGGAATTAAACAGTGCATGAAATTCAGAACGGAAAGATTCACCTGCCTGCCTTTCCATCTCTATCTTGGCTTCTTAAAAGAAGCTGTAGGCAATTGACTGAGGAGGTGTGGGGATTGATCAAAGCCTTGTTGGAGGATGGAGAGACACCATCTTCCTTGAAGCAGGGGATGGTGTCCCCTCCTTCAGAGACTTGCCCAGAATCAAAAAAATGTTAAACAACGATTCCCAAGTTGCAAATACTCCACTTTGGGATGCTTGGCAGAGATTGAATATCTGGATCCTTTTTCAGTCTGGCTTCTAAGAAATTTTAAGGGCCTTCTCTGTAGCAACCCCCAAGGTATGGAATCACCTCCCCACATAAGCATGTCTGGCACATTCAGTACCTAGGATTCGGGAAACATTGCAGATGTACCTCGTTACCCTAACATTTGAGACCTGTGAATTTTCCAGCATCAACCCTCTTCCTGTGACACTATTGCTTGAATACTGAAATTTAAAATGTTGTGGCCCACTCTGGCTCTTGATTGACTGTTTAATGAACACTGCCTAATTAATTTCCCTGAGTTCTAGTATTCTGAGTGAGGGAGACAACTTTTCCCTACTGACTGTCTCCACATCATACATAACCTTAAACATATTGTCACCTCTTGCATGCCTTTTCTCTAACATAAAAAGGGGAGATGTTCTATCCATGTGATCATTCTGAAGGTAATTTCTAAAGCTTTTCCAACAATAAATCTTTTTAGGTGAGATGACCAGAACTCTTCACAGCATTCTAAGTGTGGTCACACCAGAGATTAGTAGAACTGCATTGTGATATTGAAGCTGTGTTTCCAGTCCATTGAGTGCTGCTTGCTAGAATGAATTTGCCATTTTCACAGCTGCTGCACGCTGGGTGCACATTTTCACTGAGGTATCCACTATGCCTCCGAGGTCTCATTCCTGGTCAATTGCCACTAGTTCAAATGCCCAACGTTTATTCGAGAAATTAACATATATTTTTCCTGAATAAGCCTAATCTTACACTTCCTTACACTGAATTGCGTTTCCTAGTTTTCTAACCATGCACCTAGTCTGCAGGGATTATTTTGGACTGCTTTGGGCTCTATAGTTGTTTTTTAATAACAACTGAACATTTGGATGTAATCAGCAAACTTGAGTACCTGACTGCTTGGCTGTACGTTAGAGGGTATTTTTTTTTAAAAATGTAGCCCACTTTTTCTTTTCCTGCTCTCTCTTCTCTGTGTCTGTCCAGAAAAATGTGACTCTTTCTTCATCTTAATTGACAGCTTAGGCATAGTCTACAGTTTATGTAAGTATATTTCTCATTTTTTTTAAAAAAAGTCTATTTGCTTTTTAAAAATGTTCTAAAACTCCCCACCCCCCAAAAGCAATCAAAGTACTTTTCTGTAAGATATTAACATATAACGAAAACATAAAATAATGTTAATGACCATTTACTTACACTGGGATGTCAATAAAGTCCTGAGAAGGGTGTTTCTTGAAGGAAAGGTAGGGGAATGAGTAACGGATAAGAGACACTATTCCACCAATGACAAATTCACCTTCTTCATACCATTCATGTGTAATATCCACAGGATTATTTCCACTGCAAACAACAGTATGCACTTGGGGCAGCATGTCAGGAAGTTGCAGGAGAAGCAGCAGCAGCAACAACATCCTGATTGCAAATATCCTTCTACACATATATTCTCTTTTATCTCCCTAGAATGTTGTGACTATCGTCAGCCTGACCTGTATAGGAAAGATTTGGTGACAGCCAACTCTGGCAATGCAGTACGTAAATGGACATGTATCCACCTTCTCATTAACTTCAACACTGTCACAAAAAATTCAGTGAATCCTAAATAAGCTACAGTGATTTGAAATCTGACCTACACCATGAAAGAGGGGGAAAGATTGAAATAGCAGAGCCTGTTTTTATTTTTTATTTCACATTCTGCCTTCTGAAGCTTTGCCAGGTGGATTGATTATAATAATTTTAATAATTACAGGGGAGATAACCATTGGTGCAATGTTTTTGGACTATGGTGCATCATCAGTAGGAGAACTGCCAAACTAAACATATCTGTCACATCACAGAATCATAGACTAGGAAGAGACCTCCAAGGTCATCAAAGTAAAAAAACCCCATTTATGGTCAGGCATAATACCCATTTATGGTCTTCCTATAATACCTTGCTTTACACACACTCTCCTATGTAACATTGATCAGACACTCCCATCCACCCTACTAAGTGGGTATTTTGGGGAAATGTGGGAGAGAGTCGTAACCATGTCCAGATGTCTGGATCCAAGCGAATACAGTCTAACCCCTTTTGAAAAAACAAACAAAGAATGAAGCAATGTGACATGCATGAGGACATCTCTGCCATCATTCTCTGTGGTAAAAAATGTAGTTCAGAAGAATGACAGGATGGTCCCATACATGTAAACAAATGATAGACAATGTTGTTCCCTCTGGATTTTGCTGCATTACAGCTTCCTCCCTCCCTGATAATAATGGTTTGTTGTAAACGGATGGGAGTTGTAGTCCAACAACAACTGGAGGGGAACAAATTGACTACCTGTGGTGTAAGGGAAAGTTTGGGGTGTAGAAATAGGCTTCCTCTCTGATGTGATCTTTATCTGCCAGGGATGTGTCATATAATAGATCCTTTTGAGTCTGGTGCAGTTGCTAAGGCAAGAACCATGATTTCCTGACTCCTATGCAAATGTCACATCAGTCCAAAAATGAGATTCAAGGAGTTTAGATGTCCTGGTTCACCATGAGAGCTTTTAGATTGGTTTGAGGTGTGTCACATGATGTGTCATGTGATGCTGCCTGGCATGTGCTGGGTAGGGGCGGAACACACAGAAGGCAATCTCTGGGCTTGCTCGTCCCATCCCCAGCCCGGCTATTGGGCTGCCAGACTGTTGGGCTGTGGCTGGGACGAGTGAAGCAAGATCATACACGCTTGTCCCAGCTACCACATGGCTCCTGGGCTGCCAGGCAGAAGCTGGGGCTGGGGTGTGTGGAGAGTGCCCAGCCGTGGTGGGGTGTGGCATCCCCCTAAACATTGGGAAAGCTGAAGCCCCCTCTGCCCCCTATACCTGGTGCCACTGATTGTTCTTGAGTCCTTACCAGGGCAGAAAGTGAATCTCTTCATTGCTTAATTGCCTCCACTTAGTGGTCTTTAACTCCTTTAGTTTCTGGACTCACAAAGCCAACCATATACACTGGTTTAGTTCCTAGTGCAATTAGGCAGAGGGTGGATAACAAGGCATCAAAATTGAACTAAAACACAATTAGCTTTTAATACAGGGTGCTTTAGTAATGTGGCAATAGAAACAATGACTGTGAAGAGATCTTTTTTAAAAAAGAATTTTATTTTAAAACAGTTGAGTAGTTAAAGTGAAGAGCTCACAAATATAGCAAGACTCTTCCCAATAAACAGTGCCTAGATCTGTTCCTCGAATCAGACAACCTACTCTGCCTCACACTGCTATTTATATAGATCTTATTTCTCTACCTTCTCACCAGTCAGAAGCATAGTAGAATTCTGCTTAGGTTCCCATTAGTCCAAACTATAGCTGGCTCGCTTGTGTATTTTTATGTATCTCATAAGAAGCGTTTCAAGGAAACAATCATTATCCGAAAAACAAACACAAGATAGGTGACATCCATTCATGAGTAGAAAATACTTCCATGACAAGAGAAGGGAAGAGTCATAGCTCACCAGCATCTTCTTGTGCTGATGATCAAGATGCAGGTTGAAAGAGACATTAGTCTTGTGGTGTGAGGTACAAGGCAGGGAGGAGAATTAGGAGGCATCTGGCTTTTAAAGTCTCTGGGGAAGACATACCTGATGATCAGATATGTTTCAGAGTAAACATACCTTTTCCAGCCTGGTGCCTGCTTCCAATTTTGCCTGATATCCATCTCCAACAGCCCCAGATCAGTTTGCATTGTACAACCCAAACCGGAGCAACTCAACATGAGTTATCCAAAATCCTCCCAAATAGATTGAGCAACACTCTCACTCAGTATAAGGCAGATTTTGATATTCTCCTTTTCCTTTCCCTCTCTCTGCAGTTTTCTAAGAATTCCCCAAAACTGCTCAAGAGAGTTTCAGAACATCTTGGGAAAATATGGGGGCCACTCTGTGTATGCAGGAGAAGGAGAGTTTAGGATGATTATTGTACAATCAGACTTTCACTCATGCAATGCTGGGTATCACATATAGTTTTATTCCATCACAGAGTGTCAATTTATTTACACCAAAAATGTTTGTATGCTGAATACAAAGAACATGATAAAAAATCTCATATTATTCATCTATTTTCAGATATCATTTCTCAGACAAGCGCAGTGAAACTGAACCTGGCCAGAAAGACTACAGAACCTAAGTCTCAAAATAAATGACAATCTCTTCTACCATTTATATCTTTCTCCGTATCAGCTGCTCTCTGTTGTTCAGCTCAGGCCTCGCCACAATAATGTAGCATTTTGGAGAAAAGATGCAACCCAGTAATCCAGCACTAGAAGCCAAGATGGAGAAGATCTCCACAGCCACCATGTATTTTCCTCTGGTGCTTAAATATGTAGGAATAAAGGAGAACCAAACACTGCAGAAGACCAGCATGCTGAAGGTGATGAACTTGGCTTCATTGAAGCTGTCCGGCAACTTTCTGGCTAGGAAGGCCACAGTGAAGCTGACAGTGGCCAGGAAGCCCATGTAGCCTAAAACACAGTAGAACATGAGGACTGACCCTTCATTACAAAGAAATATTATTTCTTCCGTCATTGAGTGCATGTCCACATCTGGGAATGGGGCTGAGGTTGCCAGCCAGAAGACACAGATTCCTACTTGAACAATGGAGCCGGAAAGGACAATGGAATAAGCCAGTTTTTTGCCTACCCACCTCCTGATTGTGGATCCTGGCTTGGTAGCCATGAATGCCAAAACCACTGATATAGTTTTGGCCAAGATACTGGAGAGGGCCACAGAGAAGATGATGCCAAAACTTGTTTGTCGGAGAAGGCAGGTTGCCTCCTTAGGTGTTCCAATGAACATCAAAGTGCAGAGGAAACACAAGAGAAGCGACACAAGGAGAATGTAAGTGAGGCTTCTGTTATTGGCTTTGACGATGGCAGTGTCCCTGTGCTTAATGAAGATGGCAAGCACAATAATTGTGATCAGAGAGAATAAAAGTACAGAGAAAATTGAAACAATGGCCAAAGTTTCATCATAGCCCAGGAAATTTGGTCTCTTTGAAATGCATTGATCCTGGTCTTCATTTGGATACTGACCTGCAGGGCACCTGACACATATTTCCATCTCTGTAAATACAATGTACAAGAAAATGAAAGCACCATGATTATGCTAAAGAATTTTGTTATCAGAAGTGTGGGAGATTTTATGTAACCAAACATAATTGTGCATAACTGCCAGTAAGTAACTCCTGTTAAGGGACACAGAGCTGTGAATTTCTATGAAAGACTTTGATATCACATCTTCATTTCTCCATGGTCCTGTTTGAACCATGCAACTGACCACACACATTAGGTTGGAGCTTCCTAGATCAGACTACATGCTCGAGTATACTCTCTGTATTTTGTAACCAAGAATACCTTGCCTGTGTTGCCTCTGCTGATGCAAGATGCAAGAGTAAGACCAGTGATTTCTGTAAGTAAATCATTTCAACAGATTAATGGTTGTGTTCCATTCACTCCAAGAGGCATTGGGGAGAATTCTTAGCACTTAAAACTGGGACATTTAAAAGTCTAACAACCTATATTTCTTATGATTTGCAAATATTGCATAGATCTGCATTTTAAATTCCACCAGGCACTGTTTTGGCTAAAGAGTGAGTCAAGCCCTTCACATTTTCTTCAATTCAAGCAGCTGTTTTTTTCCTACACATGTCCTACACATGTTGGACTTTATTCTTAATTGGTATTTGGTAGTTATTACCCACTTTGCATACTGTTTTTCACCCGGAAAAACTTCAAAACTCCTAGCCAGAATGCTTTTGTCCTAGATGCTTCACAAATAAACCCATGTTACAAATGTGGATAAGCTACGTTATATGTTTTCACTGGTGCTTTTCTTTTTTTCTCAGAACCTCCAATACTGCATAGTTAAATGATAGAAATATTACAGCTGAAATCTTGGGAGCAAGAGAGGTGATTTTGTCAGGACTTTCACCTTTACTCCCCCAAATCCTGCTCCTAAAGAAAGGGCCCCCACTTCTATTCCACCCTAAGTTCGTCAATGTTGGTGGGAAAAGTCAATACCTCCCTTTCTAAAATATGTTCTTCCAGATTTGTTAAGGATAACATTATATTGATTTATCTATAATTTAAACATTTTCTCTTCCAGAAATTTAAAGACAACAAATCTGCCCAGAATTTACTAAAATAAATTGTATAGTTTGGTATATGATAACACGGCATCTCTCACCCTTCTCATTTGAGAACATCTCATGTGGACACGGATCACAATCATAACAGCAAAACTTCTCCCCCTCCTTCTTTCTCTTCCCATAACCAGGACGGCAGTTGGCATTACATAATGAAAGTGGCGGCTCCTATTCAAAGATATAAGAAACGGTTAATATTAAGAAAATGTTTGGGGCAAATAAATCTAACATAAGGTGATGTATCAGTAAATAATGTGAAATTCATATTTACACAGGTGAAACGTCCTTTGGAAGAAAACTTTCTTTTCCCTTCCAGTGAATTACAAATTTAATTATGTATTCAGTGCAGAACTGCTTTCTTCCCCCACTCACACCCCATCTTATTGGATAACTATGAATGTTGCCATTTGAGAGCCAGTGCAGTTCTTTTCTCACCTGAGTGAAGCCACTGTGCCATTTGATTCTGTCTTCATTAATGGTGAGCTCTTTGCCCGGAGGGGTGTGAGGATCCAGGCTCCCCACTTTGACCCTGACATATGACCTGTTTCGGAAAGTGACTAAATTTGTAATATCAAAGCCAGCTGCTAACTCTCCATATTCATTTAATGTGATTTCATCACCACCGCTGTTGTTGAATGAGATCCTCTTCAGAAATGAGTGGACCTAGATGAAAAGAGAACCACAAGGTCTATAAAGGCAGGAGGAGGACAGTTCTGTGTGGGACTCCCCAGTCCAGAAGGGAGTAACTGTGTCCCTAAAGGTTGGGTGTCCAGAATTTCCGTAATCTCTAAAAATGTCCAGGGAAATCCATACGTATGGCAACCCACATTGGTATTGCTGTAATATTTTCTTTTTGTGCGAAATTGGCAAAAAAGCTCAATAACTCTTGGTAAAGCTTTTCTGTCTGGATCTTCACTGTTTGAAATATAGCAAACTTCAGTTCTTAAGTATTACTATTATCATTATTTCATCTTATACACTGCCCTATACCCGGAATCTAAGGGCGGTTCACAACAAGACCACAACATATAAAATCAAACCAAAAGCACATAATACAATTACGGCACACTTAAGCCACAAGTTTCTTAACAAAATCCGTATCCCCAACCAAAACATGGTTCAGATTTATGTTACTGCCCACCGCCCCTAGCATATAACAATTGTCAATTTAATTGCCGCTTGATATTTAGGATGACCCTTGGTTCTAACAGTTCAAATAGTAGCTGTTACTTGAGAGATATTAGTGTTTCAAGTATTATTAAAAAGGTAAAGGTACCCCTGCCCGTACGGGCCAGTCTTGACAGACTCTAGGGTTGTGCGCCCATCTCACTCTAGAGGCCAGGGGCCAGCGCTGTCCGGAAACACTTCCGGGTCACGTGGCCAGCGTGACATCACTGCTCTGGCGAGCCAGAGCCGCACACGGAAACGCCGTTTACCTTCCCACTAGTAAGTGGTCCCTATTTATCTACTTGCACTCGGGGGTGCTTTTGAACTGCTAGGTTGGCAGGCGCTGGGACCGAGCAATGGGAGCGCACCCCGCTGCGGGGATTCGAACCACCGACCTTTCGATTGGCAAGCCCTAGGCGCTGAGGCTTTACCCACAGCGCCACCCGCATCCCAAGTATTATTACTATAATATAAAATCAAACCAAAAGCAATAACCCAATAAACCCAACAGGAGTTGCTGTTAGTTTCTTGCTTATGAAAGCACATGTCATTTAAATTATTTTTATTCATTTTCTAATACCCAACTTGGATACCACAACATTAATTAAGGATTATTTTTATCGAGGTCTATTCTTTTATTTCTTTACTTATAATGCATTGCCAACACACATAAAACAATCAAGGCAGTGCACAACACTGAACACTTCATAAACAACACTTTCTAGCAGGAAACTCTACCTGCCAAGGTTCCAAATTTTGATGAGAGAGTCTGTCTCCACCGTCTGTTCTTTTGTGGATGGTTCTAGCTGAATACATGATCTGCAAGGCATGTGCCAAAGCATAGACAGCATTATAGATACTGTAGCTGTGGCCGGTCATGCTCATTTCAAAATATGGTGCAGGAAGGCTCTCCAGCTTCTCCCCTCCGGTACATGTGCCATCAATGTATTTTGACACAGAGGCGTTTGAAACTGAACAACCAAATGCTTGTTCCCATAAATCTTTGATAAAACCATTTCTATGTTCCCAATAAGGGTTTACTTGTTGAAGAAAACCTTGGAAGCTGTGAGTCTCCTTGGAGTGGATAGCAAAGGAGATAGCACCATGGAACATTTGTAAGTTAAAGTCAAAATCTTTTTGAAACTTATCTAATATGAAATCAAATTGAGCTGTTGTAATCCACACTTTTCCTTCAGGTAACTTAATATATTGATGATTTATTTGCAGAATTATCTTCATTGTCTTTTCAGTCCTTAACAGCCATGCAATAGTTAGACTTTCTCCATATATAACAACAACATTGGCTTTGCTCATTATGAAAACTCGTGTGAATAGCTTTGAGAAATGCACCAAATCGTCTACCATATTAAGCATGTTATGTTTGAAATGCAGATGGTACTCAATCGTTTCTGTGAATGCAGAACAGATCTGATTCTTGAAAAGCATTGGCTCAATAGTCTGTAGGAAACGTTCTCCAGCTTCATTATCTGTAGTGATGAGCCCAACCCATTTCCATCTGAAATACAAAAGTAACTGGATAATTCCCTGATACTGAAGTCCTTCATTGGGGACCATGCGGTAAAAGGAAGAGAATTTGATTTGATTATCCACGGCTCTTTGAAATGAACCATATGAAATCTGAAAAAAAGAAAAAGCCAAACTGTTCAAGTGGAAACAAGAAATTACAATGCACCCATTTATCTGAATATAAATCTTATTTTACCAAATTTACTCATTTTAGGAATGCCATTTCCTTACATAGAAAAATGCACACAAATAATTGTGCTTAATAACTTTTGTAGCTATTCATTCTTAATATTATTGAGTCATCCCAATTGTACACATTGATTGTCTCCAAGTATTTGGTGCATTTATTATTGCTGGTTGTTACTGCTTTCTGCACTAAGTGGATGATTTAACAAAACTCCAATGTGGAGCTGGAGCAACAGAAACCACCTATCCTGCTCTTTTGTTCTATAACCCTTATAGCAGGAGTCGGCAACACTGTATGTTGTAGCAGGATTGGTATCTGAGAGCAGCAAGGAAGTAAAGAATTTCCCTGAGCACCCTGGGTACTTATGAAGTAGTGGGGAAATCAGGCTAATACAAATGTCTCTGTAATATAGGCACTGGAGAAGGACATGCTGTACTGTTTCTATTTGTCCTCAGTCACAGGGGCATTGTCTCTCCACGTAGTCAATCTTCCTATATTGACCTTCAATAATGGCCGAGGGGAGAGCATGACATCGAGCCAGGGTGAAAGCCCTTCCATGTTTAGGGACTTCGAGTTTAGTTAGATATGCCATAGGGGAGGCAAAGTACCTGGTGGATTCCTTGGCAAGAAAAGTCCTGGCTAGATCCAATTGGCTCTCTGTGTCTAATACACATGTTTAATGAGTGCTTTAGCCTGAACATATCCCATGCTAAGTAGAAGACCTGGAAAGAAGCCCAGGGATGAGATTTTAGTTGCCACTGCCTGTTTCCACGTGGATTGAAAAATCATCATTCATAGTTGGTGGGGCAAGGCCATGGGGAAATAAGGATAGTTTAAGCCAATCATTGAGTCTGGTCACCCACACTCTAGCCTCCACTTTTGTGAAGCCTGTCTCTAGTCTCAGAGTAGCATTAGAGACACATTTTGGGACTTGAAGGACTGACCTTAGAAATTTGGATTGCACAAGTTCTAGTGGTGCAAAATTGGAAAAGAGACCCAAGTGGGCACCATAGAGAAGTTGTGCTATAGGCTTGGCTTCAAATAATTTGAGTGCTGCTGGTATATAAGGACAACCTCTTGTTTTAAAAAAAATTAAGAATTGCTGGTAAGCTTCTCTGAGCAATTTCAGCAGCATAGTTCCCCATGGGCTTTCCTACTGACAGTAGAATGGAAGACTAACCCCAGGTATCTGAAGCAGCAGACCTGCTCAATCTTGTGGCCATCTATGCTCCAGGAGTGGCTCCTAGGCCTTTTGGAAACTGCCATGATTTTAGTTTTCTGATAATTAAGTTCTAGCTGGTCCTCCTTACAGTACTGTATTAATGTTCTCAGAGCTCTTTTGAGGCCAATATGTGTTCTTAAAAGTATTGCTGCATCATCTGCATAGAGTAGGACAGAGATGTGTCTTCCAGCTAGATTTGGGGAGTGGAAGTTTATGTTTTGGAGATGGTCCACCATGGAGATGATATAGAAATTAAATAAGTGTGGGGCCAGTAGGCAGCCTTGCTTGACACCTTTCTCAGTTTCAATGACATTGGTGAAATGGCCCCGAGGGTTCAATAAACATGCATTGAAAGATTGTTGGACACCCATACACATTGTTGGATGCCCATGTTATACCTCCCCAATATATGCATATATTGCAGCCTCTTCTACTCCTTTCATTTAAGCAGTACATATTCATGAATCAGCAGATTAATAGAGGAAGAAAAAGGGAAGAGTTTATTTTTGCATGAAATCTCTCCTCCCGCCCCCCAAATTCTACCTGTGGAATCTTGTGAAGACCTAAGATGTTAGCCATGGATGAGGAGGTGTCAGAGCTAAGTCCCCCAATGACTCCTACTACATTTTTCTGAATGCCACATATGTAGTTGGGGACAAAGTGCTGTGATTTAAAGAGCAGATCCAGAGTGTTTCGGTAGGTCATCCTTGAATCAAAATAGCTATCATAGATGTGGAATCCAAGAGTGGCATTGGGCAAGATCTTGGGATTCTCATTGATCTCGTCAACAGCAAACACCAAGGCCAGGATATGCTGGTAGAACTTTGTAATCACCCTGAAAATGAAGTGAGTTACTGTTTCACGAGGAGATTAAACAGTGAATGAAATCTAGATCTGAAAGATTCACCTGCCTGCCTATAATGAAAGGGCACAGCCAGAAAGTTTAGTCATGAATGAAGTCTTATTAACATTATTTATTATTATCATCAAAATTTCTATACTGTCCTTAATCCGAGGATCAGAGGGTGGTTTGCCATAAAAAACAACAGCACCAAAATAGGCATGACCACTTATTTACTATATTTTTTACACCATCTTTTATCAAGGAAGCTCAGGTCCCTTTATCCTTGAATCGTAACAACAACTCCTACCCTGTAGGTGACCCAAAAAATGGAGATATGAACCAAGAGCTCTTGTGTGCAGGTCTGTGTCTGAAGAAACAGAAGGGCTGGTGGTTAGAGCACAGCCACATAAAGCATAGCATCAATCATGTATGTGTGAGACTGTATTAGGACACTGCAGTGTGGTAGTAGCGTTGGCACAGAAAGCTTACCTTTCTGCCATGACTGTGTCCACAAGTAGCCATCTGACAGAGCTTTCCCAAGTGGTGAATGGAAAATTGTCATCTGGCCAAGAGGGGTGTTTCTTTGACATCTTCAGAAGCCTGGTGTAATGATTTTAAGGCAATTTAGAGGAAAAATCTCTCAAATTTAGGCAAGTCAAATGGTATGCAGTGGGCTGCCTGTTCCAACTTTACTGAATCCACATTGCCTATTGCTTTTTATAAAATAGGTTCTAAACCCACCCCACCGCCGCCCCAAAAGCACACATAAAATAATGTTAACGACCATTTACTTACACTGGGATGTCAATAAATTCCTGAGAAGGGTGTTTCTTGAAGGAAAGGTAGGGGAATAAGTAAAAGATATGAGACGCTATTCCACCAATGACAAGGTCACCTTCTTCATACCATTCATGTGGAATAGCCACAGGATTATTTCTACTGCAAACAACAGTATGCACTTGGGGCACCATGTTGGGAAGCAGCAAGGGAAGCAGAAGCAGTAACATATTGATCACAAATATCCTTCTACACATATATTCTCCTTTATCTCCCTAGAATGTTGTTACTATCATCAGCCTGACCTGAATAGGAAGGATTTGGTGACAGCCAACTCTGGCAATGCAGTATGTAAATGGACATGTATCCACCTTCTCATTACCTTCAACACTGTCACAAAAAATTCCATGAATCCTAAATAATCTACAGTGATTTGAAATCTGTCCTTTACAATGAAAGAGGGGGAAATATTGAAATAGCAGAGCCTATTTTGATTTTTTATTTCTCATTCTGCCTTGTGGAGCTTTGCCAGGTGGATTGATTATAATAATTTTAATAATTACAGGGGAGATAACCATTTGTGCAATGTTTTTGGACTATGGTGCATCATCAGTAGGAGAACGGCCAAACTAAAGATATCTGTCACATCACAGAATCATAGACTAGGAAGAGACCTCCAAGGTCATCTAGTCCAACATCTTGACTAAGACAAGAAATTGATAAGTAAAATAGCCCATTTATGGGCAGGAATCAATCCTCTTCCTATAATATGTTGTTTACACACTCTCTCCTATGTAACATTGATCATACACTCCCATCCACTCTACTAAGTGGATATTTTGGGGAAATGTAGGAGAGAGTCCTAACCATATCCAGATGTCTGGATCCAAGCGAATACAGTCTAACCCCTTTTGAAAAAGAAACAAAGAATGAAGCAATGTGACATGCATGAGGACATCTCTGCCACATTCTCTCACTCTGGTAAACAATGTAGATCAGAAGAATGACAAGATGGTCCCATCCATGTAAACAAATGATAGGTAATTGTTCCCTCTGGATTTTGCCGCATTACAGCTTCCTTCCTCCCTGATAATAATGGTCTGTTATAAACGGATGGGAGTTGTAGTCCAGCAACAACTGGAGCAGAACAGATTGGCTACCTGTGGTGTAAGGGAAAGTGTGGTTTGGAGAAATAGGCTTCATCTCTGACGTGATCTTTATCTGCCAAGGATAAGTCATATAATAGATCCCTTTGAGTCTGGCACACTTGCTAAGGCAAGAACTGTGATTTCCTGACTCCTATGCAAACTCCAGATCAGTCCAGCAGTGAGATTCAATGAGTTTAGATGTCCCAGTTCACCCTGAGAGTTTTTAGATTGGTTTGAGGTGTGTTTTTGAGCATTGAGTTTCTAGTGAGAGACCCATATGATTTCCAATTTGGAGCACTTTTGAATGCTCCACTCCCATTCGTTTGTGGAGGTGCAAAAGAGGTGGATAATTATCTACATATTATGAAGACAACAAATGAATACATAGATGTTCTGGCTTCAAAATGAGTCACACAAATAATGATGCATGATTTAACAGAATTAAAGTCCACAGGACTTTGTCACTTTCCATTCATTTCTTAAAAGAAACAGTGTGTGTAAGGATTATGGTTGGGTTGGTAATTAGCATAGAGTCATTTCTTAAGGGACTTCTTTCATATGTGATGGCAAACCTCTTCAGTTGGCTAAAACAATTCCAGTGAACAGTGCCTAGATCTGTTCCGTAAATCAGACAAGCTACTCTGCCTCACAGTGCTACTTCTATACCTCTTATTTCTGTACCTGTATTTCTATTTCTCTACCTTTGGCCATTCTGAAGCATAGTAGAGTTCTGCTCAGGTTCCCATTAGTCCAAACTATAGCTGCCATTAGAGTTGCCCTAAGTCAGGAATTTCCCGGAGAAATAAGTGTCCAGTGAAATTAGTGTCCTGGAGGGAATTTTGGGAAATCTGCAAAATTTCCAGGTTTTTGCCAACAGAATCAGGAAGTGTGTGTTTGATCAACACCTGTGCTAACACCTTTTATGTTTATGTGAGTCATAATCACTTTTAACTATTAGCTTTTATCTCTTTGCTCTCTAAGTCCTATGTGCCTAATTTTATTTGCATGTTTTTATCATATGCTGGTCTGCGACCGTAATAAAATTTAATGATGATGATGATGATGAGTAACACTTTTTGCCTTATTTGGGTGAATTCCTAAAACAGCTCAAAAGCTCAACAACCTTTGTGTCCAGATTTTTACTTCTTGAAATATGGCAACCCAAGCTGACCCTCTTGTAGATTTTTATCCACTTCAAAAGAAGTGTACTACCTGGCTATAGCTCAGAAAACTCTTATTTTTATTAAAGATAGTAGTGATCAACCAGCAGATTGGAAGAGGCAATAATCCCGTGGTGTGGGGTACAAGGCATGGAGGAGACTCAGGAGGCATCAGGCTTTGACCTTCTCCATGGAAGACATAGTTGATGATCAGATAGGTCTCAAACTACAAACAGGTTTTCCAGCATGGTGCCAGCCTCCACTTCTTGTGTGATATTAGTCCCTAACAGCCCTACATCATTCTGTGCCATACAACCCAAACCTGAGAAAGCCATGGCTACTCCAACTCAATATGACTGATGCCCAAATCTTTCCAAATAAGCATAATTTGGATGGAGACTTGGCTGAATTTAGAGCATGGTCCTGATAGAATGGGCAATGCTCTCACTCAGTATAAGGCAGCTTCCAATGTTCCCCTTCCCCTTTCCTCTCTCTGCAGATTCCTAAGGACCCCCACTTTTGCTCAGGAGTTTCAGAACCTATTGGGAAAGTGAATGCGGGAGAAGTAGCGTGAGGAAAGGTGTAGAAATTCAAGTAGTTCAATACTATCCATAGCTTCTTTCATACACGTAATCACAGTTCATTTACACCTCATATGTAACTACAGCGGTACCTCGGGTTACATACGCTTCAGGTTACATACGCTTCAGGTTACAGACTCTGCAAACCCAGAAATATTACCTCGGGTTAAGAACTTTCCTTCAGGATGAGAACAGAAATTGTGCTCCAGTGGCGCGGCAGCAGCATGAGTCCCCATTAGCTAAAGTGAGGCTTCAGGTTAAGAACAGTTTCAGGTTAAGTACAGACCTCCAGAACGAATTAAGTACTTAACCTGAGTTACTACTGTATGCTGAATACCAATAACATAAATAATAGGACAATCTGTTCTGTTATTTTGATCTTTTCAGGTAACTACCTTTCTTGGAAAACCACAGTTAAATTATCATACCAACAGTCTACACACAGAAACAGCAAACTATTCCATTATTTACATCTTTCTCCGTATCAGCTGCTCTCTGTTATTCAGCTCAGGCCTCACCACAATAATGTAGCATTTAGGAGAAAAGATGCAACCCAGCAGCCCAGCACTGGAAGCCAAGATGGAGAAGATCTCCACAGCCACCATGTATTTTCCTCTGGTGCTCAAGTATGTGGGAATAAATGAGAACCAAACACTGCAGAAGACCAGCATGCTGAAGGTGATGAACTTGGCTTCATTGAAGCTGTCCGGCAACTTCCTGGCTAAGAAGGCCACAGTGAAGCTGATGATGGCCAGGAAGCCCATGTAGCCTAAAACACAGTAGAACATGAGAACTGACCCTTCATTACATAAGAATATAATTTCTTCAGTCATTGAGTGTATGTCCACATCTGGGAATGGGGCAGAGGTTGCCAACCAGGAGGCACAGATTCCTACTTGAATCACAGAGCAGGAAAGGACAATGGAATAAGCCAGTTTTTTGCCTACCCACTTCCTGATTGTGGAATCTGGCTTGGTAGCCATGAATGCCAAAACCACTGAAATAGTCTTGGCCAAGATGCTAGAGAGGGCCACAGAGAAGACAATGCCAAAAGCCGTTTGTCGGAGTGGGCAGGTTGCCTTATTAGGCATTCCAATGAACATCAAGGAGCAGAGGAAACACAAGAGGAGGGAGATGAGGAGAATGTAAGTGAGGCTTCTGTTATTGGCTTTGACAATGGCAGTGTCCTGGTGCTTAATGAAAATGCCAAGTACCATTGCTGTGATCAGAGAGAATAAAAGCACAGAGAAAGTTGAAACCATGGCCAAAGTTTCACCAAAGCCTAGCACGTTTGGTTTCTTGGGAATGCACTCATTCTGCTCTTCATTTGGATATTGATCTGGAGGACATCTGGCACAGGTTTCCAACCCTGAAAAAAAAGGTTGTATGGCTATTGGAAATAATCCAAAATATGCTTAAGAGTGTGTTTTGTTTTTTAAAAAATCTGGAGTCCCCTTAGCATATTGTTTCCACGAGGAAATGTTTCAAAACTTCTAATCCAAATGCTTGTGCCCTTGATAATTTGATTATAAAGTCATCCATGAAATCTGACATTTCCTATATGGGAAAATATGCTTTTAGAGATCCTCCTCCATTTTCTTAGAACCACAGATTAAATGAGAGAAATATTACAGCTGCGATCTTGGCAGCAAGAGAGGTGATTTTTATCAGATTTAAATCCTGTCCCCAAAGATCCTTGTTCTTAGAGAAATGTCCACCACTTCTATTCCATCCTCCCTTCCCCAAAGGTAAGAGTTTAGTGTCTTCCAGGACAGAATGCATGTACAAATTTTATGTCTTTTTACAGTAAAACAGAGGGGTGGGTCTATACTCATGGTGTATATTGTTAAAATGTGTTATTAAAATGTGGCAGCACAGCTGTGAGCCACCGTCAATGAGAAACTGCATTAAAAATTAGAGAATGTTACGTAGATACAGCGATGGAAAAGCTTTACATTACAAATTAGCTCACATCTTCATGGTATACTCTCTTGAAGGTTAAGATAATTTCTTCATAGTGGCAGCTATTACAGAGACAGAAGGGCGATAATTATACTATTGTTAATAAAAAGGTAAAGAACCCTTGACAGTTAAGTCCAGTCATGAACGACTCTTGGGTTGCGGTGCTCATCTCGCTCTATAGGCCGAGTTAGCCGACATTTATCCACAGACAGTTTTTCCGGGTCATGTGGCCAGCATGACCAAGCCGCTTCTGGCAAAACAAGAGCAGCACATGGAAACGCCGTTTATCTTCTCGCTGGAGCGGTACCTATTTATCTACTTGCACTTTGTTGTGCTTTTGAACTGCTAGGTTGGCAGAAGCTGTGAGCGAACAAGGGGAGCTCACCCTGTCGTGGGGATTTGAACTGCCCATCTGCTGATCAGCAAGCCCTAGGCTCAGTGGTTTAGACCACAGCGCCATCCGCGTCCCAATACTATTGTTAATAAACAATATTAATTGAGACCATACAGAGCAACCCTCATTGCCGATTTGCTCAGAATTTACTATAATAGCTTGTATGGCATCTCTCACCCTTCTCATTTGAGAACATCCCACGAGGACATGGATCACAATCATAACAACAAAACTTCTTCCCCTCCTTCTTTTTCTTCTCATAACCAGGAAGGCAGTTGGCATTACATAAGGAAAGGGGTGGCACCTATCCAAAGTGACACAAAGGGGTTAATATTAAGAAAATGTTTTAGGGGATTCATCTAACATCAGTAAGTAGGAGGGCCAGAAATGTTAACTGTAGGTTAACTGTAGGTGCCAAAACAGCACATACACAGTGGGAGAAAAAGTTATACTTCTAAGCATCATACAAACACAAGAAGATTACAATGTTCATACCTAGATTGACCATTGCTACAACCATCAGATAATTTGATCTAATACACTACTGGTTATTTCTTTTTATGGTACTACAGCCTCCTGCTCTTTGCTGCTGTAATTTCACTTGATGTCCCCTTAGTGAACTTCAAGGAGTTGGGATTTGGAGGTAGTGAATTATTGTGGTTTTGCTCCTATTTGGACAGCCCTATCACTTATACCATTGGAAAAGAGAGAGGCAGCGAAAATGGTGCACAGATGTATTGGGGTTGTGGTGGACTGGTTTTAGAAAACCAACTTCATAAAAAGCTGGGAACTACAATACAATGCGTACATAAAATAAGTTGGGACTTTTTCAAAAAGAAATATTTCCAACATTTTTCCAATGACCTTTTTTAAAAATATATGATTTTGTAGGCAACTAATGCTGACAAGCCTTGGATTGAATAAATCAGAAACATTTGTTAAACTATAGCAGCAAAGATCCTTTTAATACACTTAATATATGCAAAAGAATATCTTGATACACAAGGAATTGGGAATGGGATTTAGGAAATATTTGGTTAACAATTCTGGAAAGAAAATAGCTGTGGGCATTAAAATGTTCCCAAAATGTTTATTAGTGTGAATCCGAAAGAGAACTATCTTAAGTTAATATCCCAATGGTACTTAAATTTACACAGAATTTATTTATTTATTTATTTATTTGTTGAGCTATAATGGAATTCAGGAAGTTCTAATACATATCTTCTGAATTTATAAAATACAGTGGTACCTCGGGTTACATACACTTCAGGTTACAGACTCCGCTAACCCAGAAATACTACCTCGGGTTAAGAACTTTGCTTCAGGATGAGAACAGGAATCGTGCAGTGGTGGTGCAGAGGCAGCAGGAGGCCTCATTAGCTAAAGTGGTGCTTCAGGTTAAGAACAGTTTCAGGTTAAGAACAGACCTCCAGAACGAATTAAGTTCTTAACCTGAGGTACCACTGTAATAATGCCTTTCCGGACCGAAGTACTGGATATTTCTCCTTCAGAAGTCAGCTGTGGTTGAACTTTTCCCAGTGCTGTTTTTCTTTACCAATACATATGCTCAAAACAAGAACAATCATATTGCCACGTTAAGTTCTTGTAAAACTCAGAACTGCTTGTGAGGATATGCAGAGGTGTACCTAGACTCCCTTGTGCCCTTGGCAAGGAGATATATCAGTGCCTCCAATGCTGGGAGGGAACATGGAAGACTTGGCTGGTTGGCTGGCTTCTCCCTCCACTGAGCTCAGCTGTGGTTGGCAGCACAGGACAATGACAAGCAACTGGATTCCTCCACTGAGGCTTTGAGAGGAGCCTGCATGCCTTGCCCACAGCCGATGGAGTATATGGATCAGCAGCCAGGCTAGTAACCACTCCGAGCAAAGCATGATTTGGGGGGCTCCCCCTGGGCCCGGGCCTGTGGCAGGGGCCAACCTGACACACAATTACGTACATCCTGGCTTCTAGCATTCCAACTCGACACTAGAGTTTCAAGAAGCAACAGAAGATTACAATGTTAGCAATCTACCTAATGCTACTAACTGGAAAACCGCCTTGGACCAACAAGCATGTTGGACAACACTGTCTGATAGCCATTGGTCCTTCTTGGTGTGACATGTCTTCTGTGCATATTGCTCCTTTTGATGACGTGGTTCATTTGTTTAATTATTAAAACAATTATTTGTAGCAACATTATTAGTAGTGGCAGCAGCAGTTGGGCAGCACCTCCTTTTTCACCTCAAGTGGCAAAACTACATGCCCTCCCACAGTGATTTCCTTACCTGAGTGAAGAGTCTGTGCCATTGGATTCCGTTCCCATTAATGATGAGTTCTTTGCCAGGAGGGGCCTGAGGATCCAGCTTCCCGACTTTGATCCTGACATATGAATTATTTGGGAAAGTGACCAGGTTTATAATATCAAAGCCAGCTGCTAATTCTCCATGTTCATTTAATGTGATTTCATCCCCAGCACTGTTGTTGAATGAGATCCTTTGCAGCAATGAGTGGTGCTAGGTGGAAAGAGAATCAGAAGGCCTAGAAAATGTTGTAATAGTCTTAAATCCCAGAAGGATTTAAGTTATTTTCCTGCAGGAGTTAACCAGTTCAGTTCCCAATGGAGAGCACCCAAATTTCAGTAGCAGATACACAGAGAGAGGGAAATCATGAATCAGCACAAACCCAGCAGTCAAGAGGCCTCCAGGAAGATACCTAATGGAGGCATAAGGCTATAGGTGTTTTTGACACTGTCAACCATGCTATCCTCATGGACCATCTTGGAGGGCTGGGAGTTGGAAGCACTGCTATGCAGTGGTTCTGCTCCTTCCTCCTGGGTCATGTCCAGAAAGTAGTGTTGGGAGTTGAGTGTTTGGACCCCATGCACATTATCAGATAATGAGAAACTACAGAAAGCTACAAGCACAGGCACCATCTCTGGGGGCCCCAGGCCCCAGGCCCCCACAAATTGTTCAGCGACGGGGCCAGGCCCCTTCAATATTCTGCGGCCAGAAGGACTCTGGTGGGCTCGCCTGCTACAGCAGTGGGCTCCTACGGAGCAGTGGGAGGGGGCGATGAAGCCCCTTAGAGACTCTGAAGGCCATTAGGAGATACCCTAGAAAGGCCCACGGAGTGGGCAGCTGGGGCTCCTCCCAGTGTGTAACATCACAGGAGCGCGTGACATCACACACGTGCACGGGACACCCACAATGTGGGGAGGAACATGGTGCAGGTGGCCCCAAGCTTCATTTTTGACAGCTTCAGATACATTCCACTTGGCCACTTGATGCCATTAACCTCACACAACAAGTTGTTTAATTCCGTGGCTTGCTCCATGGGGCGGGTTCACGTGCTTTTCTATATATATATATATATATATATATATATATATATATATATATATGTAAAGGTAAAGGTACCCCTGCCCGTGCGGGCCAGTAGTGACCGACTCTGGGGTTGCACGCCTATCTCGCTTAAGATGCCAGGGGCCAGCGCTGTCCGGAGACACTTCCGGGTCACGTGGCCAGCGTGATGAAGCTGCTCTGGCGAGCCTGCAGCAGCGCAGCACACGGAAACGCCGTTTACCTTCCCGCTATAAAGCGGTACCTATTTATCTATTTGCACTTAGGGGTGCTTTCGAACTGCTAGGTGGGCAGGAGCTGGGACCGAACGACGGGAACTCACCCCGCCGCAGGGATTCGAACCGCTGACCGATCAGCAAGTCCTAGGCGCTGAGGTTTTATCCACAGCGCCACCCGCGTCCCATATATATCAATGACTGTCTAGTTTAAAGGACTATTCCACTGCTTCTGTGGAATCTTTAAGTGAATCTTGCCTTATGTGTTTGAGAATTCATCTCATCCAACAGGGGTTTAGTGTGTTTTTAACATTTTGTGGGGAGCTGCCCAGAGTGGCTGGGGCAACCCAGCCAGATGGGTGGCGCACATATAAAAACATAACAAAACATCAAACATTAAAAACTTCTGGTTACAGGGCTGCCTACAGATGTCTTCTAAAAGTTTTGTAGTTCTTTATCTTCTAGATATCTGAAGGGAGGGTGTTACCCAGGGAAGGTGTCACTACCAAGAAGGCCCTCTGCCTGGTTCCTACTTGATAGATAGATAGATAGATAGATAGATAGATGATAGGTTTCAAAGCTGCTAGAAATGTTCAAAAATTGTTCATTTGTGCTATACTTTAATAAAATAGAATTGGTCTCTGCTCCAGCTAAATCTTTGTCATTTTTGCATGGTAAAATCACAAATTTCATAGTCTGTTTTTTTAGTAAACTAAAAATCCTCTGCTTATTTGGGGCTACCCCACATTTTCTTCGAAAAATTGCTTTGCTACCTTACAGTTATCAAAATTTTCAAAAGCAGGGGTTCCTTGGTTTAGCTCTTGAAAAATAGTGGAAACTCAGTAATTAGCTAATTAGGAACCACTGGTCTAATTAAATGCGAGTTGAAATACTGGAACAGTGCCAGTTTAAATAGCAGCGTATTTTTAGAACAATTATTAACCTTTCAAGTAGTTGCTGCTATTCTGTCACTTATGAAAGTCTGTGTAATCTAAAGTCTGTTTAGTGTAGGAAATAAAATAATTTAAGGTCCATGGCTTAGCTTTTGAAAAACAGAGGGTCCTCAGTAATTAGCTAATTCGGAACCACTGGTCTAATTAAATGCCAGCTGAAATACTGGAACAGTGCCAGTTCTAAATGTTTAAATTTTTAGGGAAAAAATTAACTTGTCAAGTAGTTGCTGCTAGTGTGTCACTTATGAAAGTCTGTGTAATCTAATGTCTGCTTAATATCATTATAGGAAATAAAATAATTTAAGGTTAATCTTTGATGTATTTATTACTTTAATTATTTACTTATAGATGATTCCCAACTCACATTATATTATCAACACAGTGCAGAACACTGAATACTTTGCAAGGTGAACACTTTATAAGAGGAAACATTACCTGCCAAGGCTCTACATTCTGAGAAGAGAGTCTGTCTCCACCTTTTGTCCTTTTGCGGATGGCTTCAGAGGAGTACCTAATATGTAAGGTATGTGCCAGAGCATAGACAGCATTATAGATACTGTAGCTGTGGCCGGTCATGCTCATTTCAAAATATGGTGCAGGAAGGCTCTTCAGCATCTCCTCTCCAGTACATATGTCTGCTGACCCAGTGGAATTTGAAAGTGAACACATGAATGCTTGTTCCCAGAAATCGTTGGTAAAACCATCCGCATCTGCCCAGGAAGGCTTTACATCCCTCAGAAAGTCTGAGAAGTCTTGAATGTCCTTGGAGTGAATGGCAAAGGAGAACGCACCATGGCATATTTGTATATTTATTTCAATAGGTTTTTTAAAAAAAGCTAATGAGAAATCAGTTTGGGCTGTTGTAATCCATACTTTTCCTACATGTTGCTTCCTCTTAGATGGAGGCAATAGCAGCTGAATCATATTCCTTGCCTCTATAGCAATAGTTACCCACAAAATAGATTCTGCATATATAACAACCACATTTGCTTTGCTTGATATGAAAGCTGGGGTCAAAATCCCTGTGTCATCCAACATATCCAGGATGTTACCCGTGAAATGCAGATGGCATTCAACTTTTTCAGTGAATTCTGAACAGATTCCATTCTGGTAAAGCATTGGTTCAATGATCTGCAAGAAACGTTCTCCAGCTTCATTAATTGGAGTGATGAGCCCGACCCATTTCCATCCAAAATGCAGAAGTAACTGGATGATTCCCTTGAACTGAAGATCTTCATTGGGGACCATGCGGTAGAAGAAACCACGTTTGATTTGATCATTTGTGGCTGGTTCAAATGAACCATATGAAATCTGAAAAAGGAAAAATCCAAACCTTTCCATGTGAAAACAAGAATTCAAAACACACTCATTTATCTGAATATACATCCTGTATACCCATATTTACTAATCTCCGCCATGGCGAACCCCCATTTACATAGAAAATATATTGCTCAAAAACCAAACAAACAATATTGCTCATTTAATTTTGTAGATATTAATTCCTATTATTATGGGAGTCATCACAGCTGCATACTTGTACACACAGATTCTCTCGTTTCACTGGCTTCAACAATACTCTAAAGTGGACCATGAGAAAGACAAGCAATTGATCAGGATCTTTTTGTCTATAATCTTTAAAACACTTGTAGAGAGAGGTTGATGGCATTTGTACTAAGAACTCTCTTAGATCTCCTGGAAATCCTGAAGATTTCCTGGCCATTATGCATTTTATTATTATGTGACCACAATAAACCATATCCTATAAAAGTAAAATACCAGCAAATATTAAGGCAACTAAACAGAAGTCTAGTAATGCAGCAGAAGAACACCATATTGGTAACACTATATCCCTCCCCAAATGCCTCAAAAACAACAAGAAATTTGTTTTCGATTAGCCTCTGAAAATGGACAGTACTAAACATCATCATACGTATACAGGGAGGGGATCTTATGATTCCTAGGGAGAGGGACATTGTTGTCTCAAGTTATTTATGGCTTTGTAAGCCAGCTTCAGGGGGACGTGGGTGGTGCTGTGGTCTAAACCACTGAGCCTCTTAGGCTTGCCGATCAGAAGGTCGGTGGTTCGAATCCCTGCGACGGGGTGAGCTCCAGTTGTTTGGTCCCAGCTCCTGCCAATCCAGCAGTTTGAAAGCACGCCAAAAAATGCAAGTAGATAAATAGGTACTGCTCCGGCGGGAAGGTAAACGGCATTTCTGTGCGCTGCTCTGGTTTCGCCAGAAGCGGCTTAGTCATGCTGGCCACATGACCTGGAAAAACTGTCTGTGGACAAATACCGGCTCCCTCGGCCTGTAAAGCGAGATGAGCACCGCAACCCCAGAGTTGTCTGTGACTGGACTTAACTGTCAGGGATCCTTTACCTTTTTTTTAAAAGCAAGCTTCATCACTATGAATTGGGACTGGTATACCTCTCATGCAGCTAGGGCAGTGCTTTCAGGAATGATGTAATGTGAAATTTATCAAACTGGAATATTCAAACAATTTTCCATTAAATATACTGTACACACATTCTATAGAACCTGGGTCATTTCATGTACATTGTTGGGTACTAATATTATACCCCCCCAAATATATCCATATATGGCAACCCATTTCCCTTTTCCATTTTACCACTTCATATTTATGTATCAACAGATTCCTATTTGAAGGAGAAAAGAGTGAATTATAATATGAAATACCAATTTTTCAATACCCATATTCTACCTGTGGAATCTTGTAAAGACCTAAGACATCTGCCATGGATGAGGAGGTGTCAGAGCTAAGTCCCCCAACGACTCCTACTACATTTTTCTGAATGCCGCAAATGTAGTTGGGGACAAAGTGACGTGATTTAAAGAGCAGATCCAGAGTGGTTCGGTAGGCCATCTTTGAATCAGAATAGCTATCATAGATGTGGAATCCAAGAGTGACATTGGGCAAGATCTTGGGATTCTCATTGATCTCATCAACAGCAAACACCAAGGCCAGGAGGTGTTGGTAGGACTTGGTCGTCACTCTGCAAATAAAGTGCCTTATTATTTTATGGGCAATTAAACAGTGCACAACACCTAGATCTGAGGGATACAACAGCCTCAATTAAATCATGTTGGAAATATAGAAATTGTTTTCTGCCTTTAGAGCTAATGTTTGGATCTCTCTTCCATCCGAAACAGTTTTTTCCCCCTTTTCCGAACACATATATTGAGAAGTGATCTTCACTTGTTTTTCTAACCATGCTGCTTTTTATCACTAGCAACATGCGCCGTTATTGACATCATTACTAAACCCCTTTTGTCAGTTGTTGTCCCTACCAAAACAAACTGGTATGAAATAAAAATAATTTAGATATGCCTTCAGTTTTATTCCATCCTTCAACAAAGCAGCTCAAGCTGGTTTTGATAGCTTTTCTCTCTCCCCTTGCATACTCATGAAAGCCCCTAGGGTGTAGCTGGCCAAGTAAATGTAGATTTGAACCCAGATCTCCCCAGTGCAAGGCTGCCATGTGATATTACTGTGGGCAGGAGGATCAATGACTAGAGAGCAAGTGGAGGTGATCTGAAACAGAATCAGCTCAAACATGGTTGAGGTTTCATTTCTGTACCTGGTAATGGAAGGGAAGGGGCAGTGGTAAAGACAGCTTACTTCTTCACCACAATTGTGTCCACAACTAGCTGCCTGGAAGAGCTTTTCAATGCTGAATATACACTTGTTATCTGGCCAGGAGAGCATTTTTCTTACAACGTTAGCAACCTGCTATTATAACTTTAGAAACTCTTTAGCGATGGAATCAATCAGATTCAGAGTTGCATACCATGATTAGCGCCAGTCAAATGGTATTCACAAAATGTGTCCTCTTTGTTCCATCTTTGCTGGATCAGTTTAGATTATCGTGGCCTGAGGATGTAGTGAATGGGATTCGAGAAATGAAGCTGCCCAATGGACCCCATGACCCTTGCCTATCTTGGCTTTTAAAAACTAGCTATATGGGATTGACCGACAGTGGCAGACTTTGGTGCTATGGCACCCTGGGCAAGGCCAAAATTTTGCACCCACTTGGCCCTTCCTAAAGGTGGGCAAAGCTGTGCCAGGCTTAAGGAAGGAGACACAAGGCTCGCTTGGGTAGGATCCAAGAGCCCCCCTCCCCCCCCGGTTCCCAAAGCTGGGGAAGTGCTAACTAGGCTTTGGGAAGGAAGCAGAAGGACTCCAGGACATTGTCAGAGCCCATGACTCCTTCCCAAAGCCAAGTGCCTTGCTTACCAGGTTAGGGGACAGCAATCCAATGGCTCTGTGTCCAATGTGTTCACACTGCTCGCAGATGCTAAACATCTCCCTTGCGACTAGTGAGGTCTAGCGAGTGAACTATGCTTCACTGGAGGATAGAGAGATACCATGAATCTTGAAGCAGGTTATAAAATAGTCTTATAAAATCTTACTATTGGGTTTCATCTTACTTTGGGTTTCAAAGCAAACCAAGTGCTTTATAGTCAGATATAAATGTAGAAAGAATAAATGAAATGAACTTAAGAGCCATTTACTTACATTGGGCTGTTAATAAAGGCCCGAGATGGGTGTTCATGGAAGGAGATGCTGGGCAATAGGTAATAGATATGAGACATTATCCCACCAATGGTAAGGTCACCTTGTTCATACCATTCATGTGGAATATGCACAGGATTATTTCCGCTGCAAACAACAGTGTGCACTTGGGGCACCATATTGGGAAGCAGTAGGAGAAGCAGCAGCAGCAGCAACAACATCCTCATCACAAATATCCTTCTACACCTGGAATCTCCTTTGCTTCTCTACAATATTGTAATTGTCATCAGCCTAACTTGAACAGGATGTATTTTGTGACCACCGACTCTGCCAATTCTGTACTTAAAGGGGCAGGTATGCACCTGCTCATTAACTTCAACACTGCCACAAAAAATTCATTGAATGCTATGATTTGAAATCTAACCAATACAATGAAAAGCAAAAGCTGGCCTCACCTCTCCTTAGCTTACCTTAGCTCTCTATGGAACACCGGGGTGCTTTTAATCGTTTCAGATTTAATTATTTTTTTTCTTATTTCCCATTCAGCCTTCTGGAGCTTTTCTAGGTGAATTGATTACCATAATTTTAATAATTATAGAGAAGATAATTACTTTTGCAATGTTGTTGGACTTGCAATGTGTTGCATCACTAGTAGGAGAACTGCCAAAGTAAACATATTTGTCACATTGCAGAATCAAAGGTTAGGAAGAAGCCTCCAAGGTCATCTTGTCCAATCTTCTTGCTATTGCAGGACATCCAGAACTAAATACAAACCAAGAAAAAGAAAAACACTCTACCTGTAGACAGGCATCCATATTTCACCTAAAAACTTCTCTATCAAAATGTATTTATAGGTGAGCCAACTACATCCTTTCCCCATTTGTCTAATTTTCTACTGCTATTGGCCCTGACACTCTCTGGCATATGTAACATTGATTCCAGTTGCTAGATCTTGGAAACAATGATGAAAATGGTCCAAACCATATCAGGATATAGAGACCCCGGACCCAGGCCAGCTACTTTTGAAAGAACATGTATATACCGTTTGAAGCAGAGTGACATGCTTGGGAACATCTAAGAGTGTGTCAGGCCTTGGCTGGACGAGGAAGAGTAGTGGCAGCCGGTGGCCCAGGAGGCACCTGAGGGGGAAGGAGACTTTGAACCAGGTTCAGACAGGTGGGACAGAGAGGAATCATCATCAGAGACTGAACATGAAAGGGAGAGGCTCGAGGTAGCCACAGAGGTGATAGAGAAGGAGTAGAGGGTGTCCTGCTCTGCCATACAGAACTGATTCATCTCCTTCCCCTTCCCCATTCTCAGTGCAGGAACAAAGAGTTGAGAAAAGGCTGGAACAATTAAGAATGGAGGGATAAATAGGGGATGAAAGGGGCAGGAATTTTGGGGTGCCACTAGGGGCGCATTGGAAGATCGCCGACAATACCATCTTTCCGACCCACACGGGGTAATTAAGAGGCTGTTATGGGAGTAGGCAGCCTCCCTTGTTGCCCCAAGGGAATGGGGAACACTGCCCTTGCCTGCTGTGCCCATAAATCACCCCCAAATTTGAAAGAAGGGGGTGAGGGCACTAGGCAGAATGCCCCCGTGTGGACCTCGGCTCTCCTGGACGCTGTCTCTGATCGCGCACTAGCTGCAGCAATTTGGAATAATTAATTACAAAAGAAGCGAATGCACATATTTCAAGTGAAGAAGGGGAGTGAAATCTGCTAATTTAAGGGACCTCTGCAAAAGAAACGATGGGTTGGAGCAACAGGAATATTTTACGATGAAGATACACCAAAGGCTGGGTATGTCGGCAACAGGATTGAATGGGGGGGGGAGACCTTTTTTACTTTCCTTCTATGTGATTTACCAAGAACCCCTCCTCATTAGAACCGTCGGTTTAACTGACCCAAGCAGGATGATAAAGGTCTGTGTGGAGATCAACTTTAACCAAAAGTATGCTTTATGGAGATCGAGAAGCAATAAGAGCTTTTGGAATGGCGCAGCAATTAATTCAGCGTCGCCATCTTGCCAAAGGATTTATAGCCGGGAGGAGGAACGGACTTGTTTTCAGACTGCATTCCTGGTGAATCTCCTCAGAGGTTTGAGAAAGGAGGCAGATTGGTGAAGATTAATGACGCTAAGACTGTTTTGATGTATGGAAGCGATGTTATATGGAAAACGTCTGGATATGACTACTGGATAAAAAAATAATAAAGACTCTCCTCCCTGAAAGAGAGGGGAGTGGTTGTGGGCGGGAGCCCGAGCACCGCCCAGCAGGGGGCGTTGCCCCCTGCCTCCAGCTCACCTGGCTGGCACTCACGCCCCCCCGATGGCCACCCAACCAGGTGCCGTGGAGGGGGCGTGTTCAGCAGCCTTTTGCTGCAGTGCCAGCCTCTCCCTGGCCTCATTCCTCATCACCGTCCCATCGCAAGTCACCCACCCTCCACTCCCTTTGAGTTAGGGCTTAGGTCATTGGCCTTGCTATGGACCTTAGGTTGGTCGCCCTGGTTGCCCGGGGGGCCTGGTAGGAGTTTTTCCATTTGGCATTAGGCTTTTTGGTTTTTTCGCCTACCTCGTAGCAATCGTCACAACTTTTGTGGTATTGGTGGGTAGGTTAGGCATTGGAATAATGTGTTGTGTGTCGAAGTGCTAGGTGTGGCCATCGCCTATGCCTTCAATATGGTGGGTATTCCGTTAAAGGAATCTGGCGGTCGTGTATTCTGTCCGATGCCTGCTTGGCGGGAGGCCATGGCACGACCCTCGGTGACAGCAGGGGTGAGCCTATAGTTGGATTAGCATCAACAGGCTCCACCTACTGGTGAATAAACCCACTTGTTTCGATCCAATGCCTAAGCCAATACCTTTTCATTGCTGTAATCAATAAAGTTGTGGCCTTTTCTAGCCCATCAACCTTATATCACTTGTCCTTGTGTCTTCATTTCACTTCGCGGGGGTCGGGTCCTCGAACCACAATATCCACGCAGGATTACAAACTGTTTTAACCAGCTTGTGGAGACTATCAGAGGTCACAAGGAGAAAGGAAAAATATATGAAAATAACAACATGAGATGTGGAAAAACAATAAGAAAGGACTGGATAGTACAGTGAACATCATATGGTTAGATTTGTGGACATTAAAACAGCAGCAAGAAGCAAGAAGTTGATTGGATCCCCTTCGGAACTTGAAATATGGGTACCCCCAACAAAAATTTGAAATTCGGCTTTGTAATTTGGAATGTATGTAATCTGGTTTGATTTGATGTGATTGGTCGGTTAATAAAAAATTATTCTGAAAGGGGCAGGAATTTAATTTCTGCAACTGACCTGCTTAGCTCATGGATGTGCCATGTGATGTCTCATTGGTTACTGAGCTATGAAGTTGATAACTCTCAAGCCCTGACTTTTTCTGCTTACAGCATTGAACCACAAATGGAAGGGCTTTTCTGGCAGCCTGACAGGCAGAGGCTTTTGAGTCCACGGGTCGCTTCTCCACCTACATTCATTCTGTGGCACCCCTGTGAGGTTCAGGACCCCAGTTATGTTACCCCTTGCCTGCAGAGCTGGCAGCCTCTCACCATTTTTTAAACACCCTCCCTTGTGGTGTTTTCCCTCAGCCTCCTCTCCTCTGCCCTCTCCTTGGGAGTCCTCCAGGAAGCTGATGCTGCTGACCCTGGATTCTGAGCTGCCCCCTTACCCCAAACAGGGGTACCTCCTAACACAGCCGTACTGCTAGGAAGCACCCCCTGGCCAGTCCCAGAGACACCATTCATCTGGAGAGCATGTAGCCAATGCTGTGGAAACTTTGGGGAGACCGAGTCACAAGAGGGCATGAGAGGAGGGAGGGAGGGAAAGAGGAACAGATGTCAGTGTTGTCTGTGGCACCCCTGACCATCATTCAAGGCACCCCAGTGTAAGGCACTGATAGGCACTGTTATGCCGTCCAGATGTTTTTGGTCTACAGCTTCCATCATCCTTGATAGCAATGGTCTGTTGTAAGCTGGTGGGAGCTGCAATTCAGCAACATCTGGAGGGCCACAGATTGATGACTCCTGGTGCAAATAAGAGTGGGGTGTAGAATAAGGCTCCACCGCTAGGGTGATATTGATTCACTAGGGGTATGTTAGGTATTAGAGACCTCTGAATCTGGAACAGTCTCTACATATGGCAAGGTGAGTCACTTCCTGGCTCCCTGCACAGTCTTATGTCGATTGAGTTAAGAGATTCCAGAAGTGTAGAAATCCAGGTTTATACTGGGAATTCTAAAATTGGTTAGAGGTGTCTTTTTGTGCCTGGAATTTCTAGTGGAATGCCCATGTGATTTTCAGTTTGCAGCACTTTTAAATGTTCTGCTTCCACATATAATGAACATCGTAAATGAATACATACATAAATGTAGGCTCCTCAAAATGAATCACACAAAACTTGACCCATGATTTAATAGAATTACTGTTACCATGAAATTGTCACTTTCCATTCATTTCTTAAAATAATCAGTACATGTAGGGGAATGGTTGGGTTGGTAATGAACATAGAGCCATTTCTTGATTGGCTTCCTTGAGGTGTGATGACACAAGCTGGAAACTGAATCTTGAGAGTGGCAGTGGGCAAACAATCTTTGGCCGTTACTACTGGATTCTTACCTTCTTCTTCATCCTTACCTAAACATAAAATATCTTTACTGCCTGGCTCCCTTCATTTACTTGCACAAACTTTTTGAAATGGCTCAGCCTCTTTGCTAGGGCAGTTAGGCATATAGTGAAGACAAAGTATCTCAGATCCCATCTGCTGCAATTTTATGGCTGTCTAACATGAACTTAATAGACGGTCACCCAAAATAGGGACAATATGGCTTGGGGCATGGTCAAATCTGGAGCACAGCCCTGCTGGATAGACTCATGGACTCATGATAAGACAGCTTCTCAAATTTTTGTGTTCCTTTTCATCTCTTCTCTCTGTACCCCATCACCTCCTCCTCAGGAGATGTTCAGGGCCTCTTGGGGGGCATTTCTTTGGATGCAGGAGAAGAAGAGAAACGGAATGTATAGGCATTCAAAGTTTTTGCATATAATCCATGGTTTCTTAAATAAACATAGTCCTGTTTCATTTACATCTCATATGCAACAATGCTGGATATCAAGAACATATATGATAACACCAGTGATCCCCTCCCCCCGAGGGGATGCAGGAAGATGCATAACCCTAAACATTTTGTGAATCTAAGTTTGGCCTTATTAAGGGGCAGAATTTCAATATGAATAGGAAAACGAGAGTACCACTAAACATTTTCTCTCCTTTTTATAAAATAAGCACTGGATAAGACAATTCTCTTCTGTTAATTTCATCATTTCATTTAACTTCCCTTCTTGGAAAAACACACAGTGAAATTACCATGCCAACAAGTCTACAGAGTCTAAATACAGAAATGACAAACTATACTGTTATTTACGTCTTTCGCCGTGTCAGCTGCTCTCTGTTATTCAGCTCAGGCCTCACCACAATAATGTAGCATTTAGGGGAAAAGATGCAACCCAGCAGCCCAGCACTGGAAGCCAAGATGGAGAAGATCTCCACAGCCACCATGTATTTTCCTCTGGTGCTCAAGTATGTGGGAATAAAGGAGAACCAAACACTGCAGAAGACCAGCATGCTGAAGGTGATGAACTTAGCTTCATTGAAGCTGTCAGGCAGCTTCCTGGCTAAGAAGGCCACAGTGAAGCTGATAATGGCCAGGAAGCCCATGTAGCCTAAAACGCAATAGAACATGAGAACTGACCCTTCGTTACATAAGAATATAATTTCTTCAGTCATTGAGTGCATGTCCACATCTGGGAATGGGGCAGAGGTTGCCAGCCAGAAGGCACAGATTCCCACTTGAATCAAAGAGCAGGAAAGGACGATGGAGTAAGCCAGTTTTTTGCCTACCCACTTCCTGATTGTGGAATCTGGCTTGGTAGCCATGAATGCCAAAACCACTGAAATAGTCTTGGCCAAGATGCTGGAGAGGGCCACAGAGAAGACAATGCCAAAAGCTGTTTGTCGGAGGAGGCAGGTTGCCTCCGTAGGTGTTCCAATGAACATCAAAGTGCAGAGGAAACACAAGAGAAGGGACACAAGGAGAATGTAAGTGAGGCTTCTGTTATTGGCTTTGACGATGGCAGTGTCCCGGTGCTTAATGAAAATGCCAAGTACCATAGCTGTGATAAGAGAGAATAAAAGCGCAGAGAAAGTTGAAACAATGGCCAAAGTTTCCCCAAAGCCTAGGACGTGTGGTTTCTTGGGAATGCACTGATTCTGCTCTTCATTTGGATATTGCTCTGGAGGACATCTGGCACAGGTTTCCAATCCTGAAAAAAGGTGGTATGACAATTGGAAACAATCCAGTATATGCTTAAGAGTTTTTTTTAAATCATGAGTTCCCTTACCGTAGTGTTTCTACGAGGATAAGTTTCAAAACTTCTAGTCGAAATGCTTGTGCCCTAGAAGCTTTGAAGATAAAGTTCCCAAGGAACCTTGTTCTTAGAATAAAGACCCCAATTTTTTCCCATCCTCCCTCCCCCAAAACCTTGGTTTCTTCCAGGGCAGAATGCATGTACAATTTTTATGTCTTTTTGCATCAAAACAGAGGGGCGGATCTACACTCATGGTGTATATCATGAAAATGTGTTATTAAAATGTGGCAGCACAGCAGTGAGCCACCATCAATGAGAAACTGCATTAAACATTAGAGAATATTACCCAACAACAAGGAAACTAGCGCTAATACACCCAGGAACCTCACCAAAATGCTGGAGAGGGTGCACCTCCACAGGCACATACCTACACATGTGGTGGGAATGCCCCAAAATCCAACTATTCTGGACAACAGCCATACAAGAAATGTAAAATAACTAAGCAAGTATTAAAAATCACCCCAGAACTGGCCCTACTAAACATATTCCAAGACAACAATGCCCACTCACATCACAAAGAACTCATAACCCACCTACTCTCAGCAACCACAAACATCATAGTCAGACACTGGAAAGGCCTGTCAGGAGTAAGCATGGACCAATGGTACCAAATAGTATGGGAAACAGCACTACTAGAAAAATTAACCAATAGAAGATACCTTCACTCCGGTATGGCTCCCCTTTATCACATACACAGCCCAACAAGACAATGACAAAATCCACCAACAGCATATGAATCAATATGGTTACCTGATCCAAAACACCCACCTACCCACATTCACACATGAAAACAAAGTTCACCACAAGCAACCACAAGCAAGCAACTGCACCCTAGGCCAACCCCAATCTCTCTCACCACCAAAGGAACACATGCGAATAGCAAAGAGCACCTGCACAATCTACGCTGACACAAAACCCCACACATACATTAAGCAAAATAGAAATATCACCTCCTGACCCCACCCGCCACGCACCATGGCCCCCTCCACCTCTTCCCCCCTTTTCTCTTCCTAATGTAACCCTAATGTCTCAACAAATGAACTGACCTATGGAAAATGTAACTTGAAAAAAAGAGACACTGCACATACCTTTGTAAACCAAGAAAACTTCAATAAAAATATAATTTTTTTAAAAAATTAGAGAATATTGTATGCAGTAATGTTTAGAATGGGACGCGGGTGGCGCTGTGGGTTAAACCACAGAGCTTAGGACTTGCCAATCAGAACGTCGGCGGTTCGAATCCCCGTGACAGGGTGAGCTCCTGTTGCTCGGTCCCTGCTCCTGCCAACCTATCAGTTCGAAAGCACATCAAAGTGCAAGTAGATAAATAGGTACCACTCCGGCGGGAAGGTAAGGGGCATTTCCATGTGCTGCTCTGGTTTGCCAGAAGCGGCTTAGTCATGCTGGACACATGACCCTGAAGCTGTACGCCGGCTCCCTCGGCCAATAAAGTGAGATGAGCGCCGCAACCCCAGAGTCAGCCACGACTGGACCTAATGGTCAGGAGTCCCTTTACCTTTACTTGTAATGTTTAGAATATCAATGTATGTAGGTATACTGATGGAAAATCTTTACATTACAGATTATGGTCACATCCTCATGGTATACTGTCTTGAAGGTTAAGATAATTTCTTCATAGTGGGAGCTTTTACAGAGACAGAAGGGAGATTATTCTACTACAGTGGTACCTCGGGTTAAGTACTTAATTCGTTCCGGAGGTCCGTTCTTAACCTGAAACTCTTCTTAACCTGAAGCACCACTTTAGCTAATGAGGCCTCCTGCTGCTGCTGCCACGCCGCTGGAGCACAATTTCTGTTCTCATCCTGAAGCAAAGTTCTTAACCCAAGGTACTATTTCTGGGTTAGCGGAGTCTGTAACCTGAATCGTATGTAACCTGAAGCGTATGTAACCCAAGGTACCACTGTATTGTTAATAAACAATATTAATTGAGACCATACAGAGCAAACCTCATTGCCAATTTGCTCAGAATTTACTATAATAGTTTGTATATGGTGATATGGCATCTCTCACCCTTCTCATTTGAGAACATCCCACGAGGACATGGATCACAATCATAACAACAGAACTTCTTCCCCTCCTTCTTTTTCTTCTCATAACCAGGAAGGCAGTTGGCATTACATAATGAAAGGGGTGGCACCTATTCAAAAAGACACGAAGAGGTTAATATTAAGACAATATTTTAGGGGATTCATGTAACATCAGGTGATCTACCAGTAAGTAGGAGGGCCAGAAATGTTAACTATAGGTTTTCTATGTGCCAAAGCAGCACATACACAGTGGGAGAAAAAGTTATAGTTCTAAGCATCATACAAACACAAGAAGATTACAATGTTCATACCTAGATTGACCATTGCTACAACCATCAGATAATTTGATCTAATACATTACTGGTTATTTCTTTTCATGGTACTACAGCCTCCTGCTCTTTGCTGCTGTAATTTCACTTGATCTCCCCTTAGTGAGCTTCAAGGAGTTGGGATTTGGAGGTAGTGAATTACTGTGGTTTTGCTCCTATTTGGACAGCCCTATCACTTATACCATTGGAAAAAAGAGAGGCAGCGAAGATGGTGCGCAGATGTATTGGGGTTGTGGTGGACTGGTTTTAGAAAACCAACTTCATAAAAAGCTGGGAACTACAATACAATGCGTACATAAAATAAGTTGCGACTTTTTCCAAAAGAAATATTTCCAACATTTTTCCAATGACCTTTTTAAAAAATATATGATTTTGTTGGCAACCAGTGCTGATAAGCCTTGGGTTGAATAAATCAGAAACATGAGGCTTTGAGAGGAGCCTGCACGCCTTGCCCACAGCCGATGGAGTATATGGATCAGCAGCCAGGCTAGTAACCACTCCGAGCAAGGCATGATTTGGGGGGCTCCCCCTGGGCCCGGGCCTGTGGCAGGGGCCAACCTGACACACAATTACGTACATCCCAGCTTCTAGCATTCCATCTTGACACTAGAGTTACAAGAGGCACCAGAAGATTACAATGTTAGCAATCTATCTAATGCTACTAACCGGAATACCGCCTTGGACCAACAAGCATGTTGGACAACACTGTCTGATAGCCATTGGTCCTTCTTGGTGTGACATGTCTTCTGTGCATATTGCTCTTTTTGATTATGTGGTTCATTTGTTATTAATAAAATTATTAGTAGCAGCATTATTACTAGTGGCAGCAGCAGTTGGGCAGCACCTCCCCCCACAGTGATTTCCTTACCTGAGTGAAGACTCTGTGCCATTGGATTCCGTTCCCATTAATGATGAGTTCTTTGCCAGGAGGGGCCTGAGGATCCAGCTTTCCGACTTTGACCCTGACATAGGAATTATTTGGGAAAGTGACCAGGTTTGCAATATCAAAGCCAGCTGCTATTTCTCCATGTTCATTCAATGTGATTTCATCCCCAGCACTGTTGTTGAATGAGATCCTTTGTAGCAATGAGTGGACCTAGGTGGAAAGAGATTCAGAAGTCCTAGAAAATGTTGTAATAGTCTTAAATCCCAGAAGGATTTAAGTTATTTTTCTACAAGAGTTATCCTATTCAAGCAATCTTTTTTTATTACCATCATAGACGAGCATAAGTAAGGTGGGGTACTGTCATTTAAAATCTGTAAAATGGTTTGGAAAGCTAAAAAGTATTTAAACAGAAGGTACCACATTTTTCCATGTATAAGACGATGCTCGTCTTATATGCGGATAGGCATATGCCCATGCACCCACAAATTGTTCAATGAGGGGGTCAGACCCCCCCTCAATATTCTGCAGCCAGAAGGGCTCTGGTGGGCCTGCCTGCTACAGCAGTGGGCTCCTATGGAGCAGTGGGAAGGGGCGATGAAGCCCCTTATAGACTCTGAAGGCCATTAGGAGATACCCTAAAAAGGCCTCTGAAAAGCCTGGAGGGGGCAGCTGGGGCTCCTCCCAGTGTGTGACAACACATGGAGCATGTGACATCACACATGTGCATGGGACACCCACAATGTGGGGAGGAACATGGTGCAGGTGGCCCCAAAGCGTCATTTTTGACAGCTTCAGATACATTCCACTTGGCCAATTGATGCCATTAACCTCATACAACAAGTTGTCTAATTCAGTGGTTCACTATTAGAGGTCTGGGGACCCCAGAGTTTCCACAGAACACACCCAGGGGGTCTGCAGTACCATCCCCTGCTGGGGTACTCACTTTTCTTGTTAATTGCACAGGGAAAACCTTCCAGGGATCATTCAGCCTCTGCTTGCGGCCAATTCCTGCTATCTGGCAGGGGGAAAACTTGTGAAAGAGTCGCTGGATGGCAAGCGAGGTGGGATTGGGGGAAAAACCTTGGACACATTTTCTTAGTGCTCTTTAAATTGGAGAGTGGGAGGGAGAAAAAGTTTTGTAGTTCTTTATCTCCTTGACCTCTGAAGGGCAGGTGTTACCCAGGGAAGGCGTCACTACCAAGAAGACCCTCTGCCTGTTTCCTACTTAGATAGATGATAGATAGATGATTAGATAGATAGATAGATAGATGATAGATAGATGATAGATAGATAGATAGATGATAGATGATAGATAGATAGAGCTAGATATATGCATAAAGGTTTCGAAGCTGCTAGAAATGTCAAAATTTGTTCATTTGTACTATGTTTTAATAAAATTGAATTGGTCTCTGCTCCAACTAAATCTTTGTCATTTTTGCATGGTAAAATCACAAATTTTATGGTCTGTTTTTTAGTAGACTAAAAATCCTCTACTTATTTGGGGCTACCCCACATTTTCTTCTTAAAATTGCTTTGCTACCTTACAGTTATCAAAATTTTCAAAAGCAGAGGTTCCATGGTTTAGCTTTTGAAAAATAGTGGATCCTCACTAATTAGCTAATTAGGAACCACTGGTCTAATTAAATGCCAGCTGAAATACTGGAACAGTGCCAGTTCTATATAGCAGCGTATTTTTAGAACAATTATTAACCTTTCAAGTAGTTGCTGCTATTCTGTCACTTATGAAAGTCTGTGTAATCTAAAGTCTGTTTAGTGTAATTGTAGGAAATAAAAAAAATTAATGTTTATCTTTCATGTATATATTACTTTCAGTTATTTACTTATAGATGAATGCCAACTCACATTATAGATCAATACAGCACACAACACTGAATACTTTGCAAGGTGAACACTTTATAAGTTACCTGCCAAGGCTCTACATTCTGAGAAGAGAGTCTGTCTCCACCCTTTATCCTTTTGCTGCTGGCTTCAGAGGAGTACCTAATATGTAAGGCGTGTGCCAGAGCATAGACAGCATTATAGATACTGTAGCTGTGACCGGTCATGCTCATTTCAAAATATGGTGCAGGAAGGCTCTCCAGCATCTCCTCTCCAGTACATATGTCTGCTGACCCAGTGGAATTTGAAAGTGAACACATGAATGCTTGTTCCCAGAAATCGTTGGTAAAACCATCCACATCTGCCCAGGAAGGCTTTACATTCCTCAGAAAGTCTGAGAAGTCTTGAATGTCCTTGGAGTGAATGGCAAAGGAGAACGCACCATGGCATATTTGTATATTTATTTCAATAGGTTTTTTAAAAAAAGCTAATGAGAAATCAATTTGGGCTGTTGTAATCCATACTTTTCCTACATGTTGCTTCCTCTTAGATGGAGGCAATAGCAGCTGAATCATATTCCTTGCCTCTATAGCAATAGTTACCCACAAAATAGATTCTCCATATATAACAACCACATTTGCTTTGCTTGATATGAAAGATGGGGTCAAAATCCCTGTGTCATCCAGCATATCCAGTATGTTACCAGTGAAATGTGGAAGTTCTTCATTTTTATCGGTGAATTCTGAACAGATTCCATTCTGGAAAAGCATTGGTTCAATGATCTGCAAGAAATGTTCTCCAGCTTCATTATTTGGAGTTATGAGCCCGACCCATTTCCATCCGAAAAGCAGAAGTAACTGGATAATTCCCTTATACTGAAGATCTTCATTGGGGACCATGCGGTAGAAGAAACCACGTTTGATTTGATCATTTGTGGCTGGTTCAAATGAACCATATGAAATCTGAAAAGGAAAAAGTCAAACCTTTCCATGTGAAAACAAGAATTCAAAACACACTCATTTATCTGAGTATAAATCCTGTATATCCCATATTTACTAATCTTCGCCATGGCCAACCCCCATTTACATAGAAAATATATTGCTCAAAAACCAAACAAACAATATTGCTCATTTAATTTTGTAGATATTAATTCCTATTATTATGAGAGTCATCACAGCTGCATACTTTTACACACAGATTCTCTCCAGGAACAGGAGAGCTTTTATCCTTGCAGTGCCTTCAACAATACTCTAAAGTGGACCAGGAGAAATACAAGCAATTGATCAGGATCTTTTGTCTATAATCTTTAAAACCCTTGTAGAGAGAGGTTGATGGCATTTCTACTAAGAAATCTTGTGGGAGGATCTCCTGGAAATCCTGTATGTATCCTGCATATTGTACATTTTATTTTTTTTGACCACAGTAAACCATATCCTATAAAAGTAAAATACCAGCAAAAATTAAGGCAACTAATATGAAGTCTAGTAATGCAGCAGAAGAACACCATATGGTAACACTATATCCCTCCCCAAATGCCTCAAAAATAACAAGAAATTTGTTTTTGATTAGCTTCTGAAAATGGACAGTACTAAACATCATCATACGTATACAGGGAGTGGATCATATGATTCCTAGGGAGAGGGACATTGTTGTCTCAAGTTATTTATGGCTTTGTAAGCCAGCTTCAGGGGGACGTGGGTGGTGCTGTGGTCTAAACCACTGAGCCTCTTGGGCTTGCCGATCAGAAGGCCGGTGGTTTGAAACCCCGCGACGGGGTGAGCTCCAGTTGTTTGGTCCCAGCTCCTGCCAACCCAGCAGTTTGAAAGCACGCCAAAAAGTGCAAGTAGATAAATAGGTACTGCTCCAGCGGGAAGGTAAATGGTGTTTCCGTGCATTGCTCTGGTTTCGCCAGAAGCGGCTTAGTCATGGTGGCCACATGACCCGGAAAAACTGTCTGTGGACAAACGCTGGCTCCCTTGGCCTGTAAAGCAAGATGAGTGCAGCAATCCCAGAGTCGTCTGTGACTGGACTTAAATATCAGGGGTCCTTTACCTTTTTTTTAAAAGCAAGCTTCATCACTATAAATTGGGACTGGTATACCTCTCATGCAGCTAGGGCAGTGCTTTCAGGAATGATGTAATGTGAAATTTATCAAACTGGAATATTCAAACAATTTTCCATTAAATATACTGTACACACATTCTATAGAACCTGGGTCATTTCATGTACATTGTTGGGTACTAATATTATACCCCCTAAAATATATCCATATATGGCAACCCATTTCCCTTTTCCATTTTACCACTTCATATTGATGTATCAACAGATTCCTATTGGAAGGAGAAAAGAGTGAATTGTAATATGAAATACCAATTTTTCAATACCCATATTCTACCTGTGGAATCTTGTAAAGACCGAAGACATCTGCCATGGATGAGGAGGTTTCAGAGCTAAGTCCCCCAATGACTCCTACTACATTTTTCTGAATGCCACATTTATAGTTGGGGACAAAGTGATGTGATTTAAAGAGCAGATCCAGAGTGGTTCGGTAGGCCATCTTTGAATCAGAATAGCTATCATAGATGTGGAATCCAAGAGTGACATTGGGCAAGATCTTGGGATTCTCATTGATCTCATCAACAGCAAACACCAAGGCCAGGAGGTGTTGGTAGGACTTGGTCGTCACTCTGCAAATAAAGTGCCTTATTATTTTATGGGCAATTAAACAGTGCACAACACCTAGATCTGAGGGATACAACTGCCTCAATTAAATCATGTTGGAAATATAGAAATTGTTTTCTGCCTTTAGAGCTAATGTTTGGATCTCTCTTCCATCCAAAACAGATTTTTTTTACTTTTCTGAACACATATATTGAGAAGTGATCTTCACTTGTTTTTCTAACCATGCTGCTTTTTATCACTAGCAACATGCGCCGTTATTGACATCATTACTAAACCCCTTTTGTCAGTTGTTGTCCCTACCAAAACAAACTGGTATGAAATAAAAATAATTTAGATATGCCTTCAGTTTTATTCCATCCTTCAACAAAGCAGCTCAAGTTGGTTTTCATAGCTTTTCTCTCTCCCCTTGCATAGTCATGAAAGCCCCTAGGGTGTAGCTGGCCAAGTAAATGTAGATTTGAACCCAGATCTCCCCAGTGCAAGGCTGCCATGTGATATTACTGTGGGCAGGAGAATCAATGACTAGAGCGCAAGTGGAGGTGATTTGAAACAGAATCAGCTCAAACATGGTTGAGGTTTCATTTCTGTACCTGGTAATGGAAGGGAAGGGGCAGTGGTAAAGACAGCTTACTTCTTCACCACAATTGTGTCCACAACTAGCTGCCTGGAAGAGCTTTTCAATGCTGAGTATACACTTGTTATCTGGCCAGGAGAGCATTTTTCTTATAACGTTAGCAACCTGCTATTATAACTTTAGAAACTCTTTAGGGATGGAATCAATCAGATTCAGAGTTGCATACCATGATTAGCGCCAGTCAAATGGTATTCACAAAATGTGTCCTCTTTGTTCCATCTTTGCTGGATCAGTTTAGATTATCGTGGCCTGAGGATGTAGTGAATGGGATTCGAGAAATGAAGCTGCCCAATGGAGCCCATGACCCTTGCCTATCTTGGCTTTTAAAAACTAGCTATATGGGATTGACCGACAGTGGCAGACTTTGGTACTATGGCTCCCTGGGCAAGGCCAAAATTTTGCACCCACTTGGCCCTTCCTAAAGGTGGGCAAAGCTGTGCCAGGCTTAAGGAAGGAGACACAAGGCTCGCTTGGGTAGGATCCAAGAGCCCCCCTCCCCCCCGGGTCCCAAAGCTGGGGAAGTGCTAACTAGGCTTTGGGAAGGAAGCAGGAGGACTCCAGGACCTTGTCAGAGCCCATGACTCCTTCCCAAAGCCAAGTGCCTTGCTTACCAGGTTAGGGGACAGCAATCCAATGGCTCTGTGTCCAATGTGTTCACACTGCTCGCAGATGCTAAACATCTCCCTTGCGACTAGTGAGGTCTAGCGAGTGAACTATGCTTCACTGGAGGATAGAGAGATACCATGAATCTTGAAGCAGGTTATAAAATAGTCTTATAAAATCTTATTATTGGCTTTATTCTTCCATTGGGTTTCAAAGCAAACCAAATGCTTTATAGTCAGATATAATTGTTGAAAGAATAAATGAAATGAACTTAAGAGCCCTTTACTTACACTGGGCTGTTAATAAAGGCCCGAGATGGGTGTTCATGGAAGGAGATGCTGGGCAATAGGTAATAGATATGAGACATTATCCCACCAATGATAAGGTCACCTGGTTCATACCATTCATGTGGAATATGCACAGGATTATTTCCGCTGTAAACAACAGTGTGCACTTGGGGCACCATATTGGGAAGCAGCAGGAGAAGCAGCAGCAACAACATCCTCATCACAAGTATCCTTCTACACCTGGAATCTCCTTTAACTGTCTACAATATTGTAATTGTCATCAGCCTAACTTGAACAGGATTTATTTTGTGACCACTGACTCTGCCAATTCTGTACTTAAAGGGGCAGGTATCCACCTGCTCCTTAACTTCAACACTGCCACAAAAAATGCTATGATTTGAAATCTAACCAATACAATGAAAAGCAAAAGCTGGCCTCACCTCTCCTTAGCTTACCTTAGCTCTCTATGGAACACCGGAGTGCTTTTAATCATTTCAGATTTAATTATTTTTTTCTTATTTCCCATTCAGCCTTCTGGAGCTTTTCTAGGTGAATTGATTACCATAATTTTAATAATTATAGAGAAGATAATTACTTTTGCAATGTTGTTGGACTTGCAATGTGTTGCATCACTAGTAGGAGAACTGCCAAAGTAAACATGTTTGTCACATCGCAGAATCAAAGGTTAGGAAGAAGCCTCCAAGGTCATCTTGTCCAATATTCTTGCTAACGCAGGACACCCAGAACTAAAAACAAACCAAGAAAAAGAAAAACATTCTACCTGTAGACAGGCATCTATATTTCACCTAAAAACTTCTCTATCAAAATGTGTTTAGAGGTGAAGCAACTGCATCCTTTCCCCATTTGTCTAATTTCCTACTACTATTGGCCCTAACACTCTCTGACATATGCAATATTGATTCCAGTTGCTAGATCTTGGAAACAATGATGGAAATGGTCCAAAGCATATCAGGATATAGAGACCCCGGATAATACAGTCCAGCTACTTTTGAAAGGACATGTATATACCGTTTGAAGCAGAGTGACATGCTTGGGAACATCTAAGAGAGTGTCAGGCCCTGGCTGGACGAGGAAGAGTAGTGGCAGCCAGTGACCCAGGAGGCACCTGAGGGGGAAGGAGACTTTGAACCAGGTTCAGACAGGTGGGACAGAGAAGAATCATCAGCAGAGAGTGAACATGAAAGGGAGAGGCTTGAGGTAGCCACGGAGGTGATAGAGAAGGAATAGGGGGTGTATTCTGCTCTGCCATACAGAACTAATTCATCTCCTTCCGCTTCCCCATTCTCAGTGCAGGAACAAAGAGTTGAGAAAAGACTGGAACAATTAGGAAGGGAGGTATAAATGGGGGGTGAAAGGGGCAGGAATTTAATTTCTGCAACTGACCTGCTTAGCTGATGGAAGTGCCATGCGATGTCTCGTTGGTTACTGAGCTTTAAAGTTGATTACTCTCAAGCCCTGCCTTGTCTGCTTAAAGCGTTGAACCACAAATGGAAGGGCTTTCCTGGCAGCCTGACAGGCAGAGGCTTTTGAGTCCATGGCTCACTTCTCCAACTACATTCATTCTGTGGCACCCCTGTGAGGTTCAGGACCCCAGTTATGTCACCCCTTGCCTGCAGAGCTGGCAGCCTCTCACCATTTTTTAAACACCCACCCTTGTGGTGTTTTCCCTCAGCCTCCTCTCCTCTGCCCTCTCCTTGGGAGTCCTCCAGGAAGCTGATGCTGCTGACCCTGGTTTCTGAGCTGCCCCCTTACCCCAAACAGGGGTACCTCCTAACACAGCCCTACTGCTAGGAAGCACCCCCTGGGCAGTCCCAGAGACACCATTCATCTGGAGAGCATGTAGCCAATGCTGTGGAAACTTTTGGGAGACCGAGTCACAAGAGGGCATGAGAGGAGGGAGGGAGGGAAAGAGGAACAGAGGTCAGTGTTGTCGGTGGCACCCCTGACCATCATTCAAGGCACCCCAGTGTAAGGCACTGATAGGCACTGTTATGCCGTCCAGATGTTTTTGGTCTACAGCTTCCATCATCCTTGATAGCAATGGTCTGTTGTAAGCTGGTGGGAGCTGCAATTCAGCACCATCTGGAGGGCCACAGATTGATGACCCCTGGTGCAAATAAGAGTGGGGTGTAGAATAAGGCTCCACCGCTAGGGTGATATTGATCCACTAGGGGTATGTTAGGTATTAGAGACCTCTGAATCTGGAGCAGTCTCTATATATGGCAAGGTGAGTCACTTCCTGGCTCCCTGCACAGTCTTATGTCGATTGAGTTAAGAGATTCCAGAAGTGTAGAAATCCAGGTTTATACTGGGAATTCTAAAATTGGTTAGAGGTGTCTTTTTGTGCCTGGAATTTCTAGTGGAATGCCCATGTGATTTTCAGTTTGCAGCACTTTTAAATGTTCTGCTTCCACATATAATGAACATCGTAAATGAATACATACATAAATGTAGGCTCCTCAAAATGAATCACACAAAACATGACCCATGATTTAATAGAATTACTGTTACCATGAAATTGTCACTTTCCATGCATTTCTTAAAATAATCAGTACATGTAGGGGAATGGTTGGGTTGGTAATGAACATAGAGCCATTTCTTGATTGGCTTCCTTGAGGTGTGATGACACAAGCTGGAAACTGAATCTTGAGAGTGGCAGTGGGCAAACAATCTTTGGCTGTTACTACTGGATTCTTACCTTCTTCTTCATCCTTACCTAAACATAAAATATCTTTACTGCCTGGCTCCCTTCATTTACTTGCGCAAACTTTTTGAAATGGCTCAGCCTCTTTGCTAGGGCAGTTAGGCATATAGTGAAGACAAAGTATCTCAGATCCCATCTGCTGCAATTTTATGGCTGTCTAACATGAACTTAATAGACGGTCACCCAAAATAGGGACAATATGGCTTGGGGCATGGTCAAATCTGGAGCACAGCCCTGCTGGATAGACTCATGGACTCATGATAAGACAGCTTCTCAAATTTTTGTGTTCCTTTTCATCTCTTCTCTCTGTACCCCATCACCTCCTCCTCAGGAGATGTTCAGGGCCTCTTGGGGGGCATTTCTTTGGATGCAGGAGAAGAAGAGAAACGGAATGTATAGGCATTCAAAGTTTTTGCATATAATCCATGGTTTCTTAAATAAACATAGTCCTGTTTCATTTACATCTCATATGCAACAATGCTGGATATCAAGAACATAGATGATAACACCAGTGATCCCCCCCCCCGAGGGGATGCAGGGAGATGCATAACCCTAAACATTTTGTGAATCTAAGTTTGGCCTTATTAAGGGGCAGAATTTCAATATGAGTAGGAAAACGAGAGTACCACTAAACATTTTCTCTCCTTTTTATAAAATAAGCGCTGGATAAGACAATCCTCTTCTGTTATTTTCATCATTTCATTTAACTTCCCTTCTTGGAAAAACACACAGTGAAATTACCATGCCAACAAGTCTACAGAGTCTAAATACAGAAATGACAAACTATACTGTTATTTACGTCTTTCGCCGTGTCAGCTGCTCTCTGTTATTCAGCTCAGGCCTCACCACAATAATGTAGCATTTAGGGGAAAAGATGCAACCCAGCAGCCCAGCACTGGAAGCCAAGATGGAGAAGATCTCCACAGCCACCATGTATTTTCCTCTGGTGCTCAAGTATGTGGGAATAAAGGAGAACCAAACACTGCAGAAGACCAGCATGCTGAAGGTGATGAACTTGGCTTCATTGAAGCTGTCAGGCAGCTTCCTGGCTAAGAAGGCCACAGTGAAGCTGATAATGGCCAGGAAGCCCATGTAGCCTAAAACGCAATAGAACATGAGAACTGACCCTTCATTACATAAGAATATAATTTCTTCAGTCATTGAGTGCATGTCCACATCTGGGAATGGGGCAGAGGTTGCCAACCAGGAGGCACAGATTCCTACTTGAATCACAGAGCAGGAAAGGACAATGGAATAGGCCAGTTTTTTGCCTACCCACTTCCTGATTGTGGAATCTGGCTTGGTAGCCATGAATGCCAAAACCACTGAAATAGTCTTGGCCAAGATGCTGGAGAGGGCCACAGAGAAGACAATGCCAAAAGCCGTTTGTCGGAGTGGGCAGGTTGCCTTATTAGGCATTCCAATGAACATCAAGGAGCAGAGGAAACACAAGAGGAGGGAGATGAGGAGAATGTAAGTGAGGCTTCTGTTGTTGGCCTTGACGATGGCAGTGTCCCGGTGCTTAATGAAAATGCCAAGTACCATAGCTGTGATAAGAGAGAATAAAAGCGCAGAGAAAGTTGAAACAATGGCCAAAGTTTCCCCAAAGCCTAAGACGTGTGGTTTCTTGGGAATGCACTGATTCTGCTCTTCATTTGGATATTGCTCTGGAGGACATCTGGCACAGGTTTCCAATCCTGAAAAAAGGTGGTATGACAATTTGAAACAATCCAGTATATGTTTAAGAGGTTTTTTTAAATCATGAGTTCCCTTACCGTAGTGTTTCTACGAGGATAAGTTTCAAAACTTCTAGTCGAAATGCTTGTGCCCTAGAAGCTTTGAAGATAAAGTTCCCAAGGAACCTTGTTCTTAGAATAAAGACCCCAATTCTTTTCCATCCTCCCTCCCCCAAAACCTTGGTTTCTTCCAGGGCAGAATGCATGTACAATTTTTATGTCTTTTTGCATCAAAACAGAGGGGCGGATCTACACTCATGGTGTATATCATGAAAATGTGTTATTAAAATGTGGCAGCACAGCAGTGAGCCACCATCAATGAGAAACTGCATGAAACATTAGAGAATATTACCCAACAACAAGGAAACTAGCGCTAATACACCCAGGAACCTCACCAAAATGCTGGAGAGGGTGCACCTCCACAGGCACATACCTACACATGTGGTGGGAATGCCCCAAAATCCAACTATTCTGGACAACAGCCATACAAGAAATGTAAAATAACTAAGCAAGTATTAGAAATCACCCCAGAACTGGCCCTACTAAACATATTCCAAGACAACAATGCCCACTCACATCACAAAGAACTCATAACCCACCTACTCTCAGCAACCACAAACATCATAGTCAGACACTGAAAAGACCTGTCAGGAGTAAGCATGGACCAATGGTACCAAATAGTATGGGAAACAGCACTACTAGAAAAATTAACCAATAGAAGATACCTTCACTCCGGTATGGCTCCCCTTTATCACATACACAGCCCAACAAGACAATGACAAAATCCACCAACAGCATATGAATCAATATGGTTACCTGATCCAAAACACCCACCTACCCACATTCACACACAAAAACAAAGTTCACCACAAGCAACCACAAGCAAGCAACTGCACCCTAGGCCAACCCCAATCTCTCTCACCACCAAAGGAACACATGCGAATAGCAAAGAGCACCTGCACAATCTACGCTGACACAAAACCCCACACATACATTAAGCAAAATAGAAATATCACCTCCTGACCCCACCCGCCACGCACCATCGCCCCCTCCACCTCTTCCCCGCTTTTCTCTTCCTAATGTAACCCTAATGTCTCAACAAATGAACTGACCTATGGAAAATGTAACTTGAAAAAAAGAGACACTGCACATACCTTTGTAAACCAAGAAAACTTCAATAAAATATATATATATTTTAAAAAATTAGAGAATATTGTATGCAATAATGTTTAGAATGGGACGCGGGTGGCGCTGTGGGTTAAACCACAGAGCTTAGGACTTGCCAATCAGAACGTCGGCGGTTCGAATCCCCGTGACAGGGTGAGCTCCTGTTGCTCGGTCCCTGCTCCTGCCAACCTATCATTTCGAAAGCACGTCAAAGTGCAAGTAGATAAATAGGTACCGCTCCGGCGGGAAGGTAAGGGGCATTTCCATGTGCTGCTCTGGTTTGCCAGAAGCGGCTTAGTCATGGTGGACACATGACCCTGAAGCTGTACGCCGGCTCCCTCGGCCAATAAAGTGAGATGAGCGCCGCAACCCCAGAGTCAGCCACGACTGGACCTAATGGTCAGGAGTCCCTTTACCTTTACTTGGTATATATGGTGATATGGCATCTCTCACCCTTCTCATTTGAGAACATCCCACGAGGACATGGATCACAATCATAACAACAGAACTTCTTCCCCTCCTTCTTTTTCTTCTCATAACCAGGAAGGCAGTTGGCATTACATAATGAAAGGGGTGGCACCTATCCAAAGAGACGCGAAGAGGTTAATATTAAGACAATATTTTAGGGGATTCATGTAACATCAGGTGATCTACCAGTAAGTAGGAGGGCCAGAAATGTTAACTATAGGTTTTCTATGTGCCAAAGCAGCACATACACAGTGGGAGAAAAAGTTATAGTTCTAAGCATCATACAAACACAAGAAGATTACAATGTTCATACCTAGATTGACCATTGCTACAACCATCAGATAATTTGATCTAATACACTACTGGTTATTTCTTTTTATGGTACTACAGCCTCCTGCTCTTTGCTGCTGTAATTTCACTTGATGTCGCCTTAGTGAGCTTCAAGGAGTTGAGATTTGGAGGTAGTGAATTACTGTGGTTTTGCTCCTATTTGGACAGCCCTATCACTTATACCATTGGAAAAAAGAGAGGCAGCGAAGATGGTGCGCAGATGTATTGGGGTTGTGGTGGACTGGTTTTAGAAAACCAACTTCATAAAAAGCTGGGAACTACAATACAATGCGTACATAAAATAAGTTGCGACTTTTTCCAAAAGAAATATTTCCAACATTTTTCCAATGACCTTTTTAAAAAATATATGATTTTGTTGGCAACCAGTGCTGATAAGCCTTGGATTGAATAAATCAGAAACATGAGGCTTTGAGAGGAGCCTGCATGCCTTGCCCACAGCCGATGGAGTATATGGCTCAGCAGCCAGGCTAGTAACCACTCCGAGCAAGTCATGATTTGGGGGGCTCCCCCTGGGCCCGGGCCTGTGGCAGGGGCCAACCTGACACACAATTACGTACATCCCGGCTTCTAGCATTCCATCTTGACACTAGAGTTACAAGAGGCACCAGAAGATTACAATGTTAGCAATCTACCTAATGCTACTAACCGGAATACCGCCTTGGACCAACAAGCATGTTGGACAACACTGTCTGATAGCCATCGGTCCTTCTTGGTGTGACATGTCTTCTGTGCATATTGCTCTTTTTGATTACGTGGTTCATTTGTTATTAATAAAATTATTAGTAGCAGCATTATTACTAGTGGCAGCAGCAGTTGGGCAGCACCTCCCCCCACAGTGATTTCCTTACCTGAGTGAAGACTCTGTGCCATTGGATTCCGTTCCCATTAATGATGAGTTCTTTGCCAGGAGGGGCCTGAGGATCCAGCTTTCCGACTTTGACCCTGACATAGGAATTATTTGGGAAAGTGACCAGGTTTATAATATCAAAGCCAGCTGCTATTTCTCCATGTTCATTCAATGTGATTTCATCCCCAGCACTGTTGTTGAATGAGATCCTTTGTAGCAATGAGTGGACCTAGGTGGAAAGAGATTCAGAAGTCCTAGAAAATGTTGTAATAGTCTTAAATCCCAGAAGGATTTAAGTTATTTTTCTACAAGAGTTATCCTACTCAAGCAATCTTTTTTTATTACCATCATAGACGAGCATAAGTAAGGTGGGGTACTGTCATTTAAAATCTGTAAAATGCTTTGGAAAGCTAAAAAGTATTTAAACAGAAGGTACCACATTTTTCCATGTATAAGACGATGCTCGTCTTATATGCGGATAGGCATATGCCCATGCACCCACAAATTGTTCAATGAGGGGGTCAGACCCCCCCTCAATATTCTGCAGCCAGAAGGGCTCTGGTGGGCCTGCCTGCTACAGCAGTGGGCTCCTATGGAGCAGTGGGAAGGGGCGATGAAGCCCCTTATAGACTCTGAAGGCCATTAGGAGATACCCTAAAAAGGCCTCTGAAAAGCCTGGAGGGGGCGGCTGGGGCTCCTCCCAGTGTGTGACAACACATGGAGCATGTGACATCACACATGTGCATGGGACACCCACAATGTGGGGAGGAACATGGTGCAGGTGGCCCCAAGCGTCATTTTTGACAGCTTCAGATACATTCCACTTGGCCAATTGATGCCATTAACCTCATACAACAAGTTGTCTAATTCAGTGGTTCACTATTAGAGGTCTGGGGACCCCAGAGTTTCCACAGAACACACCCAGGGGGTCTGCAGTACCATCCCCTGCTGGGGTACTCACTTTTCTTGTTAATTGCACAGGGAAAACCTTCCACGGATCATTCAGCCTCTGCTTGCGGCCAATTCCTGCTTTCTGGCAGGGGAAAAACTTGTGAAAGAGTCGCTGGATGGCAAGCGAGGTGGGATTGGGGGAAAAACCTTGGACACATTTTTTTAGTGCTCTTTAAATTGGAGAGTCCGAGAGAGAAAAAGTTTTGTAGTTCTTTATCTCCTTGACCTCTGAAGGGCAGGTGTTACCCAGGGAAGGCGTCACTACCAAGAAGGCCCTCTGCCTGTTTCCTACTTAGATAGATGATAGATAGATGATTAGATAGATAGATAGATAGATAGATAGATGATAGATAGATAGATGATAGATGATAGATGATAGATGATAGATAGATAGAGCTAGATATATGGATAAAGGTTTCGAAGCTGCTAGAAATGTCAAAATTTGTTCATTTGTACTATGTTTTAATAAAATTGAATTGGTCTCTGCTCCAACTAAATCTTTGTCATTTTTGCATGGTAAAATCACAAATTTTATGGTCTGTTTTTTAGTAGACTAAAAATCCTCTACTTATTTGGGGCTACCCCACATTTTCTTCTTAAAATTGCTTTGCTACCTTATCAAAATTTTCAAAAGCAGAGGTTCCATGGTTTAGCTTTTGAAAAATAGTGGATCCTCACTAATTAGCTAATTAGGAACCACTGGTCTAATTAAATGCCAGCTGAAATACTGGAACAGTGCCAGTTCTATATAGCAGCGTATTTTTAGAACAATTATTAACCTTTCAAGTAGTTGCTGCTATTCTGTCACTTATGAAAGTCTGTGTAATCTAAAGTCTGTTTAGTGTAATTGTAGGAAATAAAAAAAATTAAGGTTAATCTTTCATGTATATATTACTTTCAGTTATTTACTTATAGATGAATGCCAACTCACATTATAGATCAATACAGCACACAACACTGAATACTTTGCAAGGTGAACACTTTATAAGTTACCTGCCAAGGCTCTACATTCTGAGAAGAGAGTCTGTCTCCACCCTTTATCCTTTTGCTGCTGGCTTCAGAGGAGTACCTAATATGTAAGGCGTGTGCCAGAGCATAGACAGCATTAAAGATACTGTAGCTGTGACCGGTCATGCTCATTTCAAAATATGGTGCAGGAAGGCTCTCCAGCATCTCCTCTCCAGTACATATGTCTGCTGACCCAGTGGAATTTGAAAGTGAACACATGAATGCTTGTTCCCAGAAATCGTTGGTAAAACCATCCGCATCTGCCCAGGAAGGCTTTACATTCCTCAGAAAGTCTGAGAAGTCTTGAATGTCCTTGGAGTGAATGGCAAAAGAGAACGCACCATGGCATATTTGTATATTTATTTCAATAAGTTTTTTAAAAAAAGCTAATGAGAAATCAATTTGGGCTGTTGTAATCCATACTTTTCCTACATGTTGCTTCCTCTTAGATGGAGGCAATAGCAGCTGAATCATATTCCTTGCCTCTATAGCAATAGTTACCCAAAAAATAGATTCTCCATATATAACAACCACATTTGCTTTGCTTGATATGAAAGCTGGGGTCAAAATCCCTGTGTCATCCAGCATATCCAGTATGTTACCAGTGAAATGTGGAAGTTCTTCATTTTTATCGGTGAATTCTGAACAGATTCCAGTCTGGTAAAGCATTGGTTCAATGATCTGCAAGAAATGTTCTCCAGCTTCATTATTTGGAGTTATGAGCCCGACCCATTTCCATCCGAAAAGCAGAAGTAACTGGATGATTCCCTTGTACTGAAGATCTTCATTGGGGACCATGCGGTAGAAGAAACCACGTTTGATTTGATCATTTGTGGCTGGTTCAAATGAACCATATGAAATCTGAAAAGGAAAAAGTCAAACCTTTCCATGTGAAAACAAGAATTCAAAACACACTCATTTATCTGAGTATAAATCCTGTATATCCCATATTTACTAATCTTCGCCATGGCCAACCCCCATTTACATAGAAAATATATTGCTCAAAAACCAAACAAACAATATTGCTCATTTAATTTTGTAGATATTAATTCCTATTATTATGAGAGTCATCACAGCTGCATACTTTTACACACAGATTCTCTCCAGGAACAGGAGAGCTTTTATCCTTGCAGTGCCTTCAACAATACTCTAAAGTGGACCAGGAGAAATACAAGCAATTGATCAGGATCTTTTTGTCTATAATCTTTAAAACCCTTGTAGAGAGAAGTTGATGGCATTTCTACTAAGAAATCTTGTGGGAGGATCTCCTGGAAATCCTGTATGTATCCTGCATATTGTACATTTTATTTTTTTTGACCACAGTAAACCATATCCTATAAAAGTAAAATACCAGCAAAAATTAAGACAACTAATATGAAGTCTAGTAATGCAGCAGAAGAACACCATATGGTAACACTATATCCCTCCCCAAATGCCTCAAAAATAACAAGAAATTTGTTTTTGATTAGCTTCTGAAAATGGACAGTACTAAACATCATCATACGTATACAGGGAGTGGATCATATGATTCCTAGGGAGAGGGACATTGTTGTCTCAAGTTATTTATGGCTTTGTAAGCCAGCTTCAGGGGGACGTGGGTGGTGCTGTGGTCTAAACCACTGAGCCTCTTGGGCTTGCCGATCAGAAGGCCGGTGGTTTGAAACCCCGCGACGGGGTGAGCTCCAGTTGTTTGGTCCCAGCTCCTGCCAACCCAGCAGTTTGAAAGCACGCCAAAAAGTGCAAGTAGATAAATAGGTACTGCTCCAGCGGGAAGGTAAATGGTGTTTCCGTGCATTGCTCTGGTTTCGCCAGAAGCGGCTTAGTCATGGTGGCCACATGACCCGGAAAAACTGTCTGTGGACAAACGCCGGCTCCCTTGGCCTGTAAAGCAAGATGAGTGCAGCAATCCCAGAGTCGTCTGTGACTGGACTTAAATATCAGGGGTCCTTTACCTTTTTTTTAAAAGCAAGCTTCATCACTATGAATTGGGACTGGTATACCTCTCATGCAGCTAGGGCAGTGCTTTCAGGAATGATGTAATGTGAAATTTATCAAACTGGAATATTCAAACAATTTTCCATTAAATATACTGTACACACATTCTATAGAACCTGGGTCATTTCATGTACATTGTTGGGTACTAATATTATACCCCCTAAAATATATCCATATATGGCAACCCATTTCCCTTTTCCATTTTACCACTTCATATTTATGTATCAACAGACTCCTATTGGAAGGAGAAAAGAGTGAATTGTAATATGAAATACCAATTTTTCAATACCCATATTCTACCTGTGGAATCTTGTAAAGACCGAAGACATCTGCCATGGATGAGGAGGTTTCAGAGCTAAGTCCCCCAATGACTCCTACTACATTTTTCTGAATGCCACATTTATAGTTGGGGACAAAGTGATGTGATTTAAAGAGCAGATCCAGAGTGGTTCGGTAGGCCATCTTTGAATCAGAATAGCTATCATAGATGTGGAATCCAAGAGTGACATTGGGCAAGATCTTGGGGTTCTCATTCATCTCATCAACAGCAAACACCAAGGCCAGGAGGTGTTGGTAGGACTTGGTCGTCACTCTGCAAATAAAGTGCCTTATTATTTTATGGGCAATTAAACAGTGCACAACACCTAGATCTGAGGGATACAACTGCCTCAATTAAATCATGTTGGAAATATAGAAATTGTTTTCTGCCTTTAGAGCTAATGTTTGGATCTCTCTTCCATCCGAAACAGATTTTTCCCCCTTTTCCGAACACATATATTGAGAAGTGATCTTCACTTGTTTTTCTAACCATGCTGCTTTTTATCACTAGCAACATGCGCCGTTATTGACATCATTACTAAACCCCTTTTGTCAGTTGTTGTCCCTACCAAAACAAACTGGTATGAAATAAAAATAATTTAGATATGCCTTCAGTTTTATTCCATCCTTCAACAAAGCAGCTCAAGTTGGTTTTTATAGCTTTTCTCTCTCCCCTTGCATAGTCATGAAAGCCCCTAGGGTGTAGCTGGCCAAGTAAATGTAGATTTGAACCCAGATCTCCCCAGTGCAAGGCTGCCATGCGATATTACTGTGGGCAGGAGGATCAATGACTAGAGAGCAAGTGGAGGTGATCTGAAACAGAATCAGCTCAAACATGGTTGAGGTTTCATTTCTGTACCTGGTAATGGAAGGGAAGGGGCAGTGGTAAAGACAGCTTACTTCTTCACCACAATTGTGTCCACAACTAGCTGCCTGGAAGAGCTTTTCAATGCTGAATATACACTTGTTATCTGGCCAGGAGAGCATTTTTCTTATAACGTTAGCAACCTGCTATTATAACTTTAGAAACTCTTTAGGGATGGAATCAATCAGATTCAGAGTTGCATACCATGATTAGCGCCAGTCAAATGGTATTCACAAAATGTGTCCTCTTTGTTCCATCTTTGCTGGATCAGTTTAGATTATCGTGGCCTGAGGATGTAGTGAATGGGATTCGAGAAATGAAGCTGCCCAATGGACCCCATGACCCTTGCCTATCTTGGCTTTTAAAAACTAGCTATATGGGATTGACCGACAGTGGCAGACTTTGGTACTATGGCACCCTGGGCAAGGCCAAAATTTTGCACCCACTTGGCCCTTCCTAAAGGTGGGCAAAGCTGTGCCAGGCTTAAGGAAGGAGACACAAGGCTCGCTTGGGTAGGATCCAAGAGCCCCCCTCCCCCCCGGTTCCCAAAGCTGGGGAAGTGCTAACTAGGCTTTGGGAAGGAAGCAGGAGGACTCCAGGACCTTGTCAGAGCCCATGACTCCTTCCCAAAGCCAAGTGCCTTGCTTACCAGGTTAGGGGACAGCAATCCAATGGCTCTGTGTCCAATGTGTTCACACTGCTCGCAGATGCTAAACATCTCCCTTGCGACTAGTGAGGTCTAGCGAGTGAACTATGCTTCACTGGAGGATAGAGAGATACCATGAATCTTGAAGCAGGTTATAAAATAGTCTTATAAAATCTTATTATTGGCTTTAATCTTCCATTGGGTTTCAAAGCAAACCAAATGCTTTATAGTCAGATATAATTGTTGAAAGAATAAATGAAATGAACTTAAGAGCCCTTTACTTACACTGGGCTGTTAATAAAGGCCCGAGATGGGTGTTCATGGAAGGAGATGCTGGGCAATAGGTAATAGATATGAGACATTATCCCACCAATGGTAAGGTCACCTTGTTCATACCATTCATGTGGAATATGCACAGGATTATTTCCGCTGCAAACAACAGTGTGCACTTGGGGCACCATATTGGGAAGCAGCAGGAGAAGCAGCAGCAACAACATCCTCATCACAAGTATCCTTCTACACCTGGAATCTCCTTTACCTGTCTACAATATTGTAATTGTCATCAGCCTAACTTGAACAGGATGTATTTTGTGACCACTGACTCTGCCAATTCTGTACTTAAAGGGGCAGGTATCCACCTGCTCCTTAACTTCAACACTGCCACAAAAAATTCGTTGAATGCTATGATTTGAAATCTAACCAATACAATGAAAAGCAAAAGCTGGCCTCACCTCTCCTTAGCTTACCTTAGCTCTCTATGGGTGCTTTTAATCATTTCAGATTTAATTATTTTTTTCTTATTTCCCATTCAGCCTTCTGGAGCTTTTCTAGGTGAATTGATTACCATAATTTTAATAATTAAAGAGAAGATAATTACTTTTGCAATGTTGTTGGACTTGCAATGTGTTGCATCACCAGTAGGAGAACTGCCAAAGTAAACATATTTGTCACATTGCAGAATCAAAGGTTAGGAAGAAGCCTCCAAGGTCATCTTGTCCAATCTTCTTGCTAACGCAGGACATCCAGAACTAAAAACAAACCAAGAAAAAGAAAAACACTCTACCTGTAGACAGGCATCCATATTTCACCTAAAAACTTCTCTATCAAAATGTGTTTATAGGTGAGCCAACTGCATCCTTTCCCCATTTGTCTAATTTTCTACTGCTATTGGCCCTAACACTCTCTGACATATGTAATATTGATTCCAGTTGCTAGATCTTGGAAACAATGATGGAAATGGTCCAAACCATATCAGGATATAGAGACCCCGGACCCAGTCCAGCTACTTTTGAAAGAACATGTATATACCGTTTGAAGCAGAGTGACATGCTTGGGAACACCTAAGACAGTGTCACGGCCTGGCTGGATGAGGAGAGTAATGTCAGCCAGTGGCCCAGGAGGCACCTGAGGGGGAAGCAGACTTTGAACCAGGTTCAGACAGGTGGGACAGAGAAGAATCATCAGCAGAGACTGAACATGAAAGGGAGAGGCTCGAGGTAGCCACAGAGGTGATAGAGAAGGAGTAGAGGGTGTCCTGCTCTGCCATACAGAACTGATTCATCTCCTTCCCCTTCCCCATTCTCAGTGCAGGAACAAAGAGTTGAGAAAAGGCTGGAACAATTAAGAATGGAGGGATAAATAGGGGATGAAAGGGGCAGGAATTTTGGGGTGCCACTAGGGGCGCATTGGAAGATCGCCGACAATACCATCTTTCCGACCCACACGGGGTAATTAAGAGGCTGTTATGGGAGTAGGCAGCCTCCCTTGTTGCCCCAAGGGAATGGGGAACACTGCCCTTGCCTGCTGTGCCCATAAATCACCCCCAAATTCGAAAGAAGGGGGTGAGGGCACTAGGCAGAATGCCCCCGTGTGGACCTCGGCTCTCCTGGACGCTGTCTCTGATTGCGCACTAGCTGCAGCAATTTGGAATAATTAATTACAAAAGAAGCAAGTGAAGAAGGGGAGTGAAATCTGCTAATTTAAGGGACCTCTGCAAAAGAAACGACGGGTTGGAGCAACAGGAATATTTTACGATGAAGATACACCAAAGGCTGGGTATGTCGGCAACAGGATTGAATGGGGGGGGGAGACCTTTTTTACTTTCCTTCTATGTGATTTACCAAGAACCCCTCCCTCATTAGAACCGTCGGTTTAACTGACCCAAGCAGGATGATTAAGGTCTGTGTTGAGATAAACTTTAACCAAAAGTATGCTTTATGGAGATCGAGAAGCAATAAGAGCTTTTGGAATGGCGCAGCAATTAATTCAGCGTCGCCATCTTGCCAAAGGATTTATAGCCGGGAGGAGGAACGGACTTGTTTTCAGACTGCATTCCTGGTGAATCTCCTCAGAGGTTTGAGAAAGGAGGCAGATTGGTGAAGATTCATTTCATTTCATTTATTACGGCCATAGGCCCATACAGGTAAAAACAACACATAAGTGACAGCTTGTGCCGTAGGGGAAAACAAAACAAAACAAAAAACAGTCGCTAAAACACCACTATAACAATAAAATACTATAAGATGGAAAGGCATACTACGCCTTAATTAGCTTGTAGTGCTCCTTGTCGTCGCTTTTGGGAAAGGACAGCGACCAGGAACCTAGCCACCTTCAGGGTCGTGTGGGTATCCTTGTCCTGCAAGATTTGGGCAAGGTGGAATTTTGGTGGGGTACCCTCTAGTTTCTGAATGATTGATCCCAACAAATTTGCCCGTGGCACATTGAACAAGGGGCAAAAGAACATAATGTGCTGGAGCGACTCCGGCGTCACCTTATCACATTCGCACACGGCGGGGGCTTGGCCCTTTGAGAATCTATGTCTCAGGACATTGGAGGGAAAAACGTTAAACCTCGCTTTGGTGAAGGCCAGTCTATGGGCAACAGTCGAAAGGGAGGAGAGGTATGATGGAACGCAGTAAGTTAAAGTGATACCAATGTTCTGGGGCGAGCAAACACCTCCCCCCAGCGTATAATTTCGCTGTAAGTCGATGTCATCCAGTCTTTGGCGGATCAATCTTTGAGCAGTGATTTGGTCTAGTTTTAGGGAATCTGAGGGAGAGATTCCATAACTCAGGAGTTTGGCATGAATTCTACTAGTCCAAAGGCTAGAGAATTCATCTCGCCATAAGCATTGGACAAGGTAATGGTTTGGTAATCTATGCCACAATGATAACCAGTAATTGAAGACTTGCTTCCACAGACAAGTTTCTAAGGATGCGATCTTCAATTCTAGTCGCATGGCTGCGTTGCTTACGCACAGGGGGAGCATTAGGAGCCGACGTAGGAATTGGCTTTGCAGAGTCTCAAGGGGAGCAAGATCTGTCATCACGGCCCAGAGCGGGGCAGCATAAGCAAGCACGGCAACCACTTTTGCCTTGAACACCTTTAGGGCCGAGGGAACATGCAAAGCTCCGTCTGAAAAGAAGAATCGGAGGAGCGCATATGACAAGGTTTTGGCCTTGTTAAGTAGGTGTTGAATTTGAGCTTTCCACCCCAAATAGTATTGAAAAATAACTCCTAGGTATTGAAATTTTAGGACTTGCTCTATTTTTGCTCCACCAAGCTTCCATTTGTATAATCTCCGGCTTCTGGAGAAAATCAGAATCTTGGACTTAGCATGGTTGATGGTTAATTGATTGAGTTGACAATACGTGGCAAAGATCTTCAGAGCTCTGGTTAGTCCAACACGTGTATAAGATAGAATTACCGCGTCGTCCGCATATAAGAGGAGTGGACAGCGGTAATCCGCTAGTCTAGGCGCGTGTATACTTGGAGATGAGTTAACTAGGGGTGCTCGCATGTCGCTGATGAATAGGTTGAATAGGCAGGGAGCCAATATACATCCTTGGCGCACTCCCTTGTTTATTGGTATCGAATTTGTGAGGTCGCCCGCAGGAGTGAGTCTCACTCTGGCAAGGGTACCTTCGTGGAGCTGGCTTATGAGCCATAAGAGTCTTCTATCAATGCCCTGTTTCGCAAGTTTCTCCCAAAGAATATTTCTAGGAACGCTATCAAAGGCTGCCTTTAGATCTAAGAAGGCGGCACAGAGGTAGCCCCGGGGAGGGGAGGAGTACTTCCGTGCCAGGTGATAAAGAACTATCGCATGATCGATTGTAGAGCGTTTAGTTCTGAACCCTGCTTGTTCGTGACCAATCTGGTTAGTCTCGTCTACCCATCGCAATAATTTAGTCAGCAAAAAGCTGGCATAAATTTTCCCTATGATCGAAAGGAGGCTGATGTTACGGTAGTTTTCCGGCTCCGTTGGAGAACCTTTTTTATGAATTGGTACTATTATGGCCTCCTTCCATATTTTGGGGATGAGACCGGAAGCATTGATTGCATCGAAGGTTTTGGCCAAGATGCCGGCCCACCATTTTGGGTGTAGTTTGATGGCTTCAGCAGGGATCAGGTCGGGCCCAGGGGCCTTGCCCGGTTTCAGCTGAGCTATTAACTTGGCTATTTCGTCAGGATCGGTGGGAGGCCAAATAGGTAGGTGGGTAAACAGGTGCATCAGATGGTCGGAGGGAGCATCTGCCTGTGAGAAGCATCTCTTCAGGAACAGTTCCCATGTCGGTGCAGAGATGACTGCCCTTGGGGAATTCCTCCCCCTTCTGTTAATCAAAGACCAGAATTCCCTGGATCTGTGTGGTTTTGAAGCAGTGATCAAAGCCTGCCAACGATTATGTTGCCACTCACGCTTGGCAATTTTCTGCGTGCATTTGTAAACTTGCTTGGCATGTGCATAGCTAGCTGGCAGAGTAGATGCATCGGAGGTCTTGTATACATTATATATAGCACGGAGGCGCTGTCTTGCTTGTTTGCACTGAGAATTATACCAGGGGGCACCGTAAGTATACTCGTTTCGATTTAAATTTTTGGGTGGTAACCTGAAGAAGGACGTAAGATCAGTCATATGATGGTGGAAGCGCTTCAACACTATGCTATGCTCGTCTGAGGCAGGGCCTATGTTGGGATGGGGCCCGAGGATTTCTTTTTGAAAGAATTCCAGGTACCTTTGGGCCTGTGTCTCCGACCATTTGATTCCTCTTACTTGGAGAGATTCGTTGGTTACTATCTGAGTCGGATGTCTATGAGCCTCCAGCTGCCAGTTCAGGGAAAGCTTAGCAACAAGGGGAAGATGATCACTAAATTGTACATTCTCGATCTTAAAAGTGGAAATACACTTAAGTAGATCCCTAGAGACCAACAGGTAATCGAGGACGCTGTTTGATTTAATGCTCAGGTGAGTGAAATCCCCTGGAATATCGGGGAGGCATGTGCCATTTAAGGGGACCAAATTCAAACGGATGGCCATTTGATAGAGGAGTACTCCAGCCTCGTTTACTCTGTGGTCTTTAGAAGTTCTCTTCATGATGTGTTCCAGGTCATAATTATCAAGGTTTGGGGTAACCCACCATTTGGCTTTGGTCAGCGAGTCCCAGTTTGCTGCTGTACGGGCATTAAAATCTCCACCTATTATGGCCGGGGTGAAGATTAATGACGCTAAGACTGTTTTGATGTATGGAAGCGATGTTATATGGAAAACGTCTGGATATGACAACTGGATAAAAAAATAATAATATCCACACAGGATTACAAACTGTTTTAACCAGCTTGTGGAGACTATCAGAGGTCACAAGGAGAAAGGAAAAATATATGAAAATAACAACAAGAGATGTGGAAAAACAATAAGAAAGGACTGGATAGTACAGTGAACATCATATGGTTAGATTTGTGGACATTAAAACAGCAGCAAGAAGCAAGAAGTTGATTGGATCCCCTTCGGAACTTGAAATATGGGTACCCCCAACAAAAATTTGAAATTCGGCTGTGTAATTTGGAATTTATGTAATCTGGTTTGATTTGATGTGATTGGTCGGTTAATAAAAAATTATTCTGAAAGGGGCAGGAATTTAATTTCTGCAACTGACCTGCTTAGCTGATGGATGTGCCATGTGATGTCTCGTTGGTTACTGAGCTTTAAAGTTGATTACTCTCAAGCCCTGTCTTTGTCTGCTTACAGCGTTGAACCACAAATGGAAGGGCTTTCCTGGCAGCCTGACAGGCAGAGGCTTTTGAGTCCATGGGTCGCTTCTCCACCTACATTCATTCTGTGGCACCCCTGTGAGGCTCAGGACCCCAGTTATGTTACCCCTTGCCTGCAGAGCTGGCAGCCTCTCACCATTTTTTAAACACCCACCCTTGTGGTGTTTTCCCTCAGCCTCCTCTCCTCTCCTTGGGAGTCCTCCAGGAAGCTGATGCTGCTGACCCTGGTTTCTGAGCTGCCCCCTTACCCCAAACAGGGGTACCTCCTAACACAGCCCTACTGCTAGGAAGCACCCCCTGGCCAGTCCCAGAGACACCATTCATCTGGAGAGCATGTAGCCAAGGCTGTGGAAACTTTGGGGAGACTGAGTCACAAGAGGGCATGAGAGGAGGGAGGGAGGGAAAGAGGAACAGACGTCAGTGTTGTCTGTGGCACCCCTGATCATCATTCAAGGCACCCCAGTGTAAGGCACTGATAGGCACTGTTATGCCGTCCAGATGTTTTTGGTCCACAGCTTCCATCATCCATGACAGCAATGGTCTGTTGTAAGCTGGTGGGAGCTGCAATTCAGCAACATCTGGAGGGCCACAGATTGAGGACCACTGGTGCAAATAAGAGTGGGTGTAGAATAAGGCTCCATTGCTAGGGTGATATTGATAGTGGCAGTGGGCAAACAATCTTTGGCTGTTACTACTGGATTCTTACCTTCTTCTTCATCCTTACCTAAACATAAAATATCTTTACTGCCTGGCTCCCTTCATTTACTTGCGCAAACTTTTTGAAATGGCTCAGCCTCTTTGCTAGGGCAGTTAGGCATATAGTGAAGACAAAGTATCTCAAATCCAATCTGCTGCAATTTTATGGCTGTCTAACATGAACTTAATAGACGGTCACCCAAAATAGGGACAATATGGCTTGGGGCATGGTCAGATCTGGAGCACAGCCCTGCTGGATAGACTCATAGACTCATGATAAGACAGCTTCTCAAATTTTTGTGTTCCTTTTCATCTCTTCTCTCTGTACCCCATCACCTCCTCCTCAGGAGATGTTCAGGGCCTCTTGGGGGGCATTTCTTTGGATGCAGGAGAAGAAGAGAAACGGAATGTATAGGCATTCAAAGTTTTTGCATATAATCCATGGTTTCTTAAATAAACATAGTCCTGTTTCATTTACATCTCATATGCAACAATGATGGATATCAAGAACATATATGATAACACCAGTGACCCCCCCCCCGAGGGGATGCAGGGAGATGCATAACCCTAAACATTTTGTGAATCTAAGTTTGGCCTTATTAAGGGGCAGAATTTCAATATGAGTAGGAAAACAAGAGTACCACTAAACATTTTCTCTCCTTTTTATAAAATAAGCACTGGATAAGTGTAGGCATTCAAGTAGTTGGAAATCATTCATAGTTTCTTTCATACACGTAATCCCTGTTCATTTACACCTCATATGCAACTACACTGGATATCAAGAATATAAATGATAAGAGACTCTCTTGTGTTATTTTCATCATTTCATTTAACTTCCCTTCTTGAAAAAACACACAGTGAAATTACCATGCCAACAAGTCTACAGAGTCTAAATACAGAAATGACAGACTAAACTGTTCTTTACGTCTTTCTCCGTATCAGCTGCTCTCTGTTATTCAGCTCAGGCCTCACCACAATAATGTAGCATTTAGGGGAAAAGATGCAACCCAGCAGCCCAGCACTGGAAGCCAAGATGGAGAAGATCTCCACAGCCACCATGTATTTTCCTCTGGTGCTCAAATATGTAGGAATAAAGGAGAACCAAACACTGCAGAAGACCAGCATGCTGAAGGTGATGAACTTGGCTTCATTGAAGCTGTCAGGCAGCTTCCTGGCTAAGAAGGCCACAGTGAAGCTGATAATGGCCAGGAAGCCCATGTAGCCTAAAACAGCATAGAACATTAGAACTGACCCCTCATTACATAAGAATATAATTTCTTCAGTCATTGAGTGCATGTCCACATCTGGGAATGGGGCAGAGGTTGCCAGCCAGAAGGCACAGATTCCCACTTGAATCACAGAGCAGGAAAGGACAATGGAGTAAGCCAGTTTTTTGCCTACCCACTTCCTGATTGTGGAATCTGGCTTGGTAGCCATGAATGCCAAAACCACTGAAATAGTCTTGGCCAAGATGCTGGAGAGGGCCACAGAGAAGACAATGCCAAAAGCTGTTTGTCGGAGGAGGCAGGTTGCCTCCGTAGGTGTTCCAATGAACATCAAAGTGCAGAGGAAACACAAGAGAAGGGACACAAGGAGAATGTAAGTGAGGCTTCTGTTATTGGCTTTGACGATAGCAGTGTCCCGGTGCTTAATGAAAATGCCAAGTACCATAGCTGTGATAAGAGAGAATAAAAGTGCAGAGAAAGTTGAAACAATGGCCAAAGTTTCCCCAAAGCCTAAGACGTGTGGTTTCTTGGGAATGCACTGATTCTGCTCTTCATTTGGATATTGCTCTGGAGGACATCTGGCACAGGTTTCCAATCCTGAAAAAAGGTGGTATGACAATTGGAAACAATCCAGTATATGTTTAAGAGTTTTTTTTAAATCATGAGTTCCCTTACCGTAGTGTTTCCACGAGGATAAGTTTCAAAACTTCTAGTCGAAATGCTTGTGCCCTAGAAGCTTTGAAGATAAAGTTCCCAAGGAACCTTGTTCTTAGAATAAAGACCCCAATTCTTTTCCATCCTCCCTCCCCCAAAAACCTTGGTTTCTTCCAGGGCAGAATGCATGTACAATTTTTACGTCTTTTTGCATCAAAACAGAGGGGCGGATCTACACTCATGGTGTATATCATGAAAATGTGTTATTAAAATGTGGCAGCACAGCAGTGAGCCACCATCAATGAGAAACTGCATTAAACATTAGAGAATATTACCTAACAACAAGGAAACTAGAGCTAATACACCCAGGAACCTCACCAAAATGCTGGAGAGGGTGCACCTCCACAGGCACATACCTACACATGTGGTGGGAATGCCCCAAAATCCAACTATTCTGGACAACAGCCATACAAGAAATGTAAAATAACTAAGCAAGTATTAGAAATCACCCCAGAACTGGCCCTACTAAACATATTCCAAGACAACAATGCCCACTCACATCACAAAGAACTCATAACCCACCTACTCTCAGCAACCACAAACATCATAGTCAGACACTGGAAAGACCTGTCAGGAGTAAGCATGGACCAATGGTACCAAATAGTATGGGAAACAGCACTACTAGAAAAATTAACCAATAAACTGAAAGTGACACAATGACAAATTGAAGAAGATACCTTCACTCCGGTATGGCTCCCCTTTATCACATACACAGCCCAACAAGACAATGACAAGAATCCACCAACAGCATATGAATCAATATGGTTACCTGATCCAAAACACCCACCTACTCCCACTCACACATGAAAACAAAGAGCTTAGGACTTGCCGATCAGAACGTCGGCGGTTTGAATCCCCGTGACAGGGTGAACTCCTGTTGCTCGGTCCCTGCTCCTGCCAACCTAGCAGTTCGAAAGCTGGACACATGACCCTGAAGCTGCACGCTGGCTCCCTTGGCCAATAAAGTGAGATGAGCGCCGCAACCCCAGAGTCGGCCACGACTGGACCTAATGGTCAGGAGTCCCTTTACCTTTACTTGTAATGTTTAGAATATCAATGTATGTAGGTACACTGATGGAAAATCTTTACATTACAGATTACGGTCACATCCTCATGGTATACTCTCTTGAAGGTTAAGATAATTTCTTCATAGTGGCAGCTTTTACAGAGACAGAAGGGAGATTATTCTACTACAGTGGTACCTTGGGTTAAGTACTTAATTCGTTCCGGAGGTCCGTTCTTAACCTGAAACTATTCTTAACCAGAAGCACCACTTTAGCTAACGAGGCCTCCTGCTGCTGCCACACCGCTGGAGCACAATTTCTGTTCTCATCCTGAAGCAAAGTTCTTAACCCAAGGTACTATTTCTGGGTTAGCGGAGTCCCTAACTTGAAGCGTATGTAACCTGAAGCGTATGTAACCCGAGGTACCACTGTATTGTTAGTAAACAATATAAATTGAGATTATACAGAGCAAACCCCATTGCCTATTTGCTCAAAATTTCCTAAAATAGCTTGTATATGGTTATATGGCATCTCTCACCCTTCTCATTTGAGAACATCCCATGAGGACATGGATCACAATCATAACAACAAAACTTCTTTCCCTCCTTCTTTTTCTTCTCATAACCAGGAGGACAGTTGGCATTACATAAGGAAAGGGGTGGCACCTATCCAAAGAGACACAAAGAGGTGAATATTAAGAAAAAAGTTTAAGGGGATTCATCTAACATCAGGTGATCTATCAGTAAATTGGAGGGCCAGAAGTGTTAGCTGTATGATCCGTATGTGCCCAGGTAGCACAAATAGTTTGAGAAAAAGTTACAGTTCGAAGCATCATGTAAACACAAGCAGATGTAAACGCGGCAGCTAAAAAAGCCAATGCAATTCTGGGCTGCATCAATAGGAGTATAGCATCTAGATCAAGGGAAGTAATAGTGCCACTGTATTCTGCTCTGGTCAGACCTCACCTGGAGTACTGTGTCCAGTTCTGGGCACCACAGTTCAAGAAGGACATTGACAAACTGGAACGTGTCCAGAGGAGGGCAACCAAAATGGTCAAAGGCCTGGAAACGATGCCTTATGAGGAACGGCTAAGGGAGCTGGGCATGTTTAGCCTGGAGAAGAGGAGGTTAAGGGGTGATATGATAGCCATGTTCAAATATATAAAAGGATGTCACATAGAGGAGGGAGAAAGGTTGTTTTCTACTGCTCCAGAGAAGCGGACACGGAGCAATGGATCCAAACTACAAGAAAGAAGATTCCACCTAAACATTAGGAAGAACTTCCTGACAGTAAGAGCTGTTCGACAGTGGAATTTGCTGCCAAGGAGTGTGGTGGAGTCTCCTTCTTTGGAGGTCTTTAAGCAGAGGCTTGACAACCATATGTCAGGAGTGCTCTGATGGTGTTTCCTGCTTGGCAGGGGGTTGGACTCGATGGCCCTTGTGGTCTCTTCCAACTCTATGATTCTATGATTCTATGATTCTATGAGATTATAATGTTCATATCTAGATTGACCATCACTGCAAACCATCAGATTTTTTAATCATTTTTAAAAAAAGATATTTATTGAAATTTTCAACTTTAATACATTAAAAAAGAATCAAAAAAGGAAAAACAAAAAGGTTTAAAAACACATAAAGTTCACAATCCTTATTTTTCTATAACATATTTCCCTGACTTCCCCACACCTCCCCTTCTTATATTCCAATTCAAAATGTTAGTTCAGCAAGTTCTTATCCCTAATTTTAACCTTTTTCTATTTAGTTCATTTTAAAAAACCAATTTTGCCTTATCCAAACTTAAACACAATACTTATGCATCAATACTCGTTCTTAAAACATTTTTCTAACGTCGACCCAATTTCCCTTCCATGAATTCCCCAATTTTCATACAAATAACAAAATAAAATAAAAATAAAACAGATTGTAATTATACACCCTTTGGATTCCCAAACTCCACCCCCCCTTTCCCGGTTTCAATCCCCAACAAATGCCCATCAGTCTTAGTCTACTATCAGCCTGGAGATCTCACGTCCGAGGCTCTTAATTCTCTCTCAATTCCTCTTTGCCGGTTTTTTTTATAGTCCTTAATATTAAACACCAGATCTCGGAGAAGCTCTGGCCCAACAGGATCCATGTTTCTTCCAGCCAGACCTCCATACTTAAACGATTTTTTAATCTAATACTACTACTGGTTATTTCTTTTGATGGAACTACTTTCTCGTGCTCTTTGCTGCAGGAATTTCACTTGATGTCCCCTTAGTCAACTTCAGGGAGTTGGGATTTGGAGGTAGTGAAATATTGTGGTTCTGCTCATATTTGGATGGTCCCTACCACTTATACCATTGGAATAAAGTGAAGATGAAGTGAAGATGGTGGGCAGATGTATTGGGGTGGTGATGGACTGGCTTTATAAAACCAGCTTCATGAAAAGCAGGGAACTACAATACAACGTGCACATAAAATAAGTTGGGACTTCTCTACAAAATCAATGTATAGAGTCTGGTGTTATTTTACAAAAAGAAATATTTCCAACATTTTTCCAATGACCTTTTAAAAAAATATGATTTTGTAGGCAACTAATGCTAACATGGGACGCGGGTGGCGCTGTGGGTAAAACCTCAGCGCCTAGGACTTGCCGATCATCAGGTCGGCGGTTCGAATCCCCATGGCGGGGTGCGCTCCCGTTGCTCAGTCCCAGCGCCTGCCAAACTAGCAGTTCGAAAGCACCCTCGGGTGCAAGTAGATAAATAGGGACCGCTTACTAGCGGGAAGGTAAACGGTGTTTCCGTGTGCTGCGCTGGCTCGCCAGATGCAGCTTGTCATGCTGGCCAAGTGACCCGGAAGTGTCTGCAGACAGCGCTGGCCCCCGGCCTCTTAAGTGAGATGGGCGCACAACCCTAGAGTCGGACACGACTGGCCAGTTCGGGCAGGGGTACCTTTACTTACTAATGCTAACAAGTTATGGATTGTAAAAAATTGGAAAGATTTGTTAAACTATGGCAGCCGAGATACTCTCAACATATGCAAAAGAATCTCTCCATCCTTCATATACAAGGAAATGGGAATGAGATTTATCAAATATTGGTTTAACAATCCTAAAAGCAAAAGGGATGTTTATTAGTTTGAACCTGAAATAGTCAATATCCAAATGGTACTTAAATTTACATTTTATTTATTTATTTTGCAAAAACAGGCATTGTTTGAGGTATAACTCAATTAAGGTAGATCTAATAAATATCTGTTGAAATTTTAAATAATATTGCCATTGAATAGAAAATCAGAAAGTTTGAAACGGGGCCATGGAACAGAAACTCAAAAAGTTTGCATCTTGTAACCAGTGACTTTCTCCTTGACCATCGGCTCCTGTCCTCCTTGGTCTGTCTGTCTACCTTCTTTTCTGAATCCCTCCTTCACTTACTGCCTTCCTTCCTTCCTTCCTTCCTTCCTTCCTTCCTTCCTTCCTTCCTTCCTTCCTTCCTTCCTCTGTTGCCCCCTCCACTCTCTAAGTCCTGCTTGGCAGTCTGGTCACACTTATAATAGTGCCACTGGGTAACTGAGGATGCGGAACCACGCAGATCCTCTGATGTCCAATGGCAGCAGCTGGATTACTCCACCGAGGCACTGAGAGGATCCTGCAGGCCTTGCCCAGCAGCTCATGGAGTACATCAAGGGGCAGCTGGGCTCTTAGCCACTCTGAGCAGGGCATGATTTTGGAGGCTTCTTCTGGGCCTGGGCCCGTGGCAGGGGCCAACCTGACAAACAACTACATACACCCCTGCTTCTATCATTCCATCTCAACAATAGTGTCTCAAGCAGTATCAAAGAAAACTCATGAAGATTACAATGTTCATTCACAATGATACAGTTAGCTTAGCATTCTATCTAATGCCACTATGTAGAGAGCTGCCTTGAACAAACATGTTGGACAACACTGTCTGATAGCCATTGGTCCTTCTTGGTGTGACATGTCTTTTGTGCCTATTGCTCTTTTTATGACATGGTTCATTTGTTTATTTATTAATCAAATTATTAGTAGCAGCATTATTAATAGTGGCAGCAGAAGTTGAGCAGCACTTTCCTTTTCACCTCAAGTGGCAAAACTACACGCTCTCCCACTTGTGTGCAGTGATTTCCTTACCTGGGTGAAGGCTCTGTGCCATTGGATTTTGTCCCCATTAATGGTGAGCTCTTTGCCAGGAGGGGCCTGGGGATCCAGCCTTCCGACTTTGACCCTGACATATGAATTATTTGGGAAAGTGACCAGGTTTGTAATATCAAAGCCAGCTGCTAATTTCCCATGTTCATTTAATGTAATTTCATCCCCTGCACTGTTGTTGAATGAGATTCTCTGCAGCAATGAGTGGAGCTAGGTGGAAAGAGAATCAGAAGGCCCATCAAATGTTGTAATAGTCTTACAAAGATAAATAGCTTTCCTAGAAGGATTTAAGTTATTTTCCTCCAGGAGTTATCCACTTCAATCAATATTTCTTTATTACTGTTGTAGACCAACATAAGTAGGGTGGGGTACTGTTATTTAAAACCTGTAAAATGTTTTGGAAAGCTAAAAAGTATTAAAACAGAAGGTACCGTATTTTTCCATGTATAAGACGATGCTCGTCTTATATGCGGATAGTGAATGCAGAAGGGGGATGTGCGATTAATGGCAGCAGCAAGCAGGAGATTGGCTGTGGCTGCGGCAGTTGGGCAGATGATTGGCGGTTGCAACAAGTGGGCAGGTGGGCTGTTGGTGGCGGTGAGCAGGCAGACAATTGATGGCTGTGGTGAGGTGTGTGATTGGCAGGGGCTGTGGTAAGCGATTGGCAGTGGTGGACAGGCGGGTGAGCGATTGGCAGAAGTGACCTCCCCCACACCCCCCAAAAGCTAAACAACTTAATTTCTTAATTTTGGGTTTAAAAATATAGGGGTGGTCTTATACATGGGGCGTCTTATACACGGGAAAATATGGTATATGAAAAAGTATATAAGAAGCTAAAAGAAACTAAAAGAAAGGTTAGGAGCATTAAATGTGTGCGGAAGAACATGAAAGACTATGGTTATCAATTTACAGAACACTTTGATATGAGTGTTCATTAAATCTGGTCTGTGGCACAGGTTAACCACTTCAGTTCATATTGGAGAGAAGCCAAATTTCAGTGGTAGGTACAGGAAGAGAGGAAAATCATGAATCAGCATAAACTTAGCAGTCAAGAGACTTTCAGGAAGAAGAAGAGGAAGAAGAAGAAGAAGAAGAAGAAGAAGAAGAAGAAGAAGAAGAAGAAGAAGAAGAAGAAGAAGAAAAGTAGTTTGGAGTTGATATTCTGCCTTTCATTACCCTAAGGAGTCTCAAAGTGGCTAACAATCTCATTTCCCTTCCTCCTCACAACAAACACTCTGTGAGGTGAGTGAGGCTGAGAGATTTCAGAGAAGTGTGACTAGCTGAAGGTCACCCAGCATCTGCATGTGGAGGAGCGGGGAAGTGAACCCAGTTCACCAGATTACGAGTCCACCGCTCTTAACTGCTACACCATGCTGAAAAATATATAATAGAGGCATAAGGCTATAGACCTGCTTGTTTCAGATCACCCTTTGTAAATAAGAATTGGAAGGGATTTGAGTTGATGTTCTGGAGACTGAACCCACCCTGGTCATGCTGGTCAATGATTTCTGGTGGGACAGAGGTGAAACCTGGTCCTGCTAGACCTCTCAACCTGGTTAGATAGATAGATGGATGATAGATAGATAGATGATAGATAGATAGATAGATAGAGCTAGATAGATAGATGTAGGTTTAGAAGCTGCTAGAAATGTCTAAATTTGTTCACTTGTGCTTTACTTTAATAAAATTGAATTTGTCTCCGCTCCAACCAAAACTTTGTCATTTTTGCATGGTAAAATCACAAATTTTATGGTCTGTTTTTTAGTAGACTTAAAATCCTTTGCTTCTTTTGGACTACCCCACATTTTCTTCAAAACATTGGTTTGCTACCTACAGTTATCAAAATTTTCAAAAACTGGAGTTCCATGCTTTAGATTTTGAAAAATAGGGGGTTCTCAGTAATTAGCTAATTGGAAATCACTGGTCTAATTAAATGCCAGTTGTAAGACTGGAAGAGTGCCAGTTTTTAATCTTTAAATAGCAGTGAATTTTCCGAACTATTATAAACCTTTCAAGTAGTTGCTGCTATTCTGTCACTTATGAAAGTCTGTGTAATTTAAAGTCGGCTTAGTATAATTATAGGAAATAAAATAATTTAAGGTTATTCTTTCATGCATTTATTACTTTTAATTATTTAGGTAGGTAGCCATGTTGGTCTGACGAATTAGAAATATATATATAAAATAAAAAATTATCTAGTAGCATCTTAGAGACCAACTTAGTTTGTTCTTGGTATGAGCTTTTGTGTGCATGCACGCTTCTTCAGATACACGTCAAATACACTTCTTTGAATTATTAAGGGTTAAGTACTTAATTCGTTCCGGAGGTCCGTTCTTAACCTGAAACTGTTCTTAACCTGAAGCACCACTTTAGCTAATGGGGCCTCCTGCTGCCGCCACACCACTGGAGCACGATTTCTGTTCTCATCCTGAAGCAAAGTTCTTAACCTGAAGCACTATTTCTGGGTTAGCGGAGTCTGTAACCTGTACTTTGCAAGGTGAACATTTTATAAGAGGAAACATTACCTGCCAAGGCTCTACATTCTGAGAAGAGAGTCTGTCTCCACCCTTTATCCTTTTGCGGATGGCTTCAGATGAGCACCTAATATGTAAGGCCTGTGCCAGAGCATAGACAGCATTATAGATACTGTAGCTGTGACCGGTCATGCTCATTTCAAAAAATGGTGAAGGAAGGCTCTCCAGCAACTCCTCTCCAGTACATGTGTTTGCTGACGCAGTAGAATTTGAAAGTAAACAACTGAATGCTTGTTCCCAGAAATCACTGATAAAACCATCTGCATCTGCCCAGGAAGGCTTTACACTCCTTAGAAAGTCTGAGAAGTCTTGAATCTCCTTGGAGTGAATCGCAAAGGAGATAGCACCGTGGAACATTTGTATATTAACCTTCACCATTTTTTCAAAATAAGATAATATGAAATCAGTTTGGGCTGTTGTAATCCATACTTTTCTTTCAGGTTGTTTCCTCTTAGATGGAGGCAACATCAGCTGAATTGTATTCCTTACCTCTATAGCCCATGACAACCATAAAATAGATGTACTTTCTCCATATATAACAATTGCATTTGCTCTGCTTGCCATGAAAGCTGGGGACAAAATCCTTATGTCACCCAGCATATCAAATACGCTACCAGTGAAACGCATATTGTTTTGACTTTTTTCTGTGAATTCTGAACAAATTCCATTCTTGAAAAGAATTGGTTCAATGTTCTGAATGAAACGTTCTCCAGCTTCGTTATCTGGAGTGATGAGCCCGACCCATTTCCATCCAAAATGCAGAAGTAACTGGATAATTCCCTTGTACTGAAGATCTTCATTGGGGACCATGCGGTAGAAGGAAGCAACTTTGCTTCGATCATTTATGGCTGGTTCAAATGAACCATATGAAATCTGAAAAATAAAAAAAGCCAAACCTATCCAAGTGGAAACAAGAATTCACAACACACTCATTTATCTGAATATAAATCCTTTATATCTCATATTTCCTAATCTTAGACAGGGCCGACCCCCATTTACATAGAAAATATATTGCTCATTTATTATTGCAGATATTAATTCCTATTATGGGAGTCATCACAGCTGCATACTTGTACACACAGATTCTCTCCAGGAACAGGAGAGCTTTTATCCTTGCACTGCCTTCAACAATACTCTAAAGTGGACCAGGAGAAATACAAGCAATTGATCAGGATCTTTTTGTCTATAATCTTTAAAACCCTTGTAGAGAGAGGTTGATGGCACTTCTACTAAGAACTCTTGTGGGAGGATCTCCTGGAAATCCTGTACGTATCCTGCATATTGTACATTTTATTTTTCTTTGACCACAATAAACCATATCCTATAAAAGTAAAATACCAGCTAAAATTAAGGCAACTAATATGAAGTCCAGTAATGCAGCAGAAAACACCAAATTGGTAGCACCATATCCCTCCCCAAATGCCAGAAAAAGAGTTAAAGTAAATTACCAAACCTTCAATTCCAGCATGTGGCGGGCCACCAAAATTAAGTAATTGGGTATTTGATTGATTCATATTGGAACTGATGTTATAATTTGGTATTGATACAACGAGGTGTATATTGGAATTTTGTATCTGAAAACTGATAAAATTATATTTTAAAATTAATGATAATATGTCCCTTTTATCAAACTGAAACTTTTTGAATAATCCTCCATTAAATATATTATATAAACTTTCTTTAGAACCTAGGTCCTTTCATGTATATTTTTGGGTACTAATATTATACACTTCCAGGCATAATTCAAACTGTTGGTGCTGACCTTTAAAGCCCTAAATGACCTCAGTCCAATACACCTGAAGGAGCATCTCCACCCCCATCATTCAGCCTGGACACTGAGGTCCAGCACCGAAGGCCTTCCCTCACTGCGAGAGGCAAAGTTACAGGGAACCAGGCAGAGGGCCTTCTTGGTAGTGGCACTCGCCCTGTGGAATGCACTCCATTCATGTCAAAGAGAATAATAACTACCAGACTTTTAGAAGACATCTGAAGGCAGCCCTGTTTAGGGAAGCTTTTAATGTTTGACGCACTACTGTATTTTGATATTTTGTTGGAAGCTTCTCAGAGTGGCTGGGGAATCCCAGCCAGATGGGTGGGGTAAAAATGAATAATAATAATAATAATTATTATTATTATTATTATTATTATTATTATTATTATTATTATTCCCCCTAAATATATCCATATATTGCAACCTGTTTCCCTTTTCCTTTTCCCCACTTCATATTTATGCATCAACAGATTCCTAGTGGAAGGATGAAAGAGTGAATCACGGCATGAAAAAGCCATTTTTCAATACCTATATATTGGATATTGGAATTGATATTGGAATTGATATTATGATTTGGTATTGATACAATGAGGCGTATATTGGAATTTTGTAACTGAAAACTGCTAAAATTATTTTTTTAAAAATAATAATAATGTGCCCCATTTATCAAAATAAAACTTTTTGAACAATCCTCCATTAACAATATGATATAAATTTTCTTTAGACCTTATGTCCTTTTATGTAAATTGTTGGGTACTAATATTATACCCCCCAAATATATCCATATACTGCAACCCGTTTCCCTTTTCCATTTTGCCACTTCATATTTATGCATCAACAGATTCCTAGTGGGAGGAGAAAAGAGTGAACTATGGCATGAAAAAGCCATTTTTCAATACCTATATTCTACCTGTGGAATCTTGTAAAGACCTAAGACATCTGCCATGGATGAGGAGATTTCAGAGCTAAGTCCCCCAATGACTCCTACTATGTTTTTCTGAATGCCACATATGTAGTTGGGGACAAAGTGATGTGATTTAAAGAGCAGATCCAGAGTGGTTCGGTAGGCCATCTTTGAATCAGAATAGCTATCATAGATGTGGAATCCAAGAGTGACGTTGGACAGGATCCTGGGATTCTGATTGATCTCGTCAACAGCAAACACCAAGGCGAGGATGTGTTGGTAGAACTTTCTAATCACCCTGCAAAGTACACAACACTTAGATCTGGGGGATACAACTGCCTCTATTAAATCATGTTGGATATATGGAAACGGTTTGGTTCCATTAGAGTTAATGTTTGGATCTCACTTCCATCTGAACCAGATTTTTTTATATGTAGATTGATAAGTGATCTTCACTTAATAACATTCGGTTTTTCTAACCATGCTGTTTTTTATCCCTAGAAACATGTACAGTTATTGAAATCATAACTACACCCTTTTGTCAGTTATTGTCCCTAGCAAGACAAACTGGTATGAAATGAAAATAATAGTATTGGCAGTTGTCATTTTGAAAATGAAGGGATACAGGAAGCAAGGAAGGCAGACAGATGAAGGAGGGCAAGAAGCAGAGCCTATGGCCAAGGTGAAAGTCACTGGAGGAGCACGAAAAGTGACAAAAAGCAAACCTTGTCAGAGCCCATGCCTCCTTCCCAAAGCCCAGCGCCTTGCTTACCAGGTTTTGAGACAGCAGTCCCATGACTCTGTGCCCAATGCGTGGCCACTTCTCGCAGAACCCTAATGCCACCCCTTTGACTGGGGAGGTCTAGTGAGTGATCTGTGCTTCATTGGAGGATGAAGAGATACCATGTACATTGAAGCAGATTATGGAGTGTCCCCACTTTCTAACTACTGCTCTGAACCATAAATGAAATAGTCTTATAAAAATCTTACTATTGGGTTTAATCTTCAAAGAAAACCAAGAGCAGTTTTTTGTTGTTGTTTAGTCGTTTAGTCGTGTCCGACTCTTCATGACCCCATAGACCAGAGCACGCCAGGCACCTCTGTCCTCCACTACCTCCTGCAGTTTAGTCAGATATAAATGGAGAAAGAACAAATGAAATGATCTTCAGAGCTGTTTACTTACATTGGGTTGGGAATAAAGACCTGAGATGGGTGTTCTTGGAAGGAAATGCTGGGGAATATGTAATGGATATGAGACACTATCCCACCAATGGTAAGGTCCCCTGGTTCATACCATTCATGTGGAATATGCACAGGATTATTTCCGCTGCAAACAAGAGTGTGCACCTGGGGCACCATATTGGGAAGCAGCAGGAGAAGCAGCAGCAGCAACATCCTCATCACAGCTATCCTTCTACACCTGGAATCTCCTTTGCTTCTCTTTGTCATCAGCCTAACTTGAACAGGATGTATTTTGTGACCACTGACTCTGCCAATTCTGTACTTAAAGGGGCAGGCATCCACCTGCTCATTAACTTCAGCACTGCCACAAAAAAGTCATTGAATGCTATGATTTGAAATCCAACCAATACAATGAAAAGCAAAAGCTGACCTCACCTCTCCTTAGCTTACCTTAGCTCTCTATGGAACACCGGGGTGCTTTTAATCGTTTCAGATTTAATTATTTTTTCTTATTTCCCATTCAGCCTTCTGGAGCTTTTCCAGGTGAATTGATTACCATAATTTTAATAATTATAGAGAAGATAATTACTTTTGCAATGTTGTTGGACTCTGTGTTGCATCACCAGTAGGAGAACGGCCAAAGTAAACATATTTGTCACATTGCAGAATCAAAGGTTAGGAAGAAGCCTCCAAGGTCATCTTGTCCAATCTTCTTGCTAACGCAGGACATCCAGAACTAAAAACAAACCAAGAAAAAGAAAAACATTCTACCTGTAGATTGGCATCCATATTTCACCTAAAAACTCCTCTATCAAAGCTGGCCTCACCTCTCTTCCTTTACCGTAGGTGTCTATGGAAAACCGGGTTACTTTTAATCATTTCATTTTCCCCCCTTCCTTTTTTCCCATTCTGCTTTTCTGGAGCTTTTCCAGGTGTATTAATTGTAATAATTATAATAATTACAGAAGAGATAATCACTTTTGCAATGTTTTTGGACTCTATGTTGTATCACCAGTAGGAGAACTGCTGAAGGAAATATTTCTGTCACATCACAGAATGAAAGGCGAGGAAGGGATCTCTAAGGTCATCTTGTCCTATCTGCTTGCTAATGTAGGACATCCAGAACTAAAAACAAACCAGAGATACAGAAAAACACCCCACCTGTAGACAGACATCCATCTTTTCACTAAAATTTTGTCTATCAAAATGTGTTTTGAGGTGAGCCAAATACATCCTTTCCCCACTTGTCTAATTTCCTACTGCTATTGACACTCTCTGACATATGTAACATTGATTCCAGTTGCTAGATCTTGGAAACAGAGATGGAAAGGGTCCAAAGCATATCAGGATATAGAGACCCTGGATAATACAGTCCCAATACTTTTCACAGAACACATGTATACCATTTGAAGCTGAGTGCCATGCTTGGGAACACCTAAGACAGTGTCAGGGCCTGGCTGGACGAGGAGAGTAGTGTCAGCCAGTGGCCCAGGAGGCACCTGAGGGGGAAGGAGACTTTCAACCTGGTTCAGAGTGGTGGGACTGAGAGGAATCATTAATGGAGAGTTAGGGTGAAAGGGAGAGTCTTTTCCCAACACCCTCCCTTGTGGTGTGTTCCCTCTGCTTCCTGTCCTCTCCCCTCTCCTTGGGAGTCCTCTGGGTTGTTGCTGCTGGTCTCTGAGCTGCTGCCCTACCCCAAAGAGAGGCATCTCCTAACACTGCCCCACATGGATCTGGGAAGCTCTCCCTAGCCAGCCCCAGAGGCACCATTCATCTGGGGATTTTGTAGCTAAGGCTGTGCAAGGCAGAGATGAGAGGGGGCATCAGAGGAAGGAGGGAAGGAAAGAGGGACAAAGGCTAGTGTTGTCCACGGCACACCTGACCATCATTCAAGGCATCCCAGGATGCCACACTGGTTGAAAACCACTGGTTTAAGACATCTCTCTCTTACTCTGGTATCAAGCATTAATCCAGAAGATTGTCAGGGTGGCTCATCAGTGTAAGGCAGTGATAGGCACTGTTATGCCATGCAGATGTTTTGACTACAGCTTACATCATCCTTGATAATAATGGTCTGTTGTGGTTCGAGGACCCAACCCCCGCGATGTGAAATGAATACACAAGGACACGAGATATAAGGTTAATGGGCAAGAAAAGGCCACAACTTTATTGGTTACAGCAGTGAAAAGGTATTGGCTTAGGCATTGGATGTCTAAACGGATGGGTTTATTCACCAGTAGGTGGAGCCTGTCGATGCTCATCCAACTATAGGCTCACCCCTGACGTCACCGAGGGTCGTGCCATGGCCTCCCGCCAAGCAGGCATCGGACAGAACACACGACCGCCAGATTCCTTTAACGGAATACCCACCATATTGAAGGCATAGGCGATGGCCACACCTAGCTCTTCTACACCACAACACATATATCCAATGCCTAACCTACCCACCAATACCACGAAAGTTGTGACGATTGCTACGAGGTAGGCGAAAAAACCAAAAAGCCTAATGCCAAATGGAAAAATTCCTACCAGGCCCCCCGGGCAACCAGGGCGACCAACCTAAGGTCCATAGCAAGGCCAAAGAGAGTTTGAGACCCTAAGCTAAAGGGAGTGGAGGGTGGGTGACTCGTGACGGGACAAAGGTGAATGAGGCCGAGGAGGGGGCTGGCGACGCAGCATATACTATGCTGAAGAAACGCCCCCCCGGTGTCACCTGGTTGGTTGCCCACCGGCGGGGGCGGGCGCCAGCCAGGTGAGGGGGGTAGGCGGGGCTCGGGCTCCCGCCCACAACCACTCCCCTCCCTTCCAGGGAGGAGAGTCTTTGTGGTTCGAGGACCCAACCCCCGCGATGTGAAATGAATACACAAGGACACGAGATATAAGGTTAATGGGCAAGAAAAGGCCACAACTTTATTGGTTACAGCAGTGAAAAGGTATTGGCTTAGGCATTGGATGTCTAAACGGATGGGTTTATTCACCAGTAGGTGGAGCCTGTCGATGCTCATCCAACTATAGGCTCACCCCTGACGTCACCGAGGGTCGTGCCATGGCCTCCCGCCAAGCAGGCATCGGACAGAACACACGACCGCCAGATTCCTTTAACGGAATACCCACCATATTGAAGGCATAGGCGATGGCCACACCTAGCTCTTCTACACCACAACACATATATCCAATGCCTAACCGCCACCCGAGCCCAAGAGGCTCGCCGCCAATACCCTCACGGCTGCAACCAATCCCAAATACTCCTGATGACGCTATTTAACCAAATGTCATTCCCCAGGTCTGATAAATGCACACCATCATTCCGGTATAAGGCATGGTCGCCAATCCGGATAAGGTCATGATAAATGACTCGGCCATACATGAAGCGCACCCAACGGGCCACCGCCCGATTTACGAGTTTCCTGGTTTTTTCCATGGCCAAAGGTGAATGAGGCCGAGGAGGGGGCTGGCGACGCAGCATATAGTATGCTGAAGAAACGCCCCCCCAGTGTCACCTGGTTGGTTGCCCACCGGCGGGGGCGGGCGCCAGCCAGGTGAGGGGGGTAGGCGGGGCTCGGGCTCCCGCCCACAACCACTCCCCTCCCTTCCAGGGAGGAGAGTCTTTGTAAGCTGGTGGGAGCTGCAGTTCAGCAACATCTGGAGGGCCACAGATTGACTACCCCTGGTGCAAATAAGAGTGGGGTGTAGAATAAGGCTCCCTCTCTAGGGAGATATTGTTCTGCTACGGGTATGTCAAATATTAGGGACCTCTGAGTCTGGAGCACTGTCTACGTATGGCAAGGTGAGTCACTTCCTGTCTCCCTTCACAGCCCCAGGTCAATTGAGGTATGAAATTCCAGAAGTGTAGAAATCCAAGATTATCCTGGGAATTCTAAAATTGATTAGAGGTGTCTTTTTGTGCCTAGAATTTCTTTAGAGGTGTCTTTTTGTGCCTAGAATTTCTAACTGAGTGCACATGTGATTTTCAGTTTGGAGCACTTTTAAATGTTCTGCTTCAACATATTATGAACAACATAAATGAATACATACATGCAGGGGCTTCAAAATGAATCAAACAAAACACGATACATGACTTTATAGAATTACTGTTCCCATGAAATTCTCACTTTCCATTCATTTCTTAAAATAATCAGTACATGGAGAGGGATGGTTGGGTTGGTAATTAACACAGAGTCAGTTCTTGACTGGCTTCCTTGAGGTGTGATGACACAAGCTGCAAACTGAATCTTGAGAGTGGCAGTGGGCAAGCAATCTTTGGTTGTTTCTACTGGATTCTTACCTTGTTCTTCATCCTTATCTAAACATAAAGTGAGTATCTTTATTGCCTGACTCCCTCCATTTACCTATCCTTACTTTGTGAAGTTTGGTTGCTAGTGCAGTTAGGCATGTAGTGAAGACAAAGAATCTTGGATCCAAGCTGTTGCAATTCATGGCTGTCTCACATGAACTTGATAGATGCCCAGCTCACCCAAAAGAGGGACAAATTGGCTTGGGGAATTGTCAGATCTGGTGCATATCCCTGCTAGATAGACTAATGGAATCAGTAAAAGGCAGCTTCTCAAGTTTTTGCATTGCTTTCTTCTCTTGACTCTGCGCCTCATCATCTCCACAGGGAAGGTTCAGGGACTCTTGGGAAGATATGGGAGGTCAACCCTTTGGATGCAGGAGAAGAAGAGTAGGAGACGAGTAGGGTTTTAAGCTGTTGAATTTCATCCATAGTTTCTTTCATATACATAATCCCAGTTCATTTATACCACATATGCAACCACGCTGGATTTCAAGACCATAATTGATAAGAGAATCTCTTTTGTTATTTTGATCATTTCAGGTAACTTACCTTCTTAAAAAACTACAGTGAAATTACCATGCCAACAAGTCTACAGAGTGTAAATACAGAAATTACAAACTATACTGTTATTTACATCTTTCTGTGTATCAGCTGCTCTCTGTTATTTAGCTCAGGCCTCACCACAATAATGTAGCATTTAGGGGAAAAGATGCAACCCAGCAGCCCAGCACTGGAAGCCAAGATGGAGAAAATCTCCACAGCCACCATGTATTTTCCTCTGGTGCTCAAGTATGTGGGAATAAAGGAGAACCAAACACTGCAGAAGACCAGCATGCTGAAGGTGATGAACTTGGCTTCATTGAAACTGTCAGGCAACTTCCGGGCTAAGAAGGCCACAATGAAGCTGATAATGGCCAGGAAGCCCATGTAGCCTAAAACACCATAGAACATGAGAACTGACCCCTCATTACATAAGAATATAATTTCTTCACTGCTTGAGTGCATGTCCACATCTGGGAATGGGGCAGAGGTTGCCAACCAGAAGGCACAGATTCCTACTTGAATCACAGAGCAGGAAAGGACAATGGAGTAAGCCAGTTTTTTGCCTACCCACTTCCTGATTGTGGAATCTGGCTTTGTAGCCATGAATGCCAAAACCACTGAAATAGTCTTGGCCAAGATGCTAGAGAGAGCCACAGAGAAGACAATGCCAAAAGCCGTTTGTCGGAGTGGGCAGGTTGCCTTATTAGGCATTCCAATGAACATCAAGGAGCACAGGAAACACAAGAGGAGGGAGATGAGGAGAATGTAAGTGAGGCTTCTGTTGTTGGCTTTGACAATGGCAGTGTCCCGGTGCTTAATGAAAATGCCAAGTACCATAGCAGTGATCAGAGAGAATAAAAGCGCAGAGAAAGTTGAAACGATGGCCAAAGTTTCACCAAAGCCTAGGACGTTTGGTTTCTTGGGAATGCACTCATTCTGCTCTGCATTTGGATATTGATGCGGAGGACATCTGGCACAGGTTTCCAACCCTGAAAAAAGGTTGCATGACAATTGTAAACAATCCAGTATATGCTGAAGAGTGGTTTTTTTAAAATTCCCCTTACCATGTACTAACTTTATGTCTTGTCGCATCAAAACAGACTTGGGGTGGAGCTACAGTAGTGGTTAATAACAATAAAATGCATTATTAAAATGTGTACAACCCATAAAATGTGAAGAAGAGGAAGAAGAAGATTTAAGTCCACAAAGTGCCTCGTTCTTAGAGAAAAGACCACCACTTCTATTAGAGCCTCCCTTCTCCAAAGCTTTAGTGTCTTCCAGGACAGTACAAATTTTATATCTTGTTGCATCAAAACAGACCGGGAGGACCTACACTCACAGTTTATAACGTTAAAATATGTTATTAAAATGTGGCAGCACAGAAGTGATCCACTGGCAATTGGAAACTTCATCAAACATTATAAAACATTATATGCAATAATGTTTAGAAGATCAATGTACATAGATACAGTGTTGGAAAATTATAGATTAATCTCAGTTCCTTCACTCTTGAAGGTTAAGATAATTTATTCATAATTTGTTGATAGCATTTACTCAGAATGAAGATTATTCTCCTATTGTTACTATACAGAGCAAACCCCATTGCCAATTTGCTCATAATATACTAAAATAGCTTGAATATGGTGATATGGCATCTCTCACCCTTCTCATTTGAGAACATCCCACGAGGACATGGATCACAATCATAACAACAGAACTTCTCCCCCTCCTTCTTTTTCTTCTCATAACCAGGAAGGCAGTTGGCATTACATAAGGAAAGGGGTGGCACCTATCCAAAGATATGTGAAGAGGTCAATATTAAGAAAATGTTTTAGGGGATTCATTTAATATCAGGTGATCTCCCATTAATAGTAGGATCCATATGTGCCCAGGTGGCACAAATAGTGGGAGAAAATGTTACAGTTTCAAGCATCATGGAAACACAAGCAGATTGTAATGTTCATACCTAGATTGACCATTCATGCAACCATCAGATATTTTGATCTAATACTACTACTGGCTATTTCTTTTGATGGAACTACATCCTCGTGCCCTTTGCTGCAGGAATTTCACTTGATGTCCCCTTAGTCAACTTCAGGGAGTTGGCGTTTGGAGGTAGTGAAATATTGTAGTTCTGCTCCTATTTGGATGGTCCCTACCACTTATACCATTGGAATACGGTGAAGATGAAGTGAAGTTGGTGGGCAGATGTATTGGGGTGGTGATGGACTGGCTTTAGAAAACCAGCTTCATGAAATGGAGGGAACTGCAATACAATGCGTACATAAAATAAATTGGAACTTTTTGTTCTCTACAAAAACAATTCATAAAGTCTGGTGTCATTTTTCAAAAACGAATATTTCCAACATTTCCCTCCCAATGTCTTATTTTTTAATATATGATTTTGTAGGCAACTACTTCTGAAAAGTTATGGATGGAGGAATTGGAAAAATATGTCGAAGTATAGCAGCAAAGATCTTTTTAATACTCTCAATATATGCAAAATAACCTCTTCATCCTTCATATACAAGCAAATGGGAATGGGAGTTAGCAAATATTGGTTAACAATCCTGAAAGCAAAATGGATGTGGGCATTAAAATATTCCAGAAATGTTTATTAGTGTGAACCTGAAAGAGAACTATCTTAAGTCAATATTGCAATGGTACTTAACTTTACACAGAATTTATTTATTTATTTATTTGACAGAAACAGGCATTGTTTGAGGTACAATGGATTTAAGACAGAGCTAATAAATATATTTTGAAATTTAACATAATAATGCCATTCTAGACCGATGCACTGAAGGTTTCTCCTTCGTAAGTCATCTGTGGTTGAGCCTTTCCCTGTGATGTTTTTCTTTACCAATATATATTTGTAAAGCTGGAGCAATTATATTGCTACACTTAGTTCCAGTAAAGCTGAGATCTGCTTGTGAGGATATTGATGCCTTCAATGCAGATGTGTACCTAGGCTCCCTTGTGCCCTTGGCAAGGAGATATATCAGTGCCTCCAAAGTCATGAGGGATCATGGAACGGAAAATTGAAAAGTTTCCATCTTATTACCAAAACTTTTTCCTTGGCCATCAGTTCTGCCTCATGCCCTCTTTGGTCTGTCTTCCTTCCTGCATCCACCCATCACCCATCACCTTCCTTCCTTCCTTCCTTCCTTCCTTCCTTCCTTCCTTCCTTCTCTTGCTACTCTCAATCTCCCTCTCTTTTCTTCCATCCAAGCCCTGCTTGGCGCTCTGTTCAAATTTATAATAGTGCCACAGGCCCACCGGAGATGTGGAACCACACAGCTGCTCTGATGGCCAATGCCAGCAGCTGGATAAACCCACCAAGAAACTGAGATGAGCCTGCATGCCTTGCCCAGCAACCCATGAAGCCTATGGAGTACATGAATGGACCACCGGGCTCCTAGCCACTCTGAACAAGGCATGATTGGGGGGGGGCTCCTCATGGGCCTGGCCCATGGCAGGGGTCAACCTGACAAACACCGCCTTACACCCCTGCTTCTATTATTCCAGCTCAACAATAGTGTCACAAGCGGTATCAAAGAAAACTCATGAAGATTACAATGTTCATTCACAATGATACAGTTAGCTTAGCATTCTATCTAACGCTATTAACTGGAGAGCTTCCTTGGACAAACAAGCATGCTGGACAACACTCTCTGATAGCCATTGGTCCTTCTTGGTGTGACATGTCTTTTGTGCATATTGCTCTTTTTATGGCATGGTTCATTTGTTTAGTTATAAAAAGAATTATTAGTATCAGCATTATTAATAGTAGCAGCACTTCCCTTTTCACCTCATGTGGCAAAACTACACCCTCTCCCACTTGTGTGCAGTGATTTCCTTACCTGAGTGAAGTCTCTGTGCCATTGGATTCTGTCCCCATTAATGGTGAGCTCTTTGCCAGGAGGAGCCTGCGGATCCAACCTTCCAACTTTGACCCTGACATATGAATTATTTGGAAAAGTGACCAGGTTTGTAATATCAAAGCCAGCTGCTAATTTCCCATGTTCATTTAATGTAATTTCATCCCCAGCACTGTTGTTGAATGAGATCCTCTGCAGCAATGAGTGGAGCTAGGTGGAAAGAGAATCGGAAGAAATAGAAAATATTGTAATTGACTTATAATGATAAATAGCTTTCCTAGAAGGATTTAAGTTATTTTCCTCCAGGAGTTCACCACTTAGCAATGGAGAGAATCCAAATTTTAGTAGGAGATACAGGAAGAGAGGGATATCATGAATTAGCATAAACTCAGCAGCCAAGAGACCTCCAGGAAGATACATAATGGAGGCATAAACCTTTAGGCCTGCTAATTTCAGATCACCCTTTGTAAATCATTAAGAAATGGAAAGGATTTGAGTTGATGTGCAGGACACTGAATCAACCCTGGTCATGCTGGTCAATCATCTCTGGTGGGCTTGGAACAGAGGCGAAAGCTGTTTCCTGGTCCTGCTAGATCTCTCAGCTGCTTTTGATACTGTCAACCATGCTATCCTCCTGGAGTATCTTGGAGTGCTGGGAGCTGGAAGCACTGTTATGCAGTGGTTCTACTCCTTCCTCCTGGGTCATGTCCAGAAAGTAGTAGTGGGGGATGAGTGTTTGGACCCCTGTGAGCTCACTTGTGGGGTGCCTTAGGCTTCTGTCATCTCTCCTATGCTTTCCATATATATTTGAAACCGCTGGAAGAAATCATTGAAGGTTTGTGCTGGGTGTTCACCAAAATGTGTATGATACTCAGCTCCACCACCTAGCATTTAATTCATAACCCGTGATGGCAGTGAACATCCTGTTAGGGTGTCTGAAGACAGTTAGGGGGTGGGTGGTGGCTAATGGATTGAGATTCAATCCCAACAAGACAGAAGTAGTGTTTCTGGGGGACAGGGGGCAGGTAGGTGTGGGGGATTCCTTAAGCCCTGTGGCCTTAAAGGACCAGGTGTGCAGCCTGGGAGGCATTTTGGACTCACAGATGTTTATGAAGGTCCAGGTCAATTCTGTGTCCAGGGCAGCTTTCTACCAGCTCTATCTGGTATTCCAGCTGAGACCCTACCTGCCTGTGCACTGTCTCGCCAGAGTGGAACATTCTCTGGTTATCTCCTGCTTGGAATACTACAATGCACTTTATGTGGGGCTACCTTTGAAGTTGACTCAGAAACTAAAACTAATCCAAAACACAGCTGCCAGACTGTTGACTGGGAAGACTGTTTCCTAGTTCTGCTGGATCTCTCAGAGGCTTTTGATACCATTGACTATAACATCCTTCTGGACTGTCTAGAGGGGCTGGGAGAAGGGGGCACTGGTGGTTCTGCTCCTTTCTCCTGGGCCGTGTCCAGAAAGTGGTGGTGGTGGGTGAGTGTTCAGACCCCTGGGCTCTCACTTGTGAGTTGCCATAGGGTTCCGTTCTCTCCCTCATGCTTTTTAACATCCATATGAAGCCACTGGGAGAGATCATGAGGGGGTTTGGGTTGGGTGTCACACAGCTGCTAGACTGGTGACTGTGAGTGGCTGCCAGGACCATATAACACGGGTCTGAAAGGAACTCCATTGGCTCCAGTATGATTCCAAGCAAAATGCAAAGTGTTGATGCTGACCTTTATAGCCCTTAAGCATCTTTGCTCCTGTATATCTGTGGGAGCATCCACACCCCAATCATCCAGCCCCGACACTGAATGCAAGAAGTGAGGTTACAGGGATCCAGGCAGAGGGCTTTCTTGATACCCACACCTGCCCTTTGGAAAACCCACCCATCAGATGTCTAGGAAATGAACAACAATCTGACTCTTAGAATACATCTGAAGGCAGCCCTGTATGGGGAGCTTTATAAAACTTTTTAAAAACGTTTCATATCTTGTTCTGTTTTAATTTGTAGGAAACTTCCCATAGTGGCTGGGATACCCTAATTAGATGAGCGGAATAATAATAATAATAATAATAATAATAATAATAATAATAATAATAATAATAATGTTTTATATTTTGGAATCCCTGCATTGCATTGAACACTGTAAAATGGCATCATTTTCCTCTGTAGTCAAACAGCATGGATCTGTTTGCTTGAGATACCATAGAAACCAGACATTTTCATTAGTGCACAATACTGAACACTTTGCAAGGTGAACACTTTATAAGAGGAAACACTACCTGCCAAGGCTCTACATTCTGAGAAGGGAGTCTGTCTCCACCCTTTATCCTTTTGCGGATGGCTTCAGATGTGTCCCTAATATGTAAGGCGTGTGCCAGAGCATAGACAGCATTATAGATACTGTAGCTGTGGCCGGTCATGCTCATTTCAAAAAATGGTGTAGGAAGGCTCTCCAGCATCTCCTCTCCAGTACATGTACCCATAATGAGTGCTAATGCAGTGGAATTTGAAAGTGAACAACTGAATGCTTGTTCCCAGAAATCCTTGATAAAACCATCTGCATCTGCCCAGGAAGGCTTTACACTCCTCAGAAAGTCTGAGAAGTCTTGAACATCCTTGGAGTGAATTGCAAAGGAGATAGCACCATGGAACATTTGTATATTAACCTCCCCATTTTTTTCAAAACGGTCTAATATGAAATCAATTTGGGCGGTTGTAATCCATACTTTTCTTTCAGATTGCTTCCTCTTAGATGGAGGCAACATCAGCTGAAATATATTTTTTATCCCTATAGAAGATAACAGCCATAAAATAGATGTACTTTCTCCATATATAACAACCGTATTTGCTCTGCTTCTCAGAAAAGCAGTGGACAAAATCCTTGTGTTACCCAAATCAAATATGTTACCAGTAAAATGCAGGTGGTATTCAAATTTTTCTGTGAATTCTGAACAGATTCCATTCTTTAAAAGCATTGGTTCAATGATCTGTAAGAAATGCTCTCCAGCTTCATTATCTGGAGTGATGAGCCCGACCCATTTCCACCCAAAATGCAGAAGTAACTGGATAATTCCCTTGTACTGAAGATCTTCACTGGGGACCATGCGATAGAAGGAAGCAACTTTGATTTGATCATTTGTGGTTGGTTCAAATGAACCATATGAAATCTGAAAAAATAAAAAAGCCAAATCTTGACAAGTGGAATCAATAATTCACAATGCACCCATTTATGCTTTCAGGAATCACGTAATGTGAACCAATTAAGGTGCCCCATTTATAATATTGGAACATTTCAAACAATCTTCCATTAAATATAATATACACACATTAATATACACACATATTAAAATAAATTATCAAACCTTCAATTCTAGCATGTGGTGGGTCACCTAAATTAAGTAATTGGGTATTTGATTGATTGATATTGGAATTGATATTATGATTTGGTATTGATACAATGAGGCGTATATTGGAATTTTGTAACTGAAAACTGCTAAAATTATTTTTTTAAAAAATAATAATAATGTGCCCCATTTATCAAAATGAAACTTTTTGAACAATCCTCCATTAACAATATGATATAAATTTTCTTTAGACCTTATGTCCTTTTATGTAAATTGTTGGATACTAATATTATACACCCCAAATATATCCATATACTGCAACCCGTTTCCCTTTTCCATTTTGCCACTTCATATTTATGCATCAACAGATTTCTAGTGGGAGGAGAAAAGAGTAAACTATGGCATGAAAAAGCCATTTTTCAATACCTATATTCTACCTGTGGAATCTTGTAAAGACCTAAGACATCTGCCATGGATGAGGAGGTGTCAGAGCTAAGTCCCCCAATGACTCCTCCTACATTTTTCTGAATGCCACACATGTAGTTGGGGACAAAGTGATGTGATTTAAAGAGCAGATCCAGAGTGTTTCGGTAGGCCATCTTTAAATCAAAATAGCTATCATAGATGTGGAATCCAAGAGTGACGTTGGGCAAGATCTTGGGATTCTCATTGATCTCATCAACAGCAAACACCAAGGCCAGGATGTGTTGGTAGAACTTTCTCATAACCCTGCAAAGAAAGTGCCTTACCATTTTATAGGGAATTAAACAGTGCACAACACTTAGATCTGAGGGATACAACTTCCTCAATTAAATCATGTTGGAAATATGGAAATGGTTTTGTTCCTTTAGAGTTAATGTTTGGATCTCTCTTCCACCCGAATCAATTTTTTTATTTGTCTGAACACAAGGATTGAGAAGTGATCTTCACTTAATAACATTCTGTTTTTCTAACCATATTGCTTTTTATTACTAGAAACATGTACAGTTATTGAAATCATTACAGCGCCACTTCATCAGTTGTTGTCCCTAGCAACACAAACTCGTATGAAATGAAGATAATGGAATTGGCAGCTGCCATTTTGAGTATGAAGAATGCCGATTGACTAAATGGCTCTCATCCTATTATTGCTATGTGCACTTGAAGCTTGTCCCTGATTGTTTTCAATGTGCTTTAGACACGACTTCAATTATATATAAGCCTTCACCAAAGCAGCACAAGCTGGGTTTCATAGAGGGCGGCCGCCGAGACCATATAACACCGGTCTTGAAAGACCTACATTGGCTCCCAGTACGTTTCCGAGCACAATTCAAAGTGTTGGTGCTGACCTTTAAAGCCCTAAACGGCCTCGGTCCAGTATACCTGAAGGAGCGTCTCCACCCCCATCATTCTGCCCGGACACTGAGGTCCAGCGCCGAGGGCCTTCTGGCGGTTCCCTCATTGTGAGAAGCAAAGCTACAAGGAACCAGGCAGAGGGCCTTCTCGGTAGTGGCGCCCGCCTTGTGGAACGCCCTTCCAGCAGATGTCAAAGCGATAAACAACTACCTGACATTCAGAAGACATCTTAAGGCAGCCATGTTCAGGGAAGTTTTTAACGTGTGATATTTTACTGTATTTTTGGTTTTTATGGAAGCCGCCCAGAGTGGCTGGGGTGGCCCAGCCAGATGGGCGGGGTATAAATAATAAATAATAAATAATAAATTATTATTATTATTATTATTATTATTATTATTATTATTATTATTATTCATAGGTCTCAGTTATCCCCTTGCATACTCATGAAAGTAAATAGGAGAGCCAGAAGTGTTAGCTGTAGGATCCGTATGTGCCCAGGTAGCACAAATAATGGGAGAAAATGTTACTGTTCGAAGCATGGAAACAGCTCCTAGATAATAGTTGGCCAAGAAAAGAAAAATTGGACCCCATATCTCCATAATGAAAGCCTGCCATGCTAAATTACTGTGGGCAGGAGGATCATGGCTAGAGAGCAAATGCTGGTTACCTGAAACTGAATGAGCTCAAACATGGCTGAGGTTTCATTTCTGCACCTGGAAAGTGGAAGGGAAAGGGCTGTGGTGAAGACAGCTTACTTCTTCACCACAATTGTGTACACAACTAGCTGCATGGAAGAGCTTTTCAATGTTGAATACAGGTTTGTTATCTGGCCAAGAATGCATTTCTCTTATAACAATAGCAGCCTGCTATTATAACTTTAGAAACTTTTTAGGGATGTAATCAATCAGATTCGGAGTTGCATGCCATGATTGAAGCGAGTCAAATGGTATGCAGTGCACTCTCTGTTCCATCTTTGCTAGATCAGTTTAAATTATTGTGGCCTGAGGATGTAGTGAATGGGATTGGAGAACTCAAGATACCCAACAGACCCCTTGACCTTTGACCATCTTGACTTTTAAAAACTAGTTATATGGGATTGATTGGCAGTGACAGATTTGGGTACTATGGGCAGCCTGGGTAAGGCCAAAATTTTGCACCCACTTAGCCCTTGCATAAGGGACGCGGGTGGCGCTGTGGGTAAAAGCCTCAGCGCCTAGGGCTTGCCGATCGAAAGGTCGGCGGTTTGAATCCCTGCGGCGGGGTGCGCTCCCGTTGTTCGGTCCCAGCGCCTGCCAACCTAGCAGTTCAAAAGCACTCCCGGGTGCAAGTAGATAAATAGGGACCGCTTACTAGCGGGAAGGTAAACGGCGTTTCCGTGTGCGGCTCTGGCTCGCCAGAGCAGCGATGTCACGCTGGCCACGTGACCCAGAAGTGTCTGCGGACAGCGCTGGCCCCCGGCCTCTTGAGTGAGATGGTCGCACAACCCTAGAGTCTGTCAAGACTGGCCCGTATGGGCAGGGGTACCTTTACCTTTACCTAGCCCTTGCATGGCCTTCCCAAAGGCTGGTAAAACTGTGACCGGATTAAGGAAGGAGACACAAGGCTCACTCGGGTAGGTTGCTTGAGCCCCCCGCCCAGTTCCCACATATGTGAAAGTGCTAACTAGGCTTTGGGAAGGAGGCAGCAGGACTCTCGGACCTTCCGAGAGCCCATGCCTCTTTCCCAAAGCCAAGTGCCTTGCTTTCCAAGGGTTGAGACACCACTCCAATAACTCTGTGCCCAATATGTGCACACTGCTCACAGATCCTGAACACTGCTCCTGCGACTAGTGAGGTCTAGTGAGTAATCTTAGCTTCCTTGAAGGATGGAGAGATGCTATGTATCCTGAAGCAGGTTATAAAATAGTCTTATAAAATCTTAGTATTGGGTTTAATCTTACATTGGGTTTCAAAGCAAACCAGATGCTTTATAGTCAGATATAAATGTAGAAAGAATGAATGAAATGATCTTAAGTGCCATTTACTTACTTTGGGCTGTTAAAAAAGACTTGAGATGGATGTTCATGGAAGGAAATGCTGGGCAATATGTAATCCATATGAGATGCTATCCCACCAATGATAAGGTCCCCTTGTTCATACCACTCATGTGGAATATGGAGAGGATTATTTCTGCTGCAACCAACAGTATGTACTTGGGGCACCATATTGGGAAACAGCAGGAGAAGCAGCAGCAACAACATCCTGATCACAAATATCCTTCTACACCCCGACTCTCATTTGCCTCTCTACAATATTGTTACTATCATCAGCCTGACTTGAACAAGATGTATTTTGAACCCACTGACTCTGCCAATTCTGTACTTAAAGGGGCAGGTATCCACCTTCTCCTTAACTTCAGCACTGCCAAAAAAAGTAATTGAATGCTATGATTTGAAATCTAACCAATACAATGAAAAGCAAAAGCTGGCCTCACCTCTCCTCCCTTACCATAGCTGTCAGTGGAACACTGGGGTTGTTTTAATGATTTCAGATTTTATTTTTTATTTCCCATTCTGCATTCTGGAGCTTTTCCAGGTGAATTAATTACCATAATTTTAATAATTATAGAGGAGATAATCACTTTTGTCTGTCACATCACAGAATCAAAGGTTAGGAAGAGACCTCCAAGGTCATTTTGTGCTATTTCCTTGCTGATGTAGGACATCCAGAACTAAAAACAAACCAAGAAAAAGAAAAACACCCCACCTGCAGACTGGCATCCATCTTTTCCCTAAAAAAATGTGTTTACAGGTGAGCCAAATACATCCTTTCCCCATTTGTCTAATTTCCTACTTGTATTGACACTCTCCGACATATGTAACATTGATTCCACTTGCTAGATCTTGGAAACAATGATGGAAATGGTCCAAACCATATCAGGATATAGAGATCCTGGATAATACAGTCCACCTACTTTTGAAAGAACATGTATATACCGTTTGAAGCTGAGTGACATGTTTAGGAATAGCTAAGACAATGTCAGGGCCTGGCTGGACGAGGAAGAGTAGTGGCAGCCAGTAACCCAGGAGGCACCTGAGGGGGAAGGGGACTTTGAACCAGGTTCAAAATGGTGGGACAGAGAGGAATCACCACTGGAGAGTGAAGGTGAAAGGTGAAAGGGAGATGATTGAGGTAGCCACAGACACTGATAGAGGAGTAGGGGTTGTGTCTTCTCTGCAATACAGTAGTGATCCAGCTCCTTCCCGTACCCCATTCTCAGTCTCAAAGAGTCAAGAAAAGGTTGGAACAATTAAGAAGGGAGGTAGAAACAGGGTGAAAAGGGCAGGAAATTTAGCTTCTTCAACTGACTTGCTTAGCTGATGGATGTGCAGTGTGATACCTCCTTTGTTTCTGACTTATAAAGTTGATTACTGTCAAGCCTTGCCTGTTTCTGATTACGACGTTGAGCCAAAGATGGAAGGGCTTTTCAAGAGAGCCTGACAGACAGAGGCTTTCAACCTTTTTGAGTCCACGGCTCCCTGACCAAATACATTCTTTCTGTGGCACCCCTATGGGACTGAGGAGCCCAGATATGTCACCCCTTGCCTGAAGAGCTGGCAGCTTCCCTTTCAAACACCCTCCCTTGTGGCATGTTCCCTCTGCCTCTTCTCCTCTCCCCTCTCCTTGGGAATCCTCCAGGCAGCTGCTGCTCCTGCCACTGGTCTCTGAGCTACCCCCTACCTCAAAAGGGGTACCCCCTAACACTGTTCCACAGGGGCCTTGGAAGCACCCCCTGGTCAGCCCCAGAGGCAGCATTCACCTGGAGAGCTTGTAGCCCAAGCTGTGGAAAACTTTGGGAGGCCAAGTCACAAGAGGGCATCAGAGGAGGGAGGAAAGGAAAGAGGAAGAGAGGCCAGTGTTGACTGTGGCACCCTGACCATCATTCAAGGCACCCCAGGATGCCATGGCACACTGGTTGAAAACCACTGACTTTTACTCTGGTAGGAAGCATTCATTCAGAAGACTGTCATGGTGGCCCATCAGTGTAAGGCAGTGATAGGCACTGTTATGATGTCCAGATGTTTCTGGACTACAGCTTCCATCATCCTTGATAATAATGGTCTGTTGAAAACTGATGGGAGCTGATGTTCAGCAACATCTGGAGCGCCACAGATTGACTACCCCTGGTGCAAATAAGAGTGGGGTGTAGAATAAGGCTCCATCTCTAGGGAGATATTGTTCTGCTAGGGGTATGACAAATATTAGGGACCTCTGAGTCTGGAGCACTGTCTACGTATGGCAAGGTGAGTCACTTCCTGTCTCCCTTCACAGCCCCAGGTTAATTGAGGTATGAAATTCCAGTGTAGAAATCCAAGTTTATCCTGGGAATTCTAAAATTGATTAGAGGTGTCTTTTTGTGCCTAGAATTTCTAATGGAGTGCACATGTGATTTTCAGTTTGGAGCACTTTTAAATGTTCTGCTTCAACATATTATAAACAACATAAATGAATACATACATGTCTTTAAGCAGAGGCTTGACAACCATATGTCAGGAGTGCTCTGATGGTGTTTCCTGCATGGCAGGGGGTTGGACTCGGTGGCCCTTGTGGTCTATTCGAACTCTATGATTCTATGTAGGGGCTTCAAAATGAATCAAACAAAACAGGATACATGACTTTATAGAATTACTGTTCCCATGAAATTCTCACTTTCCATTCATGTAGGGGGATAGTTGGGTTGGTAATTAACACAGAGTCAGTTCTTGACTGGCTTCCTTGAGGTGTGATGACACAAGCTGCACACTGAATCTTGAGAGTGGCAGTGGGCAAGCAATCTTTGGCCATTAGTACTGGATTTTTACCTTCTTCTTCATCCTTACCTAAACATAAAGTGAGTATCTTTATTGCCTGGTTCCCTCTATTTACTTGCCATTACTTTCTGCAGCTTTTGAAATGGCTCAGTCAACTTTATACACTGGTTTGGTTGCTAGAGCAGTTAGGCATATAGCGAAGACAAAGTATCTTGCATCCAATGTACTACAATTCACGGCTGTCTCACCTGAATTTGATAAACGCCCAGATTACCCAAAATAGGCTCAATTTGGCTTGGGGTCATGGTCAAATCTGGTGCACAGCCCTGCTGGATAGACTAAAGGACTCAGTAAAAGGCAGCTTCTCAAGTTCTTGCATTCCTTTTCTCTTTGTACCCCATCATCTCCACAGGAGAGGTTCAGGGATTCTTGGGAAGATAGGTGGCATCCCTTTGGATGCAGGAGAAGATGAGTAAGGGGGCATGTAGGCATTCAAGTGGTTGGATATCATCCATAATTTCTTTCATACACATAAGCCCAGTTCATTTAAACCTCATGCTGGATATCAAGAACATAAATGATAAGACAATCTCTTTTGTTATTTTGATCGTTTCAGGTAACTTCCTTTCTTGAAAAACCACAGGGAAATTACCATGCTAACAATTCTACAGATTCTAAATACAGAAATGACAGACTATTCTGTTATTTACATCTTCCTCCGTATCAGCTGCTCTCTGTTATTCAGCTCAGGCCTCACCACAATAATGTAGCATTTAGGGGAAAAGATGCAACCCAGCAGCCCAGCACTGGAAGCCAAGATGGAGAAGATCTCCACAGCCACCATGTATTTTCCTCTGGTGCTCAAATATGTAGGAAGAAAGGAGAACCAAACACTGCAGAAGACCAGCATGCTGAAGGTGATGTACTTGGCTTCATTGAAGCTGTCCGGCAACTTCCTGGCTAAGAAGGCCACAGTGAAGCTGATAATGGCCAGAAAGCCCATGTAGCCTAAAACGCAATAGAACATGAGAACTGACCCTTCATTACATAAGAATATAATTTCTTCACTGCTTGAATGCATGTCCACATCTGGGAATGGGGCAGAGGTTGCCAACCAGAAGGCACAGATTCCTACTTGAATCACAGAGCAGGAAAGGACAATGGAGTAAGCCAGTTTTCTGCCTACCCACTTCCTGATTGTGGAATCTGGCTTGGTAGCCATGAATGCCAAAACCACTGAAATAGTCTTGGCCAAGATGCTAGAGAGGGCCACAGAGAAGACAATGCCAAAAGCTGTTTGTCGGAGTGGGCAGGTTGCCTTATTAGGCATTCCAATGAACATCAAGGAGCACAGGAAACACAAGAGGAGGGAGATGAGGAGAATGTAAGTGAGGCTTCTGTTATTGGCTTTGACGATGGCAGTGTCCCTGTGCTTAATGAAAATGCCAAGTACCATAGCTGTGATCAGAGAGAATAAAAGCACAGAGAAAGTTGAAACCATGGCCAAAGTTTCACCAAAGCCTAGCACGTTTGGTTTCTTGGGAATGCACTGATCCTGCTCTTCATTTGGATATTGATCCGGAGGACATCTGGTACAGGTTTCCAATCCTGAAAAAAGGTGATATAACCATTGGAAACAACCCAAATATGCTTATGAGGTCTTTTTTGTTTTTGTTTACACAAGTCCCCTTATGATAGTTTTTCAAAACTTTTCGCCCAAATGCTTGTGCCCTCGATGCTTTGAAGATAAGGTCCCCAAAGAGCTTTCTTCTCAGAGAAAAAACTACCACTTCTGTTGCATCCTCCCTCCCCCAAAACTATAGTTCCTTCCATGTAAAATTTTTATGTCTTGTTGCTTCAAAACAGAGCGGGCAGACATACACTCATGGTTTAGATTGTTAAAATGTTTTATTAAGATGTGGCAGTACAGCAGTGAGCCACTGGCAAGAGGAAACTGCATTAAACAATTTAGAATTTGTATGGATACAGTGTTAGAAAATCTTTACATTACATTATTATGAATCAGCAGCATTTTGCTGGTTGAAAGAGTGGCTGCTTCTGGAGAACACAGACATTTTGGATTTAGAAGGTTTTAATAATGTTTTTGGGTGGCATGCTTACTTGTGGTATGACAAGGTTAAAGCACATAAAGCATTTAAAAACCATATTGTCAGGAAAGCATTGTTTAGTGTCTGGATAAGGTATAAAGACTTATCTGAAAACAAAACCCCAAGGTGGTTGTCACCGATGGAAGCAAAGGCTCAGAAAAAGCTCAATATGGAGGCCAAGTGGCCGAAATATTGGGAAATTTTGGAGCAAGAAGGAGACATGTTGAAACTGCAGAGTTTTGAGAAATTAAAAGACAAAGTGCGAGACTGGCTTCATTATTATCAAATAAGAGAGGCCTATAATTTGGATAAAAAAATTGGCTTCCAGGTGGAAAAATCAAAATTGGAAACAGAACTGTTAGATCCCAAAACTAAGATACTTTCAAGAATGTATAACTTGCTGTTAAAATGGAACACTCAGGATGAGACGGTTAAATCTGCTATGATTAAATGGGCACAGGATCTTGGACATAACATTATGTTTCCTGACTGGGAACAGTTGTGGACCACAGGTATGAAATTTACGGCATGCAATGCCTTAAGAGAGAATATTATGAAAATGATTTACAGGTGGTACATGACACCAGTCAAGCTTGCAAAAATCTATCATTTGCCCGATAATAAATGTTGGAAATGTAAAGAAACTGAAGGTACATTCTTTCACCTTTGGTGGACGTGCCCAAAGATTAAGGCTTTCTGGGAGATGATCTATAATGAAATGAAAAAGGTATTCAAATATACCTTCTTGAAGAAACCAGAGGCCTTTCTCTTGGGCATAGTCGGCCAATTGGTGCCAAAGAAGGATAGAACTCTTTTTATGTATGCAACAACAGCAGCAAGAATGCTGATTGCAAAGCATTGGAAGACACAAGATTTACCCACACTGGAAGAGTGGCAGACGAAGGTGATTGAATATATGGAATTGGCAGAAATGACTGGCAGAATCCGAGACCAGGGAGAAGAGTCGGTGAATGAAGATTGGAAGAAATTTAAAGACTATTTGCAGAAATACTGTAAAATTAATGAATGTTAAAATGATGTTGGATTGAAAATAAGTGGTATTGGCTACAAGATTAATAAGAACATGTAAATACGGATGGATAATGGATGAAATTATACAGTTATACTAAGTTAAGATAGAGAGTAAAGATAAATGAAAGAGGGTAAGGATTTGCTGAAATGTTTTTGTAAACGGGAATACAAAAAGGGGAGGTGTGAGGAGGTCAAGGAAACAAGTAAATGAACCCAAAGATATTGAAAAATGGATATATTTTCTTTTTAAACTTCTTATGTTTTCAGCTACCTGTTTTTTGTATTTTGTATTTTTTTGTTCTTTTTTTCTATGTGTGTTTTTTAGTTTGTTAATTGTTGTTATAATTTTAGTTTGTTAATTGTTGTTATAATTTTCTCTATTTTGTAAACTTACGTTTTCTTTTTGTAAAACTTGAATAAATATCTTATATATATATAAAAGAAAATCTTTACATTACAGATCAAGCTCACATCCTCATGGTATACTCCCTAGAAGCTTAACATAATTTCTTCATAGTGGCAGCTTTTACTGAGACTGAAGTGAAATCATTCTACTATTGTTAATAAACAATATAAATTGGTATCAGACAGAGCAAACCCCATTTCCGATTTGATCAGAATATGTTAAAATAACTTGTATATGCTAATATGGCATCTCTCACCCTTTTCATCTGAGAACATCCCACGAGGACATGGATCACAATCATAACAACAAAACTTCTTCCCCTCCTTCTTTTTCTTCTCATAACCAGGAAGGCAGTTGGCATTGCATAAGGAAAGGGGTGGCACCTATCCAAAGTGACACAAAGAGGTTAATATTAAGAAAATGTTTTAGGGGATTCATCTAACATCAGGTGATCTACCAGTAAGTAGGAGGGCCAGAAATGTTAATGTGCCAAAGCAGCACATACAGTGTGATAAAAAGCTACAGTTCTAAGCATCATACAAACACAAGAAGATTACAATTTTTCATATCTAGATTGATTAATGCTGCAACCATCACATAATTCAATCTAATACTACTATTGGTTATTTGTTTTGATGGAACTGCAGCCTCATGCCCTTTGCTTTAGGAAATTCACTTGATGTCCCTTTAGTGAGGTTCAAGGTGTTGGGATTTGGAAGTAGTGAAATATTTTGGTTCTGCTCATATTTGGACGGCCCCTACCACTTATACCATTGGAATAAAGTGAAGATGAAGTGAAGATGGTGGGCAGATGTATTGGGGTTGTGATGGACTGGCTTTATAAAACCAGCTTTATAAAAAGACAGGGGACTACAATACAATGTGTACATATAATAAGTTGGAACTTTTTGTTCTCTACAAAATTAATTTATAAAGTCTGGTGTCATTTTTCAAAAAGAAATATTTCCAACATTTCCCCCAATGATTCTCAATATATGAAAAAATAATCTCTTCATCCTTCATATACAAGGAAATGGGCATGGTATTTAGCAAATATTGGGTTAACAATCCTGAAAGCAAAATGGATGTGGGCATTAAAATATTCCAAAAATGCTTATCATGTGAACCTGAAAGAGGACTATCTTAAGTCAATATTCCAATGGTACTTAACTTTACACAGAATTTATTTATTTATTTATTTATTTGACAGAAACAGGCATTGTTTGAGGTACAATGGATTTAAGACAGAGCTGATAAATATATTTCGAAATTTAACATAATAATGCCATTCTATTTATTTATTTGACAGAAACAGGCATTGTTCAAGGCATAACGGAATTAAGGTAGATCTAATAAATATCTTTCAAAATAATAATTCCTTTCTGGACCAAAGTACTGAAGATTTCTCCTTCATAAGTCAGCTGTGGTTGAGCTTTTCACAGCGCTGTTTTTATTTACCAATATATATCCTGAAAGCAAGAGCGATCATACTGCCATCTTTAGTTCCAGTATAACTGAGATCTGCTTGTGAGGATAATGATGCCTTCAGTGCAGTGGTGTACCTAGGCTTCTTGTGCCCTTGGCAAGGAGATATATCAGTGCCTCCAAAGTCGGGAGGGACCATGGAAAAGAAACTCAAAGAGTTTGCTTTTTGTCACCTTTTGTGCTCCTTCGGTCACATTCTCCTTGGCCATCGGTTTTGCCTCCTGCCCTCCTTGGTCGGTCTGTCTGCCTTCTTTCCTGCATCCCCCCTTCCCTCCCTCCCTCCCTCCCTCCCTCCCTTCCTTCCTCCCTTCCTTCCTTCCTTCCTTCCTTCCTTCCTTCCTTCCTTCCTTCCTCTCTCCCTCTCTTTTCTCCCCCCCCCAAGCCCTGCTTGGCACTCCATTCACACTTATGATAGTTCCACTGGCCAACTGCTGATGCGGAGCTGCTCTGATGGCCAATGCCAGCAGCTGGATTCCTCCACCAAGGCACAGAGAGAATCCTGCATGCCTTGCCCAGCAGCCCATGGGGTACATGGATGGGCAGCTGGGCTCCAAGACACTCTGAGGAAGGCATTTTGTGGTCTCCTCCTGGGCCTGGGCCCGTGGCAGAAGCCAATCCGACAAACACCTTCATACACCCCTGCTTCTATGATTCCAACTCAACACTACAGCGGCAACAGAAAAATTCATGAAGTCTTTTTTGCATATTGCTTTTTTTATGAATGTGGTTCATTTGTTTACTTATTAATAAAATTATTAGTAGCAGCATTATTAGTAGTGGCAGCAGAAATTGGGCAGCACTTCCCTTTTCACCTCATGAGGCAAAACTACACGCTCTCCCACTTGTGTGCAGTGATTTCCTTACCTGAGTGAAGACTCTGTGCCATTGGATTCTGTCCCCATTAATGGTGAGCTCTTTGCCAGGAGGAGCCTGCGGATCCAACCTTCCAACTTTGACCCTGACATATGAATTATTTGGAAAAGTGACCAGGTTTGTAATATCAAAGCCAGCTGCTAATTCTCCATGTTCATTTAATGTGATTTCATCCCCAGCACTGTTGTTGAATGAGATTCTCTGCAGCAATGAGTGGAGCTAGGTGGAAAGAGAGTCAGAAGACATCCTGTTTTGGTGTGAACATCCTGTTTGGGTGTCTGAAGGCAGTTAGGGGGTGGATGGTCGCTAATGGATTGAGATTCAATCCCACCAAGATGGAAGTAGTTTTTCAGGGGACAGAGGGCAGGTGGGTGGGTGGGGATTCCCTAGCCCTGAATGGTGTAACTGTGGCCTTAAAGGACCAGGTGTGCAGCCTGGGAATCATTTTGGACTTGCAGATATTTATGAAGGTGCAGTCAATTCTGTGTCCAGGGCAGCTGTCTACCAGCTCTATCTGGTATTCCAGCTGAGACCCTACCTACCTGCCTGTGCACTGTCTCACCAGAGTGGAACATGCTCTGGTTATCTCCCGCTTGGAGTATTTCAGTGCACTTTATGTGGGGCTACCTTTGAAGTTGACTCAGAAACTAAAACTAATCCAAAACACAGCTGCCAGACTGGTGACTGAGAGTGGCTGCCAGGACCATATAACACTGGAAGGAACTACATTGGCTCCCAGTATGTTTCCAAGTAAAATGCAAAGTGTTGATGCTGACCTTTATAGCCCTTATCGTCTTTGCTCCTATATACCTGAAGGAGCATCTGCACCCCTGTCATTCAGCCCAGATGCTGAATGCAGAAAGTGTGGTTACACTGAGCCACCTGCCCTGCTGAACGCCCTCCCATCAGATGTCTAGGGAATGAACAGCAATCTGACTTTTAGAAAACATCTGAAGGGAGCCCTGTATAGGGAAGTTTTAAATGTTTCATGTCTTGCATTTTAATTTGACAGAGACTTCCCAGAGTGGCTATGGTGCCCCAATCAGATAAGCAGCTGTAGTCAAACAGCCTGGCACTGGCACCATCACCGCATGGCCCTGGGTTCCCAGGCACCCACAAAATTTTTAATGATGGAGCCAGGAGCCCTCAATATTCTGCAGCCGGAAGGGCTCTGGTGGGCCCTCCTGCTGTGCTGCAGCAGTGGGCGATGGAACCCCTTACAGACCCTTTGGGAGAAGCCTTAGAGATCCCTCTGAAAGGCCCAGATAGGCCTGCCTGGGCGCCTCCAAATCTGTGACATCACATGTAGCACATGACATCACACATGCACACCAGACCCCCACAATGTGGGTTGAAACATAGTGTACCTGGCTAGAACGGTCATTTCAGGCAGCTTGAGATACACTCTGAAGTGGCTGAGGCATCCCAGCCAGAGGAATGGTGCATATAAATAATAATAATAAAATATCAAACATTAAATACTTCCTAATGCAGGGCTGCCTTCAGATGTCTTCTAAAAGTTTTGTAGTTCTTTATCTCCTTGACATCTGAAGCGAGGGCGTTCCACAGGGAGGGCGTCACTACAAAGAAGGCCCTCAGTCTGGTTCCTGGTATATATTTCATTATAGTACAATGAAGAAATTATGACATTTCTAGCAGCATGTGTATGTGTGTCATAATTTCTACATTATACTATACTTTAATGAAATTAAATTTGTCTCCCCTCCAACTAAATCTTGGTCATTTTTGCATGGTAAAATCACCAATTTTATGGTCTATTTTCCAGTATACTTAAAATCCTTTGCTTATTCTGGGCTACCCCACATTTTCTTCAAAACATTGCTTTGCACAGGTAACTACCATAGAGTTATCAAATTTTTCAGAAGCAAATTAGGAACCACTGGTCTAATTAAATACCAGTAGAAATACTGGAACAGTGCCAGTTGTAAATGTTCAAATTTTTAGAAAAATTATTAACTTGTCAAGTAGTTGCTGCTTGTGTGTCACTTATGAAAGTCTGTATAATCTAAAGTCTGCTTAGTATAATTATAGGAAATGAAATAATTTAAAGTTAATCTTTGAAGTATTTATTACTTTAATTATTTACTTATAGATGAATGCCAACTCACATTATATATTATCAACACAGTGCAGAACACTGAACACTTTATAAGAGGAAACATTACCTGCCAAGGCTCTACATTCTGAGAAGAGAGTCTGTCTCCACCTTTTGTCCTTTTGCGGATGGCTTCAGATGTATACCTAATATGTAAGGCATGTGCCAAAGCATAGACAGCATTATAGATACTGTAGCTGTGGCCAGTCATGCTCATTTCAAAAAATGGTGCAGGAAGGCTCTCCAGCATCTCCTCTCCAGTACATGTGTCTTCTGACGCTGTGGAATTTGAAAGTGAACAACTGAATGCTTGTCCCCAGAAATCGTTGATAAAACCATCTGCATCTGCCCAGGAAGGCTTTACACTCCTTAGGAATTCTGAAAAGTCTTGAATCTCATTGGAGTGAATCGCAGACGAGATAGCACCATGGAACATTTGTACATTAATTTCAATAATTTTTTTAAAAGCATATAATATGAAATCAATTTGGGCTGTTGTAATCCATACTTTTCCTCCAGGTTGCTTCCTCTTAGATGGAGGCAATATCAGCTGAATCATATTCCTTACCTCTATAGTACTTGATAGCCATAAAATAGATGTACTTTCTCCATATATAACAACTGCATTAGCTTTGCTTGACATGAAAGCTGGGGTCAAAAGCCTTGTGTCACCCACCATATGAAGTATGTTACCAGTGAAATGCAGATGGTATTCTATTTTTTCAGTGAATTCTGAACAGATTCTGAGTATAAATCCTGTATATCCCATATTTACCAATCTTTGCCATGGCCAACCCCCATCTACATAGAAAATATATTGCTCAAAAACCAAACAAACAATATTGCTCATTTAATTTTGTAGATATTAATTCCTATTATTATGAGAGTCATCACAGCTGCATACTTTTACACACAGATTCTCTCCAGGAACAGGAGAGCTTTTATCCTTGCACTGCCTTCAACAATACTCTAAAGTGGACCAGGAGAAAGACAAGCAATTGATCAGGATCTTTTGGTCTATAATCTTGTAGAGAGAGGCTGATGGCATTTCTTCTAAGAACTCTTGTGGGAGGATCTCCTGGAAATTCGGAAGATTTCCTGAATATTGTGCATTTTAATTTTAGGTGACCACAATAAGCCATAACTTATAGAAGATGCAGAGATACCAAAGGAGCAGAAACGATTATTTATGTATGCGACTACAGCAGCACGGATACTACTGGCCCAGAGATGGAAAGAAGTCCCGACCAGAGAGGAATGGCTGCTGAAGTTGATGGACTATGCTGAAATGCTGAAAATGACCGGGAAAATCAGAAGAGAAGAACTTTAAAAAGGAATGGGAAAAAATCATAATGTATTTAAGAGAACAAGGAAAACAACTAAAAACTCTGACAGGATTTGAATAATGCTTGTAATGTATGAAAACCTATGGTAAAAATGGAATAGAGAAAGTAAGAGAAACAGTTGGGGGGGAAAGATTGATAATAGTAACCATGGAATGGCGGAAGGAATGGAAGGATTCAGGGGATCCTAAAGGATGATCCAGCAAAGATTAAGGCAACTAAAAAGTAGTCTAGTAATGCAGCAGAACAACACCATATTGGTAAAAATATATCCATCCCCAAATGCCAGAAAAATAACAAGAAATTTGTTTTCAATAAGCCTCTGAAAGTGGACAATACTAAAGATCATCATACCTGTGCAGGGAGGTACCCCATTTATAATATTGCAACATATCAAAAAATCTTTCATTAAATATATTATACACACATTCTTTAGAACCTAGGTCCTTTCATGTACCCGGTTGGGTAATAATACTATACCTCCCCCCCAAAATTCCATAAATTGCAACCCATTTCCCTTTTCCATTTTGCCACTTCAAATTTAGGAATCAACAGATTCCTAGTGTGAGGAGAAAAGAGTGAACTACGGCATGAAATATCAATTTTTCAAAACCCATATTCTACCTGTGGAATCTTGTAAAGACCTAAGACATCTGCCATGGATGAGGAGGTGTCAGAATTAAGTCCCCCAATGACTCCTACTACATTTTTCTGGATGCCACACCTGTAGTTGGGGACAAAGTAATGTGATTTAAGGAGCAAATCCAGAGTGTTTCGGTAGGTCATCCTTGAATCAAAATAGCTATCATACATGTGGAATCCAAGAGTGACATTGGGCAAGATCTTGGGATTCTCATTGATCTCATCAACAGCAAACACCAAGGCCAGGATGTGTTGGTAGAACTTTCTCATAACCCTGCAAAGAAAATGCCTTACCGTTTTATAGGGAATTAAACAGTGCACAACACTTAGATCTGAGGGATACAACTTCCTCAATTAAATCATGTTAGAAATACGGAAATGATTTTGTTTCTATAGAGTTAATGTTTGGATCTCTCTTCCACCCGAATCAAATTTTTTATTTGTCTGAACATGAAGATTGAGAAGTGATCTTCACTTAATAACATTCTGTTTTTCTAACCATGTTGCTTTTTATTACTAGAAACATGTACAGTTATTGAAATCATTACAACGCCCCTTCATCAGTTGTTGTCCCTAACAACACAAACTGGTATGAAATGAAGATAATGGGATTGACAGCTGCCATTTTGAATATAAAGAATGCCGACTGATGATCTGGTAGTGATAATTTTCAAATGGCCCTCATCCAATTCTTTCTAAGTGCATTCAATGCTTATCCCTGATTGTTTTCAAAGTGCTTTAGACATAGCTTCTATTTTATACCATCTTTCACTAAAGCAGCTCAAGCTGGGTTTCATAGCTCTCCTCGCTCCCCTTGCTAATACATGAAAGCCCCTAGGGTGTAGCTGGCCAAGTAAATGGAGATTTGAACCCAGATCTCCCCAATGCAAGTCTGCTATGTGATATTACTGTGGGCAGGAGGATCAATGACTAGAGAGCAAGTGGTGGTGATCTGAAACAGAATCAACTCAAACATGGTTGAGGTTTCATTTCTGCACCTGGTACATGGAAGGGAAGGGGCAGTGGTGAAGACAGCTTACTTCTTCACTACAATTGTGTCCACAACTAGCTGTCTGGAAGAGCTTTTCAATGTTGAATATAGGTTTGTTATGTGGCCAAGAGAACATTTCTCTTATAACTTTAGCAGCCTGCTATTATAACTTTAAAAACACTTTAGGGATGGAATAAATCAGATTCGGAGTTGCATGCCATGGTTTGGAGAGAGTCTAATGGTATACAGAGCACTCTCTGTTCCATCTTTGCTGGATCAGTTTAAATTATTGTGCCCTGAGGATGTAGTGACTGTGCTTGAAGATTTGAAGCTGCCAAATGGATCCCTTGACCCTTGCCCATCTTGGCTTTTGAAATCTAGCTATATGGAATTGACTGGCAGTGGCAGACTTTGGTACTATGGTACCCTGGGCAAGGCCAAAATTTTGCACCCACTTAGCCCTCGCATGGCCTTCCCAAAGGTGGGTAAAGCTGTGACCGGATTAAGGAAGGAGACACAAGGCTCGGGTAGGGTCCTCGAGCCCCCACCCCGTTCCCAAGGCTGGGAAAGCGCTAACTAAGCTTTGGGAAGAGGGGAGGAGGACTCTAGGAGCCCATGCCTCCTTCCCAAAGCCCAGCGCCTTGTTTACCAGGTTTTGAGACAGCACTCCCATGGCTTGTACCCAATGTGTGGCCACTTATTTCAGAACCCTAATGCCACCCCTGTGACTGGGGAGGTCTATCTTCATTGGAGAATGCTCTGATCAAGGGTAAAATAGTATTATAAAATCTTACTATTTGGTTTAATCTTACTTTGGGTTTCAAAGCAAACCAAGTACTTTTGTTGTTGTTGTTGTTTAGACGTTTAGTCGTGTTCGACTCTTTGTGACCCCATGGACCAGAGCACTCCAGATGTACTTATAGTCTTTGTAGTACTATAAAGTACTTCATAGTCAGATATAAATGTAGAAGGAATAAATGAAATGACCTTAAGAGCCATTTACTTACATTGGGCTGTTAATAAAGACCTGAGATGGGTGTTCATCGAAGGAAATGCTGGGCAATATGTATTGGATATGAGACATTATCCCACCAATGATAAGGTCCCCTTGTTCATACCACTCATGTGGAATATGGACAGGATTATTTCCGCTGCAAACAACAGTGTGCACCTGGGGCACCATATTGGGAAACAGCAGGAGAAGCAGCAGCAACAATATCCTCATCACAAATATCCTTCTTCACCCCGACTTTCATTTGCCTCTCTACAATATTGTTACTATCACCAGCCTGACTTGAACAGGGTGTATTTGGTGACAGCTGACTCTGCCAATTGTGTATTTCAAGAGGCAGGTATCCACTTTCTCATTAACTTCAGCACTGTCACAAAAAATTCATTGAATGCTATGATTTGAAATCTAACCAATACAATGAAAAGCAAAAGCTGGCTTCACCTCTCCTCCCTTACCTTAGCGCTCTATGGTACACCAGTGTACTTTTAATCATTTCAGATTTAATTTTTATTTCTTATTTTACATTTTGCCTTTTGGAGCTTTTCCAGGTGAATTGATTACCATAATTTTAATAATTATAGAGGAGATAATTACTTTTGCAATGTTTTTGGGCTCTGTGTTGCATCACCAGTAGGAGAACGGCCAAAGTAAACATATCTGTCACATCACAGAATCAAAGGTTAGGAAGAGACCTTCAAAGGCATCTTGTCCTATCTGTTTGCTAATGCAGGACACCCAGAAGTAAAAGCAAACCAAATACCTTGACCAACTACACTCTTCCTGCGGCACCCCTGTGGGGCTCCAAAGCCCAGTTATGTCACCTCTTGCCTGCAGAGCTGGCAGCCTCCCACCCTTTTATAAACACCCTCACGTGTTCCCTCCGCCACCTCGCTTCTGCCCTCTCCTTGGGAGTCCTCCGGGCAGCTACTGCTGCCTCCCCTGGTCTCTGAGCTGTCCCCCTACCCCAAAGAGAGGTACCCTCTAACACTGCCCCACAGGAGCCTTGGGAGCAGCCCTGGCCAGCCCCCGAGGCAACATTCATCAGGGGAGCTTCTAGCCAAGGCTGTGCAAGCCTTTGGGAGGCCAAGTCACAAGAGGGCATCAGAGGAAGGAGGGAAGGAAAGAGGGACAGAGGCCAGTCTTGTCCATGCCACCCCTGACCATCATTCAAGACACCCCAGGATGCCACACTGGTTGAAAACCACTGGTTCCAGACATCTCTCTCTTACTCTGGTAGGAAGCATTAATTCAGAATATTGTCAGGGTGGCCCATCAGTGTAAGGCCGTGATAGGCACTGTTATGCAGTCTAGATGTTTCTGGACTACAGCTTCCATCATCCTTGATAATAATGGTCTGTTGTGAGCTGGTGGGAGCTGTCATTAAGCAACATCTGGAGGGCCACAGATTGAGGGCCACAGACCATATGGTGCAAATAAGAGTGGGGAGTAGAAAAAGGCTCCATCTCTAGGGTGATATTGATCTGTCAGGGCTATGTCAAGTATTAGAGACCACTGAGTCTACAGCAGTTTCTACCTATGGCAAGGTGAATCACTTCCTGTCTCCCTTCACAGCATCATGTCTATTGATGTATGAGATTCCAGAAATGTAGAAGTCCAAGTTTATCCTGGGAATTCTAAAAGCCTGCAAGAGGCATAGATGCCATGGAGTGGGGTGTCTGGCAGGGAGGAGTGCCGGATAGTGTCAGGGTTCTGCCTTCTCCCAGGAAGGTACAGCTTATGATCAGATAGGACCCTGCCTTTTCAGAAGTTTTCCAGTCTGATGCTGGCACCCACATACTGACTGATGCACCTCTCCCTGGATCATTCCGCTTCATCTAATTCAACCTGCTGCAAAATATGACTGTCCCACATGAATTTGATAGATACCCAGATCTCCCAAATAGGCACAATTTGGCTTGGGGCAGCTTCTCAAGTTCTTGTGTTCTTTTTCTTCTCTTCTCTCTTTTCCCGAGCAAAGCTTCAGGACAGGTCTTTGGATGCAGGAGAAGAAGAGTAAGGGGACGTGTAGGCATTCAAGTAGTTGGAAATCATTCATAGTTTCTTTCATACAAGTAATCCCTGTTCATTTACACCTCATATGCAACTACACTGGATATCAAGAATATAAATGATAAGAGACTCTCTTGTGTTATTTTGATCATTTCAGGTAACTTCCTTTCTTGAAAAAGGATGGTGAAATTACCATGAAAACAATTCTACAGATTCTAAATACAGAAATGCCAAACTATACTGTAATTTACATCTTTCTCCGTATCAGCTGCTCTCTGTTATTCAGCTCAGGCCTCACCACAATAATGTAGCATTTAGGGGAAAAGATGCAACCCAGCAGCCCAGCACTGGAAGCCAAGATGGCGAAGATCTCCACAGCCACCATGTATTTTCCTCTGGTGCTCAAGTATGTGGGAATAAAGGAGAACCAAACACTGCAGAAGACCAGCATGCTGAAGGTGATGAACTTGGCTTCATTGAAGCTGTCGGGCAACTTCCGGGCTAAGAAGGCCACAGTGAAGCTGATGATGGCCAGGAAGCCCATGTAGCCTAAAACAGCATAGAACATGACAACTGACCCCTCATTACATAAGAATATAATTTCTTCACTGCTTGAATGCATGTCCACATCTGGGAATGGGGCAGAGGTTGCCAACCAGAAGGCACAGATTCCTACTTGAATCAAAGAGCAGGAAAGGACGATGGAGTAAGCCAGTTTTTTGCCTAGCCACTTCCTGATTGTGGAATCTGGCTTTGTAGCCATGAATGCCAAAACCACTGAAATAGTCTTGGCCAAGATGCTGGAGAGGGCCACAGAGAAGACAATGCCAAAAGCTGTTTGTCGGAGTGGGCAGGTTGCCTTATTAGGCATTCCAATGAACATCAAGGAGCACAGGAAACACAAGAGGAGGGAGATGAGGAGAATGTAAGTGAGGCTTCTGTTATTGGCTTTGACGATGGCAGTGTTCCGGTGCTTAATGAAAAGGCCAAGTACCATAGCTGTGATCAGAGAGAATAAAAGCGCAGAAAAAGTTGAAACCATGGCCAAAGTTTCACCAAAGCCTAGGACATTTGGTTTCTTGGGAATGCACTCATTCTGCTCTTCATTTGGATATTGATCCACAGGACATCTGGCACAGGTTTCCAACCCTGAAAAAAGGTTGCATGACAATTGATAACTATCCAGAATATGCTTAAGAGTGGTTTTCTTAAAAAAATCATAGTATTTCCATGAGGAAAAGTTCCAAAACTTCTAGTGCAAATGCTAGTGCCCTAGATGCTTTGAAGATAAAGGTATGCATGGAGTTTAACATTTCCTATATGGAGAAACTATGTTTTTAGTGATCCTCTTCCATATTCTTAGAACAACAGATACTGCATAATGAAATCAGAGAAATATTACAGCTGAAATCTTGAAAGCAAGAGGGCTGATTTTTATAGGATTTTAACCCTGTCCCCAAAATCCTTGTTCTTAGAGAAAAGACAATCACTCCTATTACCTCCACTCCCCTAAAATTTTTAGTGCTGTCTTCAGGACAAAACAATCTTGGGGTGGAGCTACACTAGTGATTTATAACGGTAAAATGCATTATTAAAATGTGAAACTACAGCAGTGAGCCACTGGCAATGGGAAACTGCATTAAACATCATGGAACGTTATATTTAATAACGTTTCAAAGATCAATATGGATAAAGTGATGGAAAATCTTTACATTACAGGTAAAGTCACATTCTCATGTTATACCCACTAGAAAGCTAATATAATTTATTCATACTGGCAGCTTTTACTGAGACAGCAGGGAGATTATTGTTAATAGTAGAATAAAACAGAGCAAATCCCATTGCCGATTTGCTCAGAAGTTTCTAAAATGACTTTTATATGCTAATATGGCATATAAAAAATATAATATGGCATATCTCACCCTTCTCATCTGAGAACATCCCACGAGGACATGGATCACAATCATAACAACAGAACTTCTTCCCCTCCTTCTTTTTCTTCTCATAACCAGGATGGCAGTTGGCATTACATAAGGAAAGGGGTGGCACCTATCCAAAGGGACACGAAAGGGTTAATATTAAGAAAATGTTTTAGGGGATTCAGGTAACATCAGGTGATCTATCAGTAAACAGGAGGGTCAGAAATGTTAAATGTAGGAACCATATGTGCTGAGGCAGCACATGTTGTTTAGTCATTTAGTCGTGTCCGACTTTTCGTGACCCCATGGACCAGAGCACTCCAGGCACTTCTGTCTTCCACTGCCTCCCGCAGTTTAGTCAAACTCATGCTGGTAGCTTCGAGAACACTGTCCAACCATCTCGTCCTCTGTCGCCCCCTTCTCCTTGTGCCCTCAAATCTTTCCCAACATCAGGGTCTTTTCCAGGGAGTCTTCTCTTCTCATGAGGTGGCCAAAATATTGGAGCCTCAGCTTCAGGATCTGTCCTTCCAGTGAGCACCCAGGGCTGATTTCCTTAAGAATGGATAGGTTTGATCTTCTTGCAGTCCATGGGACTCTCAAGAGTCTCCTCCAGCACCATAATTCAAAAGCATCAATTCTTTGCCTATTAGCCTTCTTTATGGTCCAGCTCTCACTTCCATACATCACTACTGGGAAAACCAAAGCTTTAACTATACGGACCTTTGTTGGCAAGGTGATGTCTCTGCTTTTTAAGATGCTGTAGGTTTGCTTTTCTTCCAAGAAGAAGGCGTCTTTTAATTTCATGACTGCTGTCACCATCTGTAGTGATCATGGAGCCCAAGAAAGTAAAATCTCTCACTGCCTCCATTTCTTCCCCTTCTATTTGCCAGGAGGTGATGGGCCCAGTGACCATGATCTTAGTTTTTTTGATGTTGAGCTTCAGACCATATTTTGCGCTATGTACATCCCTGCTTCTATCATTCCAACTCAACACTAGAGTCTCAAGCAGCATCAGAAAAACTCTAGAAGATTACAATGTTCATTCACAATGATACAGTCAGCTTAGCATTCTATCTAATGCTACTAACCGGAAAGCTACCAACAAACAAGTATGTTGGACAACACTCTCTGATAGCCATTGGTCCTTCTTGGTGTGACATGTCTTCTGTGCATATTGCTCTTTCTGGTGATGTGTTTCATTTGTTTATTTATTAATAAAATTATTAGTAGCAGCATTATAAGTAGCGGCAGCAGTAGTTGGGCAGCACTTCCCTTTTCACCTCATGTGGCAAAACTACATGCTCTCCCACCTGTGGGCAGTGATTTCCTTACCTGAGTGAAGACTCTGTGCCATTGGATTCTGTCCCCATTAATGGTGAGCTCTTTGCCAGGAGGGGCCTGAGGATCCAGTCTTCCAACTTTGACCCTGACATAGGAATTATTTGGGAAAGTGACCAGGTTTGTAATATCAAATCCACCTGCTAATTCTCCATGTTCATTGAATGTAATTTCATCCCCAGCACTGTTGTTGAATGAGAGCCTCTGCAGCAATGAGTGCAGCTAGGTGGAAAGAGAATCAAAAGGTCTATGAAGTGTTGTAATAGTGTTACTAAGATAATTCATGGGGTCATGAAGAGTCGGATACAACTAGACAACTGAACAACAACAACAAAATAATTCAATAAGTTTCCTGGGAGAATTTAAGATCTTTTCCTGGCTCTGTTTGTTTGAGTTACCATGGAAGCCAGACATTTTTATGCATATTATCTGATGATAAGAAACTACAGAAAGCCACAAGCACTGGCACCATCTCTCTGGGGCCCTGAGTTCCCAGGCACCCACAAAATTTTCAATGAGGGGGCCATGCTGGAAGGGCTGTGGCAGGCCCTCCTGCTGCTGTGATGGGCTCCATCGCTGCCTCCTGCTGCAGCAGTGGGCTCCTACGGAGCAATAGGTGGGGTTGATGGAGCCCCTTACAAACTCTGAAGGCCATTGGGAGATGCCCTAGAGAGCCCTCTGAATGGCTGGGGCTCCTGCCAGTGTGTGACATCACATGCAGCGCATGACATCACATATGCACACCAGACACCCACAATGTGGGGCAGAACATGGTGCACTTGGCCACAATGGTCATTTCAGGCTGCTTGAGATACACTACACATGGCCAATTTATGCCATTAACCTCATACAACAAATTGTCTAATTCAGTGGTTCCCTATTAGGGGTCTGGGGCACCATCCCCTGCCGGGGTACTCACTTATCTTGTTAATTACACAGGGTAAACCTTCCAACCTCTGCTTGCAACCAATACCTGCTTGGTGGCAAGGGAAAAACTTGTGAAAGAGTCGCTGAATGGCAAGTGAGGTGGGACTGGGAGGAAAACCTCTGACACAGTTTCTTAGGGCTCTTGCAATTGATGGGGTGTGGGGTAGGGAGAGAGCGCAAATGGCTTTCTGCACGGGGTGGGTTCACATGTTTATCCTAAATATATATGTGTGTAGGGATCCCTTCCTCTTGCTCTCTACATTTTAACTGAAAAGAACTTCTAATTGCTTTTAACGATTATCAAGTTTAAAGGACTATTCCACTGCCTGTAAGGAGGGTTTTCAGTGAATCTTGTCTTATGAATTGGGGATTCATCTCATCTTGGAAGTCCAAAAAGGGTTTAATGTGTTTTTAACATTTTGTTGGGAGCTGCCCAGAGTGGTTGAGGCAACTGAGCCAGATGGGTGGCGCACATATAAAAACATAATAAAATATCATACATTAAAAACTTCCCAATACAAGGCATTGGCAGGGTGTCAGATCACTCTTTCCCCTTGACTGAGAGAATGGTGAAAAGAATTAAAGTGAAAAAATAAATTGGGATAAAGTGACATTTGCAGCTATCGTCAAAAGTTGCAAAAACAAAGAAGCACGGGACTGAGTGAGGGACAAACTTTTGGAATAACATCAGGATATCAGCTACGTGCAAGTCATGACAGATAGCAGTAACAACCGGTAAAAATAGACACAATGTTTTATAAGGACAGGAAGAAACAACATGGACAGATTAAATGTCACATACAGGAAGAATAAGGATGCATGAGAACTTCACTTGTAGACTAATAAATCACTAAATGTGTTAATACGAATAGAAGTTATCAGTATTGCAGCTGTTGTATAAGGGATTACTCTTATGACTGGAATATAATTGAAATTAATAAGATTTTGGAACGCAGAAGTAAAGTAAATCGTCAAAGCATCAATTCTAACACACAGAGGGCCACCTAAATTATGTATTTGTGTATTTGAATCGATATTAGGAATTGTGTTGTAATTTGGCATTGATATAATGAGGCTATTATTGGATCATTGTAATTGAAAACTAATTTAAAAAATTACAAAAAAAAACCTTATTGATACAGGGCTGCATTCAGATGTCTTCTAAAAGCTTTGTAGTTCTTTATTTCCTTGACATCTGAAGGGAGGGCGTTCCACAGGGAGGGTGTCACTACCAAGAAGGCCCTCTATCTGGTTCCTGGTTTGACAGATATATTCATAAATAGATAGCTAGAGATAAATACATAGATATAGGTTTAGAAGCTGCTAGAAACGTCATAATTTGTTCATTTGTACTAAAATAAAATAAAATTTGCCTCCGCTCCAACTAAATCTTTGTCATTTTTGCATGGTAAAATCACAGATTTTATGATCTATTTTCCAGTATACTTAAAATCCTTTGCTTATTCTGGGCTACCCCACATTTTCTCCAAAAAATCGCTTTGCAGTTATCAAAATTTTCAAAAGCAGGGGTCCATGGCTTAGCTTTTGAAAAACAGAGGGTCCTCAGTAATTAGCTAATTCGGAACCACTGGTCTAATTAAATGCCAGCTGAAATACTGGAACAGTGCCAGTTCTAAATGTTTAAATTTTTAGGGGGGAAATTAACTTGTCAAGTAGTTGCTGCTAGTGTGTCACTTATGAAAGTCTGTGTAATCTAATGTCTGCTTAATATCATTATAGGAAATAAAATAATTTAAGGTTAATCTTTGATGTATTTATTACTTTAATTATTTACTTATAGATGATTCCCAACTCACATTATATTATCAACACAGTGCAGAACACTGAATACTTTGCAAGGTGAACACTTTATAAGAGGAAACATTACCTGCCAAGGCTCTACATTCTGAGAAGAGAGTCTGTCTCCACCTTTTGTCCTTTTGTGGATGGCTTCAGATGAGTACCTAATATGTAAGGCATGTGCCAGAGCATAGACAGCGTTATAGATACTGTAGCTGTGGCCGGTCATGCTCATTTCAAAAAATGGTGCAGGAAGGCTCTCCAGCAACTCTTCTCCAGTACATGTGTCTGCTGGCCCAGTGGAATTTGAAAGTGAACAAACAAATGCTTGTTCCCAGAAATCGCTGAAAAAACCATCTGCATCTGCCCAGGAAGGCTTTACACTCCTTAGAAAGTCTGAGAAGTCTTGAATCTCCTTGGAGTGAATCGCAAAGGAGATAGCACCATGGAACATTTGTATATTAACTTTCACCATTTTTTTAAAATAATATAATATGAAATCAATTTGGGCTGTTGTAATCCATACTTTTCCTCCAGGTTGCTTCCTCTTAGATGGAGGCAATATCAGTTGAATTGTATTCCTTATCTCTATAGTACTTGATAGCCATAAAATAGATGTACTTTCTCCATATATAACAACTGCATTAGCTTTGCTTGACATGAAAGCTGGGAACAAAATCCTTGTTTCACCCACCATATGAAGTCTGTTACCCGTGAAATGCAGATGGTATTCAATTTTTTCAGTGAATTCTGAACAGATTCCATTCTGGAAAAGCATTGGTTCAATGATCTGCAAGAAACGTTCTCCAGCTTCATTATTTGGAGTGATGAGCCCGACCCATTTCCATCCAAAATGCAGAAGTAACTGGATAATTCCCTTGTACTGAAGATCTTCATTGGGGACCATGCGGTAGAAGGAAGCAACTTTGATTTGATCATTTGTGGCTGGTTCAAATGAACCATACGAAATCTGAAAAAGGAAAAAGCCAAACCTTTCCAAGTGGAAACAAGAATTCACAATGCACCCATTTTCTGAGTATAAATCCTGTATATCCCATATTTACTAATCTTACAGAGGGTCAAACCCCATTACATAAAAAGAATATTTCTCAATTATTTTTGTAGATATTAATTCCTATTATGGGAGTCATCACAGCTGCATACTTGTACACAAGGATTCTCTCCAAGAACAGGAGAGCTTTGCCTTCAACAATACTCCAAAGTGGAACTGAAGAAATACAAATAATTTTTCATATTCTTTTGGTTTATAATCTTTATACCACTTGTAGGGAGAGGTTTTTTTTAAAAATAATTTTTATTCATTTTCCCAACAATTTTATAAAGTCAACAGATAATTTAACACTCATTCTTCAGTTTTTGACTTCCCTCAGTTTCACTGTCAATCTTTCGTAGAATTTCTATTTGTTAACGCATTTCTAAACATAATATTGCCTTTTAGAACTCCTTTTCCTCTTACTCTCTTTTTTGCACTATTTCTTACTATCTCACAGAGTCTCTTCAAAACCAACAAGCGTTGTCTGTACATCACATATGTTTTTCAGATATTCTGTAAATCTCCCCCAGTCCTCGATAAACTTTTGGTCTTTCTGATATCGAATCTTCCCAGTCAATTTATCCAATTCTGCATATTCAGTCAATTTCCTTCTCCATTCTTCCACTGTTGGAATTTCTTCCTGCTTCCATCTTTGGGCCAGAAGTATCTTTGCAGCAGTCACTGCGTACTGAAACAGTTTACAGTCTCTCTTATTAATTTCATTTCCTACCATTCCAAATAGGAAGGCCTCTGGTTTTTTAACAAACTATATTTCAACATCTTTTTCAATTCATTGTATATCATTTCCCAGAAGCCTTTCACCCTTTTACACTCCCACCACATATGATAGAAAGTACCTTCTTTTTCTTTACATTTCCAACACTTATTGCATGTTTTGTACATTTTAGCCAGTTTAACTGGCGTTATATACCATCTGTAAACCATTTCCATTACATTTTCTTTCAACGCAGTACATGCCGTAAATTTTAGCCTTTCATTCCATAATTTCATCCAGTCATCATACTGTATATTATAACCAAAATCTCTTGCCCAATGTATCATTACTGCTTTTACCTCTTCATCTTTTGTATGCCACTCCAGCAACATTTTATACATTTTGGACAGATTTTTATACTCATTATTCAATACCTCCGCTTGGAATTTTGATTCTTTACCTTCATACCCACACATTTTACAATCTTTTTTAAACATTTCATTAATCTGATAGTAATGTAACCAGTCATAAACAGATTCTTTCACCTCTTCATAGGTTTTCATTTTCCTTTCCCCCCCTCTCTTATTACCAATTCTCCATATGTTGTCCACCTCCCCCTCATATTGATTTTTTTCACACTCATCACTTCTAATGGTGAAATCCAGTGGGGGAGTCTAGGTTCCAACAAATTTTTATACCTCTCCCACACCTCTATCAATGATCTTCGAAAGATGTGGTTTTCGAAACCTTTGTGAATTTTTTTCTTTTCATACCATAGATATGCATGCCAACCAAATCTGTTATCAAATCCTTCTAAATCTAACAACTCTCCATTCTCTAATTTAATCCATTCCTTTATCCAACAGAGGCATGATGCTTCATAATATAATTTCAAGTCTGCCAGGGCGAAGCCACCTCTTTCTTTCGTGTCTGTTAATAACTTAAACTGAATCCTTGGCTTCTTGCCCTGCCAGATATATCTTGAAATTATTTTTTGCCATTCTTTAAAGATTGATGCCCCCTTGATTATCGGCAATGATTGGAAAAGGAATAACATCTTTGGTAGCACACTCATTTTTATCGTAGATATTCTCCCCCAAAAGGACAGTTTCAGTCTTCCCCACACCTCCAAATCCCTTTTTATTTGGTTCCACACAGGTAAATAGTTGTTTTGAAACAAATCAATGTTCTTGGGGGTTAACCATATTCCTAAATACTTCACTTTATTCACCACTTCTATCTCTGTCCTTTGTTGCATTTCCTCAATTAATTCTTGATTCATGTTTTTAGCAAAAAATTTTGTCTTTTTTTGTTGAGATAGAATCCTGCGACTCGACCAAATTGCTCTATTTCTTCTAAGATTCTTTTGACACTTTCCACTGGTTCTTCTACCATCATTACCAGGTCACCCGCGAATGCTTTAACTTTGTATTCATTTTTCCCTATAGACACCCCTTTTATATCTTCATTTTTTCTTAATGATTTTAACAAAACTTCCAGCCCCATAATGAATAATAATGGCGACAATGGGCATCCCTGCCTTGTACCCTTGGTTATTTTAATGTCTTCTGTAGTATAGTTGTTTACTATCAACTTCGCTTTCTGTTCTGTATATATTGCCTTTATCCCATTATAAAATTCCTTCCATATACTCTAAATTTTTTAACATAAAGTTCCATGATATATTATCAAAGGCCTTTTCAGCATCCACAAAGATTAAAATAGCTTGTTTTTCATTCCTGGCATTCAGATATTCCAATATATTTATTATATTTCTTATGTTATCTTTCATCTGTCTGCCAGGAAGAAAACCCGCTTGATCCTTATGTATAAATTCTTGCAGTACTTTTTTCATTCTTTTTGCTAATATACTCGCGAAAATTTTATAATCAGTATTCAACAAGGAAATAGGCCTATAATTTTTGACCTGCGCCAAATCCGAGTCTTGTTTTGGGATAAATGTGATAAATGCTTCTTTCCATGTTTCTGGGATTTCACTATTCTTTAATATGTTATTTATAACTTCTTTCAATGGTACAAGTAGGATGCTTCTCATTTCCTTATAATATCACTTGTAGGGAGAGGTTAGTGTCATATCTACTAAGAACACTCGTTGGTCGATATCTTGGAAATCCTGTACATTTCCTGAATATTATACATTTTATTCTTCTGTGACCACAATAAACCATATCCTATGAAAGTAAAATACCAGCAAAAATTAAGGCAACTAATATGAAGTCAAGTAATGCAGCAGAACAACACCATATTGATAAGACTACATCCATCCCCAAATGCCAGAAAGATAACAAGAATTTTGTTTTTGATTAGCCTTTGAAGGTGGACAGTACTAAACATCACTATACCTATAAAAAGAGGGGATCTTATGATTCCTAAGGAGAAGGACATTGTTGTCCCAAGTTATTTATGGCTTTGTAAGTCAGCTTCATCACTACGGTGGGACTGGTATACCTCTCATGCAACTAGGGCAGTGCTTTCAGGAATAATGTAATGTGAACCCATCAAGGTGCCCTATTCATCCAGCTGGAACTTTTTGAACAATCTTTCATTAAATGTATTATACACACATTCTTTAGAACCTGGGTCCCTTCATCTACATTGTTGGGAATTAATATTATAAGCCACCCCCCACCCAAATACCCATGTATTGCAACCCATTTCCCTTTTCCATTTTACCACTTCATATTATGCATAAACAGATTCCTAGTGGAAGAAGAAAAGTGTTAACAATGGCATGAAATACCCATTTTTTCAATACCCATATTCTACCTGTGGAATCTTGTGAAGACCTAAGATGTCTGCCATGGATGAGGAAGTGTCAGAGCTAAGTCCCCCAATGACTCCTACTACATTTTTCTGAATGCCACATATGTAGTTGGGGACAAAGTGATGAGATTTAAAGAGCAGATCCAGAGTGTTTCGGTAGGTCATCCTTGAATCAAAATAGCTATCATAGATGTGGAATCCAAGAGTGGCATTGGGCAAGATCTTGGGATTCTCATTGATCTCATCAACAGCAAAAACCAAGGCGAGGATGTGTGGGTAGAACTTTGTCATCACTCTGCAAATAAAGTATGTTACTATTTTATGGGGTATTCAACAGTGCACAACACTTAGATCTGAGGGATACAACTGCCTCAATTAAATCATGTTGGAAATATTGAAATTTTGTGCCTTTAGAGTTACTGTTTGGATCTCTCTTCCATCTGAATCAGTTTGTCTGAACACATAGTTTGAGAAATGATTTTCAGTTTTTATAACCATGTTGCTTTTCACCACTAGAGCCATCCACAGTTATTTAAATCATTACTACAACTAGGTAGTAAACTACAATCCCTTTGTCAGTTCTTTTTCCTAGCAATGCAAACTGTTCTGAAATGAAAATAAAGGAATTGAAAATGAAATGAAAATAAAGGAATTGGCAGCTGCGATTTTGAATATAAAAAATGGCAAGTGATGATCTGGCAGTGAAGATTGTAAAATGGCTCTCATCCTATTATTACTAAATGCATTTGAAGTTTGTCCCTGATTGTTTTCAATGTGCTTTAGACATGAATTCAATTTTATACCATCCTTCAACACAGCGGCTCAAGCTGGATACCACAGCTCTCCTCTCTCCCCTTACATACTCATGAAAGCCCCACATTGTAGTTGGCCAAGAAAATGGAGATTTGAACCCAGATCTCCCCAATGCAAGTCTGCCATGTTAAATTACTGTGGGCAGGAGGACCAATGGCTAGAGAGCAAGTGGTGTTGATGTGAAACTGAATCAGCTCAAACATTGCTGAGGTTTCATTTTGCACCTGGAATGTGGAAGGGAAGGGGTAGTGGTGATGACAGCTTACTTCTTCACTACAATTGTGTCCACAACTAGCTGTCTGGAAGAGCTTTTCAATGTTGAATATAGGTTTGTTATCTGGCCAAGAGAAGATTTCTCTTATAACGTTAGCAGCCTGCTATTATAACTTTAAAAACACTTTAGGGATGGAATCAATCAGATTTGGAGTTGCATACCATGATTAAGGGGGATACGGGTGGCGCTCGTGGTTTAAACCACTGTGCCACTTGGACTTGATGATCGGAAAGTTGGCAGTTTGAGGCCCCACAACGGGGTGAGCTCCAGTTGTTTGGTCCCAGCTCCTGCTAACCTAGAAGTTCGAAAGCACGCACTGCAAGTACATAAATAGGTACCACTCCGTTGGGAAGATTAATGGCGTTTCTGTGCTCTGCTTTGGCTTTGCCAGAAGCGGCTTAGTCATGTTGGCCACATTACCCAGAAAAACTGTCTGCGAAAGCCGATAAACGCTGGCTCCCTTGGCCTGTAAAGCGAGGTGAGTGCCGCAACCCCAAAGTTGTTCACGACTGCACTTAACTGTCAGGGGTCCCTTTACCTTTACCGTGATTAAAGCCAGTCAAATGGTATGCAATGCGCCCTCTGCTCCATTTTTGCTAGATCATTTGCTAGATCATTTTTGCCAGAGGATGTAGTCAATGCACTTGAAGAAATGAAGCTGCCAAATTGACCCTTGCCCAGCTTATGGAAGGAAATGCAAGGTTCGGGTAGAGTACTAGAGCTCCCCACCTCGTTCCCAAAGCTGGAAAAGTGCTAACTAGGTTTTGGGAAGGAGGCAGGAGGACTCTGCACCTTATAAGAGCCCATGCCTCTTTCCCAAAGCCCAGGGCCTTGCTTACCAGGTTTTGAGACAGCATTCCCATGGCTTGTACCCAATGCGTGGCCACTTCTCGCAGAACCCTAACACCGCTCCTGTGACTTGGGAGGTCTAGTGAGTGATCAATACTTCATTGGAGGATGGAGAGATACCATGTATCTTGGAGCAGGTTATGGCGTAGTTTAGAGTACTGCTCTAAACTAAGAGTAGAATAGTCTTATAAAATCTTACTATTGGGTTTAATCTTACTTTGGGTTTCAAAGTGAACCAAGTGCTTAATAGTCAGATATAAATGTAGAAAGAATAAATGAAATGATCTTAAGAGCTGTTTACTTACAGTGGGTTGGGAATAAAGACCTGAGATGGGTGTTCATGGAAGGAAATTCTGGGGAATATGTAATAGATATGAGTCACTATCTCACCAATGATAAGGTCCCCTTGTTCATACCATTCATGTGGAATATGCACAGGATTATTTCCGCTGCAACCAACAGTATGCACTTGGGGCACCATATTGGGAAGCAGCAAGAGAAGCAGCAAAAACAACATCCTCATCACAACTATCCTTCTACACCTGGAATCTCCTTTGCTTCTCTACAATATTGTAATTGTCATCAGCCTAACTTGAACAGGATGTATTTTGTGACCACTGATTCTGCCAATTCTGTACTTAAAGGGGCAGGCATCCACCTGCTCATTAACTTCAACACTGCCACAAAAAATTCATTGAATGCTATGATTTGAAATCTAACCAATACAATGAAAAGCAAAAGCTGGCCTCACCTCTCCTTAGCTTACCTTAGCTCTCTATGGAACACCGGGGTGCTTTTAATCATTTCAGATTTAATTATTTTTTCTTATTTCCCATTCAGCCTTCTGGAGCTTTTCCAGGTGAATTGATTACCATAATTTTAATAATTATAGAGAAGATAATTACTTTTGCAATGTTGTTGGACTTGCAATGTCTTGCATCACCAGTAGGAGAACGGCCAAAGTAAACATATTTGTCACATTGCAGAATCAAAGGTTAGGAAGAAGCCTCCAAGGTCATCTTGTCTAATCTTCTTGCTAACGCAGGACATCCAGAACTAAAAACAAACCAAGAAAAAGAAAAACACTCTACCTGTAGACAGGCATCCATATTTCACCTAAAAACTTCTCTATCAAAATGTTTTTATAGGTGAGCCAACTACATCCTTTCCCCATTTGTCTAATTTCCTACTGCTATTGACCCTGACACTCTCTGGCATATGTAACATTGATTCCAGTTGCTGGATCTTGGAAACAACGATGGAAAAACAAGCTGGTCTCTGACCGTAATAAATTATTAATTGTTTGACAATGATGGAAAAGGTCCAAAGCATATCAGTATATAGAGACCCTGGATAATACATCCCCTATACTTTTGAAAGAACACTTAAATACTGTTTGAAGCTGAGTGACATACTTGGGAATGCCCAAAACAGTGTCAGGGCCTGGCTGGATGAGGAAGAGTGGCAGCCAGTGACCCAGGAGGCACCTGAGGGGGAAGGAGACTTTGAACCAGGTTCAGACTGGTGGGACAGAGAGAAATCTCCAGCAGAGAGTGAAGGTGAAAGGCTTGAGGGAACCAGAGATGCTGGTAGAGAAGGAGTAGGGATTGTGTCTTCTGCTCTGCAATACAATACTGATTCGGCTCCTTCCCCATCGCTATTCTCAGTGCAGGAACAAAGAGTTGAGAAAAGGCTGTTACAATAAAGAAGGGAGGTAGAAATAGGGATGAAAAGATCAGGAACCTTAGCTTCTGCTACTGACCTGCTTAGCTGATGGATGTGCAGTTTGGTGGCTCCCTGTTTACTGAGCAATAACGTTGACTACTGTCCAGCTGTGTCTGTTTCTGCTTACAGCATTGAACCACAGATGGAAGGGCTTTTCATGACAGCCTGACAGACAGAGGTTTTCAACCTTTTGAGTCCACGGCTCCCTTGACCAACTACATTCTTTCAGCGGTACCCTTGTACGGCTCAGGAGCCCAGTTATGTCAGCCCTTGTCTGCAGAGCTGGAAGCTTCCCACACTTTTTCAAACACCCTCCCTTGTGGCATGTTCCCTCAGCATCCTCTCTTCTGCCCTCTCTTTGCTGCTGCCGCCGCCACCCCTAGTCTCTAAGCTGCCCCCTACCCCTCCTAACACTGCCCCATGGGGGCTTTGGAAGCACCCTCTAGTCAGCCCCAGAGGCACCATTCACCTGAGGAGCTTGTAGCCAAGGCTGTGCAAATCTTTGGGAGTCCGAGTCACAAGAGGGCATCAGAAGAGGGAGAAAAGGAAAGAGGAACAGAGGCCAGTGTTGACTGTAGCACCCCTGACCATCATTCAAGGCACCCCAGGATGCCACAGCACACTGGTTGAAAACCACTGGTTCAAGACATCTCTCTCTTACTCTGGTCGGAAGCATAAATTCAGAAGACTGTCAGGGTGGCCGATCAGTGGAAGGCAGTTATATGCACTGTTATGCCGTACAGATGTTTCTGGACTACAGTTGCTATCATCCTTGATAATAATGGTCTGTTGTAAGCTGGTGGGAGCTGTTGTGAAACAACATCTGGAGGGCCATAGATTAACTACCCCTGGTGTAGAATAAGGCTCCATCTCTAAGGTGATATTTATCTGTCACTGCTATATGAATGATGACGATGACGATGACAATGACGATGATGATGGTGATGATGATGATGATGATTTATACACCACCCAATACCCAGAGGTCTCAAGGCGTTTCACAAAGAAGATCACAACATATAAAATCACCTTAGAGCCTATAGGAGTGTCTACGGCACATTGAGTCACTTCCTGCCTCCCTTCACAGCCACATATCAATTAAAGTATGGCATTCCAGAAGTCCAAGTTAATCCTGGGAGTTTTAAAATTGGTTAGATGTGTCTTTTGTGCTTAGAATTTCTAGCTGAGTGCACATGTGATTTTCAGTTCGGAGCACTTTTAAATGTTCTGCTTAAACATATTATGAACAATGTAAATGAATAAATACTTAAATGTAGGGGCTTCAAAATGAATCACACAAAACATGATCCATGATTTAATGGAACGACTGTCGCCATGAAATTGTCATGTTCCACTCATTTCTAAAAATAATCAGTATATGCAGGGGAATAGTTGGGGTGGTATTTAACATCGTGTCAGTGCTGTTTGGTTTCTGTGAGTTGTGATGATAGAAGCTGGAAATTGAATCTTGAGAGTGGCAGTGGGCAAGAAATCTTTGGCCATTATCACTGGATTCTTAGCTTGTTCTTCATCCTTATCTAAACATAAAGTTAGTATCTTCATTGCCTGGCTCCCTTCTTTTACCTGCCCTTACTTTTTGAAATGGCTCAGTGAGGTTTTCTAGCCTGATGCTGGCATCCACACACTGCCTGATGCCCCTCTCCACAGTGGCCCTGGATCATTCTGCTTCATCTAATCCAACCTGCTGCAATTCATTGCTGTTCCACAGGAACTTGATAGATGCCCAGCTCACCCAAAATCAGCACATTTTGGCATGGAGCACGGTCAAATCTGGTGCACAGCCCTGCTGGATAGACTAAAGGACTCAGTGCTTCGTAAGTTCTTGTGTTCTTTTTCTTCTCTTCTCTCTGCACCCCATCATCTCCACAGGAGAGGTTCAGGCCTCTTGGGAAGATAAGAAGGCATGTCTTTGGATGCAGGAGAAGAAGAGTAAGGGGACGTGTAGGCATTCAAGTGCTTGGTTATCATCCATAGTTTTATTCATACATGCAGTGGCGTAGCGTGGGTTGTCAGCACCCGGGGCAAGGCAAGTAATTTGCGCCCCCTAACCCGTGGATTTGCGCCCCCTAACCCATGGATTTGCGCCCCCTAACCCGTGGATTTGCCCTAACCCCGGATGTTGCGCCCGGTGCGGCCGGCCCCCCCTGCACCCCCCACGCTACGCCACTGCATACATGTAATCCCTGTTCATTGAAACCTCATAAGCAGCTCTGCTGGACATCAATAACATAAATGATAAGACAATCCATTCTGTTATTTTGATCATTTCAGGTAACTTCCTTTCTTGAAAAACCACAAGGAAATTACCATGCCAACAAGTCTAGAGTGTAAATATAGAAATGACAAACTATTCTTTATTTACATCTTTCTCCGTATCAACTGCTCTCTGTTATTCAGCTCAGGCCTCACCACAATAATGTAGCATTTAGGGGAAAAGATGCAACCCAGCAGCCCAGCACTGGAAGCCAAGATGGAGAAGATCTCCACAGCCACCATGTATTTTCCTCTGGTGCTCAAGTATGTGGGAATAAAGGAGAACCAAACACTGCAGAAGACCAGCATGCTGAAGGTGATGAACTTGGCTTCATTGAAGCTGTCGGGCAACTTCCGGGCTAAGAAGGCCACAGTGAAGCTGATCATGGCCAGGAAGCCCATGTAGCCTAAAATGCAATAGAACATGAGAACTGACCCCTCGTTACATAAGAATATAATTTCTTCACTGCTTGAGTGCATGTCCACATCTGGGAATGGGGGAGAGGTTGCCAGCCAGAAGACACAGAGTCCTACTTGAATCACAGAGCAGGAAAGGACAATGGAATAAGCCAGTTTTTTGCCTACCCACTTCCTGATTCTGGAATCTGGCTTGGTAGCCACGAATGCCAAAACCACTGAAATAGTCTTGGCCAAGATGCTGGAGAGGGCAACAGAGAAGACAATGCCAAAAGCCGTTTGTCGGAGTGGGCAGGTTGCCTTATTAGGCATTCCAATGAACATCAAGGAGCACAGGAAACACAAGAGGAGGGAGATGAGGAGAATGTAAGTGAGGCTTCTGTTGTTGGCTTTGACGATGGCAGTGTTCCGGTGCTTAATGAAAATGCCAAGTACCATAGCTGTGATCAGAGAGAATAAAAGTGCAGAAAAAGTTGAAACCATGGCCAAAGTTTCACCAAAGCCTAGGACATTTGGTTTCTTGGGAATGCACTCATTCTGCTCTTCATTTGGATATTGATCCAGAGGACATCTGGCACAAGTTTCCAACCCTGAAAAAAGTTGCATGACAATTGGATACAATCTGGAATATGCTTAAGAGTGTTTTTTAAAAAACTCAGGAGACCCCTTACCATTGTGTTTCCCCAAGGAAAAGTTTCAAAACTTCTAGTTCAAATGCTTGTGCCCTAGATGCTTTGAAAATAAAGTTAAGCATGAAATCTTACATTTCATATATGGAGAAACTATTATTTTGGTGGTCCTCCTCCATTTTCTTAGAACCACAGATACTTCATAATGAAATCAGAGAAATAATAAAGCTGAAATCTTGGAAGCAAGAGGAGTGATTTTTATAGGATTTTAACACTGTCTCCAAAAAGCCTTGGTCTCAGAGAAAAAACCGCCACTTCTATTCCATCCTCCCTTCCCCAAAACTTTAATGTTGTCTTCCAGGACAAAATGTATGTACAGTGGTACCTCGGATTAAGAACTTATTTCATTCTGGAGGTCCATTCTTAACCTGAAACTGTTCTTAACCTGAGGCACCACTTTAGCTAATGGGGCCTCCCACTGCCTCCATGCTGCCGCCGCGCAATTTCTGTTCTCATCCTGAAGCAAAGTTCTTAACCTGAGGTACTATTTTTGGGTTAGCAGAGTCTGTAACCTGAAGCGTCTGTAACCCAAGGTACCACTGTATGAAATTTATGTCTTGTTGCATCAAAACAGACTTGAGGTGAAGCTACACTAGTGGTTTATAAAGTTAAAATGCATTATTAAAATGTCACCCCACAGCAGTGAGCCACCAGCAATGGGAAACTGCATTAAACAAAATGGAACATTATATTTAATAACGTTTAAAAGATCAATGTAGATACAGTGATGGAAAATCTTTACGTTACAGATAACGTCACATTCTGATGGTTTACTCCCTAGAAGGTTAAGATAATTTGTATCATAGTGGCAGCTTTTACTGAGACTGAAGGGAAATCAATATAGTATTTTTCATAAACAATATAAATTGAGGTCATACAGAGCAAACCCCATTGCCCAGTTGTTCAGAATTTACTAAAATAACTTGTATATGCTAATATGGCATCTCTTACCCTTCTCATTTGAGAACATCCCATGAGGACACGGATCACAAGCATAACAACAGAATTTCTTCCCCTCCTTCTTTTTCTTCTCATAACCAGGACGGCAGTTGGCATTACATAAGGAAAGGGGTGGCACCTATCCAAAGAGACATGAAGAGGTTAATATTAAGAAATTGTTTTAGGGATAACATCAGGTGATCTATCCGTAAATAGGAGGGCCAGAAATGTTAACTGTAGGATCCATATGTGCCCAGGTGCCACATGCCTTGGGAGGAAAAAGGTACAGCTCTTCTTTTTAAAAAATAATAATATATTGACTATTTTCACATAACAAATTATTCCAACAATTGTATTTTCCCCAATTTTTCCCTCCCCATCTCCCCCACATACTCCTCCCTCCCCCTGCAACATCTCTCACTTCCTCTTTCTGATTTGTTAACACATATTATTCTCTGCATGTTATAAAAATGTAAAAATCTATAACTTATCCATCTATTATATTAACAAATAAATTTGTGTCTGTTTATTCAAAACCTGCCAAGGAGTCCAATTCATTTTGTTGTTTCTTTAAGTACTTTGTAAAAGGTTCCCATTCTTCTTTAAAGTCACAGGTGCCCTTATCTGCGTAAACTTTGCCAGTTCCGCATAGTCCATCAATTTCTCTTGCCACTGCTCTTTTGTCGGGGTTTCGTCATTTTCCCATCCTTCTGCTATTAAGACTCTTGCTGCCGTTGCTGCATACATAAATATGTTCTTCACTTTCCTTGGCAGGTCTTTTCTTACAATCCCTAACAAAAATGCTTCTGGTTTTTTTGTGTGTTTGTTTTACAAATGTTAGTTTAAACATTTTCTTCAACTCATTATATATCATTTCCCAAAAATTTCAAATTTATCTACAATCCCACCACATATGATAGAAAGTCCCTTCTTTTTCCTTACATTTCCAACATATGTATGAGCCAGTTTTATACATTCTTGCTATCTGTACTGGTGCTATGTACCATCTATGCATCATTTTCATGTAGTTTTCTTTCAACAAAGAATAATCTGTAAATTTAAATTAGTTTTCCACAATCTTTCCCAATCTTCAAACAATATATTATGACCTGTAACTTGTGCCCATTTGATCATGACTGATTTCACCTCCTCATCTTTTGTCTCCCATTCTAGCAGAATACTATATGCACCCTTAAGCAGCTTTACCTTCCCTGCCACAACTTCCTTTTGAAATCTAGATATCGTATAACTAAATCCTTCCTTATTGTCTTCTTTGTATATCTCGTGTTGTTGCCAATACTGTAACCAGCTCTGAAAATGGTCTTTTATTTCCTTGTAATCTCTTAATTTCCATTTTCCTTCTTGGTCCTTTAATAAATCAGCATACATGAGCCACTTTCCTTTTTTACTGAGTGGCTTGAGCAATAAAGCTTCATGTGGTGAAAGCCACCAAGGAGTCTTCTGTTCTAATAAGTCTTTATATCTCTCCCATACACTCATTAGTGATTTCATAATTATATGGTTATAAAAACTTTTATGTATTTTCTCTTTCCCATACCTTAAATATGCATGCCATCCAAATCTGTTGTCATGTCCTTCCAGATCTAATGCTTCTTGCTTTTCCAACTTTATCCAGTCCCTGATCCATACAAGGCATGCAGCCTCATAGTATAATTTAAGGTCTGGGAGGGCAAAACAACCTCGTTCTTTTGTATCTGTAACTGCTCCTCCTCAGCCATCGGTGTTGGGTCTGCTCTGCTCCTCCTCCTGCTTCCTTGGTCTCCCTGCCTGCCTACCCCCCTCGCTTGTCATACCACCTGCCCACCTTCTATCTCTTGCAACTCCATCCACCAGCCTCTCCTTTCTTCCCTCCGAGCCGTGCTTGGCACTCTGCTCACACTTATAATAATGCCAACAGCTAACTAGAGATGAAGAACTGCACAGCTGCTCTGATGGCCAATGCCACCAGTGTCATGGTCCAAGAGTTGGCTTCACCTACTGAGTAGCAGCCTAAAGGAGCAGAAAGTGAAGTGACTCCACCTGCTGCTGATCTGCCTTCTTGCTCCTGATGAGAACCAGCAGGCTCCAGCTTTCTTAAGCAGGGTTTCTAGCCTTAGTCAGTTACTGGAAACAACTTTTGTCATTCCTGACCAGACCTTGCTGCTTCTTGTTTCTCGTGACCTTTGACCCTTGGCTTTCTTGACCCCCAGATTGTCTGACTACATGAACTGAGATACTCGTGACCTTAGGACTGGACTGGACCTTTTATGCGGACTCTGCCTCCAGGCAAGCACCCCCCTGAGACGTAACTGGTTGTCTGGCTTCTCCCTCCACTGAGCTCTGCCATGGCTGGCAGCACAGGACAAAGACAAGCAGCTGGATTCCTCCCCTGAGGCACTGAGAGGAGCCTGCATGCCTTGCCCAGCAGCCCACGGAGTACATGGATGGGCAGCTGGGCTCCATGACGCTCCGAGCAAGGCATGATTTTGGAGGAACCTCCTAGGCCTGTGGCAGGAGTCAACCTGACAAACACCTCTGTACATTCCTTCTTCTATAATAATAATAATAATAATAATAATAATAATAATAATAATTTTTATTTATACCCCGCCCTCCCCAGCCAAGGCTGGGCTCAGAGTGGCTTACAAGCAATAATAAAAACAAGTTGAATGATTACAACTTAAATACAACATTAAAATACAACATTAGAATATTGAAACATTAAAATATTAAAATGTAGCCTCATCGCAGGAGGAGAAGGAAAGGAAAAAAGAAAGAGAGGGAGGGAATCAAATTGGCTCCAAGCCAATTCCAGGCGGAACAACTCTGTCTTACATGCCCTGCGGAAAGAAATCAGATCCTGCAGGGCCCTGGTCTCATGAGACAGAGCGTTCCACCAGGCCGGAGCCAGAGTTGAAAAGGCCCTGGCTCTGGTTGAAGCCAATCTAACTTCCTTAGGGCCTGGGACCACTAGGGTGTTGCTATTTATGGACCTTGAGGCTCTCCGTGGGGCATACCGGGAGAGGCGGTCCCGTAGATACGAGGGTCCTAGGCTGTGAAGGGCTTTAAAGGTCAAAAGCAGCACCTTAAATCTGACCCTGTACTCTACCGGGAGCCAGTGCAGTTTGAAAAGCACTGGGTGAATATGCTCCCATGGCAGAGACCCCGTGAGGAGCCTCGATGCAGCATTCTGCACCCTCTGGAGTTTCTGGGTCAGCTTCAAGGGCAGCCCTGTGTAGAGCGAATTACAGTAGTCAAGCTTGGAGATGACCATCGCATGGATCACTGTGGCCAGGTCGGGGCGGGAAAGGTAAGGGTCCAACTGCTTGATGCGGCGAAGGTGGAAATGTCGCCTTGGCTGTTGCTGTAACTTGCACCTCCATGGAAAGGGAGGCGTCAAGGATTACACCCAAACTCTTAACGGAAGGCAATGGCACTAATTGGGCCCCCGCAAAAGAAGGGAGTTGGTCCCTCATCCCCATGCCATCCCGACCCAGCCATAGGACCTCTGTCTTCGAAGGATTTAGTTTCAATCGGCTCCCACAAAACCATCCAGCTACAGCTTCCAAGCATCTGGTCAGTGTATTCGGGGCCGAGTCGGTGTGGCCATCTATCAGCAGATAGAGCTGAGTGTCATCAGCATATTGGTGACAGCCCAGCCCAAAGCTCCGGATAATCTGGGCAAGGGGGCACATAAAGATGTTAAAAAGCATTGGGGAGAGGATTGCGCCCTGCGGCACTCCACACACCAAGGAATGGCGCAACGACATTTCCCTCCCTAGTGCCACCCTCTGTCCCCGACCAGAGATAAAAGAACACAGCTAGTTACGGGCTATGTCCTGTATCCCCACGTCTGCGAGGCGGTGGTCCAGAAGATCATGATCGACCATGTCAAAGGCTGCTGACAAATCTAAAAGGATCAGCAGTCCTGAACCGCCTCGATCCAGTTGTCTACGGAGATCATCTGTTAGGGCAACCAGAGCCGTCTCGGTCCCAAAACCAGGACGGAAACCGGACTGAAATGGATCTAAAGCCGATGTTTCCTCCAGAAACCTACCAAGCTGTTCAGCAACCGCTCTCTCAATTACCTTACCCAGATATGGAAGATTTGAAACTGGGCGGTAATTGGATAGGTCTAAGGGATCTAATGAAGTTTTCTTTAAGAGTGGACCCACTACTGCTTCCTTCAGTTCCCCTGGGAATGTCCCCGTGTCAAGGGACAAATTGATAATTTCAACCAGGGGGGTCCGCGCAACATCTGGACACTCCCTAATCAGCCAAGATGGGCACGGATCAAGGAGGCAGGTGGTGGGCCTACCAACTTGGAGGAATCCATCCTCATCAGCAGGGAGTATCCGATCGAAATGGTCCAACACTGGACCTGAAGTCAGTCGAGGGGCCTCCAGTTCAGTCACTGTATCTAAATTGGCAGGGAGATCACGGCGGAGCAACAGGACTTCCTCTGCAAAAAAGCTCGCGAATGCCTCACAGCTGTGGTCCCTATGATGGCAACCCAACACTAGGGTCTCAAGCAGTAACAGAAAAACTCATGAAGATTACAATGTTCATTCACAAAGATACAGTTAGCGTAGCATTCTATCTAATGCCACTAAATAGAGAGCTGCCTTGAGGATTTCACAAACAAGCATGTAGGACGACACTTTCTAATAACCATTGCTCTTTCTTAGTTTGAGATGTTTTCTTTGCACATTGCTCTTTTTGTACCAGTGGTTCATTTTATATTTACTAATACAATTATTAGTGGCAGCATTATTAGTAGTGGCAGCAATAGTTGGACACCACTAGTCAAAGCTAGAGAAGCACCCCTGTGTGCAGTGATTTCCTTACCTGAGTGAAGCCTCTGTGCCATTGAATTCCATTCCCGTTAATGGTGAGCTCTTTTCCAGTAGGGGCTTGAGGATCCAGCTTTCCGACTTTGACCCTGACATAGGAATTATTTGGGAAAGTGACCAGGTTTGTAATATCAAATCCAGCTGCTAATTCTCCATGTTCATCGAATGTAATTTCATCCCCAGCACTGTTGTTGAATGAGAGCCTCTGCAGGAATGAGTGCAACTAGGTGGAAAGAGAATCAAAAGTTCTATGTAGTCTTGTAATAGCCTTACTAAGACAATTCAATAGTTTTCATGGAAAAAATTAAGATCTTTTACTCCAGGAGTTCACCACTTCAGTTCCCAATGGAGGGGACCCAAATTTCAGCAGGGAAATCATGAATCAGTGTAAACTCAAGAGTCAGGAGATACGTTTCATAGCAGCCTTTGTTAAGATTCAATATATAAAAGGAATTTGAGATGATGGGCACGAAAAGGGCCAGGAGCTCTTTTTGAGCAGTCTTGTGTGAGTATATATTCCTGGGTAGTAGGGATTATTTAGGACACACAGTAGAGCAGTGTGCAATTGATCCTTCAAATGGAAGTCCTCACCTCTAAAGGGAATATGTTCTAGGTGGACATGTGAAGGGGCTCCCACAGCAATCAATGGCAGACTAGCTACAACCTTTGCCACAGCTGAAGATGTACTGGACTCTTCCACTAGCCATCACATATCCAACACAAGTGGATGGCATCAGCTCTTGGCTACAGCATGTCACACCACTGTGCTCTACACAGGACATAAGAAATGAGAGGGGCTTTATTGAAGATATACAAAATGTTCCTAGAATTCATGTTCTGCTATAAGAAAGGCCGCCTGCCAATGAAAAATAATCTTTACTTTGATGGAGGTCAGGCAGGGTAAGTTCAAGCAAATGTTTTCTATACTCAAAGGATCATATAATTATAGAGTTGGAAGGGATCACAATAAAATTAGTTAATGTTCATTTTTTTGTATTAAGATTTATTATTTTATTTATTATAAAGAAATCACAACCCATATCGTACATCAATGGAGTGCACAACAATGAGCTGGTTATAAAGTAAAAACTTTGTAACAGGAAACACTACCTGCCAAGGCTCTACATTCTGAGGAAAGAGTCTGTTTCCGTCCATTGTCCTTTTGCAGATGGCTTCTGATGAGCACCTAATATGTAAGGCCTGTGCCAGAGCATAGACAGCATTATAGATACTGTAGCTGTGGCCGGTCATGCTCATTTCAAAAAATGGTGCAGGGAGGCTCTCCAGCATCTCCTCTCCACTACATGTACCCATAATGAGTGCTAATGCAGAAGAGTTTGAAACTGAACAAAGAAATGATTGTTCCCAGAAATCCTTAATGAAACCATCTGCATCTTGTCCAGAAGGCTTTACACTGTGGAGAAAGTCTGAGAAGTCTTGAATCTCCTTGGAGTGAATTGTAATGGATATAGCACCTTGGAGCATTTGTATATTTGGGTCAATCAGTTTTCTTGCAGTATTTGATATGAAATCTATTTGGGCTGTTGTAATCCATACTTTCCCTTCAAGTTCGTTCCTCACAGATTGATGAAGAATTAGCTGAATCATATTCCTTGCAATAAAAACATTTGTAAGCCATATAATAGACGTACTTTCTCCATATATAACAATCGCATTTGCTTTGCTTTTCATGAAAGCTAGTAAGAAAAGCTTTGATTGATCCACTATATCAAATATTCTACCGCTGAATTGCAGATAGTATTCTGTTCTTTCTGTGAATGCTGAACAGATTTCATTCTTGAAGAGCATTGGTTCAATGGTCTTCAAGAATTGTTCTCCATCTTCATTAGCTGGAGTGATGAGCCCAATCCATTTCCATCCAAAATGCAGAAGTAACTGGATAATTCCCTTGTACTGAAGATCTTCATTGGGGACCATGCGATAAAAGGAAGCAAATTTGATGTGATCATTTATGGCCGGTTCAAATGAACCGTATGAAATCTGAGAAAGAAAAAAGCCAAACTTTTTCACAACACACCCATTTATCTAATATAAATCCTATGCATTCCATCTTTTCTAATCTTAGAGAAAGGGCCACCCTCCCATTTACCTAGAAAAACGCACAAAACAAACAATCTTGCTCATTTATTTATGTGGATATTGATTCCTATTATTGTGGAGTCATCACAGTCACATACTTGTACACAAGGATTGTGTCAAAGTCAGGAGAGCATTTATCCCTGCTCGTTTCCACATACTGCTTGGATAAATGAACAAAACTTGATTGTGGAAATGGAGGGAGACGAACCATTGATCATGTTCTTTTGGTCTATAACCTTTAAAGCAGTTGTAGAGAGACTTTGATGGTTTATGTATTAAGAACTCTCATGGGAGTTCTTCTATAGGTTTCTTGAATATAATATGTTTTATTCTTCTGTGATCAACAATAAACTATTACTGTATATATAATGAAAATAAAATACCAGCAACAATTAGGGCAACTAAAATGAAGTTCAGTAATGTAGCAGAACAACACAAAATTCGTACCATTATTTCTCTCTCCCCAAATGCCAGAAAAATAACAAGAAAAGTGCTTTTCATTAACCTCTGAAAGAGGACAGTGCTGAATAACATCACACTTCAACAAGGTGGGAATTTCATGATTCCTAGGGAGATGCCATTCCTGTCTTGAGTTATTTATGCCTGTGCAAGCGATTATCAACAGCATGAATTGGGATTGGTACTTTTCAGACAGCTAGGACAATGCTTGCAGAACTGAAATAATGTGAGCCCAATCCTCCACTAAATATATTAAACACACATCTTTGGGAACATGGCTCTCTCATAAAAGTTGTTTTGTGCACATACTAATGTCCTCAAATATATTGATATATTGCAACCATTTTCCTTTTTCTACTTGATACTTATGAATCAACAGCTTCCTAGTTGAAGGAATGTAGATTGAACTGCAGTATGAAATATCTATTTTATGTACCTGTGGAATCTTGTAAAGACCTAAGACATCTGCCATGGATGAGGAGGTGTGAGAACTAAGTCCCCCAATGACTCCTACTACTTTTTTCTGAATGCCACATATGTAGTTGGGGACAAAGTGATGTGATTTAAAGAGCAGATCCAGAGCGTTTTTGTAGGTCATCCTTGAATCAGAATAGGAATTATAGATGTGGAATCCAAGCGTGGCATTGGGCAAGATCTTGAGATTCCCATTGATCTCATCAACAGCAAACACCAAGGCGAGGATGTGTTGGTAGAACTTTCTCATCACCCTACAAATAAAGTGTGTTACTATTTTATGGGGAATAAAGCAGTGCACAACATCGAGATGTGAGAGATTCAACTGCCCCTGTTAAATATTCTTGTAAATATTCAAATTGCTTTGTCCTTTTAGAGTTAATGTTCGGATATTTCCTCCATCCAAGTCAGATTTTTATTTGTCTGAAAACATAGATTGAGAAGAGATCTTCACTTACTAAGCTTCAGGTTTTTTAACCATGTTGCTCTTTTTCACTAGAAACAAGAACTGTGCAACACGACTATGCTTTGTTGTTGTTTAGTCGTTTAGTCGTGCCCGACTCTTCGTGACTCCATGGACCAGAGCATGCCAGGCACTCCTGTCTTCCACTGCCTCCCGCAGTTTGGTCAGACTCATGTTTGTAGCTTCGAGAACACTGTCCAACCATCTTGTCCTCTGTCGTCCCCTTCTTCTTGTGCTCTCAATATTTCCCAACATCAGGGTCTTTTCCAGGGAGTCTTCTCTTCTCATGAGGTGGCCAAAGTATTGGAGCCTCCGCTTAAGGATCTGTCCTTCCAGTGAGCACTCAGGGCTGATGGCTATGCTACAGTTACTGAAATTAGTTCGATATCCCTTTGTCAGTACGCAGCTGTCCCTAGCAATAGAAATTTCTATGAAATTAAAGAAAGGAATTGGCAGCTGCCATTTTGAATATGAAGAATGCCCAGTGATAAGCTAGCAGTGATGATGGTAAAAGGGCTCTCCTCCCATTATTACTAAGCGTATTTAAAATGTATCCCGGATTGTTATCAATGCACTTTAGACATGGCTTCCATTTTGTACCATCCTTCACTAAAGCAGCTCAAGCTGGGCTTCATAGGTCTCCTCTCTCCCCTTGCATACTCATAATGGAGATTTGAACCCAAATGTCCCCAATGAAAGGTTACTGTGGGCAGGAGGATCAGTGGCTAGAGAGCAGGTGGTGGTGATCTGAGACTGCATCAGCTCAAACACAGTTGAAGTTTCATATCTTCATCTTTACCAGCACTGCGTCCACAACCAGCTATATGGAAGAGCTTTTCAGTGTTGAATATTCTTCTGTCGTCTGGCCAAGAGAGACTGCTGCTACGTCTTTGGAAACACTTAAGAGATGGAATCAGTCTCAGACAGAATTGCATGATACAATTGGAGCCAGTCAAATGGCATGCAGTGCACTCTCTGTTTCATTTTTACTGGATCAGTTTTGATTATTGTGGCCAGAGGAGTTAGTGAATGCACTTGAAGTCCTCAAACTGAAGCCTTTAAATGGAGCTTTATAGGATTGACTGGCAGCAGCAGACTTGGGCACTATGACGCCCTTAGCGAGGATGAAAATTTGCACCCACGTAGACCTTGCATTGCCTTCCCTTAGGAAGGAGTCACAAGGCTCTGGCAGGGTCCTAGAGTCCTTCCACCTAGTTCCCAAAGCTGAAAAATTGCTAACTAGGCTTTATGAAGGAGGCAGAAGGACTCCAGGACCTTGTCAGATACTCATGGCTCTCTACTCAAGCCCAGTGCCTGGCTGACCCAGCTTTGAGGCAGTGCTCCCATGGCTCTGACTCTGATGTGTATACACTGCTCACACAACCCTAATTCTGCCTCTTTGACTGGGGAAGTTCAGTGAGTTATCTATGCTTCACTGGATAATAGAGACATACTGTCCAACTTGAAGCAGGTTATGGTGCATCTCCTCTTTACTCTGAACCAAGAATAAAATATTCTTATAAATTCATACGACTGTTTTTTTTAAAAATAAATTAAAAATATTTTTTCCAAAGCAAAAGTACTTTCTAGGTGGATATAAATGTCTAAGGAATAAAAGAAATAATCTTAAGGTCCATTTACTTACACTGGATTGTCAATAAAGTTGTGAGATGGGTGTTGATGGAAGGAAATGCTGGGGAATAAGCAATGGATATAAGACACTATCCCACCAATGATAAGGTCACCTGGTTCATACCATTCATGCTGAATATGCAGAGGATTATTTCTGCTGCAAACAACAGTGTGCACTTGGGGCACCATATTGGGAAGCAGTAGGAGAAGCAGCAGCAACAACATCCTCATCACAAATATCCTTCTACTCTCTGCAATATTGTTACTATCATCAGCCTGACTTGAACAGGATATATTTGGTGACAGCCGACTTTGGCAATTCTGTTGCCAATTAAAGGGTCAGGAATCCACTTTCACTGTTACCAAAAAAAGGAATTGAATGTTAAATAATCTAGAGTGATTTGAAACTTGACCTATACAATGAAAGAGGGAAACTGAACTAACTGAAATAACAGAGCCTGGCCTCCTCTCTCCTCCCTTACCATAGCAGTGAATGGAACACTGGGGTGCTTTTCAGCATTTCAGATTTAGTTTTTGATTCTTTATTTTTCATTCTACCTTCTGGAGCTTTTCCAGGTGAATTGATTATAGTAATTTTAATAATTACAGGGCAGATAACCTTTTGTGCTATGTTTTTGGACTCTATGTTGCATCAGGAATGGGAAGATTTCCAAAGTAAACATATCGGTCACATCACAGAATTAGAGATTTAGAAGAGGTGTCTAAGGTCATCAAGTCCAGTCTCCTTGCTAATGCAGGGCATCCATAACTACAAACAAAAATAAAAACGCCCCACCTGTAGGCAGGCATCCATCTTTGTCCTAAAAATTCCTCTATCAAAATGTGTTTAGAGGTGCATCCTTTCCCCATTTGTCTAATTTCCTACTGCTATTGGCCCTTACGCTCACAGTCATATGTAACATTTATTCCAGTTGCTGGATCTTGGAAACAATGATGGAAAGGGTCCAAACCATATCAGGATATAGAGACCCTGGATATTACTGTCCCAATACTTTTGAAAGAATGCATATGTACTGTCTGAAGCAGAGTGGCATGCTTGGGAACAATAGTGCCATCCGTCTTTTACTCTTGTAAGGAGTAGTAATTCCAAGGACTAGGTGGTCTATCACTGTCAGGCAGTGATAGGCAGTATTTTCCCCTCCAGATGGATTACAGCTTTCATCATCCATGACAATAATAACCAACTGTAAGTTGATGTGAGCTGTAGTCCAGCAACATCTGGAGGGCAACAGATTGGGTACCCTTGGTATAAGGAAGGTTTGGGCTGTTGAAAAAATGCCTCGTGTCTGGTGTCATGCTGAACTGTCAGGGCTTTGTCAACTATTTGAGCCCTCTGAGCCTGAAGCAGTGTTCATGGGAAGGTGAGTCACTTCCTGACTCCCTTTCCAGCCCCATCTCAATACAGGTATAAGATTACAGAAGCGTACAAGTCCCAGTGTATCCTTGAAGTTTTAAGTGTGTGAGTGTGTGTGTAAGGCAGCTATAGAAACATGGACTGTGAAGAGATCTTTTAAGAAAGAATTTTATTTTGAAACAGTTGAATAGTTAGAGCAAAGAACAAACAAATATAGAAAAACCCTTCCCACTTAACAGTGGCTAGATTTGTTCTTTAAAGGAAACCGACCCTGCCACACAGTGCTACTTATATATACCTTATTTCTCAACTTTTTGGCAAATAGTAGAGTTCTGTTTAGGTTCCCATTACAGTGGTGCCCCGCAAGACGAATGCCTCACAAGACGAAAAACCCGCTAGACGAAAGGGTTTTCCGTTTTTCTATGCGCTTCGCAAGATGAATTTCCCTATGGGCTTGCTTCGCAAGACGAAAACGTCTTGCGAGTCTTGTGATTTTTTCCGCTCCCCCCCTTTTCTAAGCCACTAAGCCGCTAATAGCCTTTTAGCCACTAAGCCTTTAATAGCAGCTAAGCCGCTAAACCGCTAAGAGCGCTAATCCGCTAAGCCGCTAATAGGGTTGCTTTGCAAGACGAAAAAACCGCTAGACGAAGAGACTCGCGGAATGGATTATTTTCGTCTTGCGAGGCACCACTGTAGAAATGCTGGTAGAGAAGGAGTAGGGGTTGTGTCTTCTGCTCTGCAATACAATACTGATTCGGCTCCTTCCCCATCGCTATTCTCAGTGTAGGAACAAAGAGTTGAGAAAAGGCTGTTACAATAAAGAAGGGAGGTAGAAATAGGGATGAAAAGATCAGGAACCTTAGCTTCTGCTACTGACCTGCTTAGCTGATGGATGTGCAGTGTGGTGGCTCCCTGTTTACTGAGCAATAATGTTGACTACTGTCCAGCTGTGTCTGTTTCTGCTTACAGCGTTGAACCACAGATGGAAGGGCTTTTCATGACAGCCTGACAGACAGAGGTTTTCAACCTTTTGAGTCCACGGCTCCCTTGACCAACTACATTCTTTCAGCGGTACCCTTGTACGGCTCAGGAGCCCAGTTATGTCAGCCCTTGTCTGCAGAGCTGGAAGCTTCCCACACTTTTTCAAACACCCTCACTTGTGGCATGTTCCCTCAGCATCCTCTCTTCTGCCCTCTCCTTGCTGCTGCCGCCGCCACCCCTAGTCTCTAAGCTGCCCCCTACCCCTCCTAACACTGCTCCATGGGGGCTTTAGAAGCACCCTCTGGTCAGCCCCAGAGGCACCATTCACCTGAGGAGCTTGTAGCCAAGGCTGTGCAAAACTTTGGGAGTCCGAGTCACAAGAGGGCATCAGAAGAGGGAGAAAAGGAAAGAGGAACAGAGGCCAGTGTTGACTGTGGCACCCCTGACCATCATTCAAGGCACCCCAGGATGCCACAGCACACTGGTTGAAAACCACTGGTTCAAGACATCTCTCTCTTACTCTGGTTGGAAGCATAAATTCAGAAGACTGTCAGGGTGGCCGATCAGTGGAAGGCAGTTATATGCACTGTTATGCCGTACAGATGTTTCTGGACTACAGTTGCCATCATCCTTGATAATAATGGTCTGTCTGGTGGGAGCTGTTGTGAAACAACATCTGGAGGGCCATAGATTAACTACCCCTGGTGTAGAATAAGGCTCCATCTCTAAGGTGATATTTATCTGTCACTGCTATATGAATGATGACGACGACGATGATGATGATGATGATTTATACACCACCCAATACCCAGAGGTCTCAAGGCGTTTCACAAAGAAGATCACAACATATAAAATCACCTTAGAGCCTATAGGAGTGTCTACGGCACGTTGAGTCACTTCCTGCCTCCCTTCACAGCCACATATCAATTAAAGTATGGCATTCCAGAAGTCCAAGTTAATCCTGGGAGTTTTAAAATTGGTTAGATGTGTCTTTTGTGCTTAGAATTTCTAGCTGAGTGCACATGTGATTTTCATTTCGGAGCACTTTTAAATGTTCTGCTTCAACATATTATGAACAATGTAAATGAATAAATACTTAAATGTAGGGGCTTCGAAATGAATCACACAAAACATGATCCATGATTTAATGGAACGACTGTCGCCATGAAATTGTCATGTTCCACTCATTTCTTAAAATAATCAGTATATGTAGGGAAATAGTTGGGGTGGTATTTAACATCGTGTCAGTGCTGCTTTGGTTTCTGTGAGTTGTGATGGTAGAAGCTGCAAATTGAATCTTGAGAGTGGCAGTGGGCAAGAAATCTTTGGCCATTATCACTGGATTCTTAGCTTGTTCTTCATCCTTATCTAAACATAAAGTTAGTATCTTTATTGCCTGGCTCCCTTCTTTTACCTGCCCTTACTTTTTGAAATGGCTCAGTGAGGTTTTCTAGCCTGATGCTGGCATCGACACACTGACTGATGCCCCTCTCCACAGTGGCCCTGGATCATTCTGCTTCACCTGTTCCAAATTGCTGCAATTCATTGCTGTCCCACATGAACTTGATAGATGCCCAGCTCACTCAAAATAGGGACAATTTGGCTTGGGGCATTGCCAAATCTGGTGCACAACCCTGCTGGATAGACTAATGGACTCAGTATAAGGCAGCTTCTCAAGTTCTTGTGTTCTTTTTCTTCTCTTCTCTCTGCACCCCAGCATCACCTCAGGAGAGGTTCAGGCCTCTTGGGAAGATAAGAGGGCAGCTCTTTGGATGCAGGAGAAGAGTAAGGGGACGTGTAGGCATTCAAGTGGTTGGTTATCATCCATAGTTTCTTTCATATATGTAATACCTGTTCATTGAAATCTCATAAGCAGCTATGCTGGACATCAAGAACATAAATGATAAGACAATCCATTCTGTTATTTTGATCATTTCAAGTAACTTCCTTTCTTGTAAAATCACAGGGAAATTACCATGCCAACAACTCTACAGAATCTAAATACAGAAATGACAAACTATTCTGTTATTTACATCTTTCTCCGTATCAGCTGCTCTCTGTTATTCAGCTCAGGCCTCAGCACAATAATGTAGCATTTAGGGGAAAAGATGCAACCCAGCAAGCCAGCACTGGAAGCCAAGATGGAGAAGATCTCCACAGCCACCATGTATTTTCCTCTGGTGCTCAAGTATGTGGGAATAAAGGAGAACCAAACACTGCAGAAGACCAGCATGCTGAAGGTGATGAACTTGGCTTCATTGAAGCTGTCCGGCAACTTCCTGGCTAAGAAGGCCACAGTGAAGCTGATAATGGCCAGGAAGCCCATGTAGCCTAAAACACCATAGAACATGACAACTGACCCCTCGTTACATAAGAATATAATTTCTTCACTGCTTGAATGCATGTCCACATCTGGGAATGGGGCAGAAGTTGCCAGCCAGAAGACACAGAGTCCCACTTGAACAATGGAGCCGGAAAGGACAATGGAATAAGCCAGTTTTTTGCCTACCCACTTCCTGATTCTGGAATCTGGCTTGGTAGCCATGAATGCCAAAACCACTGAAATAGTCTTGGCCAAGATGCTAGAGAGGGCCACAGAGAAGACAATGCCAAAAGCCGTTTGTCGGAGTGGGCAGGTTGCCTTATTAGGCATTCCAATGAACACCAAGGAGCACAGGAAACACAAGAGGAGGGAGATGAGGAGAATGTAAGTGAGGCTTCTGTTGTTGGCTTTGACAATGGCAGTGTCCCGGTGCTTAATGAAAATGCCAAGTACCATTGCTGTGATCAGAGAGAATAAAAGCACAGAAAAAGTTGAAACCAAGGCCAAAGTTTCACCAAAGCCTAGGACGTTTGGTTTCTTGGGAATGCACTCATTCTGCTCTTCATTTGGATATTGATCTGGAGGACATCTGGCACAGGTTTCCAACCCTGAAAAAAGGTTGCATGACAATTGGAAACAAACCAGAATATGCTTAAGAGTGTGTTTTGTTTTAAAAAAAATCAGGAGACCCCTTACCATAGTGTTTCCACGAGGAAAAGTTTCAAAACTTCTAGTTCAAATGCTTGTGCCCTTGATGCTTTGAAAATAAAGTTAAGCATGGAATTTGACATTTCCTATATGGAGAAACTATTCTTTCAGTGGTCCTCCTCCATTTTCTTAGAACCACAGATACTTCATAATGAAATCAGAGAAATATTATAGCTGAAATCTTGGAAGCTAAAAGGGTGATTTTTAAAGGATTTTAACACTGTCCCCAAAGAGCCTTGGTCTCAGAGAAAAAACCGCCACTTCTATTCCATACACCCTTCCCCAAAACTTTAGTGTTGTCTTCCAGGACAAAATCTATGTACAGTGGTACTTTGGGTTAAGAAAATATTTCATTCTGGAGGTCCATTCTTAACCTAAAACTGTTCTTAACCTGGGGCACAACTTTAGCTAATGGGGCCTCGCACTGCCTCCACACTGCCGCCACGCGATTTCTGTTTTCATCCTGAAGCAAAGTTCTTAACCTAAGGTACTATTTTTGGGTTAGCAGAGTCTGTAACCTGAAGCGGTATCACTGTATGAAATTTATGTCTTGTTGCATCAAAACAGACTTGAGGTGAAGCTACACTAGTGGTTTATAAAGTTAAAATGCATTATTAAAATGTGACACCACAGCAGTGAGCCACCAGCAATGGGAAACTGCATTAAACATTATGGAACATTATATTTAATAACGTTTAAATGATCAATGTAGACACAGTGATGGAAAATCTTTACGTTACAGATAACGTCACATTCTGATGGTTTACTCCCTAGAAGGTTAAGATAATTTCTTCATAGTGGCATCTTTTACTGAGACTGAAGGGAAATTATTCTACTATCTTTAATAAACAATATAAATTGAGGCCATACAGAGCAAACCCCATTGCCAATTTGTTCAGAATTTACTAAAATAACTTGTACATGCTAATATGGCATCTCTCACCCTTCTCATTTGAGAACATCCCATGAGGACACGGATTACAAGCATAACAACAGAACTTCTTCCCCTCCTTCTTTTTCTTCTCATAACCAGGACGGCAGTTGGCATTACATATGGAAAGGGGTGGCACCTATCCAAAGGGACACAAAGGGGTTAATATTAAGAAAATGTTTTAGGGGATTCGTATAACATCAGGTGATCTATCCGTAAATAGGAGGGCCAGAAATGTTAACTGTAGGATCCATATGTACCCAGTTGCCACATACCTTGGGAGGAAAAAGGTACAGCTCTTCTTTTTAAAAAATAGTAATATTTTGACTATTTTCACATAACAGATTATTCCATCAATTGTATTTTCCCCAATTTGCCCCATCTCCCCCACATACCCCCTCCCTCCCCCCAGGACTTCCCGCAGTTCCTCTTCCTGATTTGTTAACACATATTATTCTCTGAATGTTATAAAAATGTAAAAATCTCTAAATTATCCATCTATTATATTAACAAACAAATTTGTGTTCGTTTATTCAAAACCTGCCAAGGAGTCCAATTCATTTTGTTGTTTCTTTAAGTACTTTGTAAAAGATTCCCATTCTTCTTTAAAGTCACAGTTGTCCTTATTGTGCAGTTTCTGCGTAAACTTTGCCAGTTCCGCACAGTCCATCAATTTCTCTTGCTACTCTTCTTTTGTCGGGGTTTCTTCATGCTTCCATCCTTGTGCTATTAAGACTCTTGCTGCCGTTGTTGCATACATAAATATGTTCTTCACTTTCCTTGGCAGGTCTTTTCCTACAACCCCTAACAAAAATGCTTCTTGGTTTTTTGTTTTTTTTTTACAAATGTTAGTTTAAACATTTTCTTCAACTCATTATGTATCATTTCCCAAAATTTTTAAATTTCTCTACAATGCCACCACATATGATAGAAAGTCCCTTCTTTTTCCTGACATTTCCAACATATGTTTGAGCCAGTTTTATACATTCTTGCTATCTGTACTGGTGCTATGTACCATCTATACATTATTTTAATGTAGTTTTCTTTCAGTAAAGAATAATCTGTGAAATTTAAATTAGTTTTCCACAATCTTTTCCAATCTTCAAACAATATATTATGACCTATAACTTGTGCCCATTGGATCATGACTGATTTCACTTCCTCATCTTTTGTCTCCCATTCTACCCTTAAGCAGCTTTACCTTCCCTGCCACAACTTCCTTTTGAAATCTAGATTTCGTATAACTAAATCCTTTCTTTTTGTCTTCTTTGTATATCTCGTGTAGTTGCCAATAGTGTAACCAGCTCTGAAAATGGTCTTTTATTTCCTTGTAATCTCTTAATTTCCATTTTCCTTCTTGGTCCTTTAATAAATCAGCATACATGAGCCACTTTCCTTTTTTACTGAGTCGCTTGAGCAATAAAGCTTCATGTGGTGAAAGCCACCAAGGAGTCTTCTGTTCTAATAAGTCTTTATATCTCTCCCATACACTCATTAGTGATTTCATAATTATATGGTTATAAAAACCTTTATCTATTTTCCCTTTCCCATACCTTAAATATGCGTGCCATTCAAATCTGTTGTCATGTCCTTCCAGATCTAATGCTTCTTGCTTTTTCAACTTTATCCAGTTCCTGATACATACCAGGCATGCAGCCTCATAGTATAATTTAAGGTCTGGGAGGGCAAAACAACCTCGTTCTTTTGTATCTGTAACTGCTCCTCCTCAGCCATCGGGGTTGGGTCTGCTCTGCTCCTCCTCCTGCTTCCTTGGTCTCCCTGCTTGCCTACCCCCCTCGCTTGGCATACCACCTGCCCACCTTCTATCTCTTGCAACTCCATCCACCAGCCTGTCCTTTCTTCCCTCCGAGCCGTGCTTGGTACTCTGCTCACACTTATAATAATGCCAACAGCTAACTACAGATGAAGAACTGCACAGCTGCTCTGCCACCACTGCCATGGTCCAAGAGTTGGCTTCAACTACTGAGCAGCAGCCTAAAGGAGCAGAAAGCGAAGTGACTCCACCTGCTGCTGATCTGCCTTCTTGCTCCTGATGAGAACCAGCAGGCTCCAGCTTTCTTAAGCAGGGTTTCCAGCCTCAGTCAGTTACTGGAAACAACTTTTGTCATTCCTGACCAGACCTTGCTGCTTCTTGTTTCTCGTGACCTTTGACCCCAGATTGTTTGACTACATGAACTGAGATACTTGTGACCTTAGGCCTGGACTGGACATTTTATGCAGACCCTGCCTCCAGGCAAGCACCCCCCTGAGACTTAACTGGTTCTCTGGCTTCTCCCTCCACTGAGCTCTGCAATGGCTGGCAGCACAGGACAAAGACAAGCAGCTGGATTCCTCCCCTGAGGCACTAAGAGGAGCCTGCATACCTTGCCCAGCAGCCCACGGAGTACATGGATGGGCAGCTGGGCTCCATGGCACTCCGAGCAAGGCATAATTTTGGGGGACCCTCCAAGGCCTGTGGCAGGAGTCAACCTGACAAACACCTCCGTACATTCCTCCTTCTATGATGGCAACCCAACACTAGGGTCTCAAGCAGTAACAAAAACTCACGAAGATTACAATGTTCATTCACAAAGATACAGTTAGTGTAGAACTCTATCGAATGCCACTAAATAGAGAGCTGCATTGTGGATTTCACAAACAAGCATGTAGGATGACACTCTGATAGCCAATGCTCTTTCTTAGTTTGACATGTCTTCTTTGCACATTGCTCTTTTTGTAGCAATGGTTCATTTTATATTTACTAATACAATTCTTAGTGGCAGCATTATTAGTAGTGGCAGCAATAGTTGGGCAGCACTAGTCAAAACTAGAGAAGCCACCCCTATGTGCAGTGATGTCCTTACCTGAGTGAAGGCTCTGTGCCATTGAATTCTGTTATCATAAATGGTGAGCTCTTTTCCAGGAGGGGCCTGAGGATCCAGCCTTCCGACTTTGACCCTGACATAGGAATTATTTGGGAAAGTGACCAGGTTTGTAATATCAAATCCAGCTGCTAATTCTCCATGTTCATCGAATGTAATTTCATCCCCAGCACTGTTGTTGAATGAGAGCCTCTGCAGGAATGAGTGCAGCTAGGTGGAAAGAAAATCAAAAGTTCTATATGGTCTTGTAATAGCCTTACTAAGACAATTCAATAGTTTTCATGAAAAAATTTAAGTTCTTTTCCTCCAGGAATTCACCACTTCAGTTCCCAAATTTCAGCAGGGAAATCATGAATCAGTGTAAACTCCACAGTCAGGGGATACTTTTCAGAGCAGCCTTTGTTAAGATTCAATATATCAAAGGAATTTGAGATGATGGGCACGAAAAGGGCCAGGAGCTCTTTTTGAGCAGTCCTGTGTGAGTATATGTTCCTGGGTAGTAGGGAATATTTAGGACACACAGTAGAGCAGTGTGCAATTGATCCTTCAAATGGAAGTCCTCACCTCTAAAGGGAATATGTTCTAGGTGGACTTGTGAAGGGGCTCCCACAGCAATCAATGGCAGACTGGCTACAACCTTTGCCACACCTCAAGATGTACTGGACTCTTCCACTAGCCATCACATATCCAACACAAGTGGATGGCATCAGCTCTTGGCTACAGCATGTCACACCACTGTGCTCTACACAGGACATAAGAATTGAGAGGGGCTTTATTGAAGATATACAAAATGTCCCTAGAATTCATGTTCTGCTATAAGAAAGGCCTCCTGCCACTGAAAAATAATCTTTACTTTGATGGAGGTCAGGCAGGGTAAGTTCAAGTAAATATTTTCTAAAATCATAGGATCATATAATTTTAGAGTTGGAAGGGATCACAATAAAATTAGTTAATGTTCATTTTGTTATATTAAGATTTATTATTTTATTTATTATAAAAAAATCACAACTCATATCGTACATCAATGGGCTTCACAACACTAAGCAGGTTATAAAGTAAAGACTTTGTAACAGGAAACACTACCTGCCAAGGCTCTACATTCTGAGGAAAGAGTCTGTTTCCGTCCATTGTCCTTTTGCAGATGGCTTCAGATGAGCACCTAATATGTAAGGCATGTGCCAGAGCATAGACCGCATTATAGATACTGTAGCTGTGGCCGGTCATGCTCATTTCAAAAAATGGTGCAGAAAGGCTCTCCAGCATCTCCTCTCCAGTACATGTACCCATAATGAGTGCTAATGCAGAGGAGCTTGAAACTGAACAAAGAAATGATTGTTCCCAGAAATCCTTGATGAAAGCATCTGCATCTTGTCCAGAAGGCTTTACATCCTGCAGAAAGTCTGAGAAGTCTTGAATCTCCTTGGAGTGAATTGTAATGGAGATAGCACCTTGGAGCAATTGTATATTAGGGTCAATCAGTTTTCCTGCAAGATTTGATATGAAATCTATTTGGGCTGCTGTAATCCATACTTTCCCTTCAGGTTCGTTCCTCTCAGATTGATGAAGAATTAGCTGAATCATACTCCTTGCAATAAAAACAGATGTAAGCCATATAATAGACGTACTTTCTCCATATATAACAATCGCATTTGCTTTGGTTTTCATGAAAGTTTGTAAGAAAAGCTTTGATTGATCCACTATATCAAATATTCTACCGCTGAATTGAAAATAGTATTCCGTTCTTTCTGTGAATGCTGAGCAGATTTCATTCTTGAAGAGCATTGGTTCAATGGTCTGCAAGAACTGTTCTCCATCTTCATTAGCTGGAGTGATGAGCCCAATCCATTTCCATCTGAAATGCAGAAGTAACTGGATAATTCCCTTGTACTGAAAATCTTCATTGGGGACCATGCGATAAAAGGAAGCGAATTTGATGTGATCATTTATGGCCGGTTCAAATGAACCATATGAAATCTGAAAAAGAAAAAAAAGCCAAACTTTTCCATGTGGAAACAAGAATTCACAACACACTCATTTATCTAATATAAATCCTATGCATTCCATCCTTTCTAATCTTAGAGAAAGGGCCACCCTCCCATTTACCTAGAAAAACACACAAAACAAACAATCTTGCTCATTTATTTATGTAGATATTGATTCCTATTATTGTGGAGTCATCACAGTCGCATACTTATACACATGGATTGTGTCAAAGTCAGGAGAGCATTTATCCCTGCTCGTTTCCACATTCCGCTTGGATACATCAACAAAACTTGATTGTTGAAATGGAGGGAGACAAACCATTGATCATGTTCTTTTGGTCTATAAAGCAGTTGTAGAGAGACTTTGATGGTTTGTGTACTAAGAACTCTCATGGGAGTTCTCCTATAGGTTTCTTGAATACAATACGTTTTATTCTTCTGTGATCAACAATAAACCATTACTGTATATATAATGAAAATAAAATACCACTAAAAAGTAAGGCAACTAAAATGAAGTTCAGTAATGTAGCAGAACAACACAAAATTGGTACTACTATTTCTCTTTCCCCAAATGCCAGAAAAATAACAAGAAAAGTGCTTTTCATTAACCTCTGAAAGAGGACAGTGCTGAATAACATCACACTTCCACAAGGTGGGAATTTCATGATTCCTAGGGAGAGGGCCATTCTTGTCTTGAGTTATTTATGCCTGTGCAAGCGATTATCAACAGCATGAATTGGGATTGGTGCTTTTCAGACAGCTAGGACAATGCTTGCAGAATTGAAATATTGTGAGCCCAATCCTCCACTAAATATATCAAACACACATCTTTGGGAACATGGCTCTCTCATAAAAGTTGGTTTATGCACATACTAACATCCTCAAATATATCGATATATTGCAACCATTTTCCTTTTCGACTTGATACTTATGAATCAACAGCTTCCTAGTTGACGGAGTATAGATTGAACTACGGTATGAAATATCTATTTTATGTACCTGTGGAATCTTGTAAAGACCTAAGACATCTGCCATGGATGAGGAGGTGTGAGAGCTAAGTCCCCCAATAACTCCTACTACTTTTTTCTGAATTCCACATATGTAGTTGGGGACAAAGTGATGTGAATTAAAGAGCAAATCCAGAGTGTTTCGGTAGGTCATCCTTGAATCAAAATAGCTATCATAGATGTGGAATCCAAGCGTGGCATTGGGCAAGATCTTGGGATTCCCATTGATCTCGTCAACAGCAAACACCAAGGCCAGGATGTGTTGGTAGAACTTTCTCATAACCCTGGAAAGAAAGTGCCTTACCATTTTATAGGGAATTAAGCAGTGCACAACACTTAGATCTGAGGGATACAACTGCCTCAATTGAATCATGTTGGAAATATGGAAATGGTTTTGTTCCTTTAGAGTTAATGTTTGAATCTCTCTTCCACTCAAATGGAATTTTTTATTTGTCTGAACATGAAGATTGAGAAGTGATCTTCACTTAATAACATCCGGTTATTCTAACCATGTTGCTTTTTATTACTAGAAACATGTACAGATTTTGAAATCATTACAACGCCCCTTCATCAGTTGTTGTCCCTAGCAACACAAACTGGTATGAAATGAAGATAAGTGCACAACATTGAGATGTGAGAGATTAAATTGCCCCTCTTAAATATTCTTGTAAATTTTCAAATTGCTTTGTGCTTTTAAAGTTAAAGTTCGGATATTTCCTTCATCCAAGTCTGATTTTTATCTGTCTGAAAACATAGATTGAGAAGAGATCTTCACTTACTAAGCTTCAGGTTTTTTAACCACGTTGCTCTTTATCACTAGAAAGAAGAACTGTGCCACATGGCTATGCTACAGTTATTGAAATCAGTTTGATATCTCTTTGTCATTACGCAGCTGTCCCTAGCAATTGAAATGCTATGAAATTAAATAAAGGAACTGGCAGCTGCCATTTTGAATATGAAGAATGCCCAGTGATGAGCTAGCAGTGATGATGGTAAAAGGGCTCTCCTCCAATTATTACTAAGCGTATTTAAAATGTATCCCTGACTGTTTGCAATGCACATTAGACATGAGTTCCATTTTCTACCATCCTTCACTAAAGCAGCTCAAGCTGGGCTTCATAGCTCTTCTCTCTCCCCTTGCATACTCACAAAAGTGCCTAAGTTGCAGGTGACCCAGAAAATGGAGATTTGAACCCAGAAGGTTGCCATGATGTATTACTGTGGGCAGGAGGATCAATGGCTAGAGAGCAAGTGCTGGTCATCTGAAACTGCATCAGCTCAAACACAGTTGAATTTTCATATCTTCATCTTTACCAGCACTGCGTGCACAACCAAGATCTTTTCAGTGTTGAATATTCTTTTGTCATCTGGCCAAGAGAACATTTCTCTTATAACGTTAGCAGCCTGCTGCTACGTCTTTGGAAGCACTTTAGAGATGGAATCAGTCTCAGACAGAATTGCATGATACGATTGGAGCCAGTCAAATGGTATGCAGTGCACTCTCTGTTCCATTTTTGCTGGATCAGTTTTGATTATTGTGGCCAGAGGATGTAGTGAATGCGCTTGAAGAAATGAAGTTGTCAAACTGACCCCTTGACCCTTGGCTGTCTTGGCTTTTTAAATGGAGCTTTATAGGAGTGACTGGCAGTGGCAGACTTGAGTACTATGACGCCCTTAGCGAGGATGAAAATTTGCACCCACGTAGACCTTGCATTGCCTTCCCTTAGGAAGGAGTCACAAGGCTCTGGCAGGGTCCTAGAGTCGTTCCACCTAGTTCCCAAAGCTGAAAAATTGCTGCCTAGCCTTTGTGAAGGAGGCAAGCGGACTCCAGGACCTTGTAAGCTCCTCATGGCCCTCTCCTCAAGCCCAGTGCCTGGCTTACACGGCTTTGAGGCAGTGCTCCCATGGCTCTGTCTCTGATGTGTATACACTGCTCACACAAGCCTAATTCTGCCTCTTTGACTGGGGAAGTTCAGTGAGTTATTTATCCTTCATTGGAGGATGAAGAAATACCATCCAACTTGAAGCAGGTTATGGTTTGTCTCCTCTTTACTCTGAACCAAGAATAAAATATTCTTATAAATTCTTACGTCTTTTTTTAAAAAATAAATAAATAATATTTTTCATAGCATTCTTTCCAAAGCAAAAGTACTTTCTAGACAGATCTATATGTATAAAGCATAAAGGAAATAATCTTAAGGTCCATTTACTTACACTAGATTGTCAACATAGTCGTGAGATGGGTGTTGATGGAAGGAAATGCTGGAGAATATGTAATTCATATAAGACACTATCCCACCAATGATAAGGTCACCTGGTTCATACCACTCATGTGGAATATGCACAGGGTTATTTCTGCTACAAACTACAGTGTGCACTTGGGGCACCATACTGGGAAGCAGCAGGAGAAACAGCAGCAACAACATTCTCATCACAAATATCCTTCTACACATAGACTCTCTACAGTATTGTTACTATCATCAGCCTGACTTGAACAGGATGTATTTGGTGACAGCCGACTTTGGCAATTCTGTTCTTAAAGGAGCAGGTACCCACTTTCTTATTAACTTTATCACTGTTACTAAAAATGAATTGAATGCTAAATAATCTAGAGTGATTTGAAACCTGACCTATACAATGAAAGAGGAAAACTGATTGAAATAAGAGAGCCTGGCCTCCTCTCTCTTCCCTTACCATAGCTGTCAATGGAACACTGGGGAGCTTTTAATCATTTTAGATTTAGTTTTTGAATCTTTATTTTTCATTATGCCTTCTGGTGCTTTGCCAGGTGAATTGATTATAGTAATTTTAATAATTACAGGTCAGATAACTTTTTGTTTTGTTTTTGACTCTAGAGTGCATCAGAAATGATTTCCGAAGTAAACATATATCTATCACATCACACAATCCTAGATTAGGAAGAGATTTCTAAGGTCATGAAGTATTATCTGCTTACTAATGCAGGACATCCATCTAATTACAAACAAAAATAAAAACACCCCACCTGTAGGCAGGGATCCATCTTTTCCCTAAAATTTCCTCTATCAAAATGTGTTTAGAGGGGAGCCAACTGCATCTTTTCCCCATTTGTCTAATTTCCTCCTGCTATTGGCCCTTACACTCGCTGTCATATGTAACATCGATTACACTTACTGAAACTTGGGAACAATGCCTCCACTTCTTGCCTGATATTCCTTCCCAACAGCCACAGATCATACAACCCAAACTGCCCAAATTCTTCCATAATTTGAATGGAGACTTGGTTGAGTCTAGTGCATGGCCCTGATAGATTGAGCAATGCTCTCGCACAACATAAGGCAGCTTACACTGTTCCCTTTCCCCTTTTCTCTATATGCAGTTTCCAACACACCCCAACATCTGCTCAGGAGTTTCAGAACCTATTGGGAAAGTGGATGCCGGAAAAGTTGAGTAAGGGATTCAGATTGCTGGATATGTTGGATTTAATCCATAGTTTCATTCATACACATAGTCCCAACTCATTCCCACCTCATATGTAACTATGCTGGATACCATGAACATAAATGATAAGGCAAGATCTTCTGTTATTTTCACCCCCACATCTGACGCTGGCCAGAAAGGTCATAGAGCCTAACTCCCAACATAAACTACAATCTCTTCTGTCATTTATACGTTGCTCCATATCAGCTGTTCTCTATTAATCAGTTCAGGCCTTATCATAATAATGTAGCATTAAGGGAAAAAGAGGCAAGCCAGCAAGCCAGTAATGGAAGCCAAGATGGAGAAAATCTACACAGCCACCATGTATTTTCTTCTGGTGCTCAGAGGTGCTACGGATATCATCCATAGTTTTTTCATACACATTATCCCAGTTCATTTGCACCTCATATGCAACTATGCTAGATATCAAGAACATAGATGATAAGAGAATCTCTTCTGTAATTTTCATCATTTCGGGTAACTTCCTTTCTTGAAAAACCACAGTGAAATGACCCTGCCAACAACTCTACAGAATCTAAATACAGAAATGACAAACTATTCTGTTATTTACATCTTCCTCCGTATCAGCTGCTCTCTGTTATTCAGCTCAGGCCTCACCACAATAATGTAGCATTTAGGGGAAAAGATGCAACCCAGCAGCCCAGCACTGGAAGCCAAGATGGAGAAGATCTCCACAGCCACCATGTATTTTCCTCTGGTGCTCAAGTATGTGGGAATAAAGGAGAACCAAACACTGCAGAAGACCAGCATGCTGAAGGTGATGAACTTGGCTTCATTGAAGCTGTCAGGCAACTTCCTGGCTAAGAAGGCCACAGTGAAGCTGATAGTGGCCAGGAAGCCCATGTAGCCTAAAACGCAATAGAACATGAGAACTGACCCTTCATTACATAAGAATATAATTTCTTCAGTCATTGAGTGCATGTCCACATCTGGGAATGGGGCAGAGGTTGCCAGCCAGAAGACACAGAGTCCCACTTGAACAATGGAGCCGGAAAGGACAATGGAGTAAGCCAGTTTTTTGCCTACCCACTTCCTGATTGTGGAATCTGGCTTGGTAGCCATGAATGCCAAAACCACTGAAATAGTCTTGGCCAAGATGCTGGAGAGGGCCACAGAGAAGACAATGCCAAAAGCCGTTTGTCGGAGTGGGCAGGTTGCCTTATTAGGCATTCCAATGAACATCAAGGAGCACAGGAAACACAAGAGGAGGGAGATGAGGAGAATGTAAGTGAGGCTTCTGTTGTTGGCTTTGACGATGGCAGTGTCCCGGTGCTTAATGAAAATGCCAAGTACCGTAGCAGTGATCAGAGAGAATAAAAGCACAGAAAAAGTTGAAACCATGGCCAAAGTTTCACCAAAGCCTAGGACGTTTGGTTTCTTGGGAATGCACTCATTCTGCTCTTCATTTGGATATTGATCCGGAGGACATCTGGCACAGGTTTCCAACCCTGAAAAAAGGTTGCATGACAATTGGAAACAAACCAGAATATGCTTAAGAGTGTGTTTTGTTTTTTTAAAAAATCAGGAGACCCCTTACCATAGTGTTTCCACGAGGAAAAGTTTCAAAACTTCTAGTTCAAATGCTTGTGCCCTTGATGCTTTGAAAATAAAGTTAAGCATGGAATTTGACATTTCCTATATGGAGAAACTATTCTTTCAGTGGTCCTCCTCCATTTTCTTAGAACCACAGATACTTCATAATGAAATCAGAGAAATATTATAGCTGAAATCTTGGAAGCTAAAAGGGTGATTTTTAAAGGATTTTAACACTGTCCCCAAAGAGCCTTGGTCTCAGAGAAAAAAACACCACTTCTATTCCATACACCCTTCCCCAAAACTTTAGTTGTCTTCCAGGACAAAATCTATGTACAGTGGTACCTCGGGTTAAGAAAATATTTCATTCTGGAGGTCCATTCTTAACCTGAAACTGTTCTTAACCTGAGGCACCACTTTAGCTAATGGGGCCTCGCACTGCCTCCACGCTGCCGCCACGCGATTTCTGTTTTCATCCTGAAGCAAAGTTCTTAACCTGATGTACTATTTTTGGGTTAGCAGAGTCTGTAACCTGAAGCGGTACCACTGTATGAAATTTATGTCTTCTTGCATCAAAACAGACTTGAGGTGAAGCTACACTAGTGGTTTATAAAGTTAAAATGCAGTGTTAAAATGTGACACCACAGCAGTGAGCCACCAGCAATGGGAAACTGCATTAAACATTATGGAACATTATATTTAATAACGTTTAAATGATCAATGTAGACACAGTGATGGAAAATCTTTACGTTACAGATAACGTCACATTCTGATGGTTTATTCCCTAGAAGGTTAAGATAATTTCTTCATAGTGGCATCTTTTACTGAGACTGAAGGGAAATTATTCTACTATCTTTAATAAACAATATAAATTGAGGCCATACAGAGCAAACCCCATTGCCAATTTGTTCATAATTTACTAAAATAACTTGTACATGCTAATATAGCATCTCTCACCCTTCTCATTTGAGAACATCCCATGAGGACACGGATTACAAGCATAACAACAGAACTTCTTCCCCTCCTTCTTTTTCTTCTCATAACCAGGACGGCAGTTGGCATTACATAAGGAAATGGGTGGCACCTATCCAAAGGGACACAAAGGGGTTAATATTAAGAAAATGTTTTAGGGGATTCGTATAACATCAGGTGATCTATCCGTAAATAGGAGGGCCAGAAATGTTAACTGTAGGATCCATATGTACCCAGGTGCCACATACCTTGGGAGAAAAAGCTAAAGTTCTTCTTTTTAGAAAATAAAATTATTGACTATTTTCACATAACAGATTATTCCATCAATTGTATTTTCCCCAATTTGCCCCATCTCCCCCACATACCCCCTCCCTCCCCCCACGACTTCCCTCAGTTCCTCTTTCTGATTTCTTAACACATATTATTCTCTGCATGTTATAAAAATGTAAAAATCTCTAAATTATCCATCTATTATATTAACAAATAAATTTGTGTATGTTTATTCAAAACCTGCCAAGGAGTCCAATTCATTTTGTTGTTTCTTTAAGTACTTTGGTTTTTTTAAAAAGATATTTATTAAGATTTTCAAAGTTAATACAATGGAGAAAAAAGAATCAAAAAGAGAAAAGAAAAAAAGTACAAAAAAGTAGAAAAATACAAAGAATTTTTTTTAAAAAAACACATAAAGTTCACAATAATTATTTTTCATTGACATATTTCCCCGACCTCCTCATACCTCCCCTTTTTGTATTCCAGTTCAAATTATTAGTTCAGCGAATCCTTGTCAATAATTCTTAACCTAATTCCACCTTTTTTTTTTTCCTATCCCTCAAAACATTACAGCTGCAAACCACTTAAGTTCTATCCGACATCATTGTAACATTCATTAATTTTACAATATTTCTGTAAATAGTCCTTAAATTTCTTCCAATCTTCTTCCACCGACTCTTCTCCCTGGTCACGGATTCTGCCAGTCATTTCTGCCAATCCCATGTAGTCGATCATCTTCAACTGCCATTCTTCCAGAGTGGGTAAATCCTGTGTCTTCCAGTACTTTGCAATAAGTATTCTTGCTGCTATTGTAGCATACATAAAGAAAGTTCTATCCTTCTTTGGCACCTGTTGGCCGACTATGCCCAGAAGAAAGGCCTCTGGTTTCTTCAGGAAGGTATATTTAAATACCTTTTTCAGTTCATTATAGATCAATTCCCAGAAAGCCTTAATCTTAGGGCACGTCCACCAAAGGTGAAAGAATGTACCTTCATTTTCTTTACATTTCCAGCATTTATTATCGGGCAGATGATAAATTTTTGCCAGCTTGACTGGGGTCATGTACCACCTGTATATCATTTTCATAATATTCTCTCCTATGGCATTACATGCCGTAAATTTCATACCTGTGGTCCACAACTGTTCCCAGTCAGCAAACATAATGTTATATCGTACATCTTGTGCCCATTTAATCATAGCAGATTTAACCGTCTCATCCTGAGTATTCCATTTCAGCAGCAAGTTATACATCTTTGACAAAATCTTAGTTTTAGGGTTTAACAGTTCTGATTCCAATTTTGATTTTTCCACCTGGAAGCCGATTTTCTTATCCAAATTATATGCCTCCATTATCTGGTAATAATGAAGCCAATCTCGCACTTTGTTCTTTAGTTTCTCAAAACTCTGCAATTTCAGTCTATGTCCTTCTTGTTCCAAAATTTCCCAATATTTCGGCCATTTGGCCTCCATATTGAGTTTTTTCTGTGCTTTCGCTTCCAAAGCTTTCACTTTGTTTTAAAACAAATATAGTCTTTATAGGTCCCCAATATCCCTTAAAAGCCACAATTTCAATGTCCTTAAAAGTTACTTTTTAGTCAAAAGCAGTTCCAGAAACACTGTATCCTTCACAGAGTTATATCACAATTCTTTACCCTTAACGTGCTGACAGTTCCCACTGTTCGGCTTTCCCTGTCATAGGCAGTCCGTTCCCAGATTTCAGAGGCAGCAGATATATCTTTGCTTCCCTCTTTCCTTGCAGGTGAATATTTCTCAAATTTCTCCCCACCGCTCCTGCAAACAGGGGGGGGGGGGTCCTGGATTTTTTGGTGCTGGATTTTACGCCTTTAAAAGACGTCTTTCACAGTTACAGCTTTGCAGTCTCTTTGCTCTGATCTATTTACAAGCCAGAAAGGTAGACTTCCTGTTTTTACCTTTCCCGTTTCGGTGCCGAATTTTTAAAATTTTTCCTCCAATTAATTCACTTAGTCCTACTCACGGGTAGTTGCTTTAGAGTCCAATTGTCCAGAAAGGAATCAGCGCTCTCCGACCATGGCCATGCGGCTTCACTCCGCGGAAGGGGTAGATGACTCTCAGCCCCGCGCCGCTCACCCCCGTTCCGTTCCGTAGCCTTTAAAAAGGCTCCTTCGCAGTCGGGGGGGGCGCAAATGGAGCCAGCCGAGTCTCCAAGTTCACAGGCTTCACCACCTGTGATTTCTTCGGGTCCCCGCTTCGCCGCAGCGGCAAGACCCAGTCCCGCAGAGCTGATTCCCTCCGGAGCTCAGAGGGAATCCGCCATTAGTCGCTGGCGCTGACCGGAAGTCTCTTTAAGTACTTTGTAAAAGTTTCCCATTCTTCTTTAAAGTCACAGTTATACTTATTGTGCAGTTTCTGCGTAAACTTTGCCAGTTCCGCATAGTCCATCAATTACTCTTGCCACTGTTCTTTTGTCGGGGTTTCTTCATTCTTCCATCCTTGTGCTATTAAGACTCTTGCTGCCGTTGTTGCATACATAAATATGTTCTTCACTTTCCTTGGCAGGTCTTTTCTTACAATCCCTAACAAAAATGCTTCTGGCTTTTTTTTTTTTTTTTTTTACAAATGTTAGTTTAAACATTTTCTTCAACTCATTATATATCATTTCCCCCAAATTTTAAATTTATCTACAATGCCACCACATATGATAGAAAGTCCCTTCTTTTTCCTTACATTTCCAACATATGTATGAGCCAGTTTTATACATTCTTGCTATCTGTACTGGTGCTTTGTACCATCTATGAATCATTTTCATGTAGTTTTCTTTCAATAAAGAATAATCTGTAAATTTAAATTCGTTTTCTACAATCTTTCCCAATCTTCAAACAACATATTATGACCTGTAACTTGTGCCCATTTGATCATGACTGATTTCACCTCCTCATCTTTTGTCTCCCATTCTAGCAGAATACTATATGCACCCTTAAGCAGCTTTACCTTCCCTGCCACAACTTCCTTTTGAAATCTAGATATCGTATAACTAAATCCTTCCTTATAGTCTTCTTTGTATATCTCGTGTTGTTGCCAATAGTGTAACCAGCTCTGAAAATGGTCTTTTATTTCCTTGTAATCTCTTAATTTCCATTTTCCTTCTTGGTCCTTTAATAAATCAGCATACATGAGCCACTTTCCTTTTTTACTGAGTGGCTTGAGCAATAAAGCTTCATGTGGTGAAAGCCACCAAGGAGTCTTCTGTTCTAATAAGTCTTTATATCTCTCCCATACACTCATTAGTGATTTCATAATTATATGGTTATAAAAACTTTTATGTATTTTCTCTTTCCCATACCTTAAATATGCATGCCATCCAAATCTGTTGTCATGTCCTTCCAGATCTAATGCTTCTTGCTTTTCCAACTTTATCCAGTCCCTGATCCATACCAGGCATGCAGCCTCATAGTATAATTTAAGGTCTGGGAGGGCAAAACAACCTCGTTCTTTTGTATCTGTAACTGCTCCTCCTCAGCCATCGGGGTTGGGTCTGCTCTGCTCCTCCTCCTGCTTCCTTGGTCTCCCTGCTTGCCTACCCCCCTCACTTGTCATACCACCTGCTCACCTTCTATCTCTTGCAACTCCATCCACCAGCCTGTCCTTTCTTCCCTCTGAGCCGTGCTTGGCACTCTGCTCACACTTATAATAATGCCAACAGCTAACTAGAGATGAAGAACTGCACAGCTGCTCTGCCACCAGTGTCATGGCCCAAGAGTTGGCTTCACCTACTGAGCAGCAGCCTAAAGGAGCAGAAAGTGAAGTGACTCCACCTGCTGCTGATCTGCCTTCTTGCTCCTGATGAGAACCAGCAGGCTCCAGCTTTCTTAAGCAGGGTTTCCAGCCTCAGTCAGTTACTGGAAACAACTTTTGTCATTCCTGACCAGACCTTGCTGCTTCTTGTTTCTCGTGACCTTTGACCCTTGGCTTTCTTGACCCCCAGATTGTCTGACTACATGAACTGAGATCCTTGTGACCTTAGGTCTGGACTGGACCTTTTATGCGGACTCTGCCTCCAGGCAAGCATCCCCCTGAGACTTAACTGGTTGTCTGGCTTCTCCCTCCACTGAGCTCCGCCATGGCTGGCAGCCCAGGACAATGACAAGCAGCTGGATTCCTCCCCTGAGGCACTGAGAGGAGCCTGCATGCCTTGCCAAGCAGCCCACGGAGTACATGGCACTCCGAGCAAGGCATGATTTTGGGGGAACCTCCTAGCCCTGTGGCAGGAGTCAACCTGACAAACATCTCTGTACATTCCTGCTTCTGTGATGGCAACCCAACACTAGGGTCTCAAGCAGTAACAGAAAAACTCATGAAGATTTCAATGTTCATTCACAAAGATACAGTTAGCGTAGCATTCTATCGAATGCCACTAAATAGAGAGCTGCCTTGTGGATTTCACAAACAAGCATGTAGGATGACACTCTGATAGCCAATGCTCTTTTTTAGTTTGACATGTCTTCTTTGCACATTGCTCTTTTTGTAGCAATGTTTCATTTTATATTTACTAATACAATTCTTAGTGGCAGCATTATTAGTAGTGGCAGCAATAGTTGGGCAGCACTAGTCAAAACTAGACAAGCCACCCCTATGTGCAGTGATGTCCTTACCTGAGTGAGGGCTCTGTGCCATTGAATTCTGTTATCGTAAATGGTGAGCTCTTTTCCAGTAGGGGCTTGAGGATCCAGCCTTCCGACTTTGACCCTGACATAGGAATTATTTGGGAAAGTGACCAGGTTTGTAATATCAAATCCAGCTGCTAATTCTCCATGTGCATCGAATGTAATTTCATCCCCAGCACTGTTGTTGAATGAGAGCCTCTGCAGGAATGAGTGCAGCTAGGTGGAAAGAGAATCAAAAGTTCTATATGGTCTTGTAATAGCCTTACTAAGACAATTCAATAGTTTTCATGGAAAAATTTAAGTTCTTTTCCTCCAGGAATTCACCACTTCAGTTCCCAAATTTCAGCAGGGAAATCATGAATCAGTGTAAACTCCACAGTCAGGGGATACTTTTCAGAGCAGCCTTTGTTAAGATTCAATATATCAAAGGAATTTGAGATGATGGCCACGAAAAGGGCCAGGAGCTCTTTTTGAGCAGTCTTGTGTGAGTATATGTTCCTGGGTAGTAGGGATTATTTAGGACACACAGTAGAGCAGTGTACAATTGTTTCCCCATATGAAAGTCCTCAACTCTAAAGGGAATATGTTCTAGGTGGACATGTGAAGGGGCTCCCACAGCAATCAATGGCAGACGGGCTACAACCTTTGCCACACCTCAAGATGTACTGGACTCTTCCACTAGCCATCACATATCCAACACAAGTGGATGGCATCAGCTCTTGGCTACAGCATGTCACACCACTGTGCTCTACACAGGACATAAGAATTGAGAGGGGCTTTATTGAAGATATACAAAATGTCCCTAGAATTCATGTTCTGCTATAAGAAAGGCCGCCTGCCACTGAAAAATAATCTTTACTTTGATGGAGGTCAGGCAGGGTAAGTTCAAGCAAATATTTTCTAAAATCATAGGATCATATAATTTTAGAGTTGGAAGGGATCACAATAAAATTAGTTAATGTTCATTTTGTTATATTAAGATTTATTATTTTATTTATTATAAAAAAATCACAACTCATATCGTACATCAATGGGCTTCACAACACTAAGCAGGTTATAAAGTAAAGACTTTGTAACAGGAAACACTACCTGCCAAGGCTCTACATTCTGAGGAAAGAGTCTGTTTCCATCCATTGTCCTTTTGCAGATGGCTTCAGATGAGCACCTAATATGTAAGGCATGTGCCAGAGCATAGACAGCATTATAGATACTGTAGCTGTGGCCGGTCATGCTCATTTCAAAAAATGGTGCAGGGAGGCTCTCCAGCATCTCCTCTCCAGTACATGTACCCAAAATGCCTGCCATTGCAGTGGTGTTTGAAAGTGTACAAACAAATGCTTGTTGCCAGAAATCCTTGATAAAACCATATGCATCTTGTCCAGAAGGCTTTACACCCTGCAGAAAGTCTGAGAAGTCTCGAATCTCCTTGGAGTGAATTGTAATGGAGATAGCACCTTGGAGCATTTGTATATTAGGGTCAATCAGTTTTCCTACAATATTTGATATGAAATCTATTTGGGCTGCTGTAATCCATACTTTCCCTTCAAGTTCATTCCTCGCAGATTGATGAAGAATTAGCTGAATCATATTCCTTGCAATAAAAACAGATGTAAGCCATATAATAGATGTACTTTCTCCATATATAACAACTGCATTTGCTTTGCTTTGTGAGAAAAGCTTTGATTTATCCACTATATCAAACATTTTACCACTGAATTGCAGATAGTATTCCGTTCTTTCTGTGAATGCTGAGCAGATTTGATTCTTGAAGAGCATTGGTTCAATGGTCTTCAAGAATTGTTCTCCAGCTTCATTAGCTGGAGTGATGAGCCCAACCCATTTCCATCTGAAATGCAGAAGTAACTGGATAATTCCCTTGTACTGAATATCTTCATTGGGGACCATGCGATAAAAGGAAGCGAATTTGATGTGATCATTTATCGCCGGTTCAAATGAACCATAGGATATCTGAAAAAGAAAAAAGCCCAACTTTTCCATGTGGAAACAAGAATTCACAACACACTCATTTATCTAATATAAACCCTATGGATTCCATCTTTTCTAATCTTAGAGAAAGGGCCACCCTCCCATTTACCTAGAAAAACACACAAAACAATCAATCTTGCTCATTTATTTATGTATATATTGATTCCTATTATTGAGGAGTCATAACAGTACACATGGATTGTGTCAAAGTCTGGAGAGCATTTATCCCTGCTCGTTTCCACATACTGCTTGGATAAATCAACAAAACTTGATTGTGGAAATGGAGGGAGACAAACCATTGATCATGTCGTTTTGGTCTATAACCTTTAAAGCAGTTGTGGAGAGACTTGGATGGTTTATGTACTAAGAACTCTCTTGGGAGTTCTCCTATAGGTTTCTTGAATATAATATGTTTTATTCTTCTGTGATCAACAATAAACCATTACTGTATATATAATGAAAATAAAATGCCAGCAAAAATTAAGGCAACTAAAATGAAGTTCAGAAAAACACACAAGAAAGGTGCTTTTCATTAGCCTCTGAAAGAGGACAGTGCTGAATAACATCACACTTCCACAAGGTGGGAATTTCATGATTCCTAGGGAGAGGGCCATTCTTGTCTTGAGTTATTTATGACTGTGCAAGCGATTATCAACAGCATGAATTTGGATTGGTACTTTTCAGACAGCTAGGACAATGCTTGCAGAATTGAAATAATGTGAGCCCAAACCTCCACTAAATATATTAAACTCACATCTTTGGGAACATGGCTCTCTCATAAAAGTTGGTTTATGCACATACTAACGTCCTCAAATATATCGATATATTGCAACCATTTTCCTTTTTCGACCTGATACTTATGAATCAACAGCTTCCAGTAGAAGGAGTGTAGAGTGAACTACGGAATGACATATCTATTTTATGTACCTGTGGAATCTTGTAAAGACCTAAGACATCTGCCATGGATGAGGAGGTGTGAGAGCTAAGTCCCCCAATGACTCCTACTACTTTTTTCTGAATTCCACATATGTAGTTGGGGACAAAATGATATGATTTAAAGAGCAGATGCAGAGTGTTTTGATAGGTCATCCTTGAATCAAAATAGGTATCATAGATGTGGAATCCAAGCGTGGCATTGGGCAAGATCTTGGGATTCTCATTGATCTCATCAACAGCAAACACCAAGGCGAGGATGTGTTGGTAGAACTTTCTCATCACCCTACAAATAAAGTGTGTTACTATTTTATGGGGAATAAAACAGTGCACAACATAGAGATGTGAGAGATTCAACTGTCCCTGTTAAATATTCTTGTAAATATTCGAATTGCTTTATGCTTTTAGAGTTAATGTTTGGAGTTCTCATCCATCCAAGTCAGATTTTTATCACTAGAAAGAAGAACTGTGCCACATGGCTATGCTACAGTTATTGAAATCAGTTCAATATCCCTTTGTCAGTACGCAGCTGTCCCTAGCAATTGAAATGCTATGAAAATTAAATAAAGGAATTGGCAGCTGCCATTTAGAATATGAAGAATGTCACTGATAAGCTAGCAGTGATGATGGTAAAAGGGCTCTCCTCCCATTATTACTAAGCGTATTTAAAATGTAACCCTGAATGTTTGCAATGTACTTTAGACATGAGTTCCATTTTGTACCATCCTTCACTACAGCTGCTGAACCTGGGCTTCATAGCCCTCCTCTCTCCCCTTGCATACTCACAAAAGTGCCTAAGTTGTAGGTGACCCAGAAAATGGAGATTTGAACCCAAATATCCCCAATGAAAGGTTGCCATGATATATTACTGTGGGCAGGAGGATCAATGGCTAGAGAGCAAGTGCTGGTCATCTGAAACTGCATCAGCTCAAACACAGTTGAAGTTTCATATCTTCATCTTTACCAGCACTGTGTCCACAACCAGCTATCTGGAAGAGCTTCTCAGTGTTGAATATTCTTTTGTCATCTGGCCAAGAGAGCATTTCTCTTATAACGTTAGCAGCCTGCTGCTACGTCTTTGGAAGCACTTTAGAGATGGAATCAGTCTCAGACAGAATTGCATGATACGATTGGAGCCTGTCAAATGGTATGCAGTGCACTCTCTGTTCCATTTTTGCTGGATCAGTTTTGATTATTGTGGCCAGAGGATGTAGTGAATGCGCTTGAAGAAATGAAGTTGTCAAACTGACCCCTTGACCCTTGGCTGTCTTGGCTTTTTAAATGGAGCTTTATAGGAGTGACTGGCAGTGGCAGACTTGAGTACTATGACGCCCTTAGCGAGGATGAAAATTTGCACCCACGTAGATCTTGCATTGCCTTCCCTTAGGAAGGAGTCACAAGGCTCTGGCAGGGTCCTAGAGTCCTTCCACCTAGTTCCCAAAGCTGAAAAAATTGCTAACTAGGCTTTATGAAGGAGGCAGGAGGACTCCAGAACCTTGTCAGATGCTAATGGCCCTCTCCTCAATCCCAGTGCCTGGCTTACATGGCTTTGAGGCAGTGCTCCCATGGCTCTGTCTCCAATATGTGTACACTGCTCGCACAACCCTAATTCTGCCTCTTTGGCTGGGGAAGTTCATCTATGCTTCACTGGAGGATGGAGAATTACCATCCAACTTGAAGCAGGTTATGGTGTATCTCCTCTTTACTCTGAACCAATAATAAAATATTCTTATAAATTCTTACGACTTTTTTAAAAAAATAAATAAATAATATTTTCATAGCATTTTTTCCAAAGCAAAAGTATTTTCTAGACAGATCTAAAAGTATAAAGCATAAAGGAGATAATCTTAAGGTCCATTTACTTACACTGGATTGTCAACATAGTCGTGAGATGGGTGTTGATGGAAGGAAATGCTGGAGAATATGTAATACATATAAGACAATATCCCGCCAATGATAAGGTCACCTGGTTCATACCACTCATGTGGAATATGTACATGATTATTTCTGCTGCAAACAACAGTGTGCACTTGGGGCACCATATTGGGAAGCAGCAGGAGAAACAGCAGCAACAACATTCTCATCACAAATCTCCTTCTACACATGGACTCTCTACAGTATTGTTACTATCATCAGCCTGACTTCAACAGGATGTATTTGATGACAGCTGACTTTGGAAATCAAGTTCTTAAAGGGGCAGGTATCCACTTTTTGTTTAACTTTATCACTGTTTCTAAAAAAATGAATTGAATGTGAATTAATTGAGAGTGATTTTAAACCTGACCTATACAATGATAGAGGGAAACTGACTGAAATAACAGAGCCTGGCCTCCTCTCTCCTGCCTTACCATAGTTGTCAACGGAAGACTGGGGAGCTTTTAATCATTTCTGATTTAGTTTTTGAATCTTTATTTTTCATTATGCCTTCTGGTGCTTTGCCAGGTGAATTGATTATAGTAATCTTAATAATTACAGGTCAGATAACCTTTTTTTGTTTTTGACTCTATAGTGCATCAGAAATGATTTCCGAAGTAAACATATCTGTCACATCACACAATCCTAGATTAGGAAGAGATTTCTAAGGTCATCAAGTATTATCCGCTTGCTAATGCAGGACATCCATAACTACAAACAAAAATAAAAACACCCCACCTGTAGGCAGGCATCCATCTTTTCCCTAAAATTTCCTCTATCAAAATGTGTTTAGAGGGGAGCCAACTGCATCCTTTCCCCATTTGTCTAATTTCCTCCTGGCCCTTACACTCGCTGTCATATGTAACATCGATTACACTTACAGAATCTTGGGAACAATGGTGGAAAGGGTCCAAACCATATCAGGATATAGAGTCCCTGGAGAACACAGCCGAACTGCTTTTGAAAGAGCACATATATACAGTTTGAAGCAGAGTGGCATGCTAAGGAACAACTGTGCCATCCATCTTTTACTCTTGTAAGAAGTAGTAATTCTGAAGACTAGGTGGTCTATCACTGTCAGGCAGTGATAGGCAGTATTTTTCCCTCCAGATGTTTCTGGATTACAGCTTTCATCATCCATGATAATAATAGCCAATTGTAAACTGATGTGAGCTGTAGTCCAGCAACATCTGGAGGGCAACAGATTGGGTATCCTTGGTGTAAGGAAGGTTTGGGCTGTTGAAAAAATGCCTCATGTCTGGTGTCATGCTGAACTGTCAGGGCTTTGTTTGGATTTGGATTTGATATCCTGCTTTATCACTACCCGAAAGCAGCTAACATTCTCCTTTCCCTTCCTCCCCCACCACAAACACTCTGTGAGGTGAGTGGGGCTGAGAGACTTCAAAGAAGTTTGACTAGCCCAAGGTCACCCAGCAGCTGCATGTGGAGGTGTGGGGTTCCAACCCTGTTCACTAGATTATGAGACTACCGCTCTTAACCATTACATCACACTGGCTCTCTTTGTCAAGTATTTGAGCCCTCTGAACCTGAAGCAGTGTCCATGGGAAGGTGAGTCACTTCCTGACACTCTTTCCAGCCCCATGTCATTGCAGGTATCAGATTACAGAAGTGCAGAAGTCCCAGGTTTTCCTTGGAGTTTGAAGATTATTATTATTATTTTATGTAAGGCAGGTATAGAAACATTGACTGTGAAGAGATCTTTTAAGAAATAATTTTATTTTAAAACAGTTGAATAGTTAGACCAAAGAACAAACAAATATAGAAATACCCTTCCCACTTAACAGTGACTAGATTTGTTCTTTAAAGGAAACCGACTCTGCCTCACAGTGCTACTTATCTATACCTTATTTCTCAGCCTTTGTGCAAATAGTAGAGTTCTGTTTAGGTTGTTACGAAAAAGGAGCAATGCAGAAGCGAGCTCCGGGTGGCTCGAATGGTAAACAGGAAACTGATGTTATTGGATTGTACCGTGGGAACCAGGGACAGTCTGTTCAGTGCTCCGAGCGCCGGATGTTAGCTCAGAGTGTCACATGACCCTGTACTGGAAGTACATGGGTGGAGTGATTCTCTCTCTGCAGTTGTGAATCAGAGTGTACAGACATGTTTTCTCTGTACTGCTGAACGACAGGAATAAAGACATGTAGATATATTTCTGTCTGTCTCATTCCCCCCCCCTGGTTATGGGAGGGGGAGGAGTGGTGTGTTCTTTTCACGTTTGAAAAGGATCGCCGAAGAGACCTCCCTTGATCTTGCCAGGAACGCTGGCAGGGGAGGTCAACAAGGATTCAAGCCGGGCACCTGGAGGGTGGCCAAATTCCTCAGAGCTAAGCTGGCTCTGCTGGCTTGAAAACCGACATAGGTTCCCATTAGTTCAAATGATAGCTGACCCTCTTTTGTATTTTCATCCAATGGTAGGAAGAGTTTCAAAGAAATAATAATTATGGAAATATAAAAAATTATGAGATGAGCAGAGAAAGGAAGGTCGTAGCACTCTATCATCTCAGATCTTAGATGGCACAAAGCCATGGGGAAGACATACCTGAGGAGCAGATAGGTCTCAGACTACACACAATTTCCCCAGGCTAGTGCCTGCCTCCACGTCTTGCCTGATATTCCTTCCCAACAGCCACAGATCATACAACCCAAACTGCCCAAATTCTTCCATAATTTGAATGGAGACTTGGTTGAGTCTAGTGCATGGCCCTGATAGATTGAGCAATGCTCTTGCACAACATAAGGCAGCTTACACTGTTCCCTTTCCCCTTTTCTCTATCTGCAGTTTCCAACACACCCCAACATCTGCTCAGGAGTTTCAGAACCTATTGGGAAAGTGGATGCTGGAAAAGTTGAGTAAGGGATTCAGATTGCTGGATATGTTGGATTTGATCCATAGTTTCATTCATATACATAGTCCCAACTCATTCCCACCTCATATGTAACTTTGCTGGATACCAAGAACATAAATGATAAGGCAAGATCTTCTGTTATTTTCATCCCACATCTGACGCTGGCCAGAAAGGTCGTAGAGCCTAATTCCCAGCATAAACTACAATCTCTTCTGTCATTTATACGTTGCTCCATATCAGCTGTTCTCTATTAATCAGTTCAGGCCTTATCATAATAATGTAGTATTAAGGGAAAACAGGCAAGCCAGCAAGCCAGTACTGGAAGCCAAGATGGAGAAAATCTCCACAGCCACTATGTATTTTCTTCTGGTGCTCAGAGGTGCTATGGATATCATCCATAGTTTTTCCCCAGTTCATTTACACGTCATATGCAACTACACTAGATATCAAGAATATAAATGATAAGACAATCTCTTCTGTAATTTTCATCATTTCAGGTAAATTCATTTCTTGAAAAAACCACAGGGAAATTACCATGCCAACTAGTCTAGAGTGTAAATACAGAAATGACAAACTATTCTGTTATTTACATCTTTCTCCGTATCAGCTGCTCTCTGTTATTCAGCTCAGGCCTCACCACAATAATGTAGCATTTAGGGGAAAAGATGCAACCCAGCAGCCCAGCACTGGAAGCCAAGATGGAGAAGATCTCCACAGCCACCATGTATTTTCCTCTGGTGCTCAAGTATGTGGGAATAAAGGAGAACCAAACACTGCAGAAGACCAGCATGCTGAAGGTGATGAACTTGGCTTCATTGAAGCTGTCAGGCAACTTCCTGGCTAAGAAGGCCACAGTGAAGCTGATAATGGCCAGGAAGCCCATGTAGCCTAAAACACCATAGAACATGACAACTGACCCCTCATTACATAAGAATATAATTTCTTCACTGCTTGAATGCATGTCCACATCTGGGAATGGGGCAGAAGTTGCCAACCAGAAGACACAGAGTCCCACTTGAACAATGGAGCCGGAAAGGACAATGGAATAAGCCAGTTTTTTCCCTACCCACTTCCTGATTCTGGAATCTGGCTTTGTAGCCATGAATGCCAAAACCACTGAAATAGTCTTGGCCAAGATGCTGGAGAGGGCCACAGAGAAGACAATGCCAAAAGCCGTTTGTCGGAGTGGGCAGGTTGCCTTATTAGGCATTCCAATGAACATCAAGGAGCACAGGAAACACAAGAGGAGGGAGATGAGGAGAATGTAAGTGAGGCTTCTGTTGTTGGCTTTGACAATGGCAGTGTCCCGGTGCTTAATGAAAATGCCAAGTACCATAGCAGTGATCAGAGAGAATAAAAGCACAGAAAAAGTTGAAACCATGGCCAAAGTTTCACCAAAGCCTAGGACGTTTGGTTTCTTGGGAATGCACTCATTCTGCTCTTCATTTGGATATTGATCCGGAGGACATCTGGCACAGGTTTCCAACCCTGAAAAAAGGTTGCATGACAATTGGAAACAAACCAGAATATGCTTAAGAGTGTGTTTTGTTTTTTTAAAAAATCAGGAGACCCCTTACCATAGTGTTTCCACGAGGAAAAGTTTCAAAACTTCTAGTTCAAATGCTTGTGCCCTTGATGCTTTGAAAATAAAGTTAAGCATGGAATTTGACATTTCCTATATGGAGAAACTATTCTTTCAGTGGTCCTCCTCCATTTTCTTAGAACCACAGATACTTCATAATGAAATCAGAGAAATATTATAGCTGAAATCTTGGAAGCTAAAAGGGTGATTTTTAAAGGATTTTAACACTGTCCCCAAAGAGCCTTGGTCTCAGAGAAAAAAACCCCACTTCTATTCCATACACCCTTCCCCAAAACTTTAGTTGTCTTCCAGGACAAAATCTATGTACAGTGGTACCTCGGGTTAAGAAAATATTTCATTCTGGAGGTCCATTCTTAACCTGAAACTGTTCTTAACCTGAGGCACCACTTTAGCTAATGGGGCCTCGCACTGCCTCCACGCTGCCGCCACGCGATTTCTGTTTTCATCCTGAAGCAAAGTTCTTAACCTGAGGTACTATTTTTGGGTTAGCAGAGTCTGTAACCTGAAGCGGTACCACTGTATGAAATTTATGTCTTCTTGCATCAAAACAGACTTGAAGTGAAGCTACACTAGTGGTTTATAATGTTAAAACGCATTATTAAAATGTGACACCACAGCAGTGAGCCACCAGCAATGGGAAACTGCATTAAACATTATGGAACATTATATTTAATAACGTTTAAAAGATGAATGTAGACACAGTGATGGAAAATCTTTACGTTACAGATAATGTCACATTCTGATGGTTTACTCCCTAGAAGGTTAAGACAATTTCTTCATAGTGGCATCTTTTACTGAGACTGAAGGGAAATTATTCTACTATCTTTAATAAACAATATAAATTGAGGCCATACAGAGCAAACCCCATTGCCAATTTGTTCATAATTTACTAAAATAACTTGTACATGCTAATATGGCATCTCTCACCCTTCTCATTTGAGAACATCCCATGAGGACACGGATTACAAGCATAACAACAGAACTTCTTCCCCTCCTTCTTTTTCTTCTCATAACCAGGACGGCAGTTGGCATTACATAAGGAAAGGGGTGGCACCTATCCAAAGGGACACAAAGGGGTTAATATTAAGAAAATGTTTTAGGGGATTCGTATAACATCAGGTGATCTATCCGTAAATAGGAGGGCCAGAAATGTTAACTGTAGGATCCATATGTACCCAGTTGCCACATACCTTGGGAGGAAAAAGGTACAGCTCTTCTTTTTAAAAAATAATAATATTTTGACTATTTTCACATAACAGATTATTCCATCAATTGTATTTTCCCCAATTTCCCCCATCTCCCCCACATACCCCCTCCCTCCCCCCACGACTTCCCTCAGTTCCTCTTCCTGATTTGTTAACACATATTATTCTCTGCATGTTATAAAAATGTAAAAATCTCTAAATTATCCATCTATTATATTAACAAACAAATTTGTGTTCGTTTATTCAAAACCTGCCAAGGAGTCCATTTCATTTAGTTGTTTCTTTAAGTACTTTGTAAAAGGTTCCCATTCTTCTTTAAATCACAGTTGTCCTTATTGTGCAGTTTCTGCGTAAACTTTGCCAGTTCCGCATAGTCCATCAATTACTCTTGCCACTGTTCTTTTGTCTGGGTTTCTTCATGCTTCCATCCTTGTGCTATTAAGACTCTTGCTGCCGTTGTTGTATACATAAATATGTTCTTCACTTTCCTTGGCAGATCTTTTCCCAGAACCCCTAACAAAAATGCTTCTTGCTTTTTTGTTGTATTTTTTTAAAAAATGTTAGTTTAAACATTTTCTTCAACTCATTATATATCATTTCCCAAAATTTTTAAATTTCTCTACAATGCCACCACATATGATAGAAAGTCCCTTCTTTTTCTGACGTTTCCAACATATGTTTGAGCCAGTTTTATACATTCTTGCTATCTGTACTGGTGCTATGTACCATCTATGAATCATTTTCATGTAGTTTTCTTTCAATAAAGAATAATCTGTAAATTTTAAAGTAGTTTTCCACAATCTTTTCCAATCTTCAAACAATATATTATGACCTATAACTTGTGCCCATTGGATCATGGCTGATTTCACCTCCTCATCTTTTGTCTCCCATTCTACCCTTGTCTCCCATTCTACCCTTAAGCAGCTTTACCTTCCCTGCCACAACTTCCTTTTGAAATCTAGATTTCGTATAACTAAATCCATTCTTTTTGTCTTCTTTGTATATCTCGTGTAGTTGCCAATAGTGTAACCAGCTCTGAAAATGGTCTTTTATTTCCTTGTAATCTCTTAATTTCCATTTTCCTTCTTGGTCCTTTAATAAATCAGCATACATGAGCCACTTTCCTTTTTTACTGAGTCGCTTGAGCAATAAAGCTTCATTTGGTGAAAGCCACCAAGGAGTCTTCTGTTCTAATAAGTTTTTATATCTCTCCCATACTCTCATTAGTGATTTCGTAATTATATGGTTATAAAAACCTTTATGTATTTTCCCTTTCCCATACCTTAAATATGCGTGCCATCCAAATCTGTTGTCATGTCCTTCCAGATCTAATGCTTCTTGCTTTTTCAACTTTATCCAGTTCCTGATACATACCAGGCATGCAGCCTCATAGTATAATTTAAGGTCTGGGAGGGCAAAACAACCTCGTTCTTTTGTATCTGTAACTGCTCCTCCTCAGCCATCGGGGTTGGGTCTGCTCTGCTCCTCCTCCTGCCTTCCTTGGTCTCCCAGCCTGCCTACCCCCCTCGCTTGTCATACCACCTGACCACCTTCTATCTCTTGCAACTCCATCCACCAGCCTGTCCTTTCTTCCCTCCGAGCCGTGCTTGGCACTCGGCTCACACTTATAATAATGCCAACAGCTAACTAGAGATGAAGAACTGCACAGCTGCTCTGCCACCAGTGCCATTGTCCAAGAGTTGGCTTCAACTACTGAGCAGCAGCCTAAAGGAGCAGAAAGCGAAGAAACTCCAACTGCTGCTGATCTGCCTTCTTGCTCCTGATGAGAACCAGCAGGCTCCAGCTTTCTTAAGCAGGGTTTCCAGCCTCAGTCAGTTACTGGAAACAACTTTTGTCATTCCTGACCAGACCTTGCTGCTTCTTGTTTCTCGTGACCTTTGACTCCAGATTGTTTGACTACATGAACTGAGATACTTGTGACCTTAGGCCTGGACTGGACATTTTATGCAGACCCTGCCTCCAGGCAAGCACCCCCCTGAGACTTAACTTGTTCTCTGGCTTCTCCCTCCACTGAGCTCTGCAATGGCTGGCAGCACAGGACAAAGACAAGCAGCTGGATTCCTCCCCTGAGGCACTGAGAGGAGCCTGCATACCTTGCCCAGCAGCCCACGGAGTACATGGATGGGCAGCTGGGCTCCATGGCACTCCGAGCAAGGCATGATTTTGGGGGAACCTCCAAGGCTTGTGGCAGGAGTCAACCTGACAAACATCTCTGTACATTCCTCCTTCTATGATGGCAACCCAACACTAGGGTCTCAAGCAGTAACAGAAAAACTCATGAAGATTTCAATGTTCATTCACAAAGATACAGTTAGCGTAGCATTCTATCGAATGCCACTAAATAGAAAGCTGCCTTGTGGATTTCACAAACAAGCATGTAGGATGACACTCTGATCGCCAATGCTCTTTCTTAGTTTGAAATGTCTTCTTTGCACATTGCTCTTTTTGTAGCAATGGTTCATTTTATATTTACTAATACAATTCTTAGTGGCAGCATTATTAGTAGTGGCAGCAATAGTTGGGCAGCACTAGTCAAAACTAGACAAGCCACCCCTGTGTGCAGTGATGTCCTTACCTGAATGAAGGCTCTGTGCCATTGAATTCTGTTATCGTAAATGGTGAGCTCTTTTCCAGGAGGGGCCTGAGGATCCAGCCTTCCCACTTTGACCCTGACATAGGAATTATTTGGGAAAGTGACCAGGTTTGTAATATCAAATCCAGCTGCTAATTCTCCATGTGCATCGAATGTAATTTCATCCCCAGCACTGTTGTTGAATGAGAGCCTCTGCAGGAATGAGTGCAGCTAGGTGGAAAGAAAATCAAAAGTTCTATATGGTCTTGTAATAGCCTTACTAAGACAATTCAATAGTTTTCATGGAAAAAATTAAGTTCTTCTCCTCCAGGAGTTCACCACTTCAGTTCCCAATGGAGGGGACCCAAATTTCAGCAGGGAACTCATGAATCAGTGTAAACTCAAGAGTCAGGAGATACATTTCAGAGCAGCCTTTGTTAAGATTCAATAGATAAAAGGAATTTGAGATGATGGGCACGAAAAGGGCCAGGAGCTCTTTTTGAGCAGTCTTGTGTGAGTATATGTTCCTGGGTAGTAGGAATTATTTAGGACACACAGTAGAGCAGTGTACAATTGTTTCCCCATATGAAAGTCCTCAACTCAAAAGGGAATATGTTCTAGGTGGACTTGTGAAGGGGCTCCCACAGCAATCAATGGCAGACTGGCTACAACCTTTGCCACACCTCAAGATGTACTGGACTCTTCCACTAGCCATCACATATCCAACACAAGTGGAGGGCATCAGCTCTTGGCTACAGCATGTCACACCACTGTGCTCTACACAGGACATAAGAATTGAGAGGTGCTTTATTGAAGATATACAAAATGTCCCTAGAATTCATGTTCTGCTATAAGAAAGGCCGCCTGCCACTGAAAAATAATCTTTACTTTGATGGAGGTCAGGCAGGGTAAGTTCAAGCAAATATTTTCTAAAATCATAGGATCATATAATTTTAGAGTTGGAAGGGATCACAATAAAATTAGTTAATGTTCATTTTGTTATATTAAGATTTATTATTTTACTTATTATAAAAAAATCACAACTCATATCGTACATCAATGGGCTTCACAACACTAAGCAGGTTATAAAGTAAAGACTTTGTAACAGGAAACACTACCTGCCAAGGCTCTACATTCTGAGGAAAGAGTCTGTCTCCACCCTTTATCCTTTTGCGGATGGCTTCAGATGAGCACCTAATATGTAAGGCATGTGCCAGAGCATAGACAGCATTATAGATACTGTAGCTGTGGCCGGTCATGCTCATTTCAAAAAATGGTGCAGGAAGGCTCTCCAGCATCTCCTCTCCAGTACATGTACCCATAATGAGTGCTAATGCAGAGGAGTTTGAAACTGAACAAAGAAATGATTGTTCCCAGAAATCCTTAATGAAACCATCTGCATCTTGTCCAGAAGGCTTTACACTGTGCAGAAAGTCTGAGAAGTCTTGAATCTCCTTGGAGTGAATTGTAATGGATATAGCACCTTGGAGCATTTGTATATTAGGGTCAATCAGTTTTCCTACAATATTTGATATGAAATCTATTTGGGCTGCTGTAATCCATACTTTCCCTTCAAGTTCGTTCCTCACAGATTGAGGAAGAGTTAGCTGAATGATATTCCTTGCAATAAAAACAGATGTAAGCCATATAATAGACGTACTTTCTCCATATATAACAATCGCATTTGCTTTGCTTTTCATGAAAGCTGGTAAGGAAAGCTTTGATTGATCCACCATATCAAATATTTTACCACTGAATTGCACGTAGTATCCCGTTCTTTCTGTGAATGCTGAACAGATTTCATTCTTGAAGAGCAATGGTTCAATGGTCTTCAAGAATTGTTCTCCAGCTTCATTAGCTGGAGTGATGAGCCCAACCCATTTCCATCTGAAATGCAGAAGTAACTGGATAATTCCCTTGTACTGAAGATCTTCATTGGGGACCATACGATAAAAGGAAGCGAATTTGATGTGATCATTTATGGCCGGTTCAAATGAACCATAGGATATCTGAAAAAGAAAAAAGCCCAACTTTTCCATGTGGAAACAAGAATTCACAACACACTCATTTATCTAATATAAACCCTATGGATTCCATCTTTTCTAATCTTAGAGAAAGGGCCACCCTCCCATTTACCTAGAAAAACACACAAAACAAACAATCTTGCTCATTTATTTATGTATATATTGATTCCTATTATTGAGGAGTCAAAGTCTGGAGAGCATTTATCCCTGCTCGTTTCCACATACTGCTTGGATAAATCAACAAAACTTGATTGTGGAAATGGAGGGAGACAAACCATTGATCATGTTGTTTTGGTCTATAACCTTTAAAGCGGTTGTGGAGAGACTTGGATGGTTTATATACTAAGAACTCTCTTGGGAGTTCTCCTATAGGTTTCTTGAATATAATATGTTTTATTCTTCTGTGATCAACAATAAACCATTACTGTATATATAATGAAAATAAAATGCCAGCAAAAATTAAGGCAACTAAAATGAAGTTCAGAAAAAAACACAAGAAAGGTGCTTTTCATTAGCCTCTGAAAGAGGACAGTGCTGAACAACATCACACTTCCACAAGGTGGGAATTTCATGATTCCTAGGGAGAGGGCCATTCTTGTCTTGAGTTATTTATGCCTGTGCAAGTGATTATCAACAGCATGAATTGGGATTGGTACTTTTCAGACAGCTAGGACAATGCTTGCAGAATTGAAATAATGTGAGCCCAATCCTCCACTAAATATATTAAACTCACATCTTTGGGAACATGGCTCTCTCATAAAAGTTGGTTTATGCACATACTAACGTCCTCAAATATATCGATATATTGCAACCATTTTCCTTTTTCGACTTGATACTTATGAATCAACAGCTTCCAATAGAAGGAGTGTAGAGTGAACTACCGAATGACATATCTATTTTATGTACCTGTGGAATCTTGTAAAGACCTAAGACATCTGCCATGGATGAGGAGGTGTGAGAGCTAAGTCCCCCAATGACTCCTACTACTTTTTTCTGAATTCCACATATGTAGTTGGGGACAAAATGATATGATTTAAAGAGCAGATGCAGAGTGTTTTGATAGGTCATCCTTGAATCAAAATAGGTATCATAGATGTGGAATCCAAGCGTGGCATTGGGCAAGATCTTGGGATTCTCATTGATCTCATCAACAGCAAACACCAAGGCGAGGATGTGTTGGTAGAACTTTCTCATCACCCTACAAATAAAGTGTGTTACTATTTTATGGGGAATAAAACAGTGCACAACATAGAGATGTGAGAGATTCAACTGTCCCTGTTAAATATTCTTGTAAATATTCAAATTGCTTTATGCTTTTAGAGTTAATGTTTGGAGTTCTCATCCATCCAAGTCAGATTTTTATCACTAGAAAGAAGAACTGTGCCACATGGCTATGTTACAGTTATTGAAATCAGTTCAATATCCCTTTGTCAGTACGCAGCTGTCCCTAGCAATTGAAATGCTATGAAATTAAATAAAGGAATTGGCAGCTGCCATTTTGAATATGAAGAATGTCCAGTGATGAGCTAGCAGTGATGATGGTAAAAGGGCTCTCCTCCCATTATTACTAAGCGTATTTAAAATGTATCCCTGATTGTTTGCAATGTACTTTAGACATGAGTTCCATTTTGTACCATCCTTCACTACAGCTGCTGAAGCTGGGCTTCATAGCCCTCCTCTCTCCCCTTGCATACTCACAAAAGTGCCTAAGTTGTAGGTGACCCAGAAAATGGAGATTTGAACCCAAATATCCCCAATGAAAGGTTGCCATGATATATTACTGTGGGCAGGAGGATCAATGGCTAGAGAGCAAGTGCTGGTGATCTGAAACTGCATCAGCTCAAACACAGTTGAAGTTTCATATCTTCATCTTTACCAGAACTGCGTCCACAACCAGCTATCTGGAAGAGCTTTTCAGTGTTGAATATTCTTTTGTCATCTGGCCAAGAGAGCATTTCTCTTATAACGTTAGCAGCCTGCTGCTACGTCTTTGGAAGCACTTTAGAGATGGAATCAGTCTCAGACAGAATTGCATGATACGATTGGAGCCTGTCAAATGGTATGCAGTGCACTCTCCGTTCCATTTTTGCTGGATCAGTTTTGATTATTGTGGCCAGAGGATGTAGTGAATGCGCTTGAAGAAATGAAGTTGTCAAACTGGCCCCTTGACCCTTGGCTGTCTTGGCTTTTTAAATGGAGCTTTATAGGAGTGACTGGCAGTGGCAGACTTGAGTACTATGACGCCCTTAGCGAGGATGAAAATTTGCACCCACGTAGACCTTGCATTGCCTTCCCTTAGGAAGGAGTCACAAGGCTCTGGCAGGGTCCTAGAGTCCTTCCACCTAGTTCCCAAAGCTGAAAAAATTGCTAACTAGGCTTTATGAAGGAGGCAGGAGGACTCCAGAACCTTGTCAGATGCTAATGGCCCTCTCCTCAATCCCAGTGCCTGGCTTACATGGCTTTGAGGCAGTGCTCCCATGGCTCTGTCTCCAATATGTGTACACTGCTCGCACAACCCTAATTCTGCCTCTTTGGCTGGGGAAGTTCATCTATGCTTCACTGGAGGATGGAGAACTACCATCCAACTTGAAGCAGGTTATGGTGTATCTCCTCTTTACTCTGAACCAATAATAAAATATTCTTATAAATTCTTACGACTTTTTTTAAAAAATAAATAAATAATATTTTTCATAGCATTTTTTCCAACGCAAAAGTACTTTCTAGACAGATCCAAATGTATAAAGCATAAAGGAAATAATCTTAAGGTCCATTTACTTACACTGGATTGTCAACATAGTTGTGAGATGGGTGTTGATGGAAGGAAATGCTGGAGAATATGTAATACATATAAGACAATATCCCGCCAATGATAAGGTCACCTGGTTCATACCACTCATGTGGAATATGCACAGGGTTATTTCTGCTGCAAACAACAGTGTGCACTTGGGGCACCATATTGGGAAGCAGCAGGAGAAACAGCAGCAACAACATTCTCATCACAAATCTCCTTCTACACATGGACTCTCTACAGTATTGTTACTATCATCAGCCTGACTTCAACAGGATGTATTTGATGACAGCTGACTTTGGAAATCAAGTTCTTAAAGGGGCAGGTATCCACTTTTTGTTTAACTTTATCACTGTTTCTAAAAAAATGAATTGAATGTGAATTTATTGAGAGTGATTTTAAACCTGACCTATACAATGATAGAGGGAAACTGACTGAAATAACAGAGCCTGGCCTCCTCTCTCTTCCCTTACCATAGCTGTCAACGGAACACTGGGGAGCTTTTAATCATTTCTGATTCAGTTTTTGAATCTTTATTTTTCATTATGCCTTCTGGTGCTTTGCCAGGTGAATTGATTATAATAATCTTAATAATTACAGGTCAGATAACCTTTTTTGTTTTTGACTCTATAGTGCATCAGAAATGATTTCCGAAGTAAACATATCTGTCACATCACACAATCCTAGATTAGGAAGAGATTTCTAAGGTCGTCAAGTATTATCCGCTTGCTAATGCAGGACATCCATAACTACAAACAAAAATAAAAACACCCCACCTGTAGGCAGGCATCCATCTTTTTCCTAAAATTTCCTCTATCAAAATGTGTTTAGAGGGGAGCCAACTGCATCCTTTCCCCATTTGTCTAATTTCCTCCTGGCCCTTACACTCGCTGTCATATGTAACATCGATTACACTTACAGAATCTTGGGAACAATGGTGGAAAGGGTCCAAACCATATCAGGATATAGAGTCCCTGGAGAACACAGCCGAACTGCTTTTGAAAGAGCACATATATACCGTTTGAAGCAGAGTGGCATGCTAAGGAACAACTGTGCCACCCATCTTTTACTCTTGTAAGAAGTAGTAATTCTGAAGACTAGGTGGTCTATCACTGTCAGGCAGTGATAGGCAGTATTTTTCCCTCCAGGTGTTTCTGGATTACAGCTTTCATCATCCATGATAATAATAGCCAATTGTAAACTGATGTGAGCTGTAGTCCAGCAACATCTGGAGGGCAACAGATTGGGTACCCTTGGTGTAAGGAAGGTTTGGGCTGTTGAAAAAATGCCTTGTGTCTGGTGTCATGCTGAACTGTCAGGGCTTTGTTTGGATTTGGATTTGATATCCCGCTTTATCACTATCTGAAGGTGTCTCAAAGCGGCTAACATTCTCCTTTCCCTTCCTCCCCCACAACAAACACTTTGTGAGGTGGGTGGGGCTGAGAGACTTCAAAGAAGTGGGACTAGCCCAAGGTCACCCAGCAGCTGCATGTGGAGGAGCGGAGATGCGAACCCAGTTCACTAGATTATGAGTCTACTGCTCTTAACCACTACATCACACTGGCTCTCTTTGTCAAGTATTTGAGCCCCCTGAGCCTGAAGCAGTGTCCATGTGAAGGTGAATTACTTCCTGACTCCTTTTCCAGCCCCATGTCATTGCAGGTATCAGATTACAGAAGTGCAGAAGTCCCAGTTTTTCCTTGGAGTTTGAAGATTTATTTTTTTTGTAAGGCAGTTATAGAAACATTGAATGTGAAGAGATCTTTTAAAAAAGAATTTTATTTTAAAACAGTTGAATAGTTAGACCAAAGAACAAACAAATATAGAAAAACACTTCCCACTTAACAGTGACTAGATTTGTTCTTTAAAGGAAACCGACTCTGCCTCACAGTGCTACTTATCTATACCTTATTTCTCAGCCTTTGTGCAAATAGTAGAGTTCTGTTTAGGTTCCCATTAGTTCAAATGATAGCTGACCCTCTTTTGTATTTTCATCCAATGGTAGGAAGAGTTTGAAAGAAATAATAATTATGGAAATATAAAAAATTATGAGATGAGCAGAGAAAGGGAAGGTCGTAGCTCTCTATCATCTTAGATCTTAGATGGCACAAAGCCATGGGGAAGACATACCTGAGGAGCAGATAGGTCTCAGACTACACACAATTTCCCCAGGCTAGTGCCTGCCTCCACGTCTTGCCTGATATTCCTTCCCAACAGCCCCAAGATCAAACAACCCAAACTGCCCAAATTCTTCCATAATTTGAATGGAGACTTGGTTGAGTCTAGTGCATGGCCCTAATAGATTGAGCAATGCTCTCACTCAACATAAGGCAGCTTACACTGTTCCCTTTTCCCTTTTCTCTATATGCAGTTTCCATTACACCCCAACATCTGCTCAGGGGTTTCAGAACCTATTGGGAAAGTGGATGCTGGGAAAGTAGAGTAAGGGATTTAGATTGTTGGATATGTTGGATTTGATCCATAGTTTCATTCATATACATAGTCCCAACTCATTTCCACCTCATATGTAACTTTGCTGGATCCCAAAAACATAAATGATAAGACAAGCTCTTCTGTTATTTTGACCCCCACATCTGACACTGGCCAGAAAGGTTATAGAGCCTAACTCCCAACATAAACTACAATCTCTTCTGTCATTTATACGTTGCTCCATATCAGCTGTTCTCTATTAATCAGTTCAGGCCTTATCATAATAATGTAGTATTAAGGGAAAACAGGCAAGCCAGCAAGCCAGTACTGGAAGCCAAGATGGAGAAAATCTCCACAGCCACTATGTATTTTCTTCTGGTGCTCAGAGGTGCTATGGATATCATCCATAGTTTTTCCCCAGTTCATTTACACGTCATATGCAACTACACTAGATATCAAGAATATAAATGATAAGACAATCTCTTCTGTAATTTTCATCATTTCAGGTAAATTCATTTCTTGAAAAAACCACAGGGAAATTACCATGCCAACTAGTCTAGAGTGTAAATACAGAAATGACAAACTATTCTGTTATTTACATCTTTCTCCTTATCAGCTGCTCTCTGTTATTCAGCTCAGGCCTCACCACAATAATGTAGCATTTAGGGGAAAAGATGCAACCCAGCAGCCCAGCACTGGAAGCCAAAATGGAGAAGATCTCCACAGCCACCATGTATTTTCCTCTGGTGCTCAAGTATGTAGGAATAAAGGAGAACCAAACACTGCAGAAGACCAGCATGCTGAAGGTGATGAACTTAGCTTCATTGAAGCTGTCCGGCAACTTCCGGGCTAAGAAGGCCACAGTGAAGCTGATAATGGCCAGGAAGCCCATGTAGCCTAAAACACCATAGAACATGACAACTGACCCCTCATTACATAAGAATATAATTTCTTCACTGCTTGAATGCATGTCCACATCTGGGAATGGGGGAGAGGTTGCCAACCAGGAGGCACAGATTCCTACTTGAATTACAGAGCAGGAAAGGACAATGGAGTAAGCCAGTTTTTTGCCTACCCACTTCCTGATTGTGGAATCTGGCTTGGTAGCCATGAATGCCAAAACCACTGAAATAGTCTTGGCCAAGATGCTAGAGAGGGCTACAGAGAAGACAATGCCAAAAGCCGTTTGTCGGAGTGGGCAGGTTGTCTTATGAGGCATTCCAATGAACATCAAGGAGCACAGGAAACACAAGAGGAGGGAGATGAGGAGAATGTAAGTGAGGCTTCTGTTATTGGCTTTGACGATGGCAGTGTCCCAGTGCTTAATGAAAATGCCAAGTACCATAGCTGTGATCAGAGAGAATAAAAGTGCAGAAAAAGCTGAAACCATGGCCAAAGTTTCACCAAAGCCTAGGACATTTGGTTTCTTTGGAATGCACTTGTTCTGCTCTTCATTTGGATATTGATCCGGAGGACATCTGGCACAGGTTTCCAACCCTGAAAAAAGGTTGCATGACAATTGGAAACAATCTGGAATATGCTTAAGAGTGTTTTTTCAAAAACTCAGGAGACCCCTTACCATTGTGTTCCCCAAGCAAAAGTTTCAAAACTTCTAGTTCAAATGCTTGTGCCCTAGATGCTTTGAAAATAAAGTTACGCATGAAATCTTACATTTCATATATGGGGAAACTATTATTTTGGTGGTCCTCCTCCATTTTCTTAGAACCACAAATACTTCAGAATGAAATCAGAGAAATATTATAGCTGAAATCTTGGAAGGAAGAGGGTTGATTTTTATAGGATTTTAACACTGTCCCCAAAGAGCCTTGGTCTTAGAGAAAAAACCGCCACTTCTATTCTATCCTCCCTTCCCCAAAACTTTATTGTTTTCTTCCAGGACAAAATGTATGTACAGTGGTACCTCGGGTTAAGAACTTATTTCATTCTGCAGGTCCATTCTTAACCTGAAACTGTTCTTAACCTGAGGCACCACTTTAGCTAATGGGCCCCCCCCACTGCCGCCACACCGCCACCATGTGATTTCTGTTCTCATCATGAAGCAACATTCTTAACCCGAGGTACTATTTCTGGATTAGCGGAGTCTGTAACCTGAAGCGTCTGTAACCCAAGCTACCACTGTATGAAATTTATGTCGTTGCATCAAAACAGATTTGAGGTGAAGCTACACTAGTGGTTTATAAAGTTAAAATGCATTATTAAAATGTGACACCACAGCAGTGAGCCACCAGCAATGGGAAACTGCATTAAACATTACGGAACATTATATTTAATAACATTTAAATGATCAATGTAGATACAGTGATGGAAAATCTTTATGTGACAGATAAAGTCACATTCTGATGGTTTACTCCATAGAAAGCTAAGATAATTTCTTCATAGTGGCAGCTTTTACTGATACTGAAGGGAAATTAATATACTATTTTTATTAAAAAATATTAATTGAGGCCATACAGAGCAAACCCCATTGCCCATTTGTTCATAATTTACTAAAATAACTTGTATATGCTAATGTGGCATCTCTCACCCTTCTGATTTGAGAACATCCCATGAGGACATGGATCACAAGCATAACAGCAGAACTTCTTCCCCTCCTTCTTTTTCTTCTCATAACCAGGAAGACAGTTGGCATTGCATAATGATACGGGTGGCACCTATCCAAAGATATAGGAAGAGGTTAATATTAAGAAAATGTTTCAGGGATTCATCTAACATCAGGTGATCTATCATTAAATAGGAGGGCCAGAAATGTTAAATGTAGGATCCATACTCTCAATATATGCAAAAGAATCTCTTCATCCTTCATATAAGGGAAATGGGATTTGGCAAATATGGGGTTAACAATCCTGAAAGCAAAATGGATGTGGGCATTAAGACATTCCAAAAATGTTTATTAGTGTGAACCTTGAAAGATATATTGCCTGCCTGCCCGCCTTCTGTCTCTTGCAACTCCATCCACCAGCCTCTCTTTTCTTCCCTCTAAGCTAAGCTTTGCACTCTACAACACTTACAACAGTGCCAACAGCTAACTAGGGATGTAGAACTGCACCGCTGCTCTGATGGCCAACGCCAGTGGTGTCATGGGCCAGGAGTCGGCTTCACCTGCTGAGCAGCAGCCTAAAGGAGCAGAAGGCAAAGGGACTCCACCTGCTGCTGATCAGCCTTCTTGCTCCTGATGAGAACCAGCTGGCTCCAGTTTTTAAAGCAGGGTTTCCAGCCTCAGTCAGTTGCTGGAAACAACTTTTGTCATTCCTGACCAGACCTTGCTGCTCATGGTCTTCTCGTGACCTTGGCCCCTTGACTTTCTTGATCCCCAGATTGTCTGACTATGTGAAATGTAATACTCCTCAATTTAGGACTGGACTGAACCGTGTACAGTAATACCTCCTTGAATGTCCACCCTGTTGAGCGTCCATTCCACTGAACATCCGCGGCAAATCCAGAAGTACGGGAACGGGTTACTTCTGGGTTTGCTGCTTGCGAATGCACGTGTGTGCAGAACGGCCCTATATCATGCATCCCTTTCACCGAGCATCTGGGACTCTGCCTCCAGTCCAATACCCCCCTGAGATGTGGCTGGTTGGCTGGCTGCTCCCTCCTCTGAGGGAGCACAGGACCATGACAAGCAGCTGGATTCCTTCCCTAGGCATGCCTTGCCCAGCAGCCCATGGAGTACTTGGATGGGCAGCCGGGTTTCAAGCCACTCTGAGCAAGGCATGGTTTGGGGGGCTCCTCCTGGGTCTGTGGCAGGGGCCAACCTGACAAACACCTCCAAACACGCCTGCTTCTATCATTCCAATTCAAAACTAGGGTCCCAAGTGGCATCTGAAAAACTCATGAAGATTACAATGTTCATTCACAAAGATATAGCTAGCTTAGCATTCTATCTAATGCCACTAAGTAGAGAGCTGCCTTGAAGAAACAAACATTTTGGACAACACTCTTTGATAGCCATTGGTCCTTCTTAGTTTGGCATGTCATCCTTGCATGTTGCTCTTTTTGAAGGAATGGTTCATTTCACATTTACTAATACAGTGGTACCTCAGTTCTTGAACTCAATCTGTTCCGGAAGTCCGTTCGACTCCCGAAGCTGTTAAAAAAAACCAAGGCGTGACTTCTGATTGGCTGCAGGAGCTTCCTGTACTCAAGTAGAAGCTGCTTCAGACGTTTGACTTCCGAAAAACATTCACAAACCGGAATTCGGGTGTCAATTTGTTCAGGAGCCAAGTTATTCAAGAACCAAGGTACCACTGTAGAATTATTAGTAGCAGTGTTATTAGTAGTGGGCAGCACTTTCCTTTCACCTCAAGTGGCAAAACTAGACATGCCGCCCCTATATGCATTGATTTCCTTACCTGAGTGAAGACCCTGTGCCATTGGATTCTGTCCCCATTAAGGGTGAGCTCTTTTCCAGGAGGAGCCTGAGGATCCAGCTTTCCGACTTTGACCCTGACATAGGAAGTATTTGGGAAAGTGACCAGGTTTGTAATATCAAATCCACCTGCTAATTCTCCATGTTCATTTAATGTGATTTCATCCCCAGCACCGTTGTTGAATGAAATTCTGTGCAGAAATGAGTGCAGCTAGGTGGAAAGAGAATCAAAAGGTCTATGTAGTCTTGTAATAGCCTTACTAAGACAATTCAATAGTTTTCCTGGGAGAATTTAAGTTCTTTTCATCCAGGGGTCCCCCACTTCAGTTCCCAATGGAGAGCACCCAGATTTCAACAGCAGATCAAATAGAGAGGGAAATCATAAATCAGTGTAAACTCAACAGTCATGAGATATAGTAAATAGCAAGATGAAAGATTAAAATATTTTTTTATTAAAAGATGATCCAAAAATAACTTCCTGAAGAGAATCAAGTCTTTTTGTTTTAAGACAGTCTTTGAAAGAATCTCTTCCCCCCCTTTTAAAAAAATAATTCCAGTAGCACCATAAAGACCAACTAAATATAAGCTTTTTAGGTATGAGCTTTCGTGTGCATACACACATCTTCAGATACTCTGAAGCTGAGGTCGCTACAACCTTATAACTGTTGATAACTGTTAATGATGGCAGTTACAGAAAGGTAGCCGTGTTGGTCTGCCATAGTCAAAACAAAATTTTTTTCCCCTTCCAGTAGCACCTTAAAGACCAACTAAGTTAGTTCTTGGTATGAGCTTTCGTGTGCATGCACACTTCTTCAGATACACTGAAACAGAAGTTGCCAGATCCCTCTATATAGTGAGAAGGTGGGGAGGGGTATTACTCAGAAGAGTGGTGGGAATGGGTGATTGGCAGATAGCTGTGATGAGCCTGTTGACGACTCTTAACAACTGCAATAGGTCTTACAGGAAAAAGCAAGGGGTGAGAAGGTGAAAAATGGCTTTGTCATGTATAATGAGATAAGAATCCAATGTCTTTGTTCAGACCAGGTCTCTCCATGGTTTTAAGTTTGGTACTGTTAATGATGGCAGTTGGTTCCACAGGGAAAGGCAAGGGATGTAAGGTGCTACTGGAATTATAAATATTTTTTGGAAGTATTCTTTTAAAGACTGTCTTAAGACAAAAAGACTTGATTCTCTTAAGGGAGTTCTTTTTGGATCACCTTTTAATAATTTTTTTGAAAAATCTTTCATCTTGTTATTTATTATGACTATGACAGACCAACACGGCTACCTACCTGAATCTATAGTCATGAAATATGTATATAAAGGATGTAGACCTGTTTCCTTCAGAGCAGCCTTTGATAAGATTCAAGATATAGAAGGGATTTGAGATGATGGGCAAGAAAAGGGCCAGGAGCATATGTTCTCAAGATATTATATTAATGCAACATGGAAACATTTAGTTATAGCCCTCATGCTAGGAGCTTGAGTTTCTTAGTTCAGGGCATCCAGGATTTCTGTATGTGTGTAGCTGTATGCTGCTCTGTATTAGTTACTGTGCATTTAGTCAATGTATGCCCTCTTCTGATAACCAAGAAAACTCTTTTTGAGCAGTCTTGTGTTAGTATATGTTCCTTGGTAATAGGGACTAATTAGGACACACAGTAGAGCAGTGTGCAATTGTTTCCCCATATGAAAGTCCTCACCTCTAAAGGGAATATGTTCTAGGTGGACATGTGAAGGGGCTCCCACAGCAATCAATGGCAGACTAGCTACAATCTTTGCCATGCCTCTAGATGTATTGGAACTTTTCCACTAGCCATCACATATCCAACACAAGGGGAGGGCATCAGCTCTTGGCTACAGCATGTCACACCACTGTGCTCTACACAGGACATAAGAAATGAGAGGGGCTGTGTTGAAGATATACAAAATGTTCCTAGGATTCATATTCTGCTATAAGAAAGGCAGCCTGCCACTGAAAAAAATCTTTGCTGACCATGCTTAAAGCATGGAAAGAAGAGTAGGTAAACTGTCCCCAACCCAATCCCGACTAATACCCCTGTGTGGCGTTTGCCCTCCTATGTGTGTGACATCATACTGGGTTCATAGGGAAAGGGTTAACTAATTGTAAAACGACTAACCAATGGGAACCTAGGGGGCAGAGTTAACTGTGTATAAGGTTTAAGCACAGAGGTGTTTGGGGTTTTTTTTTGGAGAGAGAGTTAGAGTTGTGGAGAAGACAGTCTGGAGTTGGAGAGGCAGATAAGAAAAGTCTGTGGGTTGGGCTAGTCTGGTGGGAGAGAGTGAGAGAATTTGTTAAAAGAAGTCAGTCAAACAGTTGAGATAATCGGTCAGGAGGTATTAGGGAGGTATGAGCCTGTAAAGAAACTAAAGTTAAGATACTGACAGGAATATTATCTTAGAAACCATAAACTTGTTAATGTTTGTAAAATAAACTTGTTTTTTTGGTTCACTTTTAACAACTGACTGGACTCAGTGTCTTATAGGTTTTGAGATTAACCCCACACAATGGACTAAAATGTGGTCTAAACCTCCCTTTAAATCCATATCAGCAAAAAGGAAAGAACTCACTCTGAAACTCATTTACAGATGGTACCTAACACCATGGAAACTAGCACTAATACACCCAGGAAACTCACCAAGATGCTCAAGAGGATGCACCTCCACAGGCACATACCTCCATATATGGTGGGAATGTCCCCAAAGCCAACCCTTCTGGACAGCAATGATACAAGAAATATGCAAAATAACTAAGCAAGTATTAGAAGTCACCCCAGAACTGACCTCACTAAACATATTCCAAGATAATAATGCCCACTCACATGTTAAAGAGCTGATAACCCACCTACTCTCAGCAGCCAGGCACTGGAGAGACCTGTCATGAGTAAGCATGGACCAATGGTATCAAATAGTATGGGAAACAGCCTTATTAAAAAAACGAACCAATAAACTGAAACTGACAAGGGGACAAATAGAAGAAGACGCCTTCACACCGGAATGGTTCCCCTTTATCACATACACAGCCCGACAACACAATAACAAGAATCTGCCGACAGCATACAAATCATTCTGGCTAGCCTGATTCAAAAATAACCCCCCACCACCACCCCCGCCTCACTTCAGCGAACCAAAGACAAACAACCACACCCTAAGCCACCCCAACCTCTCTCAACACCAAACATATATAACAAGTGAATAGTCAGAGAACCCATACAAGTAACGCTGACCCAAAACCCCACACATACACTAAGTAGAAGAATAGAAGAATAACCACCTGACCCATTCCCCCATCCCCTCTTTCCCCCTCTTTTCTTCCTAACAACACCCCCCCCCCGTTCTATCCCCTTTGTTTCCCGTTTGTTTAAACCAATTCATGAACCAAGAACTTATACATTGACCTCTAATAATGAACCATAGGTTGTAGATATTACTCCACATTTATTACGCTATTTTTGTGATATACAAAAGAAATGAAGAAACTTGGTATAGAAGCTTGTATAACATTATTCTTGTTTATAAAACCCAATAAAAAGTTATGTTTTTAAAAAATCTTTGCTTTGATGGAAGTCAGACAAGGCATGTTCAAGCAAATATTTTCTAGAATCATAGGATCATATAATTATACAGTTGGAGGGGATCACAATAAAATAAGTTAATGTTCATTTTGATGTATTAAGATTTATTATTTTATTTATTATAAAAAAATCACAACCCATATTGTACATCAATGGATTGCAAAACACTGCACATGTTGTAAAGTAAAGACTTTGTAACAGGAAACACTACCTGCCAGGGCTCTACATTCTGAAGAAAGAGTCTGTTTCCGCCTTTTAACCTTTTGCAGATGTCTTCAGATGAGCACCTAATATGTAAGGCATGTGCCAGAGCATAGACAGCATTATAGATACTGTAGCTGTGGCCGGTCATGCTCATTTCAAAAAATGGTGCAGGGAGGCTCTCCAGCATCTCCTCTCCAGTACATGTACCCAAAATGCCTGCCATTGCAGTGGTGTTTGAAAGTGTACAAACAAATGCTTGTTGCCAGAAATCCTTGATAAAACCATATGCATCTTGTCCAGAAGGCTTTACACCCTGCAGAAAGTCTGAGAAGTCTTGAATCTCCTTGGAGTGAATTGTAATGGAGATAGCACCTTGGAGCATTTGTATATTAGGGTCAATCAGTTTTCCTACAATATTTGATATGAAATCTATTTGGGCTGCTGTAATCCATACTTTCCCTTCAAGTTTGTTCCTCACAGATTGAGGAAGAATTAGCTGAATCATATTCATTGCAATAAAAACAGATGTAAGCCATATAATAGACGAACTTTCTCCATATATAACAATCGCATTTGCTTTGCTTTTCATGAAAGCTAGTAAGAAAAGCTTTGATTGATCCACTATATCAAATATTCTACCGCTGAATTGCAGATAGTATTCTGTTCTTTCTGTGAATGCTGAACAGATTTCATTCTTGAAGAGCATTGGTTCAATGGTCTTCAAGAATTGTTCTCCAGCTTCATTGGCTGGAGTGATGAGCCCAATCCATTTCCATCCGAAATGCAGAAGTAACTGGATAATTCCCTTGTACTGAAGATCTTCATTGGGGACCATGCGATAAAAGGAAGTGAATTTGATGTGATCATTTATGGCCGGTTCAAATGAACCATATGAAATCTGAAAAAGAAAAAAAGCCACTTTTCCATGTGGAAACAAGAATTCACAACACACTCATTTATCTTTTATAAATTCTATGCATTCCATCTTTCAAATCCAACCCTCCCATTTACATAGAAAAACACACAAAACAAACCATCTTGCTCATTTATTTATGTAGATATTAATTTCTATTATTGTGGAGTCATCACATGGATTGTGTCAAAGTCAGGAGAGCATTTATCCCTGCTCGTTTCAACATACTACCTGGATAAATCAACAAAACTTGATTGTGGAAATGGAGGGAGACAAACTATTGTTCATGTTCTTTTGGTCTATAACCTTTAAAGCACTTGAAAAGACTTGGCTGGTTTTTATCCTAAGAACTCTCATGGGAGTTCTCCTATAGGTTTCCTGAATATGGGAGTTCTCCTATAGGTTTCCTGTGATCAACAATAAACCATATCCTATAAAATGTAAGTAAAATACCAGCAGAAAATAAGGCAACTAAAATGAAGTTCAGTAATGTAGTAGAACAACACAAAATTGGTACCACTATTTCTCTATCTCCAAATGCCAGAAAAATAACAAGAAAATTGCTTTTCATTAGCCTCTTAAAGTGGACAGTGCTGAATAACATCATACTTCCACAAGGTGGGAATTTCATGATTCCTAGGGAAGAAGAAGAAGAAGAGTTTGGGTTTGATATCCTGCTATATCACTACCCGAAGGAGTCTCAAAGTGGCTAATGTTCTCCTTTCCCTTTCTCCCCCACAACAAACACTCTGCGAGGTGAGTGGGGCTGAGAGACTTCAAAGAAGTGTGACTAGCCCAAGGTCACCCAGCAGCTGCATTTGGAGGAGCCGAGATACGAACCCGGTTCTCCAGATTACGAATCTAACGCTCTTAACCACTACACCACACTGGCTGCGAGAGAGCCATTCTTGTCCTGAGTTATTTATGCCTGTGCAAGCGATTATCAACAGCATGAATTGGGATTGGTGCTTTTCAGACATCTAGGACAATGCTTGCAGGATGGAAATAATGTGAGCCCAATCCTTTACTAAATATATTAAACACACATGTTTCGGAACATGCCTCTCTCATAAAAGTTGGTTTATGCACTTACTAACCCCCACAAATATATCAATATATTGCAACCATTTTCCTTTTTCGACTTGATACTTTTGAATCATCAGCTTCCTAATGGAAGGAGTGTAGAGTGAACTACGGTATGAAATATCTATTTTTTGTACCTGTGGAATCTTGTAAAGACCTAAGACATCTGCCATGGCTGAGGAGGTGTCAGAGCTAAGTCCCCCAATGACTCCTACTACTTTTTTCTGAATTCCACATATGTAGTTGGGGACAAAGTGATGTGATTTAAAGAGAAGATCCAGTGTGTTTTTGTAGGTCATCCTTGAATCAGAATAGGAATCATAGATGTGGAATCCAAGAGTGACATTGGGCAAGATCTTGGGATTCCCATTGATCTCATCAACAGCAAACACCAAGGCGAGGATGTGTTGGTAGAACTTTCTTATCACCCTACAAATAAAGTGTGTTACTATTTTATGGGGAATAAAACAGTGCACAACATCGAGATGTGATAGATTTAACTGCCTCTGTTAAATATTCCTGTAAATATTGAAATTGCTTTGTTCTTTTAGAGTTAATTTTTGGATGTCTCCTCCATCTAAGTCAGATTTTTTATTTGTCTGAACACAAAGATTTAGAAGAGATCTTCACTTACTAAGCTTCAGGTTTTTTAACCATGTTGCTTTTTATTACTAGAAACATGCACAATTATTGAAATCATTTCTATACCTCTTTGACAGTTGTTGTCCCTAGGAAGATAAACTGGTATTAAATGAAAAGAAAGGAATTGGCAGCTGCCATTTTGAATATGAAGAATGCCAAGTGACAATTTGGGAGTGAAGATTGTAAAATGGCTCTCTTCCTATTATTACTAAGTGCATTTATGGCTTATCCCTGATTGCTTTCAATGTGCTTTAGACATGACTTCAATTTTATACCACCCTTCACTGAAGCATCTCAAGCTGGGTTTTACAGTTCTCCTCTCTCCCCTTGCATACTCAGGAAAGCTCCAAGGTTGTAGTTGGCCAAGTAAATGGAGATTTGAACCCAGATGTCCCCAATGCAAGTCTGCCATGCTACATTACTGTGGCCAGGAGAATCAATGGCTAGAAAGCAAGTGGTAGTGATCTGAAACTGAATCAGCTCAAACATGGCTGAGGTTTCATTTCTGCACCTGGTACGTGGTAGGGAACGGGCAGTGGTGATGACAGCTTACTTCTTCACTACAATTGTCTCCACAACTAGGTGTCTGGGGGGCCACATGACTTGGAAAAAATGTCTGAGGAAGTGGACAACTGCTAGCTCCCTTGGCATGTAAAGCGAGATGAGCAACTCCAGAGTCGTTCGTGACTGGACTTAACTGTCAGGGGTCCCTTTACCTTTACCATGATTAAAGCCAGTCAAATGGTATTCAGTGCACCCTCTGTTCCATCTTTGCTAGATCACTCTAAATTATTGTGGCCGGAGGATGTAGTGAATGCACTTGAAAAAATGAAGCTGCGCAATTGATCCCTTGCCTGGCTTATGGAAGGAAAAGCAAGGTTCGGGTAGAGTCCTAGAGCTTCCCACCTGGTTCCCAAAGCTGGAAAAGTGCTAACTAGGCTTTGGGAAGGAAGGAGGAAGACTCTAGGACCTTATCAGAGCCCATGCCTGTTTCTCAAAGCCTAGCGTCTTGCTTACCAGGTTTTGAGACAGCACTTCCATGGCTCTGGGCCCAATGCATGGCCACTTCTCACAGAACCCTAAGGCTGCCCCTGTGACTGGGGAGGTCTAGCGAGTGATTGATGATTCATTGGAGGATGGAGAGATCCCATGTATCTTGGAGCAGGTTATGGTGTATCCCCTCTTTCAGAGTACTGCTCTAAACTAAGAGTAGAATAGTCTTATAAAATCTTACTATTGGGTTTAATCTTACTTTGGCTTTCAAAGTGAACCAAGTGCTTTATAGTCAGATATAAATGTAGAAAGAATAAATTAAATTATTTAAGAGCCATTTACTTACCTTGGGTTGTCAATAAAGAACTGAGATGGGTGTTTATGGAAGGAAATGCTGGGGAATATGCAATGGAAATGGGACACTATCGCGCCAATGGTAAGGTCACCTTGTTCATACCATTCAGGTAGAATATGCACAGGATTTTTTCTGCGGCAAACAACAGTATGCACTTGGGGCACCATATTGGGAAACAGCAAGAGAAGCAGCAGCAACAACATCCTCACCACAAATATCCTTCTGCACATGGACTCTCCTTTACCTATCTACAATATTGTTACTATCATCAGTCTGACTTGAACAGGATGTATTTGGTGACAGCTGATTCTGCCAATTCTGTACTTAAAGAGGCAGGTATCAATCTTCTCATTAACTTCAGCACTGCCACAAAAAAATCATTGAATGTTATGATTTGAAATCTAACCAATACAATGAAAAGCAAAAGCTGGCCTCACCTCTCCTCCATTACCTTAACGCTCTATGGAACACCAGTGTGCTTTTAATCATTTCAGAATTAATTTTTGATTTTTGTCATTATGCCTTCTGTTGCTTTGCAGGTGAATTGATTATAGTAATTTTAATAATTACAGGTCAGATAACTTTTTGTGCAATGTTTTTTGACTCTTTGGTGCATCATCAGTAGAACTGCCGAAGTAAACATATTTGTCACATCGCAGAATCAAAGGTTAGGAAGGGATTTCCAAGGTCATCCTGAGCAATTGCTTGCTAATGTAGGACATCCAGAACTACAACCAAACCAAGAAAAATAAAAACACCCCACCTGTAGGCAGGCATCCATCTTCTCCCTAAAAACTCCTCTATCAAAATGTATTTAGAGGTGAGCCAACTGCATCCTTTCCCCATTTGTCTAATTTCTTACTGCTATTGGCCCTGACACTCTCTGACATATGTAACATTGATTCCATTTGCTAGATCTTGGAAACAATGATGGAAATGGTCCAAACCATATCAGGATATAGAGACCCTGGATAATACAGTCCAGCTACTTTTGAAAGAACATGTATATACCGTTTGAAGCAGAGTGACATGCTTGGGAACATCTAAGACAGTGTCAGGGCCTGGCTGGACGAGAAAGAGTAGTGGCAGCCAGTGACCCAGGAGGCACCTGAGGGGGAAGGAGACTTTGAACCAGGTTCAAACTGGTGGGACAGAGAAGAATCATCAGCAGAGAGTGAAGATGAAAGGGAGAGGCTTGAGGTAGCCACGGAGGTGATAGAGAAGGAATAGGGGTTGTGTCTTCTGCTCTGCCATACAGAATTGATTTGTCTCCTTCCCATTCCCCTTCCCCATTCTCTGCACAAGATGAAAGAGTTGAGAAAAGCCTGGAACAATTAAGAATAGAGGTATTAATAGGGGATGAGAGGGAAAGGAATTTAACTTCTGAAACTGACCTGCTTTGCTGATGGAAGTGCAGTGTGATATTTCCTTGCTTACTGAGCAATAAAGTTGATTACTGTCAAGCCGTGCCTATTTCTGATTACAGCATTGAGACACAGATGGAAGGGCTTTTCATGAAAGCCTGACAGACAGAGGTTTTCAACCTTTTTGAGTCCACGGCACCCTTGACCAACTACATTCTTTCTGCAGCACCCCTGTGGGGCTCAGGAGCCCAGTTATGTCACCCCTTGCCATGCAGAGCTGGCAGCCTCCCACACTTTTTCAAACACCCTCCCTCATAGCATGTTCCCTCAGCCTCCTCTTCTCTCACGTCTCCTTGGGAGACCTCCGGGCAGCTGCTGCCGCCGTTCCTGGTCGGAGCTGCCCCCTACCTCCTTCCCCCTAACACTGTTCCACAGGGACCTTGGAAGCACCCCCTGGCCAGCGCCCAAGGCACTATTCACCTGGGGAGCTTAAAGCCAAGGCTGTACAAGCCTAAGGGAGGCCGAGTCACAAGAGGGCATCAGAGGAGGGAGCGAAGGAAAGAGGGACAGAGGCCAGTGTTGTCCGCTGCACCCCTGTCCATCATTTAAGGCACCCCAGGATGCCATGGCACAGGTTCAAGACATCTCTCTCATACTCTGGTAGGAAACAATACTTCAGAAAACTGTCAGGGTGGCCCATCAGTGTAAGGTAGTAAGAGGCACTGTTATGCCATCCAGATGTTTCAGGACTCCAGCTTCCATCATTCTTTATAATAGTGGTTTGTTGTGAGTTTGTGGGAGCTGCCATTTAGCAACATCTGGAGGGCCACAGATTGACTATCCCTGGTGCAAATAAGAGTGGGGAGTAGAAAAAGGCTCCATCTCTAGGGTGATATTGATCTGCCAGGGGTATTTCAAGTATTAGAGACTTCTGAGTCTAGAGCAGTTTCTACGTATGGCAGGGTGAATCACTTCCTATCTCCCTTCAAAGCCCCGTGTCAACTGAGGTATGAGATTCCAGAAGTGTAGAAATCCAAGTTTATCCTGGGAGTTCTGAAATTGGTGTCTTTTTGTGCCTAGAATTTCTAGTGGAGTGCCCTTGTGATTTCCGGTTTGGAGCACTTTTAAATGTTCTGCTTCATTATATTATGAACAACACAAATGAATACATACATAAATAAATGTAGGGGCTTAAAAATGAATCACATAAAACATGATCCATTATTTAAGAGAACTACTGTCACCATGAAATTGTCACTTTCCATTCATTTCTTAAAATAATCAGTACATGTAGGGGGATGGTTGGTTTGGTAATTAGCACAGTGGCATTTCTTGATTGGCTTCCTTGAGGTGTGATGACGCAAGCTGCCCAATGTATATATAGTCTAAATACAGAAATGACAAACTATTCTGTTATTTACATCTTCCTCCGTATCAGCTGCTCTCTGTTATTCAGCTCAGGCCTCACCACAATAATGTAGCATTTAGGGGAAAAGATGCAACCCAGCAGCCCAGCACTGGAAGCCAAGATGGAGAAGATCTCCACAGCCACCATGTATTTTCCTCTGGTGCTCAAATACGTAGGAATAAAGGAGAACCAAACACTGCAGAAGACCAGCATGCTGAAGGTGATGAACTTGGCTTCATTGAAGCTGTCTGGCAACTTCCTGGCTAAGAAGGCCACAGTGAAGCTGATAATGGCCAGGAACCCCATGTAGCCCAAAACACCATAGAACATGAGAACTGACCCTTCATTACATAAGAATATAATTTCTTCACTGCTTGAGTGCATGTCCACATCTGGGAATGGGGCAGAGGTTGCCAGCCAGAAGGCACAGATTCCTACTTGAATCACAGAGCAGGAAAGGACAATGGAGTAAGCCAGTTTTTTGCCTACCCACTTCCTGATTGTGGAATCTGGCTTGGTAGCCATGAATGCCAAAACCACTGAAATAGTCTTGGCCAAGATGCTGGAGAGGGCCACAGAGAAGACAATGCCAAAAGCCGTTTGTCGGAGTGGGCAGGTTGCCTTATTAGGCATTCCAATGAACATCAAGGAGCAGAGGAAACACAAGAGGAGGGAGATGAGGAGAATGTAAGTGAGGCTTCTGTTATTGGCTTTGACGATGGCAGTGTTCCGGTGCTTAATGAAAATGCCAAGTACCATAGCAGTGATCAGAGATAATAAAAGCGCAGAGAAAGTTGAAACCATGGCCAAAGTTTCACCAAAGCCTAGGAGGTTTGGTTTCTTGGGAATGCACTCATTCTGCTCTGCATTTGGATATTGATGCGGAGGACATCTGGCACAGGTTTCCAACCCTGAAAAAAGGTTGCATGACAATTGGAAACAATCCAGTATATGCTGAAGAGTGGGTTTTTTTAAATTCCCCTTACCATGTACTAACTTTATGTCTTGTCGCATCAAAACAGACTTGGGGTGGAGCTACAGTAGTGGTTAATAACAATAAAATGCATTATTAAAATGTGTACAACCCATAAAATGTGAAGGAGAGGAAGAAGAAGATTTAAGTCCACAAAGTGCCTCGTTCTTAGAGAAAAGACCACCACTTCTAATAGAGCCTCCCTTCTCCAAAGCTTTAGTGTCTTCCAGGACAGTACAAATTTTTTATCTTGTTGCATCAAAACAGACCGGGAGGACCCACACTCACAGTTTATAACGTTAAAATATGTTATTAAAATTTGGCAGCAGAGAAGTGATCCACTAGCAATAGGAGAATGCATTAAACTTTATAAAGCGTTACATGCAATAATGTTGGAAAATCTTTACATTATGCATATAGTCATGTTATACAACCTAGAAATAACTTGTATATGCTAATGTGGCATCTCTCACCCTTCTCATTTGAGAACATCCCATGAGGACATGGATCACAAGCATAACAACAGAACTTCTTGCCCTCCTTCTTTTTCTTCTCATAACCAGGAAGACAGTTGGCATTACATAATGAAAGGGGTGGCACCTATCCAAAGAGACACAAAGAGGTGGATATTTAGAAAATGTTTCAGGGATTCATCTAACATCAGGTGATCTATCAGTAAATAGGAGGGCCAGAAATGTTAAATGTAGGATCCACACTCTCAATATATTCAAATCTCTTCATCCTTCATATAAAGGAATTGGGAATGGAATTTAGCAAATATTGGGTTAACAATCCTGAAAGGAAAATGGGTGTTGGCATTAAAACATTCCAAAAATGTTTATTAGTGTGAACTTGAAAGTCAATATTCCAATGGTACTTTACTTTATACAGAATTTATTTATTTATGTAGGCCGACATTGGCACTGTTGGATATATAACAGAATTAAGGCAGATCGAATACATATATTTTGAAGTTGTAAAATAATAATTCCTTAATGGGCAGAAGTACTGAAGAGTTCTCTTTTTTTTTTTATAATATTTTTATTCAACAATTTTTATATTCATACAAACAAAACATACATGAACAAACAGAAGACAAAAACAAAACAAAAAACAAGTACCATTTCATGTCCTAATTTCTTAAACCTTTCTTCTTCGACTTCCTCATGCCTCCCGTTTCTGTATTCCAAATTCTAATCAATTGTTCAGCAAATCTTCCCTTATTTTGCTGTAAATTTAAGCTAATCATCCTTATTCTCCTTGTCTTAACCATTACTAATAGTAACCATTTACTTTAGTCCAACATCATTCTAACTGTCATTAATTTTGTAATATTTCTTTAAATAGTCCTTAAACTTTTTCCATTCTTCTTCCGCCGCTTCTTTTCCCTGGTTTCGGATTCTGCTCGTCATTTCTGCCAAGCCCATGTAGTCCATCACCTTCATCTGCCATTCTTCCAGTGTGGGTAGATCCTGTGTCTTCCAGTACTTTGCAATGAGTATTCTAGCTGCTGTCGTAGCATACATAAAAAAAGTTATATCTGTCTTTAACACCCCTTGGCCGACAATGCCCAAGAGAAAGGCCTCTGGTTTCTTAGGGAAGGTATATTTAAATACCTTTTTCAGTTCATTATAAATCATTTCCCAGAATGCCTTAATCTTCGGGCACGTCCACCAGAGGTGAAAAAATGTACCTTCCTTTTCCTTACATTTCCAACATTTATTGTCAGGCAAGTGGTAGATCTTTGCAAGCTTGACTGGGGTTATGTACCACCTATAAATCATTTTCATTATATTTTCTCTTAAGGCATTACATGCCGTGAATTTCATCCCGGTGGTCCACAACTTTTCCCAGTCAGCGAACAAAATATTATGACCAATGTCCTGAGCCCATTTAATCATAGTTGATTTAACCATTTCATCTTGTGTATTCCATTTCAGCAGCAAGTTATACATTTTTGACAAATTCTTAGTACTGGATTCTAACAGTTCAGTCTCTAATTTTGATTTTTCCACCTGGAAGCCAATTTTACTGTCCAATTTAAACACTTCATTTATTTGATGATAGTGCAGCCAATCTCTCACCTTCCCTTTTAATTTTTCAAAACTCTGCAATCTCAATTTGTCCCCTTCCTTTTCCAGAATTTCCCAATATCTTGGCCATTTCGACTCCATATTTAACTTTTTAACTGCCTTAGCTTCCATTGGCGACAACCACCTTGGAGTTTTATTTTCCAGCAAATCTTTATATCTGACCCAGACATTTAATAGTGCTTTTCTGACAATATGGTTTTTAAAACTTTTGTGCGCTTTAACCTTGTCATACCACAGATATGCATGCCACCCAAAAATATTGTTAAAACCTTCCAAATCCAAAATGTCTGTGTTTTCAAGAAGCAGCCAATCTTTTAGCCAGCAGAAAGCTGCCGCTTCATAGTACAATTTAAAGTCTGGCAGGGCAAACCCCCCTCTTTCCTTTGAATCCGTTAATATCTTAAATTTTATTCTGGGCTTCTTGCCCTGCCAGACAAATTTAGATATATCTTTCTGCCACTTCTTGAAACAATCCATTTTATCCATTATTTGTAATGCTTGAAACAAAAACAACATTCTTGGCAATACATTCATTTTTATAACTGCAATTCGGCCTAACAAGGAAAGCTTCAAGTTTGACCAAATCTCCAAATCTTTTTTCACTTCTGTCCAAGTTTTTTCATAATTGTCTTTAAATAAATTCACATTCTTAGCTGTCATATTCACACCCAGGTATTTCACTTTTTTAACCACAGTCAACCCCGTCTCATTCTGAAACCTTTCTTTTTCAGTCTGTGTTAAATTTTTCTCCAATACCTTAGTTTTTAACTTATTCAATTTAAATCCTGCCATTTGACCAAACTCTTGAATTATTTCCAAAACTCTTTTCGTACTAGCTTCTGGCTCTTGTAAAGTAAGTACTAGGTCATCTGCAAATGCTCTCAATTTGTATTGTTTAGCTCCGACCTGAACCCCTTTAACCAACTGGTCCTTCCTAATCATATTAAGCAAAACCTCCAGGACCGATATAAAAAGTAATGGGGAGATAGGGCACCCCTGACGTGTCCCTTTTTCAATCTTGAACTCTTCTGTTACCACATTATTTACAATTAATTTTGCTTTCTGTTCAGAGTATATTGCACCTATACCATTTTCAAACCCTTGGCCTACCCCCATCCCCCGGAGGTTCTTCAACATGAAACTCCAAGATATATTGTCAAAGGCTTTCTCGGCGTCCACAAATATCAAAACAGCCTTAGTATTTATATTCACTTCCAGCTTCTCCAAAATGTCAATTATGTTCCTTACATTATCCGACAAATGCCTTTTCGGGAGAAAGCCCGCTTGGTCCCCATGAATCTCCTCCATCAAAACTCTTTTCAGTCTCTTTGCTAAAACATCAGCAAAGATTTTGTAATCCACATTTAGTAACGAGATGGGTCGGTAGTTCTTAAGTTGGGTCTTTTCAGTCTCTGTCTTTGGTATAAGTGTAATGTAGGCCTCCCTCCACGTATCTGGTGCCCTTCTCCCCTCAATAATTTCATTGCAGACTTCCTTCAAGGGTTGTATAAGCCCTTCCTTCAAGACTTTGTAATATTTGGAAGTCAATCCATCCGGTCCAGGTGATTTGCCCAACGTCATGTTTTGAATGGCATCTTCTATTTCCTGTGCTGATATCTCCTGGTTCAAAATTGTCTTACTTTCCTGCGAAATCTTTTTCAGCCCATTTTTCTCGAGGAATTGTTGTATATCTGTTTCTTTCTGCGGCCCTTGTGTATACAGTTGTCTAAAGTAGCTCTGAAAACAGTTCCTAATTTCCACTGGGTTACATATGTTCTTTCCCTCCACTTCTAAGTTTGTTACCGTGTTGAGTTTTTGTCTCTTCTTTATTTGCCAAGCCAATAACTTGCCACATTTATCTGCAGATTCAAAAGTCTTTTGTCTCATTTGTTTAATTTTCCATTCTATTTCTTGATTCATCAGTTCCATATATTGTGTTTGGTACAATTTAATTTCTCTTAAAATCTCTTGCGATTTTGGCTTCAGTCTTAATTTCCTTTCCCCTTCTTTTATCTTTTCCAAAATTTTCTCTTTCCTCTCATTTTGCTTTCTTTTCTTTAATGTATTTTGTTGTATCAAAAACCCTCTCATCACGGCTTTACTTGCGTCCCACACTATTCTTTTTTCTACTTTAGTCCTTAAATTAATTTCAAAATAATCTTTCAGAGTTTTTTGGGCCTTTTTACAGATCTCCTCGTCTCTAAATAAGGTGTCATTCATTCTCCATCTGAAGGAACCAGTTGTTGTTTGCTTCATCACCATCTTTACTGCGTTATGGTCGGAGAGAGTTTTTGGGCAGATTTCCACTTTCTTTATATTCGACGCCATACTGCTAGTCACCCAAATTTGGTCAATCCGAGTCCATGTCATTTTGGCTTCAGAAAAGAAGGTTCCCTCTCTCTCTAATGGGTGTTTTGTTCTCCAAATGTCAATCAAGTCCATATTGTCAGTCATTTCAAAAAAAGTTTTTGGTAGTCTTCCATCTTTTGTAACTACCTGTCTTTGTGCTTTGTCCATATTTGTTGAAACTACTCCATTCATGTCCCCCATCATGATTAATTTATAATCCATATAGTCCATTAAAGTCTCATGCAACTTCTTAAAAAATTCTGCTTTCCCTTCATTTGGTGCATATATTCCCACTGTCAAAAATTTTTCTCCTTGGAATTGAATTTCAATTGCCAAATATCTTCCTTGGTCATCTTTAAAGATTTGTTTCGGTTGCAGATTTTCCTTTGCGTAGATCACCACTCCTCTCTTTTTTACTCTGTCTGAAGATATAAATTCTTGTCCCAGTCTCTTGTTTATTAATAATTTTCTGTGTGCTCTTGTCACATGAGTCTCTTGTAGGCAAATCAAGTCCAATTGATCTTTCTTTAGAGCATGAAATATATTTTTCCTTTTTCGGGGATTATTTAGACCGTTACAATTCCAGGTTAGAAGTTGCAAAGCCATGATGGGGTTACTTGCTTCCTCCTACAGCTCCCAGTTGTTGTTCGTCTTTTGTCGGTGGTTCTATGTCCGTATCTAGTGATCCCTTGCTTGAAGGGTGTCCTTCTCCTGGATAGGTCTCTTTCTGTAGGTCTTCTTCGTGTTCTCCCAGGAACTTGTCTTTATCACTCACTGTTTTTATTCTTCTTTTCTTCCCCTTGTATTTAAAAGACAAGCCTTGGGGAAACTCCCACCTGAATAGTATGTAGTTCCTTTTCAGCAGTGTCACCAAATCCTTGTAAGGACCTCTTGCATCCAAAATACTTTTGGGAATGTCTTTAAAGATCTCAATATAGAAATCTTCAATTCGAAGGGTTGTTTGGTAGTGCAGGTTCAATATTTTATCTCTCTCTTCCTTGGATCTTAAAGTTATCAGGCAATCTCTGGGTCTATTCTTCCTCTGTCTTATTCCCAACCTAAATGCACTCTCTATCTTGAACTCTTCTTCTTTCAGCTCCTGCTTCCAAAAGTCAGAAAACTCCTTTGTCAGGTAATCCACCAAGTTATCTCCTTCCTTTTCCGGCACAAGTCTGATCCTCAAGTTCTTCTCCTTGCGTTGCATATCCTGCATAGAAAGTGCCAGTTCATACTCATCTAGTTTCCTGTACACCGGTGGAAATTTTTCCTCAGCAGCAGTAGCAATTTCCTTAGCTTCCTCAGCTATCTTTCGTGTTGTGGATGAATCTTCCAGTAATTTCCCAATTGCTTCTGCATTTGAGTTCACTTTGTTCCCGAGGTCAGTTATACTTTTAGTATTTAAATCAATTTTCCCAGAGATTTCTTCAATTTTCTTATTTGTTTCAGCTCCTTGCTTCTTTAATTCCTCTAAAGAATCATTTATTTTCCCCAATGCCTTTGCAAACGCTTCCTCAGAAGACATTGTTTTCACTTTTACCTTTGTGACAGCTGCAGTTCCCGAGGCCCCTGATACAGAGGCCCTTCTTTGCATAGAAAGATCAGCTTTGTATTGTCTACCAGATCTCAAAGTTGTTTCTTGTGAATTTTCTTTCTGTTTACCATCTGCCATAACAAAGTCTTTCACTCAAGGTCATTCCCACACTCTTAAGCTGTCAGTAGGAAAAAGTTCTCAGGCTTTAAATTCACTTGTTACTGAAACTGTTCACAAATCCTCTAGAGGGCGTAAAGTCAGTTCTTAAACTTCAAGTTGTTCCCACACCTTCCAAAAGGCAAAAGCCCTCCTAGTCCCTTTGTTTGTAAAAGATCCAAATCAATAGTATCCTGCTGAAGAGTTCTCTTTCAGAAGTCCACTGTGGTTAAACTTTACCTAGTGCTCTTTTTCTTTACAATATATATTCTCAAAGTATGAGCAATCATATTGCCATCTTTAGTTCTAATAAAACTGAGATCTCCTTGTGCGGATTTGATGTCCTTTATGTGGAGGTGTACCTAGGCTCCCTTGTGCACTTGGCAAGGAGCTATTTTTGCATCCCCACCATCCCTTGCACCATTGGCAAGGAGATATCAGTGCTTCCAAAGTTGGAAGAGACCATGGAACAGGAACTTCTAAAGTTTGCTTTTCATCACCTTTTGTGCTCCTCCTGGGCCATCAGGGTTGGGTCTGCTCTGCTCCTCCCCCTGCCTTCCTTTGTCTGCCTGCCTGTCTGCTTGCCTGCCTTCCTCGCTTGGCATACCACCTGCCCGCCTTATATCTATTACAACTCCATCCACTAGCCTCTCTTTTCTTCCCTCCAAGCTAAGCTTTGCACTCTACTCACACTTACAACAGTGCCAACAACTAACTAGGGATGTGGAACTGGACCGCTGCTCTGATGGCCAACGCCAGTGGTGTCATGGGCCAGGAGTCGGTTTCACCTACCGAGCAGCAGCCTGAAGGAGCAGAAGGCGAAGTGACTTTACCTGCTGCTGATCTGCCTTCTTGCTCCTGATGAGAACCAGCTGGCTCCAGCTTTTTAAAGCAGGGTTTCCCACCTCAGTCAGTCGCTGTAAACAACATTTGTCATCCCTGATCAGACCTTGCTGCTTCTTGTTTCTCGTGACCTTTGACCCTTGGCTTTCTTGACCCCCGGATTGTCTGACTATATGAACTACGTGACCTGAGATACTCCTGACCTTACGACTGGACTGGAGTGTGTATATGGACTCTGCCTCCAGGCAAGTACCCCCTCTGAGATTTGGCTGGTTGGCTGGCTTCTCCCTCCTGGAGCTCAGCCATGGCTGGCAACACATGACTATGACAAGCACCTGGATTCCTCCCCCGAGGTACTGAGAGGAGCCTGCATGCCTTGCCCAGCAACCCATGGAGTACATGGATGGGCAGCCGGGCTCCAAGGCACTCTGAACAAGGCATGATTCGGGGGCTCCTCCTAGGTCTGTGGCAGGGGCCAACCTGACAAACACCTCCATACACCCCTGCTTCTATCGTTCCAATTCAACACTAGAGTCTTAAGCGGCATCAGTGTGAACCTGAAAGATTCCAGTGTTTATGCATAATGATATGGTTAGCTTAGCATTCTATCTAATGCCACTAAGTGGAGAGCTGCCTTTAACAAACAAGCATTTTGTACGACACTCTCTGATAGTCATTTGTCCTTTTTAGTTTGACATGTCTTCTTTGCACGTTGCTCTTTTTGGAGCAGTGGTTCATTTTATATTTACAAAAGAATTATTAGTAGCAGTGTTATTAGTAGTGGCAGCACTTCCCTTTTCACCTCAAGTGGCAAAACATGTCTGTTGAATAGTTGCAATGCCCAATATCTGGTTATGGGCCCAGCACTGAGTATATGACTGCCCATTTTTGGACTCTGAGAAAGGTTTGAAGTCTACTCCTTCTGTTGGTGTGGTACTGGAAGATTTCCAGGCTGACTGACCATGTTACAGAAGCCAAGAAAGCTCTTACGTTTCCACAGCTGACAGATGAGAATTATAGTTCATGGTCGTTTTGTGTGGAGGCACTTTTGACCTCTTGTGATATGTGGCAGTATGTTACTGAGGACCTTGCTGACCCCATGAATGATCCTTGGACGATAGGAGATGCGAAAGCCAGGGCAATAATTAATTTGGCTGTCAGATACCAACAAGTGGTTTACATAAGGAATAAGAAAACTGCCAAGCAAATGTGGGAAGGTCTTGCAGCAGAACTTCTTAGGAAGGAGTCTGTGTCTTATTAATGTTTTTCAAGCAGCTTTACCAGACAAAGCTGCAGCCTGGCGGTGATTTGGGGGCACACTTAAGGTGTTTGGAGGAGAAACGTGATGAATTGATTCGAAGGGACATGGTGATACCTGATATTCAGTATGTATTTATCATTCTTTGTTCCCTTCATGAAGACTTTGATGGTCTAGCTGGCCAGATATCTACCATTCCACCAGCACAATTAAAAGTGGAAGGGGTAACGGCAAGATTAATGGGAGAGTTAGACCGAAGGGAGGCTTGTGCGATAAGCACGGCTGGTTCCAGAAATAATGAGGATATCCGTATGCGGACTTGCGGTGACACGACTGCATTAAAAGTTGCCAAGCGTTTTTTCTGCAATAAACAACGACATTTTGCAAAGGATTGCAGATCCAAAAAAACCACACAAGGTACTCCCAAATCTGGTTCAGCTCAACAATCACAGTCATCACCCCAGCAGCAGCCACCATATCGTAAAGGCAGATACGAGCTACAAGCTTTTCACACTCAGACGGCAAGTCATAAAAGGATTAAAAGTGCCAAGTGGATTTTTTTGTTGTTGACTGTGGAGCTTTGAGGCATATTTGCAATGATCAGAGTTTTTGTTAATAGCTTTTGTTAATAGATGCATCACAACATGGACATTCTATTTATCATTTGGATATAAACACTGCATATTGGTTTGCAGATTTGCTTTTAAACCATGCAAAGATATTTTTGCATCTCTTCAGTGATTCCATCTGTGTGGTCTACTCTGCACGCACTCTGCAGCATGTTCCAAATGACCAATAATGCCACCCCTATGTGCAGTGATTTCCTTACCTGAGTGAAGGCTCTGTGCCATTGGATTCTGTCCCCATTAATGGTGAGCTCTTTTCCAGGAGGAGCCTGAGGATCCAGCTTTCCGACTTTGACTCTAACATAGGAAGTATTTGGGAAAGTGATCAGGTTTGTAATATCAAATCCACCTGCTAATTCTCCATGTTCATTTAATGTGATTTCATCCCCAGCACTGTTGTTGAATGAGATTCTGTGCAGAAATGAGTGCAGCTAGGTGGAAAGAGAATCAAAAGCTCTATGAAGTGTTGTGAAAGTCTTACTAAGATAATTCAATAGTTTTCTGGGAAGAATATAAGTTCTTTTCCTCCAGGGGTCCCCCACTTCAGTTCCCTATGGAGAGCACCCAAATTTCGACAGCAGATCAAATAGAGAGGGAAATCGTGAATCAGTGTAAACTCAACAGTCATGAGATACACACATAAAGGCTGTAGATCTGCTTGTTTCAGAGCAGCCTTTGTTAAGATTCAAGCTGTAGAAGGGATTTGAGATGATGGGCAAGAAAAGGGCAAGGAGCATATGTTCTCAAGATATTATATTAATGCAACATGGAGACATTTAGTTATAGCCCTCATGTTAGGAGCTTGAGTTTCTCAGTTCAGGGCATCCATGATTTCTGTTTGTGTGTAGCTGTATGTTGCTCTGTATTAGTTACTGTGCATTTAGTCAATGTAAGCCCTCTTCTGATAACCAAGAAACCTCTTTTTGTGTAGTCTTGTGTTAGTATATGTTCCTTGGTAACAGCGACCATTTAGGACACACAGTAGAGGAGTGTGCAATTGTTTCCCCATATGAAAGTCCTCACATCTAAAGGGAATATGTTCTAGGTGGACATGTGAAGGGGCTCCCACAGCAATCTATGGCAGACTAGCTACAACCTTTGCCACGCCTCTAGATGCACTGGACTCTTCCACTAGCCATCACATATCCAACACAAGGGGAGGGCATCAGCTCTTGGCTACAGCATGTCACACCACTGTGCTCTACACAGGACATAAGAAATGAGAGGGGCTGTGTTGAAGATATACAGACTGTCCCTAGAATTCATGTTCTGCTATAAGAAAGTCAGCCTGCCACTGAAAAGAATCTTTGCTGATCATGATTAAAGAATGGAAAGAATAAGCAGGTAAACTGTCCCCAACTCCATCTCTACTAATTCCCCTGGCACACTACCCACTATTCCACCATGCAGCACAAAATCTCTGGATAAAAACATGGCAGGCCAAAGGCTTATACCGCCTAGCAGACTTCTACAAAAGCAGAAAACCCTTATCAACACAAGAAATACAAGACAAACTAGGGGCTACCCAGATGTCCTGGCTATCCCATCACCAAGTACATGCCCTCCTAAACAACCCAGTAGTAACCCAGGTCAACAGCAACAGGATGGTATCCACAATATACAAAATCCTGCTCCAAAATCCCATATTCTCCTCAACATAATAAAAAAACAGTGGGAAGACACTATAGGCTATGAGATTAACCCCACCCAATGGACTAAAATGTGGTCTAAACCTCCCTTTAAATCGATATCAGCAAAAAGGAAAGAACTCACTCTGAAACTCACTTACAGATGATACCTAACACCATGGAAACTAGCACTAATACACCCTGGAACCTCACCAAGATGCTCGAGAGGATGCACCTCCATGGGCACATACCTCCATATATGGTGGGAATGTCCCCAAATCCAGCCCTTCTGTACAGCAATCATATAAGAAATATGCAAAATAACTAAGCAAGTATTAGAAGTCACCCCAGAACTGACCTCACTAAACATATTCCAAGATAATAATGACCACTCACATGATAAAGAAATATCATAGCCAGACACTGGAGAGACCTGTCAGGAGTAAGCATGGACCAATGGTATCAAATAGTATGGGAAACAGCTTTATTAGAAAAATGAACCAATAAACTGAAACTGACAAGGGGACAAAGAGAAGAAGACGCCTTCACCCCAGTATGGTTCCCCTTTATCACATACACAGCCCGACAACACAATAACAAGAATCTGCTGACAGCATACAAATCAATCTGGCTAGCCTGATTCAAAAATACACCCCCCCACCACCCCCGCCTCACTTCAGCGAACCAAAGACAAACAACCACACCCTAAGCCACCCCAACCTCTCTCAACACCAAACATATATAACAAGTGAATAGTCAGAGAACCCATACAAGTAACGCTGACCCAAAACCCCACACATACACTAAGTAGAAGAATAGAAGAATAACCACCCGACCCATTCCCCCACCCCCTCTTTCCCCTCTTTTCTTCCTAACAAAGCCCCCTCTTTTCTATCCCCTTTGTTTCCCCCTTGTTTAAACCAATTCATGAACCAAGAACTTATACATTGACCACTAATAATGAACCATATGTTGCAGATATTACTCCACATTTATTGTGCTATTTTTGTGATATACAAAGGACATGAGAAAATTGGTATACTTATTTGTATAACTTTATTCTTGTTTATAAAACCCAATAAAAAGTTATTTTTTTTTAAAAAAAATTGCTTTGATGTCAGAGAGGGGAAGTTCAAGCAAATATTTTCTAGAATCATAGGATCATATAATTATAGAGTTGGAAGGGATCACAATAAAATTAGTTAATGTTCATTTTGATGTATTAAGATTTATTATTTTATTTAATATAAATAATTGACAACCCATATCGTACATCAATGGAGTGCACAACACTGAGCATGTTATATAGTAAAGACTTTGTAACAGGAAACGCTACCTGCCAAGGCTCTACGTTCTGAAGAAAGAGTCTGTTTCCGTCAATTGTCCTTTTGCAGATGGCTTCAGATGAGCACCTAATATGTAAGGCATGTGCCAGAGCATAGACAGCATTATAGATATTGTAGCTGTGGCCGGTCATGCTCATTTCAAAATATGGTGTAGGGAGGTTCTCCAGCAATTCCTCTCCAGTACATGTACCCATAATGCCTGCCATTACAGTAGCGTTTGAAAGTGAACAACCAAACGATTGTTCCCAGAAATGCTTGATAAAACCATCTTCATCTTGTCCAGAAGGCTTTACATCCTGCAGAAAGTTTGAGAAGTCTTGAATCTCCTTGGAGTGAATCGTAATGGATATAGCACCTTGGAGCATTTGTATATTAATGTCAATAACTTTACTGAAAATTTGATTTGATATGAAATCTATTTGGGCTGCTGTAATCCATACTTTCCATTCAGGTTCTTTCCCCGCAAATTGCTGAAGAATTAGCCGAATCATAATCTTTGGAATTATAACACCTGTAAGCCATATAATAGATGTACTTTCTCCATATATAACAACTGCATTTGCTTTGCTTTTCATGAAATTTTGCGAGAAAAGCTTTGATTGATCCACTATATCAAATATGTTACCGCTGAAATGCAAAGAGTTTTCGGTTCTTTCTGTGAACGCTGAACAGATTCCATTCTTGAAAAGCATTGGTTCAATGGTCTGCAAGAACTGATCTCCAGCTTCATTAGCTGGAGTCATGAGCCCAACCCATTTCCATCTGAAATGCAGAAGTAACTGGATAATTCCCTTGTACTGAAGATCTTCATTGGGGACCATGCGATAAAAGGAAGCGAATTTGATGTGATCATTTATGGCCGGTTCAAATGAACCATATGAAATCTGAGAAAGAAAAAAGCCAAACTTTTCCATGTGGAAACAAGAATTCACAACACACTCATTTATCTAATATAAATCCTATGCATTCCATCTTTTCTAATCTTAGAGAAAGGGCCACCCTCCCATTTACATAGGAAAACGCACAAAACAAACAATCTTGCTCATTTATTTATATAGATATTAATTTCTATTATTGTGGTGTCATCACAGTCGCATACTTGTACACATGAATTATGTCAAAGTCAGGAGAGCATTTATCCCTGCTCTTTTCCACATACTGCTTGGATAAATCAACAAAACTTGATTGTGGAAATGGAGGGAGACAAACCATTGATCATGTTATTTTGGTCTATAACCTTTAAAGCTCTTTTAGAGAGACTTTGATGGTTTATGTACTAAGAACTCTCATGGGGGTTCTCCTGTAGATTTCCTGTGAACAACAATAAACCATATCCTATATAATGAATCAAAATGCCAGCAAAAATTAAGGCAACTAAAATGAAGTTCAGTAATGTAGCAGAACAACACAAAAATGGTACCACTATTTTTCTCTCCTCAAATGCCAGAAAAATAACAAGAAAATTGCTTTTCATTAGCCTCTGAAAGAGGACAGTGCTGAATAATATCACACTTCCACGAGGTGGGAATTTCATGATTCCTAGGGAGAGGGCCATTCTTGTCTTGAGTTATTTATGCCTGTGCAAGCGATTATCAACAGCTTGAATTGGGATTGGTACTTTTCAGACAGCTAGGACAATGCTTGCAGAATTGAAATAATGTGAGCCCAATCCTCCACTAAATATATTAAACACATCTTTGGGAACTTGGCTCCCTCATAAAAGTTGGTTTATGCGCATACTAACCTCCTCAAATATATTGATATATTGCAATGCAACCATTTTCCTTTGTTGACTTGATACTTATGAATCAACAGCTTCCTAGCTGAAGGAGTGTAGAGTGAACTACGGAATGATATATCCATATTATGTACCTGTGGGATTTTGTAAATGCCTAAGACATCTGCCATGGATGAGGAGGTGTCAGAGCTAAGTCCCCCAATGACTCCTACTATTTTTTTCTGATTTCCACATATGTAGTTGGGGACAAAGTGAAGTGATTTAAAGAGCAGATCCAGAGTGTTTTGGTAGGTCATCCTTGAATCAAAACAGCTATCATAGATGTGGAATCCAAGCGTGGCATTGGGCAAGATCTTGGGATTCCCATTGATTTCATCAACAGCAAACACCAAGGCGAGGATGTGTTGGTAGAACTTTCTAATCACCCTACAAATAAAGTGTGTTACTATTTTATGGGGAATAAAACAGTGCACAGCATCAAGATGTCAGAGATTCAACTGCCTCTGTTAAATATTCTTGTAAATATTGAAATTGCTTTGTGCTTTTAGAGTTAATGTTGGGGTGTCTCCTCCATCCAAGTCAAATTTTATGTTTGTCTGAACACAGGTTGAGAAGAGATCTTCACTTATGAAGCTTCAGGTTTTTTAACCATGTTGCTCTTTATCACTAGAAACAAGAACTGTGCCACATGGCTATGCTACAATTATTGAAATCAGTTCAATATCCCTTTGTCAGTACATAGCTGTCCCTAGCAATAGAAATGGTATGATATTAAATAAAGGAATTGGCAGCTGCCATTTTGAATATGAAGAATGCCCAGTGATGATCTAGCAGTGATGATGGTAAAAGGGCTCTCCTCCCATTATTACTAAGCGTATTTAAAATGTATCCCGGATTGTTTGCAATGTACTTTAGACATGGCTTCCATTTTGTACCATCCTTCACTAAAGCAGCTCAAGCTGGGCTTCATAGCTCTCCTCTCTCCCCTTGGATACTCACAAAAGTGCCTAAGTTGCAGGTGACCCAGAAAATGGAGATTTGAACCCAAAAGTTGCCATGATGTATTACTGTGGGCAGGAGGATCAATGGCTAGAGAGCAAGTGATGGTTATCTGAAACTGCATCAGCTCAAACACGGCTGAAGTTTCAAATCTTCATCTTTACCAGCACTGCGTCCACAACCAGCTATCAGGAAGAGCTTTTCAGTGTTGAATATTCTTTTGTCATCTGGCCAAGAGAGCATTTCTCTTATAACGTTAGCAGCCTGCTGCTACGTCTTTGGAAGCACTTTAGAGATGGAATCAGTCTCAGACAGAACTGCATGATACAATTGGAGCCTGTCAAATGGTATGCAGTGCACTCTCTGTTCCATTTGTGCTGGAACAGTTTTGATTATTGTGGCCAGAGGATGTAGTGAATGCACTTGAAGAAATGAAGTTGTCAAACTGACCTCTTGACCCTTGGCTGTCTTGGCCTTTAAATGGAGCTTTATAGGATTGACTGGCAGTGGCAAACTTGGGTACTATGACGCCTATTGCAAGGCTGAAAATTTGCACCCATGTAGGCCTTGCATTGCCTTCCCTTAGGAAGGAGTCAAAAGGCTCTGGCAGGGTCCTTGAATCCTTCCATCTAATTCTCAAAGCTGAAAAATTGCTAACTAGGCTTTGTGAAGGAGGCAGGAGGACTTCAGAACCTTGTCAGATCCTCATGGCCCTCTCCTCAAGCCCAGTGCCTGGCTTTCCTGGCTTTGAGGCAGTGCTCCCATGGCTCTGTCTCCAATGTGTGTACACTGCTCGCACAACCCTAATTCTGCCTCTTTGACTGGGGAAGTTCAGTGAATTTTCTATGCTTCACTGGATAATAGAGACATACTGTCCAACTTGAAGCAGGTTTTGGTGTGTCGCCTCTTTACTCTGAACCAAGAATAAAATATTCTTATAAATTCTTATGACTGTTTTTTTTAAAATAGATTAAAAATATTTTTTCATAGCATTTTTTCCAAAGCAAAAGTACTTTCTAGGTGGATATAAATGTCTAAGGAATAAAAGAAATAATCTTAAGGTCCATTTACTTACACTGGATTGTCAATAAAGTCGTGAGATGGGTGTTGATGGAAGGAAATGCTGGGGAATACGTAAAGGATATGAGACACTATGGCGCCAATGGTAAGGTCACCTTGTTCATACCATTCATGGGTAATATGCATAGGGTTATTTCTGCTGCAAACAACAGTGTGCACTTGGGGCACCATATTGGGTAGCAGTAGGAGAAGCAGCAGCAACAACATCCTCATCACAAATATCCTTCTACTCTCTACTATATTGTTACTATCATCAGCCTGACTTGAACAGGATGTATTTGGTGACAGCCGACTTTGGCAATTCTGTTGCCAATTAAAGGGTCAGGAATCCACTTTCACTGTTACCAAAAAAAGGAATTGAAAGCTAAATAATCTAGAGTGATTTGAAACTTGACCTATACAATGAAAGAGGGAAACTGAACTGACTGAAATAACAGAGCCTGGTCTCCTCTCTCGTCCCTTACCATAGCAGTGAATGGAACGCTGGGGTGCTTTTCATCGTTTCAGATTTAGTTTTTGATTCTTTATTTTTCATTCTACCTTCTGGAGCTATTCCAGGTGAGTTGATTATAGTAATTTTAATAATTACAGGGCAGATAACCTTTTGTGCTATGTTTTTGGACTCTGTGTTGCATCAGGAATGGGAAGATTTCTGAAGTAAACATATCGGTCACATCACAGAATCAGAGATTTGGAAGAGGTGTCTAAGGTCATCAAGTCCAGTCTTCTTGCTAATGCAGGACATCCATAACTACAAACAAAAATAAAATTTGTCTAATTTCCTACTGTTATTGGCCCACACACTCTCTGACATATGTAACATTTATTCCCCGTTGCTAGATCTTGGAAACAATGATGGAAAGGGTCCAAACCATATCAGGATATAGAGACCCTGGATATTACTGTCCTGATACTTTTGAAAGAACGCATATCTACTGTTTGAAGTAGAGTGGTATGCTTGGGAACAACTGTGCTATCCGTCTTTTACTCTAGTAAGAAGTAGTAATTCCAAAGACTAGGTGGTCTATCACTGTCAGGCAGTGATAGGCAGTATTTTTCCCTCCAGATGGACTACAGCTTTCATCATCCATGATAATAATAGCCAATTGTAAGCTGATGTGAGCTGTAGTCCAGCAACATCAGGAGGGCAACAGATTGGGTACCCTTGGTGTAAGGAAGGTTTGGGCTGTTGAAAAAATGCCTTGTGTCTGGTGTCATGCTGAACTGTCAGGGCTTTGTCAAGTATTTGAGCCCTCTGAGCCTGAAGCAGTATTCATGGGAATGTGACTCCCTTCCCAGCCCCATCTTCCTGACTCCCTTCCCAGCCCCATCTCAATGCAGGCATAAGATTACAGAAGCGTAGAAGTCCCAGTTTATTCTTGAAGTTTTAAGATTATGTGTGTGTGTGTGTGTGTGTGTGTGTAAGGCAGCTATAAAAACATTGACTGTGAAGAAATCTTTTAAGAAAGAATTTTATTTTGAAACAGTTGAATAGTTAGAGCAAAGAACAAACAAATATAACCCTTCCCACTTAACAGTGACTAGAATTGTTATTTAAAGGAAACCGACTCTGCCTCACAGTGCTACTTAGATATCCCTTATTTCTCAACTTTTTGGCAAATAGTAGAGTTCTGTTTAGGTTCCCATTAGTTCAAATTATAGCTGACCCTCTTTTGTATTTTTACCCAATGGTAGGAGAAGTTTCAAAGAAAGAGCAGAGAAAGTGAGGGTTCTAGCTCAGTAACATCTTACATGGCACAAGGCTTTTGCATTCTCTGGGGAAGACATACCTGAAGAGCAGATAGGTCTCACACTATACACAATTTTCCCAGGCTAGTGCCTGTCTCCACTTCTTGCCTGATATTCCTTTCCAACAGCCACAGATCATGCAACCCAAACTGCCCACATTCTACCATAATTTGGAGGGAGACTTGATTGAGTCTTGTGCATGGCTCAGATATATTGAGCAATGCTCCCACTCAACATAAGGCAGCTTACAAGGTTCCCTTTTCCCTTTTTTCTATCTGCAGTTTCCAACACACCCCAACATCTGCTCAGGAGTTCCAGAACCTATTGGGAAAGTGGATGCCAGAAAATTAGAGTAAGGGATTAGAGTAACCCAATTCATTTCCATCTCATATGTAACTATGCTGGATCCCAAGAACATAAATGATAAGATAAGCTCTTCTGTTATTTTGACCACCACATCTGACACTGGCCAGAAAGATTACATAGCCTAACTCCCAACATAAATTACAATCTCTTCTGTCATTTATGCTTTGCTCCGTATCAGCTGTTCTCTGTTATTCAGCTCAGGCCTCATCACAATAATGTAGCATTTAGGGAAAAAGAGGCAAGCCAGCAGCCCAGCACTGGAAGCCAAGATCGAGAAAATCTCCACAGCCACCATGTATTTTCCTCTGGTGCTCAAGTATGTAGGAATAAAGGAGAACCAAACACTGCAGAAGACCAGCATGCTGAAGGTGATGAACTTGGCTTCATTGAAACTGTCAGGCAACTTCCTGGCTAAGAAGGCCACAGTGAAGCTGACAGTGGCCAGGAAGCCCATGTAGCCCAAAACACAGTAGAACATCAGGACTGACCCTTCGTTACATAATATTATAATTTCTTCACTCATTGAGTGCATATCTAAATCTGGGAATGGGGGAGAGGTTGCCAGCCATAAGACACAGATTCCTACTTGAACAATGGAGGCAGAGAGGACAATGGTGTAAGCCAGTTTTTTGCCTACCCATCTCCTGATCCTGGACCCTGGCTTGGTAGCCATGAATGCCAAAACCACCGATATGGTTTTGGCCAAGATGCTGGAGAGGGCTACAGAGAAAATGATGCCAAAACTTGTTTGTCGGAGAAGACAGGTCACCCACCTTGGTTTTCCAATGAACATCAAAGTGCATTGGAAACACAAGAGGAGGCAGAGTAGAAGAATATAGGTTAGGGTTCTATTGTTTGCTTTGACTATGGCAGTGTCCCTGTGCTTAATGAAGATGCCAAGTACAAGAATTGTGATCAGAGAGAATAAAAGTGCACAGAAAGTTGAAACGATGGCCAATGTTTCATCAAAGCCCAGGAAGTTTGCTGTCTTTGGAATGCATTGATCCTGGCCTTCATTTGGATACTGACCTGCAGGGCACCTGGCACATATTTCATTCTCTGAAAATACAATGTACAATCATTTTAAAAAACCATGATTATGCTAAAGAATGTTGTTATCTTCAGTACGGGAGATTTTATGCAGCCAAACAACTGTGCATTATTGCCAGTAAGTAAGGGAACTACAGAGCTGTAAATTTATAGAAAGGACTCTGTGATATCACTTCTCCAAGAAGTGAGGAAGTATGGTTTGTTTTCTGATCCTCTCTCTCTCTTCTGTTTGAACCATGCAACTGACCACATGCATCACGCTGGAGCTCCTTAGCCCAGTTTCAGTGCTTTAAGATATGGATTCTATTTTGTAACAAAGAATACCTTGCCTGTATTTGCTTCTGCTGTAGCACTGATTGATGCCTGAGTGAGACCTGTGATTACTGCATGTAAAGCATTTAACTGACTAATGGTTGTTGACTATTCACTCCGAGAGGGGAGTGAATTGCATTGTAAGCGCTAAATTTAAACACTATAATCAAATTCTGCTGGGTGCTATTTTGGCTAAAGAGTGAGTCAAGCTCTGCACATTTTATTGAATTTAGGCAGTTAGTCATGAATGCTTTTGCCCTAGATGCTTACAAAATCAAAAAATGTAGCAAATGTGGATAAGCTGTATGCTTTTAGTGGTGCTTTTCTGTTTTTCTCAGGACCACAGACACTGCATAGTTAAACAAGAGAAATATTGTTGCTGAACTATTGGCCACAGAAAGGCACTTTTGACAGGACTTTTAGCGTCTCCCCCAAAAGCCTTGTTTCTAGAGAAGGGGCCACCACTTTTATTCCACTGTAAATTAGTCAATGTTGGTGGTAAATTCATCAACCACCTTTCTAAAATATATTCTTTTTAAAAATGTGAAGATACAATCTTGAAGAATGTATTCTAGAAGGATAAAATTATATTGATATTATCTATAAACAATAAGGACAACACATCAAGCCATAATTTAAGACTTCCCTCCTCCAGAAATTAAACGCAGCAAAATTGTCAAGGAGTGCAGTGCTTACTAAAATAAATTGTATTGTTTTGTATATTTTTACATGCTATCTCCCACATTTCTCATTTGAGAACGTCTCATGTGGGCATGGATCTGCCCAGAATATACTAAAATGAATTATATAGTATATGCTAACACGGCATCTCTCACCCTTGTCATTTGAGAACGTCTCATGTGGACATGGATCACAATCATAACAGCAAAACTTCTCCCCCTCCTTCTTTTTCTTCCCATAACCAGGACGGCAATTGGCATTACATATTGAAAGTGGTGGTTCCTATCCGAAGATATGGGATAAGGTTAATATTAAGAAAATGTTTAAATTAATATAACATAAGGTGATTTATCAGTAAATAGGAGGGCCAATATTGTGGAATATATAATCCATATGTACACAGCTGACTCGAAGTGGAGTCTGGTGGGATGCTCTGTCACAAGAGACTAGGGCCCTGCGAGACTTGACATCTTTTCACAGGGCCTGAAAAACAGAGTTGTTCCACCAGGCCTTCTGCAACCCTCATAGAACTCTAGCCCAATGGTTGCCATTAATTAGAGTCTGAATTGATTTTAGAATGAGTTGGTTTTAGAATGTATTTCAATTAATTGATTATGATTTTATGTAAACTGTGTTATTTTTACTGTTGTTAGCCACCCTGAGCCCGGCTTCGGCTGGGGAGAGCAGGATATAAATAAATTATTATTATTATTGTTATTATTATTATTATTATTATTTAATTAATTAAAAAGTCCACTTACTATATTCATCTGATAGCAGTGGTTGTGGCTGGGCATGGCTGCAGAAAATCTGGGGTGGTGGATATCCCTCACCTATTTGGTCAGCTAACGGCAACAGTATGACTGATGGCCATGTGGGAAGTTGTGAAAAGACCACAAAATTTGCATTTGTTTTGCCCAATAGCAAGCAAGTTTAGCAGATGTGACTATGGGATTACTGCCATTTGATTCATGAATTTCACTAGGTGCTATTTTGATGTGACTCTAGATGGTGGGATTTGCATTAAAAAAACAAAACACCTTTCTACATAGAATACAATAAAAAAGCAATCTACATAAATGAAAAAGGGGGGGAAGAAAAGAGGAAGAGGAAGAGGAGGGGGAATGTAAAGCCCTCTACCAAAGATAGATCTTAACCCTTGTCTCTTATAAAAGGGGGTGGACCTTTCCAGCTTTAACCTAGGAGCTCCCCTTTTTTCTCCCAGGCTCCCACCTTGGCAGATCTTCCATCCCCTGCCTCTCATACAATGTATTTCACCTGCCATCCATATCCGTCCTGGGTGTACCAGAGTACAGAACATCCAAAACAAAACAAACAAACAAACAAAAAACCCACAACCCACAAGCAAATGCAAAGTACAGTGGTACCGCGGGTTACATATGCTTCAAGTTACGGACGCTTCAGGTTACGGACTCCGCTAACCCAGAAATAGTACCTCGGGTTAAGAACTTTGCTTCAGGGTGAGAACAGAAATTGGGCTCCGGCGGCATGGCAGCAGTGGGAGGCCCTATTAGCTAAAGTGGTGCTTCAGGTTAAGAACAGTTTCAGGTTATGAATGGACCTCTGGAATGAATTAAGTTCTTAACCCGAAGTACCACTGTAGATAAGCAAAAAAGGAAAAGAGGAAAGGGAAAAAAATGTTTGTACCCTGCCTATCTGATGGGGTTACCCCAGCCACTCTGGGCAGCTTCCAACAGGTATCAAAACACAATAAATCATCAAACATAAAAAAATATATTCCCCAGATTGCACACAGGATCCTTTCTCTCTTAGCTCTGTATCTGCTATCTCAAGATATTTCTTTATGTCTTTGTCAATGGTTTCATTTCACTTCTCGAGCATCAGAACTTCATTGTTTGTCTGTTTGGCTGCTCCAGGTACCTGTGTGGAGGTCCTCTCCATTTCATAATCTCCTGCCCCCATTTTCCCATTCCACTGTCATGGTCTGGCAGATCTTTCACCATAATGGTTTCTGTTAGTTTCCACCTTAACAGTCTCTGCCTTGAAGAAACGTGTCTGTCTCTTTAACAAAGAAGTACATTCCTTCCCACATTTAAGGAATTTAGCTTCACATTTGCAGCCAGCACTCCACAAAAAGGACAGAGAGTTATAATATAAAATGAATATTCTTAGGAACCAGAGCACTCTTATCTGTTGATAATCTTTCTCAGTCGCAAACAATTGTTTTGTTTTTAGCCTGATTAATATTTCTTCTTACACCAGCAGTTAGTTCGCTTTCCAGGTGAAAGTTTGATCGGCAGACAGATCACCTCATTTGTAATTCATCATCACAATCTCAAAAGCAGTAAAAAAAGGGGGGGAGGTTTTGCTGACCTGGTTCCCACAATTGTGGTTCCTCACTCCAAGTCACTCCCCCTGTCAAAATACTTTGCGTCTCTGGAGTGAAGAGAAGCTTTCCTGAGAGCATTAGAGATTAATCCCCTTGATCCCTCTATCTTCAATGAGAGAGTATGATAACCAAGAATTACGATTTGGCTATCTAATCACCACACAATTATCTCTGTTGATGGAGTGTTCAGCAGTAGCCATCTTTCTGCCTAGAAGTCCTCAAGATGTTGGGAATTGGAGGTAATGTAGCATAGCAGTTCGTTTCCTACCTGAAGGGTCATTATGAGTGAGTAGTTCTAGGAGATATTTGTTTGGCTTCATAGTCTTTAGGATGTGGTGTCCCATGAAGGTCCAGTTTATCTCCTATGTTATTTAGCATCTATGTGAAACTGTTGGCAGGTGTCATGGAGCATGGTATCATCAGTATGCTGATGACACACTCTCTAATCCATTGAAATAAAGAAAGGTATCTGGAAGTATCTGGAGGGTATAATGAACTGGATGGGGTTGGTAGCTCCTGGAAATGGTGCCTAAAGGTGTACAGTGAAGGGGCCAGTCAAATCTACCTGGAGAGAACATTTCACAAATGGAGAGTCACTGCTCAAAAGACCCACTCCCGTGTCTCCTCCCTCTAGACTTCTTGTGGAAGAGACAGATGAAATGGTTGCATGGTCTGGGTAGGTTCATATAGAGAGAGGCGGTCCTTCAGGTATAGCGGTCCTGAGCTGTTTAAGGCTTTATAGCTCCAAAACCACGCTTTGAATTGGGGCCAGAAAACAAGTAAAGTTACTCTTTCAAATAACAGGTAGGTAGCCGTGTTGGTCTGCTGTAGTCAAAACAAGATATAAAAAATCCTTCCAGTAGCACCTTAGAGACAAACCTTATATTGAAGAAGTGTGCATGCACACAAAGGCTCATACCAATAACAAACTTAGTTTGTCTCTAAGGTGGAAGGAATTTTTTTATTTTGCTTCGACTCTTTCAAATAGACATTCTCTCCACTAAAACACTGTCCATCTATTTAAGAATTTTCAACATAGATAAGATTTTCATCTTATTTTTGAAAACTTTCTTTTCTCCTCCAGTGTATAACAAACTTAATTATGCATTGCTTTCTTCCCTCCCTTACACCCCATCTTTATGGAAAACTATGAATGTAGCCATCTGAGAGCCAGTGCAGTTATTTTCTCACCTGAGTGAAGCCACTATGCCATTTGATTCTGTCTGCATTAATGGTGAGCTCTTTGCCAGGAGGGGCCTGAGGATCCAGCCTCCCCACTTTGACCCTGACATATGATCCATTTCGGAAAGTGACCAAATTTGTAATATCAAAGCCAGCTGCTAACTCTCCATATTCATTTAATGTGATTTCATCACCAGCACTGTTGTTGAACGAGATTCTCTGCAGGAATGAGTGGACCTATGTGAAAAGAGAACCACAAGGTCTACAAAGTCAGGGAATGGGCAGGTGTGGGAGACTCTCTGGTCCTGAATGGAGTAACTGTGCCTCTAAAGGACCAGGTGTGCAGTCTGGGGGTCATTTTGGACTCACAGCTATCCATGGAGCCACAGGTTATCTCATGCTTGGACTACTGCAATAAACTCTATGTGGTGCCACCTTTGAAGGTGACTCGGAAACTACAACTAATCCAGAATGTGGCAGCTAGACTGGTGACTGGGGGTGGCTGCTGGGACCATATAACACCGGTCCTAAAGGATCTTTATTGGCTCCCAGTGCATTTCCGAGCACAATTCAAAGTGTTGGTGCTGACCTTTAAAGCCCTAAATGGCCACGGCCCAGTATACCTGAAGGAGCATCTCCACCCCCATCGTTCCTCCTTCAAGGGTCTTCTGCTGGTTCCCTCACTGCGAGAAGTGAAGTTACAGGGAACTAGGCAGAGGGACTTCTCAGTAGTGGTGCCCTCCCTGTGGAATACCCTGCCTTCAGATATCAAGGAAATAAACAGCTAACTGACTTTTAGAAGACACCTGAAGGCAGCCCTGTATTGGAAAACATAATTATTAAATTATGTTTTAGTATGTTTTGATATATGCTGTGAGCCGCCCAGAGCAGTTAGGGAAACCCAGCCAGATGTTGTTGTTTTTGTTGTTAATTGGAGGGTGTGCATGGCTTTCGTTTCCTTCATTTCTGGAATCCCTGAATTTTGCTAGATCTCTGTATCATATGTGCTGGAATTACCAAGGAAACCAGAAATTTTCATGGACACTCCACCAGATTTTGAGAAACTTCAGAAAGCTACAAGGGTCATTTAAGGCTGTTTGATTTGCACTCCACTTGGCTAATTTGTGCTGTTAACCGTAGGTAAGAGGAATGCCTATGTAATCTAAAGTCTTTTTATTATTATAAGAACTTTTCTAATTCCCATCTCTGATATAATAAAATTATTTTAGTTCTCAAGGTTTCTTTCTTTACTTATAGTGCATTGCCAATGTAGATAATATATCAAGGCTTTGCACAACACAGAATATTTTGTAAACTGTACACCTTGTAACAGGAAACCCTACCTGCCAAGGTTTCAAATTCTGATGAGAGAGTCTTTCTCCACTCTCTGTTCCTTTGTGGTTGGCTCCAGCTGGAAACATGATCTGTAAGGCATGTGCCAAAGCATAGACAGCATTGTAGATGCTGTAACTGTGGCCAGTCATGCTCATTTCAAAAAATGATGCAGGAAGGCTCTCCAGCATCTCCTCTCCAGTACATGTGACATAAAAGTATTTTGATGCAGTGGATTTTGAGAGTGAACAACCAAATGCTTGTTCCCATAAATCTTTGATAAAGCCATCACCCTCTTCCCAATAAGGATTTACATGCTGAAGAAAGTCTTGAAAGCTGTGAGTCTCCTTGGAGTGGATACCAAAGGAGAGAGCACCATGGAACATTTGTAAGTTAATATCAGTATTTTTTTGAACTGTATGTAATGTGAAATCGATTTGAGCTGTTGTAATCCACACTTTTCCTTCAGGTAACTTCATATATGGATGATATAATAGCTGAGTTATCTTCACTGTCTTTGCAACATTTAACAGCCATGCAATAGATTGACTTTCTCCATATATAACAACAGCATTGGCTTTGCTCATTATGAAAGCTTGTGTGAAGAGCTTTGATCCACGTACCATATCATCTACTGTATCAAACATGTTACCAGTGACATGCAGATGGTACCAAATCTTTTCTGTGAATGCTGAACAGATCCGATTCTTGTAAAGCATTGGCTCAATTGCCCGCAAGAAATGTTCTCCAGCTTCATTATCTGGAGTGAGGAGCCCAACCCATTTCCATCCAAAATACAAAAGTAACTGGATAATTCCTTGATACTGAAGTCCTTCATTGGGGACCATGCGATAAAAGGAAGGGAACTTGGTTTGTTCATTCATGACTGATTCAAATGAACCATATGAAATCTGAAAAAAGAAAAACCAAACTGTCCAAGTGGAAACAAGAACTCCCAACACGTTTATCTGAATATAAGTGTTGTAAGTGTTGTAAACATTCCAATTACCTCCAGATAAGTATCTGTTTATTGGGAAGATTGTCACAATGTGCTTTAGCTATTATTCTACGAGCTTATATTTCTGTGCGTTATTATGCAGCATGTTTTGTGGTTTTAAATCTCTGCTGGGATTCTCTCATCAAAGAGTACTTGCCCCAAACCTGGATTTTGCTTCCAAGGAAGTCTCTTTTCTCCATTTCATCTTTCTATTGCCACCAATGCTTGGAAATTTTCAAGCAATCTTACATTATATGCATTAAACACACATTCTTTGGAACATTGCCCTTCTCACCCACGTTATACCTCTCTAATATAGTTATATACTGCAGTCTCTTTTACTCTTCCTTTTTAACCTGTCCATATTCATGAATCAGCAGGTTTCTAGTGGAAGGAGAGGGGGAGAGTTTATTATTGTGTGAAATTTCATTATTATTATTTTAATTCCCATATTCTACCTGTGGAATCTTGTAAAGACCTAAGATGTCTGCCATGCACAAAGAAGTCTCAGAGCCAAATCCCCCAATGACTCCTACTACATTTTTCTGGATGCTACATATGTAGTTGGGGAGAAAGTGACACGATTTAAAGAGCAGATCCAGAGTGGTTCGGTAGGTCATCTTTGAATCATAATAGCTATCATAGATGTGGAACCCAAGCGTGACATTGGGCAAGATCTTGGGATTCTCGTTGATCTCATCAATGGCAAACACCAAGGCAAGGAGGTGTTGGTACAACTTTGTCATCACCCTGCAAACAAAGTGAGTTACTGTTTTATGGGAGAATTAAACAGAGCATAAAATCTAGAACTGAAAGGAGAGGGTACAGCCCGCCAGTTTAGTCATGTATTATTATTATTATTATTATTATTATTATTATTATTATTATTAATCACCCTTCATCTGAGGATCATATGGCGGTTTACAATAAAAAAACATGAAATATATAGCACAGTATGAGCTAAAAACAGTGCCCCAGTTTAAAATGGCATAGATTGTTCAATTAGCCAAAGGCCTGGGAGAAGAGAATGTTTTTGCCTGGTGCTTAAAGATATGTAACGAAGGTGGCAGCTGAGCTCGCCTGGGGAGAGAATTCCATAAGTGGGGAGCAAAAAGCCCCATTGTTGTGTTGCCACCCTCCAGACCTCTCATGGAGGAGGCACATGAAGAAGGGCCTCAGGTGAGCTTTTTCCAGCTCTACACCATCCCTTCTTAGGTGAATTGACCAGAACAGTACATAGTGTACCAAGTGTGGTCACTGCCATTGGCAGTTCCTAAAGTGATGTTTGCTAGAATGGAATTCTAGCACAGATGCACCCTGTGTCCACATTTTCACTGTGTTATCTGCTATGACCCAAGGGCTCATTCCTGATCATTCACCACTAGTTCAGATGCCATAGGTATTTAAGTAAAATTAATATATTTTTTAGCCTGGAATAAGCCTCACTTTACACTTGCTTAAATTGAATTGCCTTTGCCATTTTAAGGCTCATGCAACCAGTATGCAGAGATTATTTTGTAGTGCTTTGCAATCGGTGTTATTTTTTAATAACTAAACATTTTAGAATCATCAGCAAACATGACTGGCTAACTGCTTGGCTGTATGTTGGAGAGCAGTTCTTATATCATCTTACCCACTTTCTCTTTCTCCTACTCTCCTTTCTCTTTATCTTTCCAGAATTGGTGAAGGAGAATGTTTTCTGATGTCTAATTAACAGTTTAGGCATAGCCTACAGTATGTGCATGGATATTTGTTATAGAAAATGTCCATTTGTTTTTTTTTTTTTTAAATGTAAAACTTTTCCCCAAAGCAATCAAAGTACTTTTCTGTCAGATATCCAGATATCAATGTATAAATAACAAATAAAATAATGTTAAGGACATTTTACTTACACTGGGAGATCAATAAAGACACGAGAAGGGTGTATATTGAAGGAAAGCTTGGGGTACATGTAAAAGATATGAGATGCTATCCCGCCAATGATAAGGTCACCTGGTTCATACCACTCATGTGGAATATGCACAGGATTATTTCTGCTGCAAACAACAGTGTGCACTTTGGGCACCATATTGGGAAGCAGCAGGAGAAGCAGCAGCAACAACATCCTGATCCCAAATATCCTTCTACACATGGACTCTCTGCCTCTCTACAATATTGTTACTATCATCAGTCTGACTTGAACAGGATGGATTTGATGGCAGCCAACTCCAGCAATTCAGTACTTAAGCAGACCTGTATCAACCTTTTCATTAACTTCAATAATGTCAAAAAAACTGATCGAATGCTATATAAAATGTCATGATTTGAGATCTAATTGATACAATGAAAAGCAAAACTCTCTGAAATAACAGATCCTGGCCTCACCTCTTCTGCCTTACCATAGCTGTCTTTGGAACACCGGGGTGCTTTAAATCATTTCAGATTTACGTTTTCATTTTTTATTTCCCATTCTGCCTCCTGGAGCTTTGCCGGGTGAATTGATTATAATAATTTTAATAATTACAGGGGATATAATCACTTTCACAATGTTGTTGGACTCTATGTTGGATCACCAGTAGGAGAACTGCTGAAGTAAACATATCTGCCACATCACAGAATCAAAGGTTAGGAAGGGATCTCAAAGGCCATCTTGCCCAATCTGCTTGCTAATGCAGGACACCCATAACTAAAAAAAGACCCCAAACCCAAACAAAACACCACCTCTTCCTAGAATACCTTGCTGGGGCCTCCTACACTCTCTCAACTAGGTGACACTGATCAGACATTGCTATCCACCCCACTAACTGGATCTTGGATACAATGCAGGAGAGTCCTAACCATATCCAAATGTACAGGCCCTGACTAATGCAGTCTAGACACTCTAGAAACAACACATATGTACTGTTTGAAGCAATGTGGCATGCATGGGAATCTCTCTGGCATCATCTAAAAACTGCTAGGATAGCTCAGTTGGTAGAGCATACTCTCAGAGTCATGAGTTCAAGCCCCACATTGGGCAAAATAATTTTTAGAGATAAGCCAACCTCATCCTTTCCCCACTTGTCTAATTTCCTATGGCTGGGGGTGCCTACACTCTGTGACACTTACTGGATCTTGGGAACAATGATGGAAAGGGTGCAAACCATATAGGGACTCTGGATAATACAGTCTAGCTACTTTTGAAAGAGCACATATATATTGTTTGAAGCAGAGTGGCATGCTTGGGGATGTCTGTGCCATCCCTTTCTTACTCTGGTAAGAAGTGGTAATTCTGAAGGCTGTCAGGGTGGCCCATCAGTGTAAGGCAGTGATAGGCAACGTTGCACCATCCAGATGTTTCTGGACTATAGCTTCTACCATCCTTGATAATAATGGTCAATTGTAAGCTGATGGAAGCTGTGGTCCTGAAACATCTGAAGATGCACAGATTCTAAACCCTTGGTGTAAGGAAGGTTTGAGCTATAGAAAAATGCCTCATGTCTGGTGTGATCTTTAACTGTCAAGGCTTTGTCAAGTATTAGAGCCCTCTTGAGAGTCCCATGGACTGCAAGAAGATCAAACCTATTCATTCTTAAGGAAATCAGCCCTGAGTGCTCACTGGAAGGACAGATCCTGAAGCTGAGGCTCCAATACTTTGGCCACCTCATGAGAAGAGAAGACTCCCTGGAAAAGACCCTGATGTTGGGAAAGATGGAGGGCACAAGGAGAAGGGGACGACAGAGGACGAGATGGTTGGACAGTGTTCTCGAAGCTACCAGCATGAGTTTGACCAAACTGCGGGAGGCAGTGGAAGACAGAAGTGCCTGTTGTGCTCTAGTCCATCGGGTCACGAAGAGTCGGACACGACTAAACAACAACAAGAGCCCTCTGAGCCTGGTGCAGTATCTATGGCAAAGTGAGTCATTTCCTTTCTCCCTTCACAGCCCCCTATCAATCCAAGCATGAGATTCTAGAAATGTTGATGTCCCAGTTTTAAAATGTTAGAGGTGTGTTTTTGCACCTAAAATTTCTCATGGAGTGACCATGTGATTTCCAGTGTGGAGCACTTTTAAATGCTCTGCTTCAATTGGCTATTGAGGCACAGTGGGGGTCGGAGATCATCAAGATGTTACAAATAATATAAATGAATAAGTGCAGAGGCTTCAAAATGCAACACATAAAACATGACCCATGATTTAACAGAACTACTGTCCCCATGAAATTGTCATTCATTTCTTAAAATAATTTGTTTATGTAGGGGGCATGGTAAGCTTGGTAATTAACACAGTGTCATTTGCCCAAGAAAACTCGAGAGAAGAAACACTGGTAACATGTTATATTTATTGACATATAACAATGATAGAATCTGCAATCAGAATAATTAAAACAAATTATCCAGTACCAATGAGGTATGCCTGGTGAAGAGGACTGATGGGAGCATTTCAACTCTCCCATCTCCTGAGCCAGTTGCCAGCCACACACAGTGATCACTCAGCAAGGCCTGAGGAAACTCCTCTGGAACTATCTCAGATCCATTCCTGATTTAGTTCAAGAACTGACCTAATGCTTAATTTGTAGAAAAAGCTTTAATTAAGCATATGGCTGGGAGGGAAATGGGGGGAAGAGTCTGCATCTCTTTCCTATTCAGGATTTAGAGCTGGGGTGGTGGTGTTTCAATTCTGAAGGGTGCTCTTTTGCAAACAACTTATTTGTGGGGAAGCTGTTTTTGATGAAGCACCATACAGGACCTCTGTCTCTACTTAACAGCTGTTTAATGAAGGCAGGGATACTGTGGGGTGGGGCATCAGGTGGGAAGCAGAATCAAGCAATCAGCCTCCTACAGTTACCTGGGAAGACACATTCAGTTAGGGCTAGACCACATCAGAATTTTCCAGCCTGATGCCTATGTTCACTTCCTGTCTGATTCACTGCAAGACAGCCACAGATAATTCTGGAGCATCTAAGTTGACCAGGAGTGATCCATAGCTGTCCCAGTTCATCTTGACTGATGCCAAACTCCTTCCAAATAGACCCAACTTGGCTCAGGACTGCCAAATCCAATGCACAATCCTTCTAGATAGACAACTGCTCTCAGTATTAGGCAATATTCCTGTGTTTCTCTCCCTCTCCTCTCTCTGCAACTACCTATGTTCTCCCCAGACTTGCCCAGGAAAGAAAGAGCCCCTTGACCAAAATGTGGGACAGCTATGGAGATGCAGGAGAAGGTAGGGTGGGGAAGAAAATTTTCTGGTAATTTCCTGCTTTGAAAAATACAGGGAAAATGATACCTACAAGCGAATCCACATAGCCCAAGACCCCAAAGAACCACAAAATATTCTGTCATTTATACTTTTTTTGTGTCAGCTGCTGTCTGTTGTTAAGGTCAGGTCTCACCACAATAATGTAGCATTTTGGGAAAAAGAGGCAAGCCAGTAAGCCAGTACTGGAAGCCAAGATCGAGAAGATCTCCACAGCCACCATGTATTTTCCTCTGGTGCTCAGGTAAGTTGGAATAAAGGAGAGCCAAACACTGCAAAAGACCAGCATGCTGAAGGTGATGAACTTGGCTTCATTGAAACTGTCAGGCAACTTCCTGGCTAAGAAGGCCACAGTGAAACTGACAGTGGCCAGGAAGCCCAGGTAGCCCAAAACACAATAGAACATCAGGATTGACCCTTCATTACATAACACTACAATTTCTTCATTCATTGAGTGTGTATCCAAATCTGGGAAAGGGGGAGAGGCTCCAAGCCAGAAGGCACAGATTCCTACTTGAACCATAGAGGAGGAAAGGACAATGGAGTAAGTCAGTTCTTTTCCTACCCATCTCCTGATACTGGATCCTGGTTTGGTAGCCATGAATGCCAAAACCACTAGTATGGTTTTGGCTAAGATGCTAGAGAGGGCCACAGAGAAGACAATGCCAAAAGCGTTTTGTCGGAGAAGGCAGGTCACCTTATTAGGTTTTCCAATGAACAACAAAGAGCAGAGGAAACACAGGAAGAGGGAGATGAGGAGAATATAGGTGAGGCTTCTGTTGTTGGCTTTGACGATAGCTGTATCCCGATGCTTAATGAAGATGCTGAGCACCAGAATTGTGATCAGAGAGAATAGAAGTGCCGGAGTAGCTGAAACAATGGCCAACGTTTCATGAAAAGCTAAGAAGTTTGGAATCTTAGGAATGCATAGATCCTGGTCTTTGTTTGGATATTGATCTGCTGGGCAACTGACACATGTTTCCATGTCTGAAAACAAACGAACAATGCATGACAATTTGAAGCAACCAATACTATTCTTAAGAATTTCCTCACAATTAGTCCATCTAGCATTTTGTTTTCCATTTCAAAATGTTTCAAAACTTTCAACCCAAATGCTTTTACCCTTGATCAGCGGTTCCTAATTAGCTAAGTACTGTGGACCCCCTGTTTTTCAAAAGTCAAACATGGACCCCCTACTTTTGAAATTGTTGCTATATTTCTAGTAGTGTTTATTGTGCATATGGTGCCACAGACAGCCTGTGTTGGCTATGCGGACCCCATGGGGTTCACAGACCACCAATTGGGAACCACCGTCTTAGATTAAGAAAAAATAAAGGTCATGTATTAAATCTGGATTATTTTTTCCCACGAAGAACATCTGCTTTTATAACCCTTCCCTCCTTTCCCCTCAAATCATATACTACATATAAAAATGAGTACGTTACAGCTGAAATCTCTGTGGCCCAGAAAGGTGACTTTAATGAGACTTTCACCCTGTCATCAAACAGGGTGTTCATAGAGGAGAAACCACAACTTATATTCCCCCAAAACTTTATAGAAGTTGGAGGAAAAATATATTATCTCCCATTTTAAAATATTTTCTGCAAGATGTTTTAAAGATAAAATTATATTGATGTTATCTATAAACAATGAGAAAAACACATCAAGCCATATTTTAAGCCTTCCCTTGCTTCCCTTGCTGAAGAACCCAGAGCTTACTAAAATAAATTGCATTGTTTGGTATTGTCTTAAGATGACATTGTCCACCTTTCTCATTTGAGATCATTCCTTCTGGACATTGATCACAGTCATAGCAGCAAAACTTCTTCCCCTCCTTCTTTTTCTTCCCGTATCCAGAATGGCAGATGTCATTACATACAGAAGGGGGTGGCACCTATCCAAAGACGTAGGAAAAGATAAATGTTTTGGGGGATCAATGTAATATCCAATATCAGGTGATTTAGCAGTAAATATGAGGACTAATAAGGGACGCAGGTGGCGCTGTGGGTAAAAGCCTCAGCGCCTAGGGCTTGCCGATCGAAAGGTCAGCGGTTCGAATCCCCACGGCGGGGTGCGCTCCCGCTGCTCGGTCCCAGCGCCTGCCAACCTAGCAGTTCGAAAGCACCCCCGGGTGCAAGTAGATAAATAGGGACCACTTACCAGCGGGAAGGTAAACGGTGTTTCCGTGTGCGGCTCTGGCTCGCCAGAGCAGCGATGTCACGCTGGCCACGTGACCCGGAAGTGTCTGCGGACAGCGCTGAGTGAGATGGGCGCACAACCCCAGAGTCTGTCAAGACTGGCCCGTACGGGCAGGGGTACCTTTACCTTTACCTATGAGGACTAATAGTGTGAAATATATGATCCATATGTGCACAGGTGTCACATACAGTGTGGTAAAGAGCTGCTCCTCTAATCATTGTACAAACTCAACAAGACTGCAATATTTATACCTAGACCATCCACTCTTTCAGCTGCACCAGAATTCAATCTAATCTCACTTCACAACCTAACTGCATTTTCTTTAAGGATTTTATATATGTTCTTTGTTGTGACTCAATGAGATGGCAATTAAACATAACCCATTACAGTGGTTCTGTTCCTACCTGCATGGTCAATCTGAGAAACTAATACTAGGGAACCATGCCATGGCTTTTGGGCTTTGGTGTCCCTTTAGGACCCATTCTGTGTTTTGTTGCCATTTATCATCTGTATGGAACACTTCAGAATCATATCCTAGGATCTGGAACACAGTGTCATCTGTATGCTGATGATCTGCAGCTCTCTCTCTTCACTAGATTGGAAAGAGAGAAGGTGGTGAAGGTACTGCCCAGGTGTCTGGAGGGAGTGATGGATTGGGTGGGGGTTGAATCCTTATAAGAGAGGAGTACTTTGGGTGGGTGTTTCCCATGCTTGGGAACATAGGTGCCAACTCTGGGTTGGCCCTAGCACCCACAAAATCCCCCTTGAAGGGGCTGGGCACCCACAAATTTTGGTGCCAGGGTTATTCACACTGCATGACCCCCACAGCCCTGGCACCCATAGTTGTGGGGCCAAGCTTGGCACTCCTGCTTGGGAATTATGTGCAAAACCTGTTATGGGAGGGGTTGCACTCCTTCTGAAGCAGGAGTTTCTATGTTTCTTTTTGGTGGCTAGGAGTGCTTATGCCCACCTTAGGCTTATTCACCAGCTACAACTGTCTCAAGATGTATGCATCCCAAACTTAGAATCACACAAACTCAAGAAGATTATAATGCTCATTCTCCGCCCAAACAATGATACAGCTAGCGTAGCCTTTGCTTCAGTAATTTCACAAACAAGAATGCTGGACAATTGTGGATTTTCTGGTAGTCATTGGTCCTCCTTTGTGTGAGATGTTTTCTGGGCATGTAGCTCTTTTTGGTATTGTGGGTCATCTGTTCATGTACAATGGTACCTTGGGATAAGAACTTAATTCATTCCGGAGGTCCATTCTTAACCTGAAACTGTGCTTAACCTGAGGTACCACTTTAGATAATGGGGCCTCCCGCTGCCGCCACGCCACTGACACACAATTTCTGTTCTCATCCTGAAGCAAAGTTCTTAACCTGAGGTACTATTTCTGGGTTAGCGGAGTCTGTAACATGAAGTGTCTGTAACCCGAGGCACCACTGTACTGGTAGACCTTACAGCATTTCTTAAAGGGCAATGTTTTCTTGATGGCTTATAATGTCAGTATCACATGCAATATAATATCATGTACAAGAAAAGTGCCACCAACAAAACAGCAGACCAAGAAAGAGGGCCTCAGAAGCTGAAGGCGCTAACATGCAGGAAAAGTCATTCAAATGGAGTATCTCACCATTAAACTATCTCTCTCACATTGGTCTCTACAGCCACACCTGGTGCTGTAGCCTTCAAAAAGTTTGACCTCACCCCCAAAGGTGCACTTCTCCATTGTCTCCTGGGACAGACGGATGCCAACTATCCATCCATCCATCCATCCATCCAAGCAACCAAGCAAGCAAGCAAGTACTATCCATCTAGATATGGAATCCTCTTTTTTTAAGCCTATATTTTAATAGTGAATATCAAAGTTAACAATGTGTGAAGTGCTTTTGTTGCAACCCATTTTGTGGGTCACCACATATTATGGCATTTCAGCCACTGTGCATTTATTTCCATACCTTAGTGAAGCGCCTGTGCCATTTGATTCTGTCTTCATTAATGGTGAGCTGTTTGCCAGGAGGGGCCTGAGGATCTAGCCTTCCCACTTTGACTCTGATGTAGGAATGATTTGGGAAAGTGACCAAGTTGGTAATATCAAAGCCAGCTGCTAACTCTCCATATTCGTTTAATGTGATTTCATCCCCAGCACTGTTGTTGAATGAGATTCTCTGCAGGAATGAGTGGAGCTAAGGGGAAAGATAATTGAAAGGTCTATAAAGCATTTCCATGAACACTTCGACAGGCACTGACAAACTACAGAATGTCGCAAGGGTATAATTTGACACAGTTTGACAAGCACTTCACTTGACCAATTCATGCTGTTAGGAGATACCAAGAGGGGAAATAGGTAGGCAAGTTCCCATACACATTTCTTAAAAAATTCTACCCCCACCCCCACTGAGATATGGTTAGGATTTCTGATAGCACCCTGCACACACACACACACACACACACACACCGTTGTTGTTGTTTTAAAAAAGGTCTAATTTATGCCAGTTGAATTTTTGGGACAGTCGTAGGTAGCTCTAACTCTTTTGATAGTTGCTGTTACTTACCTGTCCTTTAAGAGTTAATACCTGTTAACTCCCGCTTACACTTATTTAACATACACACTTGCAGCTTCATGTGTCTGGTGCAAAAATATTTTTTTTTAAATGGTGTGCACACGGGGGGTGGGATAAGAAAATGGAGTGAAAATGGAATGAAAGGGAGGGGGTGAGTGGGAGAGCAGGAAAAAAATGGCCAGCAGTCCTTAGCAGCTTTCATGAGGGTGTTTGAGTGTAGAAGAGGTGGTTGGAGAGAGTGATCGGAAGAGTTCAGAGAGACTTGCATAGGCCAGGGGTCAGCAAACTTTTTCAGCAGGGGTTGGTCCACTCTCCCTCAGACCTTGTGGTGGGCCAGACTATATTTGGGGAGGGGGTGAAATGAACGAATTCCCCACAAATAACCCAGAGATGCATTTTAAATAAAAGGACACAGTCTACTCATGTAAAAACACCAGGCAGGCCCCACAAATAACCCAGAAATGCATCTTAACTAAAAGGACACAGTCTACTCATGTAAAAACACGCTGATTCCTGGACATCCATGGGCCGGATTTAGAAGGCGATTACCTACCCATGGCGTAGGGGTTTGGAGACAATTGAGGAGGTTGGAGTGCTGAAGATGCAATTCAAGAGGGTGATATGCTGAGGCTAGAAAGACTCGTGTGTGTGTGGAGTGACAACAGAGGAGTATAGAGTGTGGCAGAGGGAGTTGGTGAGGGTTGGAGAGACACCTGAGGGGTTTATAATGTGGAGAAGGTGGCTGGCAGAGCTTCAGACTGCAGAATAGTCCCCAAACACAAGGCATCATTGACATCACCATTAGCTGCTGAGAAAACAAAGAAGTGGAAGGGGGTTCCTGCACTGGAAGAGAAGTTAGCTGTACTTGACTGCTTGAGGGATAATATGCCTGTGTGTGCTGGGGGTATGCAAAATTGGCCACAACAAATCCAGTATCCATGCCATCAAGGTGCATGGGAAGGAGATCCATGGGTCAGTGGCAGCAAGTCCAGCACTGACTGCAAAGGTGACAGCCAGGTGCAGGACAAGGAAGAGGAGGCGCTGAACTTGTGGCTGGAAGACATGAACTGGAAATGCGTTTATTTGGCTGGTAGCATCTTGCGCCAATATGCTCCAAGCTTCTATGACCACTTCAAATAATCCACCAGCCTACCAAAGTCATTTAAGCCCAGGTTGGCTTAACAGCTTGAAGAGCCATTAAACCTGAAGGATATCTGAATGACAGACAATGCTGCATCTGCAGATGGAGACGGCGAAAAAAAACACTGTGCCAAGCACTTCTGGCTACTGGTCAACTGCCCTGGTGCTTATATCATGTGAAGTGAGGGAGATGAGGAGGAACACTAAGAGCTACATTTGTCCCTCAGCAGTAAGTGCAGCAATTTATTATTGATGGTTCACAACTTTAACCTGTTGCAGGATCTAAGCCAGACCCAGTTGAATATAGCAGAGCATACGCAGACTTCCAGAAGCAATCAGTTGCAGGCAGGTAGGATGAAGCAGGAACAAGACGCTGCTACCAATAACTTGGTTACTTATAGGTGTTTATTATTTACAGCAGACTCACAAGTAACTATATACAGGATACAGACACAGATCTTAACTCTCTCACTGAACAAACTCCAAACAACTCTCAGAACACACACTGACCAACCAACTAACCAACCAACAAGGAAGGTCATGAGACATCATGCCTATGTAGAGACCTCAACCAATAGAACAGTTGTATCCAAGGTCCCATATCTCTAGGCAGAATAACTCCCTTTGCTCAGTCTTCATGGCCTTTGGCCAACTCCTTAAATGCTTCTGTGGGAAGCTGCATCAGATTGCACGTAGTCAAAAATCCCAACATTTATAAGATGGCTTTTTAATAGTTTTCTAGAGGTTGTTCTAGCCTTACGTGATTTTGCTTATACGTGGAATGGCGATGATTGTAAACCCCATGTAAAATGTGAGTTAGCTGTAGTCCTTGTTAATCTGTCACTTATAAAAACCTGTGTCATCTAAAGTCTTGGAAGGGACCACAAGGGTCATCCAGCCCAACCCCTGCAACACAGGAAGCTCAAATAAAGCATCAGTGACAGATGGCTATTTAACCTCTGCTTAAAAACCTCCAAGGAAGGAGAATCCATAACCACCCAAGGGAGTCCATTCCATTGTTGAACAGCTCTGTCAGAAAGTTCTTCCTGATATTTAGTCAGAATCTCCTTTCTTGTATCGAGTTCTACCTCCAGAGCAGAAGTTTGCTCCATCTTCCATGTGACAGCCTTTAAAATACTAGAAGATGGCTATCACATCTCCTCTCACTCTCCTCTTTTCCAGATGTATCCAGATCCTTCAACTCTTCTTCATAAGGCTGGGTTTCAAGACCCTTGATCATTTTGGTTTCCCTCTTCTGCAAACGTTCCGGCTTGTTAATAGCCCTCTTAAATTGTGGTGTTCAGAACTGGACACAGTATTCCAGGTGTGGTCTGACCAAGGCAGAATAGAGTGGTACCATTTCCCCCCCTTGACACTATACATCTGCTGATGTAGCCTAGAATAGCATCAGCCCCCCCCCTCTACACCACACTGTTTAGTCATGTTATCCTTGTGGTCCACCAATATTCCTAGATCCTTTTCACATGTACTGCTAGTAAGCCAGGTGTCCCCCATCTTATATTTGTGCAGCTGGTTCTTCATGCCTAAGTGCAGAACCTTACATTTGCCCCTGTTGAAACTCATTTTGTTAGTTTGGGCCCAGTTCTCCAATCTGTTAAGAACACATTGAATCTTGATTCTGTCGTCTGTGGCATTAGCTACCCCTCCCAGATAGGTGTCATCTGCAAATTTGATGAGCATCCCCTTAATTCTTTCATCCAAGTCATTTATAAAGACGTTGAACAACAACAGTATCCTGTGGCATCCCACTTGTCAATTTTTCCATTCGGTATATGTATTTTAAAAAATATCCTAATTCCCACATTTGTGACAACCTTCCTAATTTTATTCTTTTATTTCTTTACTTATAATTAAATGCTAGCTCGCATGACAAATCAGCACAGTGCACAACACTAAACAAATTGCAAAATGAATACTTTGTAAGAGGAAACCCTACCTGCCAAGGTTCTACATATCGCAGGGCAAGTCTTCCCCCAGCACCTCTTCCTTTGCGGATGGCTCCAGCCAAGTGCATGCTATTCAAGGCATGTGCCAAAGCATAGACAGCATTATAGATACTGTAGCTGTGACCAGTCATGCTCATTTCAAAAACTGCTGCAGGGAGGCTCTCCAGCATTTCCTCTCCAGTACATGCGGCACGAATTACTTTTAAGAGACTGGAGTTTGAAACTAAGCAACTGAATGCATGTTCCCAGAAATCTTTGATAAAACCATTTCTCCCCATCCAATCAGGATATATGTCCTGAAGAAAGTCTTGAAAGTTGTGAATCTCCTTGGAGTGAATCGCAAAGGAGATAGCACCATGGAACATTTGTGTATTAAAATAAGCAAATTTTTGAAGGACATATAATATGAAATCAATTTGGGCTGTTGTAATCCATACTTTTCCTGCCCGTAACTTCTTAGGAGAAAGTAGTAGCTCAGCTACCTCCATTGTCTTTATAGCACTTGACAACCATATAATAGATAGACTTTCTCCATATATAAGAACTGCGTTGGCTTTGCTCTTCATGAAATTTGGTAACAAAACCCTTTTTTCTAGCATGTTACCGGAATAATGCATATTTGGTTCGACTCGTTCTGTGAATTCTGAACAGATTCCATTCTTGAAAAGCATTGGTTCAATTGCCTCTAAGAAGCGCTCTCCTGCATCATTAGCTGGAGTGATGAGCCCAACCCATTTCCACCTGAAATGCAGAAGTAACTGGATAATTCCCTGATACTGAAGGCCTTCATTGGGGACCATGCGGTAAAAAGAAGGGAACTTGGTTTGATGATTTATGGCTGGTTCAAATGAGCCATATGAAATCTGAAAAAGAGAAAAGCCAACACTTTCCAAATGGAATCAAGAACTCATGCTATTCCAGTTTCTTTGAATAGAAATAGAAATCCTATATATCCAAAATGTGATGAGTTTAGGGAGAGCAGCAACCTCAATTTATATATAAAAACAATTGCTCAATTGTTTCTGCAGATATTTAGTACTGTTATTGTTATTACGACATCATCACAGCTATGCTTGTACACATTGATAGAGAGCAGCATTTATCATTGTTCTATTAAATGTCTGCTAAATGGATGGAGAGAAACTCCAAGGTGGAGGTGGGGCAACAGAAACTATTGATCATGTTCTTTTGCTCTGTAACCTTTATAGTGACTATAGAGAGAGGTTGATGCTCCATCTACTAAGAACTCATCCAGGAAGATCTACAGTATTCGGAAATCCTGAAGATCATCATAAGATTATATATATTATTGTTTTCTGGCCACAATAAACCACATCATATAAAATATCACTAAAATACAAAAATACAATACCAATCATTTTCAGCAAAACTCAAAAAATCTGTGCCAGCATAGTACTGGCACCTCTGTATCTCTCTCTGAAATGCCAAATGCAAGAACAATAGCAAGAAAACAGTGTTTGTAATTAGCCTCTGAAAGTGAACAGTGCTGAATAACATCATACTTCCCCAGGAAGGGAATTTCATAGGAACATTCTTAGTTAATGCGTCCTGAGTTATTTATGCCTTTGTACACCAGTATCAATGTCATAAATCGAGATTGGTAGCTCACAGGCAGCCAGTGCAGTCCTTTCAGGATTGAAGTAATATGGACCAATCTAGGTGCCTCATTTACGAACTTGGCACCTTTGCAACAATCTTCCATTACATCTACTAAATACACATCACCCTTCTTACACACATTGTTGGATATGCATACTACGCCCCCATCCCAAATATATCCACATATTACATCCCTTTTTCCTTCTTCCAATTTAACACTCCATATTACGAATTAGTAGATTCCTACTACAAGGAAACGATAACAGTGAATTATGGTACAAAATCTCCATTTTCCAAAACCCATATTCTACCTGTGGAATCTTGTAAAGGCCTAACACATTTGCCATGCACCAGGTAGTATCAAAGCCAAGTCCCCCAATGACTCCTATTACATTTTTCTGGATAACACAGTTGTAGTTGGGAAGAAAGTGATGTGATTTAAAGAGCAGGTCCAAAGTGGTTCGGTATGTCATTCTTGAATTAAAATAGCTATCATAGCTGTGGAACCCAAGAGAGACATTGGGCAATATCCTGGGATTCTCATTGATTTCATAAACAGCAAATACGAAGGCCAGCATGTGCTGGTAAAACTTTGTCATCACCCTGCAAATGAAGTGAGTTACCATTTCACGGGAAAAATTAAACAGTGCACATAACCTATATATAAGAGTTTAATCTGCCTGCCAACAAAGAGGCAGCACAGCTGGCAAGGATTATTTGGGGTTTTTAAAGACAATATTCAGACACTCCTGTTTCTTAAAAAATATATCAAAGTGTTCTCTACAGCTGCTGCACACTTTGTTGACATCTTCATGAAACTATCTATTGATGATTTCTTACAACCACTTGAGACCCCATGAGCATAGAAGTGAGATTACTATCTTAGGTCCATCACTTAACACTTGCTTACAGTGAATTAGGTTTGCCATTTCAATGCCCATGCACCCAGTTTGAAGAGATCATTTTGGAGCTCTTTACAATCCTTGTTTGTTTTCTCTATCCTGAACATTTTGGTATCATAAGCAAAACTGAGTACCTCACTTCTTGGCTGTACGTAGAAGGGCTCGTTTTAAAAATTCTATCCCCTTTCTCTTTCTCCTACTCCCTTTTCACTCTGTCATCCAATGTCAGTATTGGATTAAAAAAGCACTTAATGTTAACTGACAGTATGTGCATAGCATATGTTCATGGAGATTTCTAATAATCCCCCCCCCAATTCATTTAAAAACTAAAGTTCTAATGCTATTTCCCTGCCAAATCAATCAAAGTTTTCTTCAGTCAGATATAATGTATAAACAATAAATAAAATAACCTTAAGTACCGGTTACTTACATTGGGATGCCAATGAAGCTTTGAAAAGGGTGTTTCTTGAAGGAAAATTTGGGGACTATGTAATAGATATGAGATGCTATTGCACCAATGACCAGGTCACCTGGCTCATGCCACTCGTGTGGAACAGGAATAGGGTGATTTGTTGTGCATTTAACACTTTGGACTTGGGGCACCATATTGGGGAGCAGCAGAAGCAGCAGGAGGAACATCCTTCTATGCATAGACTCCTCTATTTCCCTCTACAATTATTACTGTCATCCACCTGCTTCAAATAAGATAGATTTGGGGGCAGTTGACACTGTCAGTTTGGTACTTAAACAGACATGTGCCCAACTTATTGTTAACTCAAACTCTGTCACAATATAATGGCATGGGTGACAAATAAGATACATGCCTCAAATACATAATTTGATTCAAGATTTATAGATTAAAAGAGGGAAACTGATAACTGACAAGTAACAGAGCCCAGCCTGTCTCCCCACCCCCTTACTACAGCTGTATATGGAGCACCGAAGAATTTATAATCATGTCGGACTTGCTCGTTGATTCTTTTTTCCACCCTGGAGTTTCGGCCAGGAGAATTGATTATGGTAATTTTAATAATCACAGGGGAGAAAATCACTTGTGCAGTGTTTTTGGAGTCTATGGCGCATCAGCAGTAGGGGATGACAATTTGTCACATCGTATTTGTCACATCACAGAATCAAAGCTTAGAATTGGACCTGCCAGGTCATCTAGTCCACTCCATGCCAATCCTTGACATCCACAAGTAATAACAATAATAAAACCCACTGATGGGCAGGCATCAATCCACTTTCTAAAAATCCCTTCCTAAGAATATTTTTAGAGTTGAACCTATCCAATCCTTTCTCCACTTGCCTAATTTGTTACAACTGGGGGCTGCTACACTCTTCCACCTATGTAAGATGTATTGGACATTGTTTGCTACCACACTAACGGCATACTGGAAACAATTCTGGAGAGAGTTCTGACATTATCAGGAGGTAGGGACACTGGTTAATAGTGTCTAACCACTTTAGAAACAACACATCTGATCTGAGGCAATCTGACATGGTTGAGAAGCTCCCTGCCACCAGTCTTTCACTCAGATAAGAAATGTAATTCTGCAGACTGAAAGGCTTGTCCTACTAATGTAAATCAGTAACATTTAATATGGTTCCCTCTGGATATTGTTGCACTATGGATACCCTCATCCTTGATAATAATGGTCAGTGGTAGGCTGATAGGAGTTCTAGTCCAACAATTTCTGGAGCGTATTAGATTGGCTATTCCTGGTGTAAAGAAAGTTGTGGTATGTAGAGAAAGGGCTCATGCTTTGTGTGATTTTTTTCTTTCAGAGATACTTCAGATCTTAGAGCCTTCTGTGCCTGGAGCACTCCCTAAAGCCAAACCAGTCATTTAATTCATCCTGTGTCTACCCAAATGTGAGATTCAAGAAGTGTAGAGGTACTAGTTCACCCTATGTGTAGATTATTTTGAAGCTCTCCAGAATTTTCCTGTGCCTAGACTGATCTGCTTCAAATGTCTTATTGAAAGTGATGTTGGATCTTATCCACAGTTTCATTCCTTCACATAGTCCCAATTCATATAAAACACATATGTTCCTATGTGGAATAACAAGAAAATAAATGATAAGATGATTCCTTCTATTATTTATATTTTTTTCAGCTTCCTGATTAGGAAAGGTGCAGTGAGGATGTTAATTGTCAGCAAGTCCATGTAGCCTAAGACCCAACAAAAAGTTCTGTCATTTATATCGTTCTCCGTATCAACTGCTCTCTGTTGTTCAACTCAGGCCTCATCACAATAATGTAGCATTTAGGGGAAAAGATGCAAGCCAGTAATCCAGCACTGGAAGCCAAGATGGAGAAGATCTCCACAGCCACCATGTATTTTCCTCTGGTGCTCAGGTAAGTTGGAATAAAGGAGAGCCAAACACTGCAAAAGACCAACATGCTGAAGGTGATGAACTTGGCTTCATTGAAACTGTCAGGCAACTTCCTGGCTAAGAAGGCCACAGTGAAGCTGACAATGGCCAGGAAACCCATATAGCCCAAGACACAGTAAAACATGAGGACTGACCCTTCATTACATAGAAATATAATTCCTTCCCTCATTGAGTGCATGTCCACATCGGGGAATGGAGGAGAGATTGTCAGCCAGAGTGCACATATCACTACTTGAGTTTTAGAGCAGGAAAGGACTATGGAGTAAGCCAATCTTTTCCCCACCCATTTCCTGATACTGGATCCTGGCTTAGTAGCCATGAATGCCAAAACTACTGATATAGTTTTGGCCAAGATGCTAGAGAGGGCCACAGAGAAGATGATGCCAAAAGCGGTTTGTCGGAGGAGGCAGGTCACCTTATTAGGTTTTCCAATGAACAACAAAGAACAGAGGAAACACAAGAGGAGGGAGATGAGGAGAATGTAGGTAAGGCTTCTGTTGTTGGCTTTGACTATGGCTGTATCCCGATGCTTAATGAAGATGCCCAGCACCAGAACTGTGATCAGGGACAATAAAAGTGCAGTGGAAGTTGAAACAATGGTCAGCACTTCATCAAAATCTAAGAAGTTTGGTATCTTAGGAATGCATAGATCCTGGCCTTTGTTTGGATATAGATCCTTTGCGCAACTTGCACAATTTTCTAAATCTGAAAAGAAGTTAACAAAATATTGAACCAGAATAGTTCCGAATATTAAAATCTGTATCAGCAGCAGTCCACCAAACATTATATTTCACCATGCAAATTTTGATACCATGCAGCATGTTTGTCCTAGATGTGCAAGCATTCCCTCATAGCCTGCTTTTAAATACCATAGGTTCTTTATTTCATATATTAATCAGCAATTATAGGTTGTATAATGAGTGCCATCCCACCAAATCATACTCAAAGTAGTCCCACTGAAATAAATAGACTTAAGTAATTTGAGGTTTTCCATTATGAAGTGATTTATAAATTTTATGAAATAAATACATAGATTGATTTCAGTGGGTTGATTCTGAGTATTACTATTGCCCAGTAAGTTTTAATACTACAAAATCCTGATCCCTTATTTTTTAATCCTGAATAATAATGGCATTTTTCCTGGCCCTCTTGTTAATGCCATAAAATCTTTATTCAATGCTCATAGTGATTCTTATGTAATTACTGGTTTGTGTTTGAAATATTAATCCCTACATGTTGTACTACTTTGGCTGATCTGTGCTGCATAAGTTTATTTTTTTGTATAGATTTCCACTTTATTTCTACTTAGACTTTCATAACTTCTCATTCTTGTTCCAAGGCAGATCACAAGCTGAAAGGCCGATCACAAGCTGAAAGGAAGGACACAGCCAGCAAAATGGTCTACCATAACTCCTTTTATGGATTCTAAATAACAGGTTCAGCCATTATTACACTATGCTAACTGTGAATTTGTTTGTGTTAAAATGTATTATATGCCCAATATTTTCCTGAAGATGACTATAGTGGTACTTCTGGTTACATACGCTTCAGATTACAGATGCTTCAGGTTACAGACTCCGCTAACCCAGAAATAGTACCTCGGATTAAGAACTTTGCTTCAGGATGTGAACAGAAATCGTGTGGTGGCAGCAGGAGGCCCCATTAGCTAAAGTGTTGCTTCAGGTTAAGAACAGTTTCAGGTTAAGAATGGACCTCCGGGACGAATTAAGTACTTAACCCGAGGTACCACTGTAACAGCAAATGTGAAGAAACTGTACCTAAATGAACACTGAGAACAATGTACAACAACATAATTTTAAAAAATGTGCCAAGTTAATTATAACAAACTTGCAAAACAGTCTCTCATATTTTACTTCAGTAACTTGGGCAATCTGGTCTACCATGAAATAGCATGTCCTACCCTTCTCGTTTGAGACCATCCCATCTGGACATGGAGCACAATCATAGCAGCAAAATTTCTCTCCTTCTTTCTTTTTCTTCCCATAACCAGGTTGGCAGATGCCATTACATTCTGAAAGGGGTGGCACCTATCCAAAGATATTGGAAATTTAGCAGTTTGGAAGTTCTATACTCAGTCTTATAAATGACAGGAAACATCTATTTTCTGTAATACATGTTAGGCCCTGCCACATTTTGTTGTCATTCCTTATTTCTTTATTGGCTAAGGGAGCTGGCGTACCGCTTCCGGGTCATGTGGCCAGCATGACTAAGCTGCTTCTGGCAAACCAGAGCAGCACACGGAAATGCCGTTTACCTTCCTGCCAGAGTGGTACCTATTTATCTACTTGCACTTTGATGTGCTTTTGAACTGCTAGGTTGGCAGAAGCCAGGACCGAGCAATGGGAGCTCACCCCGTCGCGGGGATTCGAACTGCCGACCTTCTGATCGGCAAGTCCTAGGCTCTGTAGTTTAACCCACAAGCGCCTCCCGTGTCCCATATTAGGCCCTGCCAAAATTGTGTTGCCATTCGTTACTTCTTTACACCTTTTTATACTGCTCTATAGGGCAATGTCCTCTCTTGGTGGCTTAAAAATATACACCATATGCAAATACAATCTCAATGAAACAATATGATATAAAACACAACCTACAACCTTTAAATCAGCTTATATCAGCAGCCAGGTGGAACGGAAGGGTTTTCATCCTACTTCTGAAGGACAACAGTGACAAAGCCAAATGAACATCACAAGGGAAGTATTTCCATAGACCAGGAGCCACCACAGAAAGCTTCCTGTCCCTAGTAGCTGTGTATGTACATAACTCATTTAAAGAGTAGCCTAAAAAGCAGAACCGCCAATAATGATCTTAAGGAGTTGGGCGTGCTCACGTGCGTAAAGAGAGTTCTTCAAATGATACCTTGCCACCAATGAAATATTCACTTTTCATATAAAAGCCATTTCTGCAATATGACCATAGAATATGGCCTTCCAATGATGTTCAAATTTAATCATGCATTATGTTAAGAAATGCTTCTTAAAAATTACAAGCGACTCTCCAAATTGGGGGGGGGGCTACGTTTTGGGCTCCCCCCCCCACATAACTGAAATGCATGTAAGTGGGGAGCATCCTGGAGAGTTGCCAAGACTCATGAGGAGATCCTCCCCAGAGCTGTTAAGCTGAGAAGCCTCAACAAAGCCCCACTGTGCCTCTGGCTTTCAAGGAGACCCTTTCCAGAGCCTTAAGAACAGTGCTCCCCCCCCGCAAGGGTATGCAAGGGTATGAACCAGCACCTCTTTTTGTGTTGTTAAAAAGTGTGGCACGTACTGTAACAACTTTTTGATGCGTACTGGCACCTATTTTTCCAGGAAAAAAACACGGCCTAAGAAGATGTTCTTTTGGGCTAAGGGGAGAGTCTCCTCATGAGCCATGAGGACTTCCTAGCTCTTTCCTGACACTTCTGGGTTACCCGTACTGCACAAGTATGCAGACATATGCAAATAAATTGTGCATAAGTGGGGAGTTGTTTATACTTCATATCATTTTCTGGATGACAGTGAATACCTGAATTCGAGAAGTTGCATCTCCACCCCCATCATTCTGCCCAGACACTGAGGTCCAGCTTCGAAGGCCTTCTGGCAGTTCCCTCAGTGTGAGAAGTCAGGTTACAGGGGACCAGGCAGAGGGCCTTCTCAATAGTGGTGCCCGCCCTGTGGAATGCCCTCTCATCAGATGTCAAGGAAATAAACAACTATCTTGACTTTTAGAAGACTTCTGAATGCAGCCCTATTTAGGGAAGCTTTTAATGTTTAACTTTTTTTTGTTTTTAATAACCTGTTGGAAAGCACCCAGAGTGGCTGGGAAGATCTGGCTAGGTGGGCAAGGAAAAGTAAATAATAATAATAATAATAATAATAATAATAATAATAATAATAATAATAGCATTATTATCCACCTGAGTCAAACTTCTGTGCCATTCAATTCTGGCCTCATCAATGCTGAATTCTTTGCCAGGAGGAGCCTGAGGGTCCAGCCATCCCACTTTGACTCTGACGTAGGATTTATTTGGGAATGTGATCAAATTTGTAATATCAAATCCAGCGTCCAATTCTCCATGTTCATTCAATGTAATTTCATCTCCAGCACTGTTGTTGAATGACATCCCTTGAAGAAATGAATGGAGCTAGGTGGAAAGTGAAAGAGAATCAAATGGACTAACAAAAATAGGAATTGGTTATTGAAATAGCTTTCCTAGATGGATTTTACTTATTTTTCTCTTTCAGAGAACCTTTACAATTCACAATACAAAGTTTCTGACTTTCAGTAGCTGACAAAGGAAGAGAGTGTAAAATCATGAATCAATTTAAATTCAGTTCAAGTTGCTGTCGAGAGAACTTTCAAAAAGAATAATGGAGGATAAGTCAGAGTATAAACATTATCATTGGAAGGGATCAGCTATTGGCAAGAAGGGAGGAATTTAAAAGCATGACAAGAGCTGGGTGCTCATTTTCTCTAGAAATTGTTTTGGTAATGGAATACTGGTACCACAGAACTGTCAGTACATAAACATTACCTTCCAGGCTTCCACTTTCTGATAAAATAGCTTGTCTCCACCCTCCATTTTTCTGCAGTTGGTTTTAGTTGAGGAAGTCATATGTAAGGCTTGTGCCAAAGCATAAACTGCATTATAGATACTGTAGCTATGGCCAGTCATTCTCATTTCAAAAAATGGTGCAGGAAGGCTCCCCAGCATCTCCTCCCCAGTACATGAGTATGTTGACACAGTGGAGTTTGAAAGTGAACAACTGAATGCTTGTTCCCAAAAATCATTGATAAAACCATCTGCATCTGCCCATGAAAGATTTATATTCTTAAGAAATTCTTCGAAATCCCGAAGCTCCTTTGTATGAATTGAGAAGCAGATAGAACCATGGAACATTTGTCTATCAACCTCTGTAATCTTTTGAAAAGTGTACAAGGTAAAATCAATTTGGGCTGTTGTAATCCAAACCTTTTCTGGAGATAACATCTTTTTATACTGAGGACTGATTTGTTGAAGTATCTTGAGTGTTCCTATAACACCTCCCAACCATCGAACAGTTCCACTGTCTCCATATATAATAACTGCTTTGGCCTTGCTCAGCATGAAAGTTGGCAAATTATTCAGTAGGTCATCAACCATTTCAAGTACATTACCTGAGAAATATAAATGTTTTTGAACTCTTTCTGTGAATGCTGAACATATTCCATGCTTGGAAAGTATTGGCTCTATGGTCTGCAAGAATGTTTCTCCCCCTTTGTCGTTTAGAGCAATGAGCCCGACCCATTTCCATCTGAAATGCAGAAGTAACTGGATAATTCCCTGATACTGAAGGCCTTCATTGGGAACCATGCGGTAAAAGGAAGGGAACTTTATCTGATCAATGGCTGCTGTTTCAAATGAACCATATGAAATCTAAAACAACAACCAGACATTTTAGAGTGGAATCAGCGGTCCATAATCCTTACATTTATTTATTTTTTTTCCTTTACACTGCAATCCTATAAATTTCAAACAATTTAAGCAAAACTCTCCATTATTTTATAGAGACAGAAAAACACACCCACCCACTTTTGCTCACTCATATCCCCTTACATACAATAGAGTTAATTTAATAGAATTCAGAAAGCCATCTTGCCCTTATCATTCACATCTCTGATTATCCATGTTATACCCACCAATCAGTTCCACATAATTCAGCTTTTACTTTCCCCATTCAAGTTCCTACTGGAAAGAGAGAAAGAGAGTGAATAATAGTGGAAGATTAAATAAATCCCTATTATCCCCTGACTCAAATCCTACCTGTGGAATCTTGTAAAGACCTAAGAGGTCTGCCAAGTGTGAAGAAATATCAGAATCAAGTCCCCCGATTACTCCTATTACGTTATTCTGAATGCCACATTTGTAGTTTGGGACAAAGTGATATGATTTAAAGAGCAGGTCCAGAGTGGAACGATAGGTCATCTTTGAATCAGTATAGCTGTCGTAGATGTGGAACCCAAGAGTGACATTGGGCAGGATCCTGGGATTCTCATTGATCTCATCAACAGCAAACACCAAGGCCAGGATGTGCTGGTAAAACTTGGTCACCACACTGCAAATAAAGTGGCTGGCTATTTCATGGGACTTTTGAACAGTACACAAAGTGGTTTTGTCTCAGTAGTGGTCTACTCTAATCTGAACAGTTAAGCTGTCAGAGTATACATATAGAATACAACCAGCATAGTTAGTCATTAATGAAGTTCTGTAACAAAGGAGGAAAATGCACCCTGACTCCATTTTACTGGATTGGGCTTTCATAAGGATAAGCCCGTTTTGAGCAGTCTGTAGCTCAAATCAGATTTTTAATCTCTCAGCAGATATAGACTGTGGAGATGTCTATAGAGAATGGATAGATTATCTTGAATTTCACTTCATGAGTGCTGTCCATTTTGTTCTTTATCACCATTGAGCTTCAGCTACAAATGCCTACTGAAGTGTGCTACAGTTTTTGGAACTATTAACACATTCGGAGAGTTCCTGAACTTGCAAAAACTCCCTCCAGTACTGGACCTCTGTGTGTATCTTTAGAATCCAGCTTTTTATAGGTTGAAACCCAGAAGTGTACATAAAAGGAATGTGAGAAGCTGCTTCATATTCAGCATACCAAAGTCAGTATTTTCTTTACAGGCTGCCAGCTACTATATTCTCCAGTGTTTCAGAGAAGGGTATTTTCTAATCCCATATTTAAAAAACCAGGGACTGAATCTGGGACCTTTGGCATGCACAACCTGTGCTGTACTGCTGAGCTATGCTATGTTCCGTAAAGGAGAAGTGTTATATTTTTGCTCTCATTCCCAGTTTTCCCTTAGCAAGTCGTTTCATTACACAAATGAATGTTCCCTTCTAGGATGCTTTAAGCCTCTCAGTCTGTTTTACAGCGCATCCCCTTTGCTGGTAACCACATTCTACTTGAGATTTAAAATGAATGGTTGAAAATTTAGGAAATTGGCTTTTTAAGCCAAGTTTCTCTGTGTGCATATATTTCAATGACTCATCAATGATTAACCATCAACCTCACACCCTGATTTTTGCTTGAAGTCACTGATTATTAGGATATAATATTAGTATGATTCAGAGAAAATGGACAATTAATTAAAAATAATAATTAAATCCACTGCCCAATGTTTAGTACGAATAACTCAAACTGAAATGTTATTTTTTTATTTTCAAAACATAAACAAGATTATTATTTCAATTCAGTATCAATTCAGTAGAACTAAGAAAATTCACAACAGCAAAAACTAGTTGAATATATATATATTTCCGCAGGAAAAGATTGACAGCAAATATCTCAGGCAGAGAAAGTACCAAAGAATCATTTAACCCCAAGGTCCTTTTTGAAGAGGCAGAGAACACGCTATTAATAATTACAGGTTATGTGTGACAAGCCAGATGAACGATTTTGTAGTCTTACTACATTTTATGCAAGAACCCATTGCACCATTTCAGTACATTTAAAAGATCCACAGCATATCTTTGTTGAAAAGAAAATTGCACATACTATAATGCATGAAAAAGAAGAGGCAATTTAGAGTCACTAAGTGTTGGGGACAGGTGGACATTCTACAGATTTGATGCATTACTTTAAAGCGCTATCTAAAAATGGTACACCAGAAATTCCCACAGAGTGAAAAGTTGAAAATTATCAGGGATTTCAGGAGTACAAAATACAGAATCGTTTGAGGGGTTTGAGTGGCAAAATTAAACTTGAAGGGGAAAATGTATGAAATTAAACCCACAAGAGGATAATAAAACATTCAACTTTTAAAGGACACAGCAAGTTCGATCTTGTCAAACCAGAATGCTCCTTAGATTGCAATTTTAGATAGAGCAGCCGGCACATTTGGCCTCATTTGTTCTAATATCATCTGAAATACCTTTGGGGTCTGCATGTTGGTCATTTTATGTGTCATCCACAGTTTTTTTCTCATCTCATCACAATATAATTTTTAAAACTGCCCCCCTTTCCTTCCTTGCACCTCCTAACAAATAAAGCAGGAACGTTGGGAGTCACAAGCTGGTGAGTGAGGAAAAAGCTAATGACCAGAGTCAATAGTTGTTAGGGCTACACCTTTCTCTCTGTCTCCCTGTGATTTATTTCCCACCCCCTGCTTTTCCCCATTCCTCTCTCCCTCTCCCTCTTGGCTGTTTCACTTCCCCACATGCTTTCTCCTCCATGCCACTGATATGTTATTAAGCTGAGGCCCATGGGATAAAAGTTGTCCACTCCTGAAATAAAGAACTATAAAGCTTGAATATGTCTGAAAATTTGGGTGAAATACAAAAGCTGCCCCATACTCCCCTTACATAATGGAAGCTCTCAGAGGCTATGTATTATAACAAGACCACAGAGCAATTGGATCATGAAAGGCTAATGTTTCCAAATCTTCAACTGCTAGTATAGGTATAGTCTAAATATAGAGGCATTTGAGTTTTAAATTTTCTTAACGTCCAGCCAGCCAGCCATGAAGAAGTTCTACTTCTGTTTTTAAACAGTAATGAAAGCTATTTGCAGACAGCCACACTAATAGAAAGAATTGGTAAAATGAAATCAAAGGACATTTCCTTACGATGGGGTCTTAAAGGAGACTTGAGAAGGGTGTCTGTTGAATAAGATTTTGGGGGAAACGTAAAGCATATGAGACACCATCCCGCCAATGAGGAGATCACCTGACTCATACCACTCATGTGGAATATCTACAGGATTATTATTGGTGAGCTTAACTGTATGCACTTTGCACACCAAATCTGGGAGCAGCAAAAGCAGCAGCAGCAACATCCTGTACTTTAACTTCCCTTGGAACTCGGGAATTCCAGTTTACAATATTAACTGGTTGATCACTGTAAGAACAGAATGCTGGACTACAAGGGCATTGGAGCTGATGTGGCAGAGCTGCTATTATGTCAGGATCTTATTACTACAAATCGTCTGGATTTGAAGATTAGTTGGATGGCATCTGGCTCTGCCAAGGAGCTTCTCAAAGGGACATCTTCCAATCTTATCCTTAACCTCAACAGCATGCCATATGCATGCCTTGAATGCTAATTAGGAAACACTTATTTAAAGCTTGACCTAAACAATGAAAGAAGGAAACTAACTAAAATGACAGTGCCCTGCCTCTCTCTTCTCTCTAATATTAGGTGCCCCTGGAACACTTATGTACTTATAATGATTTCAGAAGTGGTTGTTTAACTGTTTTCCACTGTATTCTGGAAAGCACTAGCCAGATGAGTTGATTATGGTGATTTTTATAATTACTACTGAATTATTTTTTGTTTACTCCATTGTGAGCCATCAGTTACAGAACTCCAGAAGTAAATATGTTCAACAGATTGTAGGTATTACATTTAAGCTCCCATGGTGCAGGGACTGTGGCTAACAATGCTTCAACCTATGGTGACCATGCTCTGTGCAATTCAGCATCCTTTGGGCCAAATGGCTTTGTTTGGTTGAAGTCTTATCCTCCTTCTCTGAACTTTTTTTTTTAAATAAAAACTATATATCTTTATTAATTTCAAATAAATACATTTATGAAAAACAGATGTAGATACAAGTAAACAAACATACAATCAAACAAACAAATAACAGAAAAATCAAACCAACCACCACACTATAAGATATAAGAAGATTAATATGATTATCATCATATACACTCTTGGTATTGAACACAATTATTAAATTTATAGAAAAGAAATTTAAAACTGACTTGCAATTAATCTCACTGTATTTTGTCTATCCATTACTTTATACGGCACAGTTACATATTTCTTATATATTTTCTTTTTACCTCCCTACAAACTTATATTTATACAATACAGGGATCAGTCTAATTCTGCCAAGATGCTTTCTTTTATTCCACAGTTTTCTAAATATTCTTTAAAGGTTCTCCAATCCTTATAGACTTTTTGTTTTGGTTGGCCTCTTACTCTTCCTGCTGCTTTCGCTAGCTGCAGATATTCTACCATTAGGATTTGCCAATCTTCTGTGTTGGGTATTGTTGTGTTTTTCCAATTTCTTGCTACTAAAATTCTGGCCACCGTTATTCCATACGTGAACAATGTTCTTTTCTATTTCCCTATTTCTTTTGGCAAAATGCTTAATAAATATATTTCTGGCCTCTTTTTGAATGTTAATTTAAATAATTTTTAAGGTCTTCATATATATTATTCCCCAAAACACAAATATCTGTACATTTCCACCACATATGCAAATAAGACCCAATTTCTTTATTACATCTCCAACATATACATTTTAGCAAGTTTTTCTGGAGTTTGGTGCCATCTATACATCATCTTCGTTGTGTTTTCCCTGAGATTGTAGCAGGCCGTGAATTTTAAGTCTTCCCACCATAATTTTTCCCATTGATCCATGTAAATATTATAACCCAAATCTTGCACCCATCTCACCATTACAGCTTTCACTTGTTCTTCCTTTACCTCCCATTCCAATAGGAGGTTGTATACCCGTGAGATATATTTTCCTTTACTTTGTATCAATTCTTTTTCAAATGTTGATGTTTCTTTTGCAAGTCCTGCTTTTTTATCAATGGTTAATCTTTGATGCATTTAAAAATATTGCAGCCAGTCTGTTAGATACCCTTTATTTTCTTCATATTTTTTTCAATATAGGTTCATCCTGTTGTCCTTCTAATAATAATCGGTATGTGGCCCATTCCCCATCCATATTCTTTTTCTTAACTGCCTGTGCTTCTGTAGGTGAGCTCCACAGGGGAATCCTGGGTTCTAGTATTCCTTTATATTTTGACCAGATCTTATACAATGATTTCCTTATTAAATGGTTCAGGAAGCCCCTGTGGACCTTTACCTTCTCATATATTAAATAGGCATCCCACCCATACCAATTATCATATCCCTCCAAATCTAATACATCAAAATCCCTTAATGTTATCCAATCTTTAATCCATAATAATGCTGCAGCTGCATGGTATAGCTCTAGATCAGGGAGCGTGAAGCCTCCTCTCTCTATTTTATCTGTTAACAGTTGGAATTTTATTCTCGGCTTTTTTCTCATTCTCTGAACTTTGCCCCCCTACTAATATTAATTGAGAACCAAAGCTAGCTTCAGTTTTTGCTGTCATAAGTCTATCATGGAAGGCAGGTTGTGTGAGTGTTCAAGGCGCTAAAATAATAATAATAATAATAATAATAATAATAATAATAATAATAATAATAATAATTTATTTACACCCCGCCCTCCCCAGCCAAGGCCGGGCTCAGAGCGGCTTACAAGCAATAATAAAAACAAGATGAATGATTACAACTTAAAAACAAAAATAAAATACAACATTAAAATAATGGAACATTAAAATATTAAAATGTAGCCTCATCGCAGGAGGAGAAGGAAAAGAAAAAAGAAAGAGAGGGAGGGAGGGAGGGAATCAAATTGGCTCCAAGCCAAAGGCCAGGCGGAACAACTCTGTCTTACAGGCCCTACGGAAAGAAATCAGATCCTGCAGGGCCCTGGTCTCATGAGGCAGAGCGTTCCACCAGGTCGGAGCCAGAGTTGAAAAGGCCCTGGCTCTGGTTGAAGCCAATCTAACTTCCTTAGGGCCTGGGACCACTAGGGTGTTGTTATTTATGGACCTTGAGGCTCTCCGTGGGGCATACCAGGAAAAGTAGATTAAAATAAAAAATATACACACTCAGGCATATTGGGCATGAAGGGAGATTTCCTGTTACCTAATTCTTCAAAGTCACAAGAGCTCAGAGAAGGAGGATAAGATTCAACCAAACAGAGCCATTTGGCCCAGAGGATGCTGAAGTGTAGAGATGATAGTCACCACAGGTCGAAGCATTGCTAGCCACAGTCCCTGCACCATGGAAGCTTACCCAGATAAGACAGAGGAAGGACAAATAAGCACTATGTAAGTTTGCAAGCAAACTCACATTAGAGTGATTTTCTTTGTAAGATGAGGTTTAAACTGTTGCAGGACCCCACATCAATTAATAAAGTTGTTATTGAAACCAGGAAAAAAATGAATATCCAACTAGCACAACAGGGCTTTCTCTCCTCTCCAGCCTCTGTATGCTCCCCATACCTTCCACAAGACACACACACAAACTGTGCACAAGAGGACAAAAGGTTATTCCTCCCCCAATTTGGCATGCAGCAATGTTTGTGGAACTATCTCCCCAATGCTACATTAAATTATCCCTTCACTCTGGGTAGAAAAACTTTCTCTACCCTCATTGTCCCAATTCCCAAGAAATAGAATTAATGGATCTGAAAGTTCCTCTCGTATCTTTGAGAGTAGCAATTATTTCATCACAAGGATTTTAGATCTTGATGCTAAAATGTAATACCTACAATCTGCTGAACATATTTACTTCTGGAGTTCTGTAATTGATGGCTCACAATGGAGTAAAGAAATAATAATTCAGTTGTCATTATCTCCCCAGTAATTATAAAAACCACCATAATCAACTCATCTGGCTAGTGCTTTCCAGAATACAGTGGAAAACAATTAAACAAGCACTTCTGAAATCAGTATAAGTACATAAGTGTTCCAGGGGCACCTAATATTAGAGAGAAGAGAGAGGCAGGGCACTGTCATTTTAGTTAGTTTCCTTCTTTCATTGTTTAGGTCAAGCTTTAAATAAGTGTTTCCTAATTAGCATTCAAGGCATGCATATGGCATGCTGTTGAGGTTAAGGATAAGATTGGAAGATGTCCCTTTGAGAAGCTCCTTGGCAGAGCCAGATGCCATCCAACTAATCTTCAAATCCAGCTGATTTGTAGTAATAAGATCCTGACATAATAGCATCTCTGCCACATCAGGTCAAAGGCCCTTCTAGTCCAGCATTCTGTTTGTACAGGGATCAACCAGTTAATATTGTAAACTGGAATTCCCGAGTTCCAAGTGAAGTTACAGTACAGGATGTTGCTGCTGCTGCTTTTGCTGCTCCCAGATTTGCTGTGCAAAGTGCATACAGTTAAGCTCATCAATAATAATCCTGTAGATATTCCACATGAGTGGTATGAGCCAGGTGATCTCCTCATTGGCGGGATGGTGTCTCATATGCGTTATGTTTTCTCCAAAATCTTATTCAACAGACACCCTACTCAAGTCTCCTATAAGACCCCATCGTAAGGAAATTTCCCTTGATTTCATTTTACCAATTCTTTCTATTAGTGTGGCTGTCTGCAAATAGCTTTGATTACTGTTTAAAACCAGAAATAGACCTGCTTCTGCATGGCTGGCTGGCTGGAGGTTAAGAAAATGAAAAACTCAAATGCCTCTATATTTAGACTATACCTATACTAGCAGTTGAAGATTTGGAAACATTAGCCTTTCGTGATCCAATTGCTCTGTGGTCATTATAATACATAGCCTCTGAGAGCTTTCATTATGTAAGGGGAGTATGGGGCAGCTTTTGTATTTCACCCAAATTTTCAGACATATTCAAGCTTTATAGTTCTTTATTTCAGGAGTGGAGAACTTTTACCCCATGGGCCTCACGTGGCCCTCAGCTTAATAGCATATGGGTGGCATGGAGGAGAAAGCATGTCGGGAAGTGGTATAGCTGAGAGGGAGAGGGAGAGGGAGAGGGAGAGAGAGGAATGGGGAAAAGCAGCAGGTGGGAAATAAATCACAGGGAGACAGAGAGAAAGGTGTAGCCCTAACAACTATTGACTCTGGTCATTGGCTTGTTCCTCACTCACTCCCAACATTCCTGCTTTATTTGTTAGGAGGTGCAAGGAATGAAACGGTTGGGGGAAACAGTTTTAAAAAGTATATTGTGATGAGATGAGAAAAAAACTGTGGATGACACATAAAATGACCAACATGCAGACCCCAAGGTATTTCAGATGATATCAGAACAAATGAGGCCAAATGTGCCGGCTGTTCTATTTAAAATTGCAATCTAAGGTTCATTCTGGTTTGACAAGATCGAACTTGCTGTGTCCTTTAAAAGTTGAATGTTTTATTATCCTCTTGTGGGTTAAATGTCATACATTTTTTCCTCCAAGTTTAATTTTGCCAATCAAAACCCTTAAATGATTCTGTATTTTATACTCCCGAAATCCTTGATAATTTTCATGTTTTCACTCTGTCGAAATTTCTGGTGTACCATTTTTAGATAACGCTTTACAGTAAATGCATCAAATCTGTAGAATGTCCACCTGTCCCCAATACTTAGTGACTCTAAACTGCCTCTTCATTTTTGTGCATTATAGTATGTGCAATTTTATTTTTAGCTAAGATGTGCTGTGGATCTTTTTAAATGTACTGAAATGGTGCAATGGGTTCTTGCATTAAATGTAATACGACTACAAAATTGTTCATCTGGCTTATCACACATAACCTGTAATTATTAATAGCGTCTTCTCTGCCTCTTTAAAAAGGACCTTGGGGTTAAATGGTTCTTTGCTACTTTCTCTGCCTGAGATATTGCTCTCAATCTTTTCCTGCGGAAATGTATATATTCAACTAGTTTTGGCTGTTGTGAATTTTCTTAGTTGTAGTGAATTGAAATAATAATCTTGTTTAGGTTTTGAAAATAATAAAATAACATTTCTGTTAGCTAGTTTGAGTTATTCATACTAAACATTGGGCGGTGGATTTAATAATAATAATTAATTTTCCATTTTTTCTGAGTCAGACTAATATTATATCCTAATAATCAGTGACTTCCAGCAAAAATCAGGGTGTGAGGTTGATGCTTGATCATTGATGAGTCATTGAAATATATGCACACAGAGAAACTTGGCTTAAAATACCCATTTCCTAAATGATCTTCAGCCTACAGGTTATCATTAGGCTTTCAACCTATGAAAAGTAAGATGTAGTGAGGAAATACACATATATTATTTCATACTATATTTTCATTTTAAATCTCCAATAGAATGTGGTTACCAGCAAAGGGGATGCGCTGTAGAACAGACTGAGAGGCTTAAAGCATCCTAGAAGGGAACAGGCATTTGTGTAATGAAACGACTTGCTAAGGGAAAACTGGGAATGAGAGCAAAAATATAACATTTCATTTACGGAACAGAGTATAGCTCAGCAGTACAGCTCAGGTTGTGCATGCCAAAGGTCCCAGGTTCAGTCTCCTGGTTTTTTAAATATAGGAATTAGAAATTATCCTTCTCTGAAACACTGGAGAAAAGCTACAGCCTGTAAAGAAAATACTGACTTTGGTGTGCTGAATATGAAGCAGCTTCTCACATTCCTTTTATGTTCACTTCTGGGTTTCAACCTATAAAAAGCTGGATTCTAAAGATACACACAGAGGTCCAGTACAGGAGGAAGTTTTTGCAGGTTCAGGAACTCTCCGAATGTGGTAATAGTTCCAAAAACTGTAGCACACTTCAGTAGGCATTTGTAGCTGAAGCTCAATGGTGATAAAGAGCAAAATGGACAGCACTCATGAAGTGAAATTCAAGACAATCTATCCATTCTCTATAGACATCTCCACAGTCTATATCTGCTCAGAGATTAAAAATCCGATTTGAGCTACAGACTGCTCAAAACGGGCCTATACTTATGAAAACACAATTCTTCCTTTCTTATAGCGCTTTTTTAATGACTAATTATGCTGGTTGTACCCTATATGTATACTCTGACAGCTTAATCATTCTGATTAGAGTAGACCACTACTGAGACAAAACTACTTTGTGTACTGTTCAAAAGTCCCATGAAATAGCCAGCCACTTTATTTGCAGTGTGGTGACCAAGTTTTACCAGCACATCCTGGCCTTGGTGTTTGCTGTTGATGAGATCAATGAGAATCCCAGGATCCTGCCCAATGTTACTCTTGGGTTCCACATCTACGACAGCTACTCTGATTCAAAGATGACCTATCGTTCCACTCTGGACCTGCTCTTTAAATCAAAGCACTTTGTCCCAAACTATAAATGTGGCATTCAGAACAAAGTAATAGGAGTAATCGGGGGACTTGATTCTGATATTTCTTCACGCTTGGCAGACATCTTAGGTCTTTACAAGATTCTACAGGTAGGATTTGAGTCTGGGGATAATAGGGATTTATTTAATCTTCCACTATTATTCACTGTCTTTCTCTCTTTCCAGTAGGAACTTGAATGGGGAAAGTAAAAGCTGAATTATGTGGAACTGATTGGTGGGTATAACATGGATAATCAGAGATGTGAATGATCAGGGCAAGATGGCTTTCTGAATTCTATTAAATTAACTCTATTGTATGTAAGGGGATATGAGTGAGCAAAAGTGGGTGCGTGTGTTTTTCTGTCTCTATAAAATAATGGAGAGTTTTGCTTAAATTGTTGGAAATTTATAGGATTACAGTGTAAAGGGGGAATTAATAAATGTAAGGATTATGGATTGCTGATTCCACTCTAAAATGTCTGGTTGTTGTTTTAGATTTCATATGGTTCATTTGAAACAGCAGCCATTGATCAGATAAAGTTCCCTTCCTTTTACCGCATGGTTCCCAACGAAGGCCTTCAGTATCAGGGAATTATCCAGTTACTTCTGCATTTCAGATGGAAATGGGTCGGGCTCATTGCTCTAAACGACAAAGGGGGAGAAACATTCTTGCAGACCATAGAGCCAATACTTTCCAAGCATGGAATATGTTCAGCATTCACAGAAAGAGTTCAAAAACATATATATTTCGCAGGTAATGGACTTGTAATGGTTGATGACCTACTAAATAATTTGCCAACTTTCATGCTGAGCAAGGCCAAAGCAGTTATTATATATGGAGAAAGTGCAACTGTTCGATGGTTGGGAGGTGTTATAGGAGTAGTCAAGATACTTCAACAAATCAATCAACAGTATAAAAAGATGTTATCTCCAGAAAAGGTTTGGATTACAACAGCCCAAATTGATTTTACCTTGTACACTTTTCAAAAGATTACTGAGGTTGATAGACAAATGTTCCATGGTTCTATCTGCTTCTCAATTCAAGCAAAGGAGCTTCGGGATTTCGAAGAATTTCTTAAGAGTATAAATCTTTCATGGGCAGATGCAGATGGTTTTATCAACGATTTCTGGGAACAAGCATTTAGTTGTTCACTTTCAAACTCCACTGTGTCAACATACTCATGTACCGGGGAGGAGTTGCTGGAGAGCCTTCCTGCACCATTCTTTGAAATGAGAATGACTGGCCATAGCTACAGTATCTATAATGCTGTGTATGCTTTGGCACAAGCCTTACATATGACTTCCTCAACTAAAACCAACTTCAGAAAAATGGAGGGTGGAGACAAGCTATTTTATCAGAAAGTGGAACCCTGGAAGGTAATGTTTCTGTACTGACAGTTCTGTGATACCAATATTCCATTACCAAAGCAATTTCTAGAGAAAATGAGCACCCAGCTCTTGTCATGCTTTCAGATTCTTCCCTTCCCTTCAGATGATAACGTTTATACCCTAACTTATCCTCCATTATTCTTTTTGAAAGTTCTTTTGACAGCAACTTCAACTGAATTTAAAGTGATTCATGAGTTTCTACTTTCTTCCTTTGTCGGCTACTGAAAGTCAGAAACTTTGTATTGTGAATTGTAAAGGTTCTCTGAAAGAGAAAAATAAGTAAAATCCATCTAGGAAAGCTATTTCAATAACCAATTCCTATTTTTGTTAGTCCATTTGATTCTCTTTCACTTTCCACCTAGCTCCACTCATTTCTTCAAGGAATGTCATTCAACAACAGTGCTGGAGATGAAATTACATTGAATGAACATGGAGAATTGGACGCTGGATTTGATATTACAAATTTGATCACATTCCCAAATAAATCCTACGTCAGAGTCAAAGTGGGATGGCTGGACCCTCAGGCTCCTCCTGGGAAACAATTCACCATTGATGAAGCCAGAATTGAATGGCACAGAAGTTTGACTCAGGTGGATAATAATGCTATTATTATTATTATTATTATTATTATTATTATTATACATTGCTTTTATATGAAAAGTGAATATTTCATTGGTGGCAAGGTATCATTTGAAGAACGCTCTTTACGCACGTGAGCACGCCCAACTCCTTAAGATCATTATTGGTAGTTCTGCTTTTTAGGCTACTCTTTAAATGAGTTCGGTAAATACACAGCTGCTAGGGACAGGACATATTTTGTGGTGGCCCCTGGTCTATGGAAATACTTCCCTTGAGATGTTCATTTGGCTTTGTCACTGTTGTCCTTCAGAAATAGGATGAAAATGCTTCCGTTCCACCTAGCTGCTGATATAAGCTGATTTAAAGGTTGTAGGTTGTGTTTTATATAATATTGGTTTATTGAGATTGTATTTGCATATGGTGTATGTTTTTAAGCCCCCAAGAGAGGACATTGCCTGACAGAGCAGTATAAAAAGGTATAAAGAAATAAGGAATGACAACAAAATGTTAACAGGGCCTAACATGTATTACAGAAAATAGATGTTTCCTGTCATTACTTTATGTGAGATTTATGAGTCAAGCCTTCAGTTTGTAACATTCAATGAAATGCAAATCTAGTTTTAATCCATTTATACGACTGAGTATAGAACTTTGAATCTTTCTGAGTTTGAATACAGAAGGAATGTGCCCCCTGTGTACTATTGCTTAAAGCATGATATATATCAGATGGAAGAAGAATTCTACAAACTATTTAATACTAAACTCTTCCCTTAACTTTATTCAATGTTAAATTTCCAATATCTTTGGATAGGTGCCACCCCTTTCAGAATGTAATGGCATCTGCCAACCTGGTTATGGGAAGAAAAAGAGAGAAGGAGAGAAATTTTGCTGCTATGATTGTGCTCCATGTCCAGATGGGATGGTCTCAAACGAGAAGGGTAGGACATGCTATTTCATGGTAGACCAGATTGCCCAAGTTACTGAAGTAAAATATGAGAGACTGTTTTGCAAGTTTGTTATAATTAACTTGGCACATTTTTTAAAATTATGTTGTTGTACATTGTTCTCAGTGTTCATTTAGGCCCCCAGTTGTAACAAATTAGTGAAGTGGGGAAAGGATGGGGTGGGTTCAACTCTAAAAATATTCTTAGGAATATCTATTTCTAGCTATTTTTTCATTGTTAGCTCAGTACCTTCCTATCCAGGACCTAGTGTGGCCTGGTTTGATGGCTGGAGAACTTGGAGGATAATGAATTGTTATTTTGAAATCATGCAGACCAAGCATGTGAGAGAAGAATCGTAACCCGAGGTACCACTGTAATTATATAAAAATCACTACGAACATTCGCATAAAGATTTTATGGCTTTAACAAGAGCACTGGTAAAAATGCCGGTATTATTTAGGATTAAAAAATAAGGGATCAGGATTTTCTAGTATTAAAACTTATTGGGCAATAGTAATACTCAGAATCGACCCACTGAAATCAATTTATGTATTTATTTCATAAAATTTATAAACCACTTCATAATGGAAAACCTCTAATTGGTTGACAAGTTGCTTAAGTCTATTTATTTCAGTGGGATTGCTTTGAGTATGATTTGGTGGGATGGCACTCATTATACAAACTGTAATTGCTGATTAATATATGGAATAAAGAACCTATGGTATTTAAAATCAGGCTATGAGGGAATGCTTGTACATTTAGGACAAACATGCTGCTTCTGTTGAAAATTCCAGATTATGTGTAGGATTTGTACGAATCTTGGTCAGAAAGGTATCAAAATTTGCATGATGAGCTATAATGTTTGGGGGACTGCTGCTGATACAGATTTTAATATTCGGAACTATTCTGGTTCAATATTTTGTTAACTTCTTTTCAGATGTAGAAAATTGTGCAAGTTGTGCAAAGGATCTATATCCAAACAAAGGCCAGGATCTATGCATTCCTAAGATACCAAACTTCTTAGCTTTTGATGAAGTGCTGACCATTGTTTCAACTTCCACTGCACTTTTATTGTCTCTGGTCACAGCTCTGGTGCTGGTCATCTTCATTAAGCACAGGAATACGGCCATAGTCAAAGCCAACAACAGAAGCCTCACCTACATTCTCCTCATCTCCCTCCTCTTGTGTTTCCTCTGTTCTTTGTTGTTCATTGGAAAACCTAATAAGGTGACCTGCCTCCTCCGACAAACCGCTTTTGGCATCATCTTCTCTGTGGCCCTCTCTAGCATCTTGGCCAAAACTATATCAGTAGTTTTGGCATTCATGGCTACTAAGCCAGGATCCAGTATCAGGAAATGGGTGGGGAAAAGATTGGCTTACTCCATAGTCCTTTCCTGCTCTAAAACTCAAGTAGTGATATGTGCACTCTGGCTGACAATCTCTCCTCCATTCCCAGATTTGGACATGCACTCAATGAGGGAAGGAATTATATTTCTATGTAATGAAGGGTCAGTCCTCATGTTTTACTGTGTCTTGGGCTATATGGGTTTCCTGGCCATTGTCAGCTTCACTGTGGCCTTCTTAGCCAGGAAGTTGCCTGACAGTTTCAATGAAGCCAAGTTCATCACCTTCAGCATGCTGGTCTTCTGCAGTGTCTGGCTCTCCTTCATTCCAACGTACCTGAGCACCAGAGGAAAATACATGGTGGCTGTGGAGATCTTCTCCATCTTGGCTTCCAGTGCTGGGCTGCTGGGTTGCATCTTTTCCCCTAAATGCTACATTATTGTGATGAGGCCTGAGTTAAACAACAGAGAGCAATTGATACGGAGAAAGATATAAATGATAGAAGTTTTTGTTGGGTCTTAGGCTACATGGCCTTGCTGACAATTAACAGTCTCATTGCACCTTTCCTAGTCAGGAAGTTGAAAAAATATAAATAATAGAAGGATTCATCATATCATTTATGTCCTTGTTATTCCATATAGGAACATGTGTCTTTTATATGAATTGGGACTGTGTGAAGGAATGAAACTGTGGATAAGATCCAACATCACTTTCATAAGACATTTGTAGCAGATCAGTCTAGGCAATGGAAAAATTCTGGAGAGCTTCAAAATCATCTACACATAGGGTGAACTAGTACACCCTAATTACATTTCTTATCTGAGTGAAAGACTGGTGACAGGGAGCTTCTTAACCATGTCAGATTGCCTCAGATCAGATGTGTTGTTTCTAAAGTGATAAGACAATATTATCCAGTGTCCCTACCTCCTAATAACATTAGAACTCTGTCCAGAATTGTTTCCAGTAAGCAGTTAGTATGATAGCAAACAATGTCCAATACATCTTACGTAGGTGGAAGAGTGTAACAGCCCCCAGTTGTAGCAAATTAGGCAAGTGGAAAGGATGGGGTGGGTTCAACTCTAAAAATACTCTTAGGAATATCTCTTTCTAGCTATTTTTTTCATTGTTAGCTCAGTACCTTCCTATCCAGGACCTAGTGTGGGCTGGTTTGATGGCTGGAAAACTTTGCCCCCCTACTAATATTAATTGAGAACCAAAGCTAGCTTCAGTTTTTGCTGTCATAAATCAATGAGCTAGCAATGGAAAAAAATAGCTAGAAAGAGATTGTGCTGATTAGCCACTCCATCCATCACCCTCCTGTCTTGCATAACCCTCCGTTGGTCCTTCTTTTCACCCACTTCACATAGACTGAGCACAAAATAGTTCTGAGGCCTGTTGCAATATGATGGGTAAGCAGGGATATTCTTTATTACACAGATATGCAGTAATTTTCACAGCTTTGCTTTCAAGATGCAACTTTAAAGGGCACAATTTTAATATATCATCTTCCTGGGCTGTCGGTGGAGCTGGGTGGACATAGATCACTGGATATTGTTTTTTAAATGATCATACAGCGTATATTTTTCCAGAAATTTGTATGAGCTGTCCAGAAGATAACCATCCAAACAAGGGCTATGATCACTGTGTTCAAAGATACCAGTTTTCCTAGCTTTTGATGACACTTTGGCCATCATTTCATTTTTTCCTGCATTTCTACAGGCTCTGGTCACAGCTCTGGTGTTGGGCATCTTCTTTAAGCACCAGAACACTGCCATAGTCAAAGCCAACAACAGAAGCCTCACCTACATTCTCCTCAACTCCCTCCTCTTGTGTTTCCTCTGCTCTTTGTTGTTCATCGGAATGCCTAATGAGGCAACTTGCCTTCTCCGACAAACAAGTTCTGGCACCATATTCTCTGTAGCCAATAATAATAATAATAATAATAATAATAATAATAATAATAATAATAATAATAATTTTATATCCCACCCTCCCCAGCCAAAGCCAGGCTCAGAGTAGCTAACAACAGTAAAAATAGCACAGTTTACATAGAATCACAATCAGTTAATTGAAATATTTTCTAAAATCAATTCAGAATCAAATTAATGGCAATCATTAGGTTAGTGTTCTGTGAGGATTATAGAAGGAGAGAGGGGGTCAGACTGTGCCTTGGCCAAAGGCCTGGTGGAACAGCTATGTCTTGCAGGCCCTGCAGAAAGATATCAAGTCCCGCAGGGCCCTAGTCTCTTGTGACAGATCAGGGCCACGGCCGAAAAAGTCCTGGCTCTGGTTGAGGCCAGCCTAACTTCCCTGTGGCCCAGGATCTCCAAGATATTTTTATTTGAAGACCATATGGTCCTCCGTGGGACTTACCAGGAGAGGCGGTCCCGTAGGTATGAGGGTCCTAGGCCATATCGGGCTTTAAGGTTAAAACCAGCACCTTAAACCTGATCCTGTACTCCACCGGGAGCCAGTGCAGCTGGTATAGCACCGGGTGAATGTGATCCTATGGCAAGGACCTCGTAAGGAGTCTCGCCGCGGCATTCTGCACCCGCTGGAGTTTCTGGGTCAGTCTCAAGGGCAGCCCCATGTAGAGTGAGTTACAGTAATCAAGCCTGGAGGTGACCGTTGTGTGGATCACAGTGGCTAGGTCAGGGCGAGAGAGGTAAGGAGCCAACTGCTTAGCTTGGCGGAGATGAAAAAATGCATCATGGCCAAAACTATCTCTGTGGTTTTGGCATTCATGGCTACTGTTATGTAGTGAAGTTCTCACCCTGGGCCAGCAGGAGGATATTGTAGATAGTTATGCAAATGAAGGATTGAAAGTGATGTTCAGTGATTGGATAGTTTGTATGCAAATGAAGGATCGAAAGTGACGTTCAGTGATTGGATAGTTTGTATGCAAATGAAGGTTCGAAAGTGACGTTCAGTGATTGGATAGTTTTAGAAAATGGCAACAGTTACATTGTTCTGGAGCTCTATATAAGCATGTTATTAGAGTTTTATTTCCTAGACTTCCTGTGTGTTGACATTGTTTGGATCTTTTCTATCACTGTTCTAAAGATCCAGAGAAAAACAGGAGTAGTTAATATTACATAGGTCAGATGGTGTGACACTTTCAATGGTTGCCTATTAGACTAGCCAAAAAAAAGAAAAGAAAAAAGCTTTCTGTTGTTTTGAACTGTTTTAAATTTTCTTTAATATTGTGTTTTAATATTAATGTTGTGTTTTATTTGTTGTAACCTGCCCTGGGACCTTAGGGTGAAGCACAGGTAATAGACAACAACAACAACAACAACAACAACATTTCATTCTTTAAAAAATAAATATCGAGGTTCTTTCACAGAGTGAGCTTTGTTTGTTCACCAGCAAGATTTTTGCAGAAGAATTTCAAATCAGATAACCAGCATTCAATAATTTTGCAGCTGTCAATTTCCCACTTTGACAGGGGAGGTTTGAGACCTGTTCCTACTCCATCACAGAAGTGAATGTCTTCCCTGCAATTATCTAAATCACTATACTCGATCGGTATGGCCTAATCTCCAGTGATTTGCAAGAAGGCAGATAGGAAAACAAAATTCAACACCTGAGTATGAAATGATTATAAGCACTTCAGCAATCCATAGACTGCTAAGATTAGGTATAAGAGAGAGGTGGGGCTTTGTCATTTTGATCAATTTTCCTCTTTCTTTGTATAGAAAATCAGGTTGCTGTTTTTTAATTGGCGTTCAAGCCATGCCATTGTAAGCCTTACTTCCATAATGCTGCTGAGGTTTATGGTAAGGTGTATTCACCTCCCTTTGAGTATTGCACTAGCAGAGTTTGTGGCCACCCAAGGCATCTTGTTTAAATCAGGCTGATGAGAGTATTAATGCTAACATGAATGTTGCAGACTGAAAGATTCAAGAGAGTCCATGTTCAGGGGGAGTTGTGCTCTCAGAATGGTGCTTCTTCTTCTGCTGCTGCTGCTTTCAGATATGGTGTGCAAAGTTCAAAATGTGACTTGCTTGAGAAATAATGCTGTATATATTCCACATGAATGGCATGAGCGAGGTGATCTCATCATTGGTGGAATGGCATCCCATATTCATTACATTTTCCCCCAACTTTTGTTCAACCATCACCCTGCTCAGTCCTCTGTTAACACTCCATTGTAAGTAAATGGTCTTTAATTTTATCTTACTGATTCTTTTATATTCATAAGATTGACTGTGAAGTATTTTTTAAAAAAGAATAGAAGAGTTTTTTAATGGATGGAAGGAAGGACACAATTGTTAATAAGAATATGAAATTATCAAAAAGTGAACATAGACTATGACAGATATTTCAAAACATGACATTTTTTTGATCCAATTGCTCATTGTTCTGGTTATAATGCATAGCTGCTTAGCTGCTAGTAGATTGTGTATCACATGTTGACCTCAGCCTAATTCAGTGTGAATGGAGGAAAGAGGAAAAAATGAGGGAAAGAGAGAAGACTGGGTGACAGAAACAGAGGAAATGGAAGTGGGAGACCTACCAAACAAATCACTTTGGGGAAATTCTATGATTAGATGCCCAAAATATCTGCACCACACACTTCAGATATGTCTTGACCAATTTGTGTGCTTTAAAAATGGCAGTCTAGGGTGCATCCAGGTTTTGCAAAATTGTATTTGCAGAGGCCTTCATTATACAAATAAATGTAAAAATCAACAAATATTATTTATCTTCTTGTAGTTGTTGTTTCACAGCCTTTTCGTCAGCCACCCTGACTTCTTCAATGGCTTACTCATTTGTTTTCAACAGATCAACTTCATGCTTTTACTCTCTGGGATTTTTTCCTCCAATATTTTTAGATAAACCTTTTCAAGTAGGAACACCAAATCTCTGGAATGCCTGCCCTATGAAGACCCACCTGCTCCTAACACCTTGTTGCCTTTAGATGCCAGACAAAAATTGTTATTTATAAAGATCCTTTGTGCTACTTGCACAATTTTCTACATCTGAAAAGACGTTATCAAAATATTGAACCATAATTATTCTGAATATTAAAATCTGCATCAGCAATCATCCACCAAGTATTATATTTGCAAATTTTGAATACTTTATTCTCAATTTTCTTCTAAATCCTTCACATAGTCTGGAATTTTCAACAGAAACAGCATGCTTTTACTCTGAACTCTTCCTTAGACATTTATATTTTCTTAATTACTGATTGCCATAAATTATTACTGCCCCACATAAATATATATATACTAGCATTCCCCCATAGCCTGTTTTTGAATACCATAGGTTCTTTATCTCATATATGTTCTTTATTCCAATCAGGAGTTACAATAATAATGAATGCAAGTTAGTCATGAAGTATTGGTTACAAAGACACTTAATAATTAATACTGAAAATGAAATCTCTGTTCAATCTATCTGAGATATTAACAATCTGATTTGGCTTGAATACAGTTCTTATTCCTAATATACATAATTATGTGAAGCAAAAGTCTAAACACACGATTCAGGCAATAGTAACCAGAATAGATTTTTCCGTTTTCCAATAAGAAAATCACCAGCTAATTATTAATTTGTTTGTTTGTGCCTTATCCTCATAGTCAGGCAGTTGAAACTATCATATTTAGAGTGGGTGAATATTGTGCTAAAATGATTTTGTGTACTAGTGACAAATGATTTGCAGTGTGGTGACAAAGTTTTACCAGCACATCCTGGCCCTGGTGTTTGCCGTTGATGAGGTCAATGAGAATCCCAAGATCTTACCCAATGTCACTCTCGGATTCCACATCTATGACAGTTACTCCAATCCAAAAATGGCCTACCGTAGTACTCTGGACCTGCTCTTCAAATCACATCAATTTGTTCCCAACTACAAATGTGACACTCAGGAAAATGCAATAGGAGTCATTGGGGGATTGAGCTCTGATATCTCCTCATGCATGGCAGACATCTTAGGTCTTTACAAGATTCCACAGGTAGGATCTGAGCATGAGCGCCATGGCAATGTCTTTTTATCCCTGCCATAAATCTCTTCCCATTAGGAATTTGGTATAAAATGGAAACGACTGCATGAGATATAATTTGGGTATTCAAAAGTTTTTTTGGGGGGGAGAGATAATAAAAATCATGTAATGATGAGAGTTTATGTAAGTTAATGGGAAGTTATACCAAGACAGAGTATGTGTGGATAATAATAATAATAATAATAACAACAACAACAACAACAACAACACTCTTCAAGGATCTCAGGGCAGTTCATAACATAAAAATACAGGATAAAAGTACAAAATAAATAGTTAAAACAAAACAAAACAGTAACATTAACCCCCTTCCAACAAACTCATTTAAAAGTCCATAGAATATTAATCAGCTTTTCCTTTTTTCCTTTTCAGATTTCATATGGTTCATTTGAACCAGAAGTGAATTATCAACTCAAGCTCCCTTCTTTTTATCGCATGGTCCCCAATGAAGCCCTTCAGTATCAAGGAATTGTCCAGTTATTGCTACATTTCAGATGGAAATGGGTTGGGCTCATCACTCCAGATAATGAAAGTGGAGAACGATTCTTGAAGGCCATGGAGCTAATGTTTTCCAAGAATCAGATATGTTCAGCATACGCTGAAAGAGTTCAATACAATCTGCACTCCTCTGGCAGCATCCTTAATATGGCATCTGAAACAAGGGTTGTATTACCCCCTTTTCTGAAGAGCAAAGCCAATGCAGTTGTTATATATGGAGAAAGAGCAGCTATTATGTGGTTAGGAGTAGCTCTGAGGATAGCTAGGATGGTTCAGATGATATTTCCTCAATACAAAGAGGTCTCTACAGCAAAAGTATGGATTACGACAGCCCAAATTGATTTCACATTAAACATATTTCAAAAACAATTTCGCACTGATATACAAATTTTCCATGGTGCTATCTCCTTTGCTATTCATTCTAAAGAGCTGCAGAACTTCCAAGAATTTCTTTCGGCCGTAAATCCTTCCTGGGAAGATGGAGATGGTTTTATCAAAGATTTCTGGGAACAGGCATTCAGTTGTATGCTTTCAAACAGCAGTGTGTCACCAGGCATTGATGAAATGTGTGATGGAGAGGAGGCTCTCGAGAACATTCCATCACCTTATTTTGAAATGAGCATGACCGGCCACAGCTACAGTATCTATAATGCTGTCTACGCTCTAGCACATGCTTTACATAGCATGTACTCAGCTAGCGTCAACCACAGGACAATGGAGTACAATAGCAGGCTGTCTCCTCAGAATGTGGAAGCCTGGCAGGTATTTTTTCCTGCTTCCATGTAATCCTGCAGTGTCACACGTAACCATGGGCAAGTTCTGGAATTTAGCCCCTTTAGAACAATAATAAAATTTAAGTAATATGTAAATTTAAGAAAGGGGAGTAAATTTAAGTAAATTTAAGAAAGGGGAGTATTTCGGAACAAGGCATTAAATCAACATTAATGGTCACAGATATTAATTTAATAATAATAATAATAATCATCATCATCATCATCATCATAATTTATACCCCACCCATCTGGCTGGGTTTCCCCAGTCACTCTGGGCAGCTTCCAACAAAATATTAAAAATACATTAAAACATCAGTCATTAAAAACTTCCCTAAACAGGGCTGCCTTCAGATGTCTTCTAAAAGTCAGATAGTTGTTTATTTCCTTGACATCTGATAGGAGGGCGTTGCACAGGGTGGGTGCCACAACCGAGAAGGCCCTCTGCCTGGTTCCCTGTAACTTTGCTTACACTAGCAGCAGGCATTTAAAAGGTTAAAATTAACGAGGCAGCCTTCAGTTGTTGAATTTACACTGTGCCATAATTTGCCACTCTCATCTTCCATCTGCTTCCAAAAGTTGGACACCTTCCATTAGTCTTATTGGGAATAAGTCTATATAGAGCTTTTTATTTTCCCGTTTTCCTTCTAGCTCCATGCATTTCTTCAGAGGATCTCATTCAACAACAGTGCCGGAGATGAAATTACATTAAATGAACATGGAGAACTGGCATCTGGTTTTGATATTAGAAACTTGGTCACGTTCCCAAATCAATCCTATGCTAGGGTCAAAGTGGGAAGTCTGGATCCACAGGCTCCTTCTGGGAAAGAGCTCACCATCAATGAGGACAGAATCAAATGGATTAAAGACCTGGCTCAGGTGGGAAATAGCTGTGCAGTCTTCCAAATGCCAACATTATTAGTCATTCAATGAAACAGAAGGGCAAGAGGTGTAAAGAAAACAAAAAGAACATTCCTTCGCATAATACATTATTTAATTTGAAATTCACTGGAATACCATTCCATTCAAATGTATGGCCATAGCTGTGACTTTGTCTTAGGCCTGCCATTAAATTCAGAGTAGCAAGTACTAAACAGAGGTGGTTTCAAGCACATGGATCTCCTGCCTGTGTCAATACCAGCCTTTAAGAAGGTTATATATATCCATCTGTTCCCACTGATATTTTATTAAGATTATTTTATTGCAATTCGTTCTGTTTTTAAAATATCATTTTTAAGCTGCAGGTTATTGGTTGTGTGAGCCCCCCCTCCCCCATTACAGTGGTACGTCAGGTTACATACGCTTCAGGTTACATACGCTTCAGGTTACACACTCCGCTAACCCAGAAATAGTGCTTCAGGTTAAGAACTTTGCTTCAGGATAAGAACAGAGATCAGGCTCTGGCGGCACGGCAGCAGCAGAAGGCCCCATTAGCTAAAGTGGTGCTTCAGGTTAAGAACAGTTTCAGGTTAAGAACGGACCTCCAGAACGAATTAAGTACTTAACCCGAGGTACCACTGAATATAAATTTGTACTTATTGTACAAATTAGAGTTGGCTGTTCACTATTGTGTTGGCTGAGCTTTCATTGTACATGATATTGAAACTGATCCCCCCATTAAATTTCTGTAAATCATCTTGAGAGCATGGTCCTTTCAGGCATACCGAAAGTTATAGAAATAAAAAAGCTATGACAACAAAAATAAGGCATTTTTGCTTATCAGGAGTATATAAATAAATAATGGAAGAACAATAAAAACTGTACCATCCAGAGAAGGCATCTCAGACTAAGATGGAGCAGTGGTTGTCAGAAAACAGATGATGTTGCTTGCCATAGCTTTCTTCGGAAACCTCTGGGGCAAGTCTCTAGTTAGTGGCATTTGTTTGAAATCCTAAGCTAGTTCTGCCTTTGGATGGACTAAATATGGACCTTCTAACCTTTTTGAGTTTCTGTGATGCTCAGTACAGAAATTATTCCTCACACAGGATGTGCCACTTCTTCACTTATGAACCATATATTAGGCTTCCTCAACCTCGCCCCTCCAGATGTTTTGAGAATACAATTCCCATCATCCCTGACCACTGGTCCTGCTAGCTAGGGATCATGGGAGTTATAGGCCAAAAACCTCTGGAGGGCTGAGGCTGAGGAAGCCTGACATATTTTGTATCACTAGCCTTCTAATTTACTAGGGTGCTATAGGATGAAATCCCTACATATTTTTCTATACTATTCCACACCCACTCACACCCACCCACCCACCTGGTAATGCTAGAAGCCTGTAAGGCAAGATGAGTAAGCTGTATTACTTTGTCTTAGATGAGAGCATGGATATAACGGGCATAATTTAAACCTGGTGGAATAGAGAGAAACTGGACTGAGGGACTAAGGGCATTCTAGAGGTGATGTCACTTTGTATGTCAAAGAGGACAAAGTTTCCAGGAGCAAATCCCCAAAATAGCAGTGTACTTATAGAATTGTTGTGGGTGATAATACAAAGACCTAAGAGTGATTTAATACTAGTATCTCCTATCTTCCCCCTGAGCAAAATGCCTATGGTGAACTTGAGACGGAGAACAAAATCCAGAACGCATAAAAAAGGAAACTGTGGTAATGGGTGACTTCCATTATTCTCACATAGATTGGAACATCCATGTACCCAGCCATGACAAGGAAGTAAAATGTCTAGATACCCTGAATGACTGTGTCCCAGTTAGTCATAGAATTCACAAGTTGGGAGAGTGTGTAGTCAGTTTCTGTTTACAGGCTTCCTATTTGCATCTAGTTGGTCAATGTGAGGACAGCATGCTGGATGTGCTGGGCCTCTGGTCTGATCCTGTAGGGCTCTTATGTTCTTATGCTTCTCTCATATCTTTGCAAAGGTGCCACCCCTTTCGGTGTGTAATGCTTACTGTCCTCCTGGTCATATGAAGAAAAAGAAGGAGGGGAAGAAATTTTGCTGCTATGATTGTGCTCCATGTCCAGATGGGATGTTCTCAAATGAGAAGGGTAGGACAAGCCATGCTAAGATATTCCAAATGACACACTTTATCGCAGTAAACTCCAAGTAGCTCTTTCCCAAGTCATTAATTGTGTGTGTGTGTGTGTGTGTGTGTGTGTGTTAAAACTAAGAATTATTTCACATTTATATATAACATGAATGAGGAGCCTATCTTTAGAAATATGGGCAACACATTTTAGCATCAAGATCTAAGATCATTCCAATGAAAGAATGGATGTTTTCAAATAAGAAGAGCAGCTCCTGTTCTGTTAAAATATTTTAAAGCATAGCATTTCACATGTGCATATATCATCCATCATCTTCAGATACATCTTTAGGAAGGATGGCCATGCACAATGGCAGAGCACAATTTAAAGTGTTGGTGCTGACCTTTAAAGCCCTAAACGGCCTCGGTCCTGTATACCTGAAGGAGCATCTCCACCCCCATCATCCAGCCCGGACACTGAGGTCCAGCGCCAAGGGCCTTCTGGCGGTTCCCTCACTGCGAGAAGTGAGGTTACAGGGAACCAGGCAGAGGGCCTTTTCCCTTCTCGGTAGTGGCGCCTGCCCTGTAGAAAGCCCTCCCAGCAGATTTCTAGGCAATAAACAACTATTTTACTTTTAAAAGACAACTGAAGGCGGCCCTGTTTAGGGAAGTTTTTAATGTCTGATGCTGTATTGTTTTTAATATTCAGTTGGAAGCCACCAAGAGTGGCTGGGGAAACCCAGTCAGATGGGAGGGGTATAAATAATAAATTATTATTATTATATTAAATTATTATTATTAATAATAATATTATTATTAAACCATTCTGAAGAATGGAACTTCTTTCAAAAACTATTTAAAGGAACTTGCAGATGCAGGAGCAATCCTTGGCTCCCAGTTGGTATGAATCAGGTAGGAAAAAACTCTCAAGCTGTCAAGCAAATATTGGAGTGATACAACTTACTCTGTTCTCAATAAAAAGCCATCAGACCAGCTAATACTGTGGTCTGGGTAGGCAGGTACTGAGCTAACAATGAAAGAAAGATCAGGACGAAAGGGGCATGCTTGTAAGCCACTCTATTCATCACCATCTTCTCCTGTTTCATACAGGGCCTGGCTGGTCCTTCTTTTCATTCCCTCCACATAGGCTGAACTGATCAAATAGTTCTGCCACGTGCTGTGATATGATGGGGAAACAGGGCATGCTTTATTAAGCAGATATGTAGTTATTTTCATATCTTTGCTTTTAAAATGAAGTGTAAATGAAATAATTTGTATGCATCATATTTCTGGTATGTTTGTAGGACTGGGTGAAAATGAACCACTAGAATAATCCTTGGTTTTAAATTGCCATACATTGCAACCTTTTTCAGAAACTTGCATCCATTGCCCAGAAGATAAGCATTCGAACAAGGACCACAATCACTGCATCCCTAAGATCTCAAATTTCCTAGCCTTTGATGACACTTTGGCTATTGTTTCAACTTCCTCTGCACTTCTATTGTCTCTGGTCACAGCTCTGGTGCTGGGCATCTTCATTAAGCACCGGGATACAGCCATAGTCAAAGCCAACAACAGAAGTCTAACGTACATTCTCCTCACCTCCCTCCTCTTGTGTTTCCTCTGCTCTTTGCTGTTCATTGGAATGCCTAATGAGGCAACTTGCCTTCTCCGACAAACAAGTTTTGGCACCATCTTCTGTGTGGCCCTCTCTAGCATCTTGGCCAAAACCATTTCTGTCGTTTTGGCATTTATGGCTACCAAACCAGGATCCAGGATGAGGAATTGGATGGGGAAGAGACTGACTTATTCCATTGTCCTTTCCTGCTCCATTGTTCAAGTAGGGAACTGCATTCTCTGGCTGGCAACCTCTCCCCCATTCCCAGATTTGGACATGCACTCAATGACTGAACAAATTATACTGTTATGCAATGAAGGATCCATCACCATGTTCTATTCTGTGCTGGGCTACATGGGCTTCCTGGCCATTGTCAGCTTCATTGTGGCCTTCCTAGCCAGAAAATTGCCTGACAGTTTTAATGAAGCCAAGTTTATCACATTCAGCATGCTGGTCTTTTGCAGTGTGTGGCTGTCCTTTGTTCCAACTTACTTAAGCACCAGAGGAAAATACATGGTGGCAGTGGAGATTTTCTCCATCTTGGCTTCCAGTGCTGGTTTACTGGGCTGCATCTTTTCCCCAAAATGTTACATAATTTTGGTGAAGCCTGAGCTCAACAACAGGGAACAGCTAATACGAAGAAAGTAATAAACAAATTGATGAGTTTGTGTTTTCAACAATATTTTTATTGTCTATGTAGGATCATAAAAGAAGTATAAATGAATTGGGAGTATTAAACTATTTCAGTTATGTTGCTGCTTTGGAGGGTTAGGGTTGATTTATAGTCTGTAGAGCCTATGAGAGAAAAGTTCACAGGAGTAAAGTTCAACCCTACTACCCTTCTAAATGAGCGAGATGCTGATTGATGGAGTAGACCTAAAGCATTTAAGTAAAGGTGGTAGATGGAGTTTTTCAGATAGTTAATGTTGATATTACAGTGGATGCTCATGCATCATTTCTAACGCATGGAATAAAGATTTGACTATTGGTTTCTTCTTATTCTATAGGGTACATGGGCGTGAGATTTTTACATAGATATTTGAAGGCAATAAAAAACCAACTCAGAGCAACCCCTCCCATCCATTTTAGAGGGTAGGATTGTTTGTGTATTTTATTTACACAATATCTATGCCACTTAAGTGTATGGTCTCTCAGTGATTTATAGAAAAGTTGAAGAGGACACAATAAAGATAAAAACAGTTAACACTAATCAGAAAAGTTGCCTTAAATGCTTATTGAAATTAAAAGGTTTATCACTGGGCTCTGCTTTTTCAAGAGGGAGTGGGGCTGTCTGATCTCAGATAGGAAAAAGTTCCATAGAATTGGCCCACAATATCGAATGCATGTCTTCTGCATGATATCAGCTCCTTATCTTGGCCATGGATGATCACTGACTGTGGGTTTCCCGAAATATCTCAGTTATGTGGCAATTATATAAGCAGAGGGTCCTTAAGTTCAATGAATCAATCAAACTTTTAATGTGCCAACCAATGGCCGTGTCATCATCCAAAACATTAACAGACACTAAATGTACAAAAACTACAACCTAATATAATAGAAATCTTTGTTACAAGGACAGATAAAATAGAGGATAGTCACATATGGATTGTGTAAGTTAGATCTCTGAGTCCCCTTTACAATTAACAGTTAAATTCTCTAAATGATTCACCCTCATCTTCCTTAGGAAAGAGCTAAGAGTAGGACTTGCCTCAGCAAAAGAACACATAGACAAGTTATTTGTATGTTTTACAATCTAAGAATTGGTTGATGTATATTTTGCTTACTTAAAAACAACACCTGACTTTAAAATGTTTCTATTATTTTCTGTAAACCTAACACAATAAAAATGTTAAGTATTTTCATCCTACACCCTTACTATCATGTACATGATTATTCCCCTCATTTCCCTCCCAAGGTTGAATGATTAGTGCAGAACACTGGGTGTTCGATTGATTTTAATTCAGACAGAGGAATAGGGGTGTCTGAAGATGTAACAGACTGCCCCAAATACTGCCTTTCTTAGACATTTTAAAACAGATGTTGGTTGCCCACTGATCTGGTATATTTTAGCAGTGGATATCCCATAAAGGATTGATCTAGATTTCAGAAGTATTCTGAAATACCTATGGACTCTGGGGATCTATTCTTGGACAAGAATATTTGCTTCACTAGTTCAGTAACTGATGATTTGTCATGAATAAATAAACACTGCAGAAGCGATTGTCCCTCTTGTAATTATAAAAATCACCATAATCAATTCATCTGGGCAAAGCTCCAATGGATTCCTAGAAGGCCACAGAAAAACAACAAGCCCTTCTGAAATCATTACAAGTACCTGTGCTTCATAGAGAGATAAGATTAGGGACAAGAGAGAGGTAGAGCTCTGTCATCTTGATCTGTTTCCATCTTTCCACAAGATAGCTCAAACTTCAAATCAGTATTTCCAAATTAGCATTCAGGGCTTCCTTATGAAATGCTGTTATGGATAAGATGGAAGGATAGCCCTTTGAGAATGTGTTGGCAGAGTCAGATGCCACCCAAGTCATCTTATTCAAATCAGGCTGATGTTAATAACATGTTCATGATGTAAGAACAGCCCTGATGGACCAGGTCAAAAGCCCAACATCTACTACAGCATTCTGTTTAGAAATGGCCAACTAGTTGATGTTGTAAACTGAGAAATAGAGGGTTGCCATGTGTGGAAGGGAGGTGGCAATCAGGATGTTTGTGTTGTTTCTGTTTTTGCTGCTCTTAAACATGTTGCATGAAGCACACACTGTTGGGTGCAACATAAATAATCCTGTACATATTCCACATGAGTGGTATCAGCCAGGCGATCTCCTTATCGGTGGGATGGTATCTCATATCCATTATGTTTTCACCAAAGTTTTGTTCAACAAGCATCCTTCTCAGGACTTCATTAACATTCCATAGTAAGGAAATGGAACCTACATTTACATTTAGTAATTATTTCTCTTTGTAAAATTGTCTGAAAATTGCTTTGAGGAAATTTAAACTGAATTTTTAAGCAAATATGAAGGAATAGATAGGTGGGTGGGTGGACATTAACTATTGGTAATAAAATTAAATACTCAAACATCTGTAAACTTAGAAGGTATCTAAATTGGCAGCTGGGCATGTGGAAAGAGTAAGCTTTGGTGTTCCATCATCATCATCATCATCATCATCATCATCATCATCATCATCATTATACATAGACACAGAGTCTTTCCTGTGCATGGCGTAGCTTTGTACTGCATCTACTTATCCTCACATTCAGATATACATTTGCATGCAGAGAGTTGCCACTAGTCAGATAATACTGAGCTTGATGGACATAGTATTTTTTCTCCTGTTCCTTTTATGTTCATTTATCCCTAGGTTTCAAAATGCTAGATGCTAAAGATTCACAGAGATTTTATGGAGCATGAAGAATAGATGATGTTGAAAGTGTTGGGATATAAATCAACCTGCACTGAAGTTGATATGTCTGCATGGGAAAGGGTAGATACAGAGAGGAATCTAAAAGCTTCCTAGACTGTCCTGTAACCTGTGCTGAATTTCCTTTGGGCTAGACTGATATACTTAGGGTTGCTGATGTCATTTGCTACTTCCTTCTTCTTCATGCTTGGCTTGACATCTTCCATGTGTCTCCTCCTGAGATGCAAGAGAAAGCCTGGCTAGTTGCTTTCTCCACCTTAGTTCCTCAGAATGAGGATCTTTCCTACCTAAACTCTGTGTCAGTGTGACTATATCCAACATTGCTTCAGTATTAAGTTCAACTTCCACTGATGCATTTGAATGCCATCTTTCACCAGAAGAAGTCTTTCCAGGTTCAGGAACACTTAGAAAGAGGCTAAGTTCAAAAATCTGTAGCACACTCCTATAATACAGACTGTGTTTTGGTTAAAACTGTAGAGTAATAAAGAACAAAACAGAAAAAATATTGGGGATGAAGAAAGTCAAAATCAACAAGTTCTGTCCCACCCCTGCAAATTCTTTATGGATGTCAATTCTGTCTATACATTTCAAGGGAGTATAGCTCTGATTTGGGCTGCAGACTAATGCAAACATGTCTTTGCTTGTGATGTACAAAAAACATATTTTAGCAAAAGGTAGTCACACAAGTCTTTCTATCCAACAGACTAAGCTAAAGATGAGCTTTGCATCTTGTACCCAGTGCCTATAGTCAAGCAGCTGAATTTCTTAGATCTTGAGTAGATGAAAACTGTGATAGAATATTTTTGTACACTCCTGAAATAGCTCATCACTTTATTTGCAGTGTTTTGACCAAGTTCTACCAGCACATCCTGGCCTTGGTGTTTGCTGTTGATGAGATCAACGAGAATCCCAAGATGTTGCCGAATGTCACTCTTGGGTTCCACATCTATGACAGCTACTCTGATTCAAGGATGACTTATCGGACCACCCTGGAGCTGCTCTTTAAATCATATCACTTTATACCAAACTACAAATGTGGCATTCAGAAAAATGTGATAGGAATCATTGGAGGCCTGAGTTCTGATACTTCCACATCCATGGCAGACATCTTAAGTCTTTACAAGATTCCACAGGTAGGATTGTAGATTGTGGGCAGTGGGAATTTCCCTTAAAGTGCCCCATTGCCTAATTCACTCGCTTCCTCTTTCCAGTAGACCTTTGATGATTCATAAGAATGATGTGGTTCCATAGGGGTAAATGAAAGACATCTGAAACATGTGGAATTGCTTGGGAGGGTATAATGTGGTATCCAAAGATGTGAATGAGGGACATGGTTGCAAAGACTGATCTGGTTCTCTGGCAGTATCACCAAAAGACATGTGAGGAATGTTGTTAAAGATTCTCATTTCCTATGGGTGTGTGTTGTCATCCTCTCCCATCACAGTTATCCCTTTTAGTTTCACATTGTCAGTAAAAGGAATATTAAACAAAATCTCTTCATCATCATCACTATCTGCAAACTTCTGGCAGTCCCCAGAGTCTTCTCAGGTGCAGAAGACGAGAGCCCTGCTGCCTTCGCTCTGCACCATGGTTGCAATGACTGTGTATATAGTACTTGTAATGGAGAATTGCTCCAAATGTGAAAAGAGTAAATATCTAGAGTACAACTTGACCAAGACTGTGTGTGTGTTTTTCAAAGGATGGTGATTCTTCTAAAAACGGCATGTTGGGAATTTATAGGATTGCACTATAAGAAAAGGGCAACAGATAAATAGAATGATTCTGAACTCCTCTTTGCACTCTAAAATGTCTGGATTTCTCTCCATCCACCCAGATTTCATATGGTTCAATTGACCCACAGGTGAATAATACAAAAACGTTCCCTTCCTTTTACCGTATGGTTCCCAATGAAGCCCTTCAGTATGACGGAATTATCAAGTTACTACTGCACTTCAAATGGAAATGGGTTGGGCTTATCGTGGAAGATGATGAAGGTGGAGAATATTTCTTGCAGACACTGGAGTCAATGCTTTCCAAAAATGGAATCTGTTCAGCATTCACAGAAAGAGTTCAAAAATATGAGCAGTTTTCCAGTAACATAAAAAAAAAAGCTTTACAGAGAATAATTAAAATTGCCCAGAATGTTATTGGGCTCCAACTACCAACCCTGGATGAGATCTTCACGTCTCGCACTTTGAAGAAGTCACACAATATCCTGAGAGATCCCACCCATCCTGCTCACAACTTCTTTGAACTGTTGCCTTCGGGCAGAAGATATAGGACAATGAAAACACGAACCACACGCCTTCTGAATAGTTTCTATCCAAGAGCTCTGATTGCACTAAATAATGATCTTAGGGCCAGTTGCAAGAAATAGCAAGCAGGAAGTAGGAAGGAATGAGATAGGTTTTAGGTTATGTTATGCCTTTAAATAGGTTATGTTATATTCTGGATTATGTTATGTTTTATAGATTATGTCTGAATAGGATGAGAATGTTGGAGATACGTGCAAATGTGTATGTGAACCCGGTCTTTGGGTGGGTGTTTGATTTTCGTTGTTGTGTATACTGTGTATATATGGACAATGACAATAAATTTATCTTATCTTATCTTATCTTATCTTAACATACTTGAAATGATAAAAAACAAACATAATACATTGCCAATTTTTATGCAGAGCAAAGCCAATGCAGTTGTTATATATGGAGAAAGTGCATCTATTAAATGGCTTGGAAAGTTTATATTGGCAGCCAAGCTAATTCATATGATGTTTCCTCAATATAAGAAGAGGTTATTCGCAGTAAAAGTATGGATAACAACAGCCCAAATTGATTTCACACTATATTCTATTCAAAAGATTATTGACAATGATATACAAATGTTTCATGGCGCTATCTCCTTCACAATTCACTCGAAAGAGATTCAAGACTTCCAAGAATTTATTAAGATTGTAAATCCTACTTGGGCAGCAGAAGATGGTTTCATTAAGGATTTATGGGAAAATGTATTTAGTTGTTCGATTTCAACCTCCACTAAGTCTACATTTTTTGATAATACGTGTACCGGAGAGGAGACGTTAGCTAATCTTCCTGCACCTCTTTTTGAAATGAGCATGACTGGCCACAGCTACAATATCTATAATGCTGTCTATGCTTTGGCACATGCCTTACTTACCATGTACTCAGCTAGAGCCAGCCACAGAAGAATGGAGGATGGAGGTAGATGGTTTTCTCAGACCATGGAACCATGGCAGGTAATGCTTCCTCAATGACAAAATTCAATTATCATAAAGAACAGTGGTGAGAAATGCCTTATCTATTATGTGATTGACCACCAAATCTTTAGAGATCATGAGCACAAAGTTCTTTTCTTGCTCATCTTCTCAAATTTCTCTCTTCGTTGCCAGAGGCTGATCTCATACAACCATAATGATTATAACCTTATTCCTCCCATAGAGGGCATTTTTGAAGTTCTATTTGCAGCGCTTTCAATTGTTGAATTTTCACTGATTCACAAGTTCCCATGGAATCTCTGCCACTGAAGGCCAGATACTGAAGGCCATTGTGAATTGCAAATGTTCTTTGACGGAAGAAAAGAAGTAAAATCTATCTCATAAAGCCATTACAACCATTTTAAAGACCATGACAACATATTTTAGACTTCTTTCTCTTTCCTTCTAGCTGTACTCATTCCTCCAGGGGATATCATTCAATAACAGCGCTGGGGATGAAATTAAATTTAGTGAACATGGAGAATTAGCTGCTGGATTTGATATTACAAACTTGGTGACTTTCCCAAATAGATCATATTTTAGGATGAAAGTGGGGAGCTTGAATCCTCAGGCTCCTCTTGGCAAAGAATTCACTATTGAAGAGGACAAAATTGAATGGCACAAAGACTTGACTCAGGTGGGAAAATAACCCCATTGTGTCCCATATGCTCCACGTTCATGGTTATTCTACAAAATGGGTGGGCAATAGATGTGGAGAAATCAAAATAATTCCTTAGTATAATGCACATTTGTGTTTGAATTTATTTTGAATATCATATTGTATGGGCAGCTTACAGAAATTGCTTTTTAAAGCTTTACTATATGGAGGGTGAACAGTTGATTTGAGACCAGCCACCATTTGAAGGACTGGTTTCACCCATGTGAACATTCATACCCCTTCAGATCAGCACTTTGGGTCCTGTAGACCCTTAAAATAAGTTACATCCATAAATCCACTAAGGAAATGATATTTTTTTTAGTGGTGACTCCTAAATTATGGAACTCTCTCCCTTGAGATGTCCACTTGAACTGGCCTGTATACTGGTTTGAAGACCCCTGTGTTACAGCTGGCTGTTAATTAAAATAAATTCAAAGACGCTGCTAGTATTTCAACAACAACAACAACAACAACAACAACAACAACAACAACGGCAATGATAATATTGTAATTGTGATTCACTGGTTGCACTTTGTGTTTTGTATGGTATTATGTTATTAAATGTTATTTTTTTTTATTTGTTATATGTTTGTAAGCCATCAAAAGACAGCATTGCCTGATAGCATAGCAGCCAGCTCCTAGGGCCGCCCCCAACTCCTAGCCAACCCCAAAGTCAAAGGGCATTCCCTTCAAATAGTGTGTGTGGACTGCATCATGTGATTGATTATGCAAGGCAGTGCTTACCAGGGCCCCCACAATATTTTATTCAAGTTAGGCACTCCTACCTGACCAAAAAGCTGCCCCTTTTTTCAACATTGTAACAACCACCCTTTTTTCAACATTGTAACAGAAAGTTAACAGGAGTTATCTGTTACCATTGCTAACAGATAATCTGTTTTTTGTGTGATTATTTTTTTACTAAATACTAAATATTAACATTCAACTATTCCTGTGTCTTTGAATAGGTGCCACCCCTTTCAGTTTGTAATGATATCTGCCATCCTGGTTACAGGAAGAAAAAGAAGGAAGGGAAGAAGTTTTGCTGCTATGATTGTGCTCCGTGTCCAGATGAGATGGTATCAGATGTGAAGGGTAGCATATGCTATGTTATGATATACCAAACTATTACTGAAGTAAAATCTGAGAGGTGCTTTTGCAAATTGGTTATAATCAGCTTTGTGGGGTTTCTTAAATTGTGGTGTTATGCATTATTCTCAATTTTCACATAGAAATACTTTTATTTGATAGTTTCTATTAATCAGTTCGAAAGCATGCCAGTGCAAGTAGATAAATAGGTACCACTCCGGCGGGGAGGTAAACAGCATTTCTGTGCACTGCTCTAGTTTTGCCAGAAGCGCTTTAGTCATGCTGGCCACATGACCCAGAAAAACTGTCTGTGGACAAATGCTGGCTCCCTCGGCCAGGAAAGCGAGATGAGTGCCGCAACCCCAGTCATTTGCGACTGGACTTCAAGGTCAGGGGTCCTTTACCTTTACCTTTTTAGTGAATATATTAGTTTGGGTGGAAATGCAATAAGGCAACAATTAGGAACAATATTGGTTGATTTCAAATTCTCATTCATTATTTGCCTTTTCAGAGATGGAAACTTGTGCCAGTTGCCTGGAAGATCAATATCCAAACAAAGGGAAGGATGAATGTACTCCTAAGACTCCAAACTTCCTAGCTTTTGAAGACACTTTGGGCATAGCTTTAATTGTATCTGCACTTTTCTTCTCTCTGGTCACAGCTCTGGTGCTGGGCATTTTCATTAAACACCGGGACACTGCCATAGTCAAAGCCAACAACAGATGCCTCACCTACATTCTCCTCATCTCCCTCCTTTTGTGTTTCCTCTCTTCTTTGTTGTTCATTGGAAAACCTAATAAGGTGACCTGCCTTCTTCGACAAACCACTTTTGGCATCATCTTCACTGTGGCCCTCTCTAGCATCTTGGCCAAAACCATCTCTGTTGTTTTAGCATTCATGGCAACTAAACCAGGATCCAAGATGAGGAATTGGATGGGAAAGAGACTGGCTTATTCCATTGTCCTTTCCTGCTCCATTGTTCAAGTATGGATCTGCGTTCTCTGGCTGGCAACCTCTCCCCCATTCCCAGATTTGGACATGCACTCAATGACTGAGCAAATTATACTACTATGTAATGAAGGATCAGTCACCATGTTCTACTGTGTCTTGGGCTATTTGGGCTTCCTGGCCGTTATCAGTTTCACTGTTGCCTTCTTAGCCCGGAAGTTACCAGACACTTTTAATGAAGCCAAGTTCATCACCTTCAGCATGTTGGTCTTTTGTAGTGTTTGGCTCTCCTTTATTCCAACTTACCTGAGCACCAGAGGAAAATACATGGTGGGTGTGGAGATCTTCTCCATCTTGGCTTCCAGTGCTGGGATACTGGGCTGTATATTTCCCCCAAAATGCTACATTATCATGTTGAGGCCCAAGCTGAACACCAGGGAGCATCTAATACAAAGAAAAAGTTAATTAATAGGAGAATTTGTGGTTTCAATTATGTTATTGATATTCTACATAGGTACAAAAGATGGAAATGAAATAAACCATTTGAAGGAATGAAGTAATTTCAGGCATTTTGGTTTCATATTTTTTGGTGAAATGATTGTACTTTATTTTAGAGTTTTTTCTTAGAGGTGGTGGGAGAAAAGTTCACCATAAGGTATGAATGACATATACATAGGAAATAGGAACCTGCCTGAACAAAATTCCACTGTCCTTCTGATTTAGGAAGAGGCTGAGAGGTTCAGTAGAAATAAAATAAAGGAGCAGGTCAAGTTTTCAGAAACTTCCAGCTGATGTTATAGTGGAGATACAGTGGTGCCTCGCAAGACGAAATTAATTCGTTCTGCGAGTTTTTTCGTCTAGCGAATTTTTCATCTTGCGAAGCACGAAATCCCATAGGAATGCATTGAAATTCAATTAATGCGTTCCTATGGTCAAAAAAAGTCTAAACAAAGCCAAATTTGGTACAACAAGAGTTTATTAACTGCTCTTTAAAGTCACACATACTGTAAAGAGCAGTTCAAAAATTGAAGGAACAATAAATTAAGTTTCTAAACATGACAGAAAAACATTTAAAAATCAACAAAGTGTACCGTACATTTTCTAAGACTCTGGGGGACCACTCGAAGAAGGTTCCTCTTCCACTCTTTGCTTCTTGCTGAAGAACCTGTCCATGGTCTGCTGCTTCATCCGCCTTTTCAGCACCTCCCTGAAAGGCGACATGACCCTCATATCATAAGTGTTCCCAAGGTCATGTGCCAGGTCCTTGTCAGGGTGGTGCCGCTGTGCAAAAGCCTGCACATCCTTCCACTTCTGGCAAATGTCCCTCACTTCTTTGGAGGACAGCCGTTCCTCAGTTGCTTCCTCCTCTTCCAGCGAGGCCTGCTCCTGCGCATCCTCTGCCTGCAGTTCGAGCAGCTCCTGGATAGTCAGCTCGTGGTGGTGCTCCTCCACCAGCTCGCTGACGTCCTCCTCTGTGACCTCCAGTCCCATGGTCCTCCCCAAGGCAACAATGTCCTGCACCACTGTTGACTCTGGTGCATCAGAGTCACTTGGTGCCACACAGTCTGGCCACAGGCTGCGCCAAGCGCAATTCAAATTTCTCTGGCTGATCCCGTTCCAGGCCGTGGTGATCATCTTCAAGCAGGTGATGATGTTGAAGTGGTCCTTCCAGAATTCCCGCAGGGTGATGGTGGTGCAGTCAGTCACCTCGAAGCATCGCCTGAAAAGCTCCTTGGTGTAGAGTTTTTTGAAATTGGCGATGACCTGCTGATCCATCGGCTGGAGCAGTGGCGTGGTGTTAGGCGGCAGGAACATGATGCTGATGAAGCTGAACTCCTCCAACAAGTCCTCCTCAAGGCCTTTAGGATGAGTAGGAGCATTGTCCATCAGAAGCAAAGCCTTCAGCAGCAGGTCGTTGTCCAGCAGGTACCGTTTGACAGCAGGGCCAAAAGCAAGATTGACCCAGTCCACAAACAGCACACGTGTGACCCAAGCCTTGCTGTTGGATCGCCACATGACACTCAGCTGCTCCTTGTCGACCTTGTGTTTCTTGAAGGCCCGTGGGTTCTCCGAGTGGTACACCAGCAGGGGCTTGATCTTCAGGTCGCCGCTTGCGTTGGCACAGAAGAGCAGGGTCAGACGGTCCTTCATGGGCTTGTGGCCAGGCAACTTGGCCTCCTCCTGTGTGATGAAAGTCCTTTTGGGCATCCTCTTCCAAAACAGCCCGGTCTCGTCACAGTTGAAGACCTGCTGTGGAACGTAGCCCTCCGTCTTCACAACCTCCAGGAACTCCACTGCAAAGTCTTCAGCCGCAGGAACATCAGAACTGGCAGCCTCTCCATGCCTGACCACGCTGTGGATTCCAGATCTTGTCTTGAACCGGTCAAACCAACCTCTGCTTGCCTTGAAGACTTCTGGCTCGCCTGAGGTTCCTGGCTGTTACCGGACGAGGTCTGCGTGCAAGGCCTTGGCCTTCTCGCAAATGACGGCCTCAGTCACTGTGTCCCCTGCACGCTGCTTCTCTTCTAACCAGATGAGCAGCAACTTCTCGACCTCCTCCAGAACAGCTGGGCGGTTCTTCACGATCCTGGTGACTCCCTTGGCTGCATCAGTCGCCATGATCTTCTCCCTCATCTTCAGGATGGTCCCAATGGTTGATGGATTCCTGCCGTACTCCCTGGCGAGGTCCGTCACACGCATTCCGCCGTCGTGCTTCCGGATGATCTCCTTCTTCATTTCCAGCGTCACCTTCTCCTTCTTCCTCTCGCCGGCCTCTGCAGCAGCAGTCTTCTTGGGTCCCATGGCAGCACAGCTCCTTCGTAAACTCAGAAAAAGAAAAAAAAAATCAGTGCTTCACTTCCAAAAAATTCAAAAGCACCCAGCCACCCACCACACAGAAAATCAAACACAGAACCAAGTCCTAGAATTCCAAACACCCCAACCCAAAATCCAAAACCCCCCCAAAAAGTTTTAAAAGTCTAACTTACGAAATGGCTGCAAATCACCAAAGTCTTCAAAATCCTCAAATGGCTGCAAAAGAAGTTTTGGAGAAGCTTTAAAAATCACCAAAGTCTTCAAAAACCTCAACTGTTCCCCCAGCCACCCACCCACCACACAGAAATTGCAAACCCCTACCCAACTGTTGCAAACCCCTCCCCAACTGTTCCCCCAGCCACCCACCACACAGAAATTCAAACCCAGAATTTTTTTTAAAAAAAACAACATGGCCCAATGGTCACAGAAAATCATAAAAATGCAGAAAAAAACCACACAAGCTCCCAGATTCTTGCAAACCCCTCCCCAACTGTTCCCCCAGCCACCCACCACACAGAAATTCAAATCCAGAAAAATTAAAAAAAAAAACATGGCCCAATGGTCACAGAAAATCATAAAAATGCAGGAAAAAAACCACACAAGCTCCCAGATTCTTGCAAACCCCTCCCCAACTGTTCCCCCAGCCACCCACCACACAGAAATTCAAACCCAGAAATTTCAAGAACTGAGAATGAAATGGATATAAGTAGTCTAGTAAATCCACAGGCAAGTAAAACTAACAACTGAGAGGCAGGCAGGGCTTTGTCATTTTAATCGCATTTCTTTATTCCTTATACAGGTGTTCATATTGCTGTTTACTAATTGGAATCCAAGCAATGATTTTTTCTCACAACTGAAGGTAAAAATAACCTGGACACATGTCTCTTGTAGAAACTGTTGGCAAAGTCAGCTACCACTCAAGCCATTTGGTTTAATTCAAGTTGATAGGAGTGTTGACGATACAGACCAAGAGACCTGAGATAGACAATGGGTCGGGGGAAATGGACTGCCAAGGCTGTGCTTCTTTTTTTGCTGCTGCTGCTGTCGAGCATGGTGTGCAAAGTGCATAATGTTAAGTGCATGAAAAGTGAGCCTGTATATATTCTACATGAGTGGCATGATCCTGGTGATTTCTTCATCGGTGGGATGGCATCTCATATACATTACATTTCTCCAAAACCCTTGTTCAACAGAAAACCTCATCAGTCCTCTTTTTATTATTTTTATTACTGATTTTTTATTTGAGACTGAGGTCAAAAGTTCTTTGCTTGATTTGAAGAACAGGAATAGAATATTTTGGAAAATCATGTGCTTGGGGACAGTTCTTTTTTGTTTCCTCTCTCATAAGCCAGATGGTTTAATCTAATGATTATGCATCAGTGTACAGTTGTACCTCAGGTTAAGAACTTAATTCATTCTGGAGGTCCGTCCTTAACCTGAAACTGTTCTTAACCTGAAGACCACTTTAGCTAATGGGGCCTCCTGCTGCCACCGTGCCGCTGCTGCACAATTTCTGTTCTCATCCTGAAGCAAAGTTCTTAACCCCAGGTACTATTTCTAAGTTAGCAGAGTCTGTAACCTGAAGCATCTGTAACCTGAGCTACCACTGTACACAGCCCTTGTATCAAAAATGACTATTGTATATAATGTGTTGTAATACTTTTTCATGTTGTATTATTCTGATTCCCATTTAGTGACTATTTGTTAAGAACGTGAAATGCTCAACAAGTGAATATAGAAGATGCCTCTGGGAAATGGGCATTTTAAAGCATTAATCTTTTATGATCCAATCACTCTTCGCTCTGGTTGCAGTACACAGCTGCTGAGTTTTCAAATTACAAAAGGGAGCATGTAGTGGGTAGTTTTTTTATTTCACAGAATTTGCACACATCCAGACACTTTATGCCTATAGTTCTACATTCCTGGGGTGAGCCACTTGCAGCCTTAGGACTGCTTCATGACCAAAACCTCATTCCACATACATGGGATTTCGAAGAAAAAATGAGAGAAAGATTAAAAAAACTGGGTGGAATAAAAAGAAGAACTTCTTTGCTTGGAAGGCATGTGCATTTTATAAGCCTTTTTAAAAAAAACAAAAAAGCACACCTTCAAATTCAGATATTACAAGTTCATTTTCTCTTTCATGCAAAAAGTCCATAAGAAGTTTCCAATCTTTAATAAATGTCAATAATGTTTTTTTTCTAATTAAGCACATTATCTTTGCCATCTCAGCTAAGTCCAATAATTTTATCAACCATTCCTCTATAGTAGGCATGGCTGTATCTTTCCATCTTTGTGCATATAACAATCTCGCAGCTTTAATCATATACTGGAATAATTTCCCATAGTATGTATGTATCCAATTATGTATCTATCCAGTTATGTATCCAATAACCCTAAAAGAAAAAGTTCTGGCTTCAATTGGATATTAACCTTTAAAATCTGCTGTATCAATGTATGCAATTGTATATTATTTTTAAAGCTTTTTTACATGTTCAACAAGCATAATAAAATATCCCTCCATGTTCTTGGCACTTCCAGCAAACGCCTTTGTACATTCTGAATAGTTTCTCTGGAGGTAAGTACCAAGAATACATCATTTTATAAAAATTCTCTTTCAGATAATAACACAATGTCAACTTTAACCCTTTAGTCCACATATATTCCCACCGTTACATCTTTATATTATGACTTTTTTTTGCACATTTAATCATACATAGAATGGACAAATAGTGTGCTAAAATGGTTTAATTCTTCCATCAAATAACATGGCACTTTATTTGCAGTGTGGTGACAAAGTTCTACCAACACATCCTTGCCTTGGTGTTTGCCATTGATGAGATCAACAAGAATCCAAAGGTTTTGCCCAATGCCACTCTCGGGTTCCACATCTATGACAGCTACTCCAATTCAAGGATGACCTACCGCACTACTCTGGATGTGCTCTTTAAATCGTATCATTTTGTCCCCAACTACAAATGTGGTGTTCAGGAAAATGTAGTAGGAATCATCGGAGGAATGAGCTCTGATACCTCCTTCCGCATGGCAGACATCTTAGGTCTTTACAAGATTCCACAGGTAGAATCTGAGTATGGGGATTTCTCTTAATTGTCCACATGCCTCTTTCAAATAGGAATGTGATGATTCAAAACGACACAGTGGTACAATGGAAACAAGTAAAATAAGCTGAAAGTATATTTGAGTTTTATGTGAGAGGAGGGAAATTTGAAAGATTGTGTGTTGTGAAAGGTTTCTCTAAAGCGATGAATATTATATTTAGAGGAAAAATCTCACCCTGATTGTTTGTGTGGTGTGCATTTATAAACATAAAAGGTTGTCTGATATTGACTTTAACCATTGGACCATCTGGCTCAATAGGCCTTCAGACAGTGGACATTCCCAGTCGTAATTGGATAGATGCTCAGGATGGAATGTCCTGTATGTAAATGAGACATTGCACCCCTGAGCTCTGGTCCTTGCAATATTTTATGTGTTTCAAATACCAGGGAATATTATTGTAATTGCCTGGCATGCTCTGGTCCATGGGGTCACAAAGAGTTGGACACAACTAAATGACTAAACAACAACAATAACAATTATTGTAAAAAAAGAGTTGGGGATCTTACTGTAAGGAAATAATTAGGTAAATAAGAATATAATAAGCTACACTTAAAACTCTAAGATATCTCACTTTTTGGTGTTTTGGTCCCTTCTTTTTTCAGATTTCATATGGTTCATTTGAACTAAGATTGAATGATAAAATAAAGCATCCTTCCATTTACCATATGGTTCCCAATGAAGGCCTTCAGTTTCAGGGAATTATCCAGTTACTTCTGCATTTCAGATGGAAATGGGTAGGTCTTGTAGTTGTGGATGATGAAGGTGGAGAAAATTTCTTGCAGACTATGGAGTCAATGTTTTTGAAGAATGGAATCTGTTCAGCATTCACAGAAAGAGTTATAAAAAACATGAAATTCTCCCCTAAGCTACCTGACATTGTGTATGATGTGAAGAGTTTCTTGCGGAACAAAGCCAAGGTGATCATTATTTAGGGAGAAAATCCAACTATTGCATGGTTGGGATGCATGATAACGGGAGCAATGATGAGTCAAGTAGTATTTCCTCACTACAAAAACCTGTTATCTACAGCAAAAGTGTGGATAACAACAGCCCAAATTGATTTTACATGGCATGCTGTTCAAAAAGTTATTGACAGTGATATACAAATGTTCCATGGTGCTATCTCTTTTGAAATTCACTCAAAGGAGCTGCAGGGCTTCCGAGAATTTCTTCAGATTGTAAATCCTTTGTGGGAAGATGGAGATGGATTTATCAAAGATTTCTGGGAACAAGCATTCAGTTGTTCACTTTCAAACTCCTCTGTGTCTACATTCTTTGTTAATCCATGTACCGGAGAAGAGATGCTAGAGAGCCTTCCTGCTCTTTTTTTTGAAATGAGCACAATGGGTCACAGCTACAGTATCTATAATGCTGTCTATGCTTTGGCATATGCCTTACATATCACATATTCAGCTAGAACCACACAGGCAAGAACAGAGGCCAGGAGCAGACTATTTCATCAGAATGTGGAAGCCTGGCGGGTAATATATGGAGAATCCAGTTTCCATGCACATTTTCATTGTCACATGTAATGCTGACAGATTGAGCATGTTCTGGAACTTTGTACCTCAAGGATAATAAATCTTAAGTCATTTTATTTTGTCAAAGATGGTATCAATCTGTAAAAAAATCTTTTAAAAAAGTAGATGATGCAGAATTTCATAAGCAACACACTAACAATGTGCATTTAAGGAGTGATAACTAAGTATGCAAGCTATCAGTTATAAAAACGCAGACTTTAGGGCTAATCATTTTAGGTACAACAATTGTCCTAGCAGATGAAGGATCATACATCTTTTTCTATAAAGAGGATACCATTGTTCCTTGCAAGAATTGGGTTCAGTATTGGCACTGAATCAGTGTCTGGAGATGAAGATGGAGTAGCAAGAGGGCCAACAAAATGAAGCTGAATTATGACAAGATGCAGGTGATTTCTCTTCCATGGATCTTTTTGGAAGTTCTCTTGTCATCATTTTCAGTGGTGGAATTTGCATTGTACAATTAGGTGCCATACTCTTCCTGTATCAGTTTCCAAAGTGTAGACACTCTCCATTATGTTTAATGACACTAATTCTGAATTCTGAAAAGATGGAGGTGATGTTGGTAGGTGGTTCTCTTAACCAGGAGAACCAGGTATTATTTTCAGAAGTACAAGTGGCTATAGTGGCAAGGAGTGTCTTTTTCCAGATGAGGCTAGTTCACCAGAGGTAGCTATTCCTGGACTAAGATTGCTGGGACAGAGTTCTGCATGCTCTAGTAACCTCCTGTCTTGAAGGAGTCTTCAGGCCAGTAGCCAGTAGACATAACCTTCATGCAGAACAGCTGTTTTGTAGGAACTGTACTTGTAAGCTATAAGTTACCACTGGTGATTGTTGCTCACTGTTGCTCAGAACAGTGCCAGCCACCGTACCTGGTGGTGGAACTTACTCATCTTGGAAATGTGTGTGGCCAATTTATTGATGGCCTTCAGTTGATGCATTTAAAAACAAAACAATGTCCCAGGCTTCTCAAGGGCTTATTTAAACCTGCTGTGCACTTTCAATTTTAGTAAACTGCTGCTGGGTTTGGTTTTGCTTGAATTATTGATTTTACTGTTAGGTTGCTTTATTTTTGTGATAGAAGCCACTTCACAAAAACGTTTGGTGAAAAGCAGTTTAGAAATGTTATGAATAAATGTTTGCAACCTGATTTCTCTTCCATGGATCTTTTTGGAAGTTCTCTTGGCATCATTTTCAATGGTTGAATGCACATTGTTCCATTAGGTGCCATACTCTTCATGTATCGGTTTCCAAAGCGTGGGCACTCTCCATTAGGTTTAAAGAGACTATTACAACACTTTATAAAAACCATGTTGATCTTATTTTCCCACTTAGCTTCACTCATTCCTTCGGTTGATCTCATTTAACAACACTGCTGGAGATGAAATTACATTAAATGAACATGGAGAGCTGGCATGTGGCTTTGATATTACAAACTTGGTCACATTCCCAAATAAATCTTACATCAGGGTTAAAGTGGGAAGTCTGGGTCCACAGGCTCCTTCTGGCAAAGAGCTCATCATTGATGGGGGCAGAATCAAATGGAACAGAGATCTCGCACAGGTGGGAAAATAGCAGTACAGTCTCTCAAATACCAAAATTCGTAGTCATCAAATTAAATGGCAGGGAAATAGATGTAAGGAAAACAAAGGAACCATTGCTTCATACAAATGAATCCAAAATTCGCTGGAATGTCACTAGCTGCCTTCTAATACCACTAATCCTGCCTTCACGTGTATGCACATATCCAACTCTTTGTGTTCACTGTTGGCCTGCAATTAAAATGAGAATGGCAAGTAGCAGACAGAGCCCTTTCAGTGTTGGCTCCTGGTAGGGTTGTGCACAAGTCAATCCCTGCCAGGAAAGGCACTTGCAAAGGAACACCCTGCATAATTGATTTTTTTTCTCTCACTAGCTGGTAACTGATCTAGACACAAAATAGAAGGATGTCAAGATACCCTAATTGACTCAAGTGCCAGTGATACTGGACTTCAGCTTAGGTTGTGGCCAGGACCTGATGTGAGGTGTGTTGTTCCTATTATTGGGATCAGTAACCAGATGGCTATCAAGAGGCCCTTGCAGAGCTTGACCAAGGTCCAGGGCAATCAAATTCACCATATATGTAACTGCACAATGGTCAAGAAAATGCAATTCGATCCTATTTAACTTGAAAAGAAAAAAATTCTGAATAATGGGGGTTTGGCAAACAGGGAGTTGAAAGGGAATATTATTTACACACAGCCATCTGCATCACCTCTCTCTATATGCTTGTTGATATATTGAAAGTACTCTTCCAGAGTTATTCTTGCAGAAGCTCTGCTGGTTCTGCTTCAGCAAGATATGTTCTTCTCCATGCTTAGTATTTCAAGCATTAACAATGTTTTCCCTCGGCTTTCCCAAAACATACATTAAGCAAACCAGACTTTAATTTCAAGGGTATATGATGCAAATAGAGAGAGGTTTTTCTCCCCCCCTCTAGAATGGGAGCTCAAGAATGGCCACCAATTCAGATGCCTTTGAAATCGAAGACAATATTCTCATGGCCTACTAACCTTCATGACTACGTTCTATTTCCACAATCAGAAGCAGTATACTTCTGAGTGCCTGAGCATGTATAGTCAGGTTGTGCTTGCAGGCTTCCCATTGGCATCTGGTTGTGAGGACAGCATTCTGGACTAGATGGGTCTCTGGTCTGATGCTGCAAGGCTCTTCTTACAGTTTTAAACTTTGGATAGGTACCACCCCTTTCGGAGTGTAATTCTCACTGTCCTCCTGGTCATGGGAAGAAAAAGAAGGAGGGAGTGAAATTTTGCTGCTACGATTGTGCTCCATGTCCAGAAGGGATGTACTCAAATGAGAAGGGTAAGAAAAGTCATTAAGATACTCCAAATCATACGATTTATTGCAGTAAACTCTGAGTAGTTCTTTTTCAAGTTTACCATCATTCATTATTCCTATGTGTGTTTGTTTGGGATGTATGTTAAAACATGGTTTTATTATTTCACATTTATATATCACATTCATAATCATGAGGAACATTTATTTCGAAACACGGGCATTACATTTTAGCATCAAGCTCTAAGATCATTGTGATGAAAAAATGGATGTTATCAAATAAGGTGATGATGTTAGCATCAATATATCACCACCACCATAAACTTTTATTGCATTAGCCAAAGACTATGACACCATCCAAAAACATCAACATCTACAGTAAAAACTGGTGGAAAAAAGCTCTCCAGCCATTGAGCAAATCTAGGCCATTAATCTGCCCAGACACTGAGGTCCAGCACAGAGGGCCTTCTGGTGGTTCCCTCACTGCGAGAAGCCAAATTACAGGGAACCAGGCAGAGGGCCTTCTCGGTAGTGGCATCCACCCTGTGGAACGCCCTCCCACTAAATGTCAAAGAGAAAAACAATTACCAGACTTTTAGAAGACATCTAAAGGCAGCCCTGTTTAGAGAAGTTTTTAATGTTTAGTAGACTATTGTATTTTAATATTGTGTTGGAAGCCGCCCAGAGTGACTGGGGAAACCCAGCCAGATGGGTGGGGTATAAATTATTGTTGTTGTTGTTGTTGTTGTTGTTGTTGTTGTTGTTGTTCTTGTAAAACACTTTACACTGCCCTCAATAAGAAACATACACATCAGCTAAAAATACCTCTCAGCTAACAATGAAAAAAATAGACCATGCCTGTAGCTACTTCATTCATCACCCTGTAATTCCTGCCTTGTCAGTGGCATCACATTTCTCCCCTCCATATAGGCTGGGCACCAAGTAGTTCCGCCGCAAGAGATATGATGGGGAAGCAGGGGTATTGTTTATGCAGGTATGCATTAATTTTAAATCCCTTGCTGTTGCAATGAAATTGATAGGACACAGTTTTTATGCATTATATTTCTGGTATGTCTGTAGAGCTGGGTGAGACTGAACTACTGGATATTCCTTGGGTTGTTTTTTTAATTGGCATACAGTGCATCTTTCCCTCCCCAGAAACTTGCATCCATTGCCCAGAGGATCAGAATTCAAACAAGGACCACAATCACTGCATCCCTAAGATCTCAAATTTCCTAGCCTTTGATGACACTTTGGCTATTGTTTCAACTTCCTCTGCACTTCTATTGTCTCTGGTCACAGCTCTGGTGCTGGGCATCTTCATTAAGCACCAGAACACTGCCATAGTCAAAGCCAACAACAGAAGTCTAACCTACATTCTCCTCACCTCCCTCCTCTTGTGTTTCCTCTGCTCTTTGCTGTTCATCGGAATGCCCAATGAGGCAACTTGCCTTCTCCGACAAACAAGTTTTGGCACCATCTTCTCTGTGGCCCTCTCTAGCATCCTGGCCAAAACCATCTCTGTTGTTTTGGCATTTATGGCTACCAAACCAGGATCCAGGATGAGGAATTGGATGGGGAAGAGACTGACTTATTCCATTGTCCTTTCATGCTCCATTGTTCAAGTATGGATCTGCGTTCTCTGGCTGGCAACCTCTCCCCCATTCCCAGATTTGGACATGCACTCAATGACTGAACAAATTATACTGCTATGTAATGAAGGATCCGTCACCATGTTCTATTCTGTGCTGGGCTACATGGGCTTCCTGGCCACTGCCAGCTTGACTGTGGCCTTCCTAGCCAGAAAATTGCCTGACAGTTTCAATGAAGCCAAGTTTATCACCTTCAGCATGCTGGTATTTTGCAGTGTTTGGCTGTCCTTTGTTCCAACTTATTTAAGCACCAGAGGGAAATACATGGTGGCAGTGGAGATTTTCTCGATCTTGGCTTCCAGTTCTGGTTTACTGACTTGCATCTTTTCCCCAAAATGTTACATAATTCTGGCAAAGCCTGAGCTCAACAACAGAGAACACCTTATACGAAGAAAGAATTAAATAATAGTTCTATTTGCATTTTCATTAATGTTATTGAAATCCTACATAGTATCATAAAGGAAGTGTAAATGAGTTGGGACCATGTGAAAGAATCAAACTATTTCAGCAATTTTGTCAGTTTTTTGGATGAGTTGTAAAAAAGGGTGCCTTTTATTTTAGGGGCTGTAGAACTGATGAGAGAAAAGTTCCCAGGTGGATATAAGGTTCAGTTAAAGAAATATGTTTCAGTAGGAAATAGTAACATAAGAACTCTACTGCCATTCTGATTGGGTGAGAGGCTGAATGGTAGAGCAGACAGAACATTTAAGTGTAGGTATTAGGAACTTTTATGAGTGTTATAATTGTTGTTAGAGTGGATAGACTCGTATAGTTCCTTGTGCATGAAATAAAATTTTAAGTACTGTTATTCTATAGGAAGCATGAGCTATGGATTTTTACGTGCATAATTTATAGATAAATCTCTGCACATCAATACTGGAGGGTCGGATTCTTGCTTAATTTTAACTTTGAACAATTTTTACACTGCTTAACACATCCCTTTTTCCAATATATCAAGAATAAGTTTATTGCGCTAGCAAAGACCATGACAAAACCATACAAATGCAGGCAATATATTCATAATATAATGCAAAACACACAGAAACATGTGTTGCAAGTAAGAATATAAATGGGGAGTCTCCATGACTACATACAGTGTATTTCAATTTTGACCTCCAAATCCCCCTTATAATTTACTATTTTTTACCCCAGTTCCTTCTTCCTAATCTTTCTTGTTACCATCACAAAAAGGGCCACTTTATGAGTCACTAAGGTGTTAGAATCACTCAACAACTACAGAAACCTCTTTGCCAAGGAGAGACTGCTTTCCTGAACAAACAGGGAATTTGGAAAGCATCTCCTAGGCTCTCTGTATAATGGGCAATATAACAAATAATGAATAATGAATGCCCACATGTACAAAGTCTATCTGTTTATGAAACCTTGTTATAATACCCATCTGGCACAGTTGAGGGCATTACTTGGAAACACAGCTCAATGAAGGTAGATCTTAATGGAACAGGCAAGAGTTTAGAAAATAACTGGCTCTATAATGCAAGATTTTTAAGAGTGGAAACCATGGAGAACATTTTGAAAATTTAATTGCTTGTAGGTCCCTTCTGGGGACTTTCACTACTATTTCTTTCTCTGCCATTATGGAGCAGATGATTGAATCCAGAGAAACCAGGACTCTTTGTTATGACAGATATGTTTGCTTCAGCTGTTTTACTACTAAGGATACAGCATAATCGTTGCAGAAGTGATTATTTGACCTGTAATTATCAAAATCACTACAATCAATTCACATGCTCAAAGACTCACTGGCTCTCTTGAAGGCAGCAGGAAAGCCCCAGGTCTAAAATGATTATAAGTACTGCAATATTCCATAGACCACTAAGATTAGGGTCAGAGAGGGACAGGGCACTGTCATTTTGATCAGCCTATTGTCTTTCTCTATGTTGGTGTTTATACACTGGCATTCATAGCATGCTTTTATAACTGTGCTGAGGTCCAGTATAAAGTGGATAGTTGCCTTTTTAAAGAGCTCCTTTGTCAAAGTCAGCCGCCACCCTAGTCATCTTCTTTAAATGAGGCTGATGTTAGCAATAGTGCTGTAGAAAGGAGGCTGGTGAGTCTATTTGTGGAGGGAAATTTGTCATCGGGATGTTTTTTCTGCTTCTCCTGCTGCTTTCAAACATAGAGTGCAAAATGCACGCTTTGAAATGCACCAGAAATGATCCTGTACATATTCCACATGAGTGGTATGAGCCAGGTGATCTCCTCATTGGTGGGATGGTGTCTCTTATCCATTATCTATCCCGCCCAGTCGACTTCACAGAACACCCTTCTCTGGTCCTGACTGAAATCCCACTGTAAGTCTTTAGTTTAATTTAGAGATTCTTTAGTAGGGCACACTACTGAAATGTTCATTGTTCACTTTGTTTCATGATCTTCTTGTGGTATAGACATCCTTCCACACTTCTTTATTTGTTCCTTCTGTATGTCCCTTGCCTGATATGTGCTCCTCAAATCACTAATAATATTCAGGTCTTCGTGAAGATTTGCAGTGTAATCCTTATAGATAATGTTTTTCATTGCTGACACCAACTCTGTCTGCTGTGTGGAGAGCCATCAGTCCCAGACTCTGGAGACTGTTAGGTGCCAGGAGAAAAACTGCCTCTACAGAGAGGTGCTTAGGACTTAGTCTTTTTTATTGATTTTCTGTAGGAGCTATTTTGAGTTGCTTTGGGAATGAAAATGCGTGCCTGTTGGGTTGAAATAACGACAGACAGGTAGCGAGTGTCATCTGGGAGGCATCTCCTGAGCAAGTCTCAAGGAGCCTTTTTTATTGAATATTACAGCATTGCCACATATGTGCTTATTGCTGATTGGTTAACACAAGTACAAAGCAAAGGTTGCATTAATCACCAATAGATTAAAGACTGGGAAAAGGAATACAGAACTAGACAGGCATGAAGACCTCCTAATTAAATTATAACCAATGATTAATATAGTAAGACTTAAAACAATTACTAATGATTGATATAGAGCATAATAATCACGTTCCATAGATGTGATCAACTATGCATTAAGAACGGGTCAAAGTACAATGTTTTCCTGAACTCAATGTGAACTGAACATTCTAAGGTAGTGAGTGAATGTCTTAGTATTAGGACGGTTTGTGCAGCATTATGTGCAGGAGCGAAGCTTAAGAGCAAGACTTCCCATCAGGCCACAGTCATGTATAGGATCATAGCATCCAGCATCCCATCACGTGCCTCTCTTTGCTGTTGTGCATTGGTTTGATTTTCATTAGCGTCTTCACTCCTGATTGTGGAGACTTGAGTTCAAATTCTGACATAGTCTGGTCACACAGTTTACAAGCTGTGAAGACAGAAGGAAGGGGAGAACCATGCATACCATCCTTGAATGAAAAGTTCCTTGAATGAAAAGTTGTGTTTATAGCATAGGGAATAAATAATCAGATCTAAAGCTCACACTCTGCTGCTCATATTTCACCAGAAGTGGGTTAGTCATGCTGGCCATATGACCCGAAAAAACTGTCTGCAGACAAACGTCGGCTCCCTCGGCCAGTAAAGCAAGATGAGTGCCACAACCCCAGAGTCGTTCATGACTGGGCTTAACTGTCAGGGGTCCTTAACCTTTTTAAAGCTCATGCTAAATAATATTTGTATATAGGACCATTTGTGTCATGAAACAGCTTGTTAAGGTGAGCTAGGAACCAGGGCAGCAAAGCATTAGACAAACACTTGCTATCTTTCTATGTTCTTGCAATTGTTCTACAGACTTTAGCAGCAGTTTTGAAAATTAAGAAAGTGGAATTTAGGGAAATGCTTCAGCTAATCAATACAGAAATATACAGCATCTATGTTACGAATATGGTTTGGTTTGAAGCCTAATCCAAACATTCCCTTAGTTATGATGTACAGTGGTACCTCAGGTTACATACACTTCAGGTTACATACACTTCAGGTTACAGACTCCGCTAACCCAGAAATATTAGCTCAGGTTAAGAACTTTGCTTCAGGATAAGAACACAAATCGTGCAGCGGTGACGCAGCAGCAGCAGGAGGAGACCCCATTAGCTAAAGTGGTGCTTCTGGTTAAGAACAGTTTCAAGTTAAGAACAGACCTGGTTTCCAGCTGTAATGGATAAGTAAAAAGAAAAGAAAGGTCAAAAAATTAAATGAAATTAAGGGAAAGGATTTGCTGAATTAATAAATTAGAAATTGGAATACAGAAAGGGGAGGTATGAGGAAGTCGGGGAAGTAAGTTACAAGAAAATAAGGGATTGAAAGTATACTTGTTTTTTATTTTTGTCTGTTTGTATTTTTGTATTTTTGTTTCATTTTGTCTTTATATAATTTTTGAAATTTTAATAAAAATCTTTTTTTTTTAAAAAAAAAGAACAGACCTCCAGAACGAATTAAGTTCTTAACCCGAGGTACCACTGTACAAGTATGAAAGCACATTACTGGAAAAGCTAGCCACAATACATTTTACTTTCTTTCTAGTACAGTAGTACCTCGGTTTACGAACTTAATCCGTACTGGAAGTCCATTCTTAAACCAAAACCATTCTTAAACTGAGGCACACTTTCCCCAATAAGGCCTCCCACCGCTGGTGCGCTTCCACCGTTCGGATTCTGTTCTTAGACTGAGGTAAAGTTTGCAAACCGGGACACTATTTCTGGTTTTGAGGAGTTCTTAAACCAAATCGTTCATAAATAGGACTGTTCTTAAACCAAGGTACCACTGTATAACTAAGTTATTGCTCATCTTGCTTTTTATCAGCTGAGCCTTTGAGATCTAGAGTAGATAAATAGTGTCTTAAAATGACTTTGTGCCGTGTTTAATGCACCCATGAAATAGCAAGTGACTTTCTTTGCAGTGTTTTAACCAAGTTCTACCAGAACATCTTGGCCTTGGTCTTTGCTGTTGACACAATCAATGACAATCCTAAGATCTTGCCCAATGTTACCCTTGGGTTCCACATCTACGACAGCTACTCTGATTCAAAAATGACCTATCGAACCACTCTGGACCTGCTTTTCAAATCGAATCAGTTTGTTCCTAACTACAAATGTGGCATCCAGGAAAATATAATTGGAGTAATCGGAGGACTTAGTTCCTTTACTTCTTCACGCATGGCAGATATCTTGGGCATTTATAAGATTCCACAGGTAGGATCTGAGTATGAGGGCAAATTTGCCACATTATTCTCCCCTTTCTTTCCAGTGCAATTTGAGTATCAGTTGATGTAGAAATAGAAAAGGAGCTGTAATATTTGGAGTTGCATTGCATTATAAAACGCCTAACTACCTAAGAGACTTTCTCAAAACAGCTTTTGGAGAAATAAACTGTTAAGATACTGCTTATGAAGAAGCACAAGTCAGGAGATGGCAGGGATAAGACATGGTTCAATTGCAAGTACTTCATGGCTTTCACAGATGCAATAAAGTTAGAAACCTCTCACAATATTAACACCCAGGGGAAACTTACTGTAACTTACTGAAAAGCTGCCCAAACGTGTTTTGTTTTTTACAAGAATATAAGATCAGAACCTATTTTATGTGTCTGCAGTACCTGGATCTATTTGATGTTAAAGGATATTGTTTTGATAGTGTACAGCACTTAAGATACTTTTTAAAAAAATGAATGAATGAATGGTCATGGCGGCAGTCTTGGTACATTTTAGCTACTGACTACCTGCTTTGCTTACAACTGCCTGTTAATCTGGAAAGTGTTGACTATTTTGGGATTTATTTATTTTTAAAATGTTTTAGTATAGATGGTCATTGATCACAAGAGATTAAATTGCCTGGTAAATTTCTAAATGAAAAAGTAAAATATCAAAATATTTAAATCCATGAGACTAGAATGCGAAAAGGAGCAAATAGATACTCCTTACCCATTCTCAATTGTCTGGCTGTTCCTCTCTTCTTGCAGTTTTCATATGGCTCATTTCAACCAGCAGTGAATGATCTAATCACCGGTCCCTCCTTTTATCGCATGGTTCCCAATGAAGACCTTCAGTACCAGGGAATTGTCCAATTGCTTCTCCATTTCAACTGGAAATGGATCGGGCTCATTATAAAAAATGATGAAAGTGGGGAACATTTTTTGAAGATAATGGAGCCAATACTCTCCAGGAATGGAATCTGCTCAGCATTCACAGAAAGAGCTGTAGAATATATGCATGTTGCCACAATAAATCAATTTAAGAAGTATGCAGAGAGTATTTGGCCAATCTTCGGTGTAAGCAATATCAGAACTGTTGTCATACATGGAGAAATTTCATCAGTTATGTGGTTGGTTTGCATTATAGGGTCAGCCAGAATAATCCAAGGACTTTTTCCTGAATATAAAAAGAGGCTCTCTGAAGCAAAAGTGTGGATTACTACAGCCCAAATTGACTTCACATTACATCACTTACACAAGTTAATAGATATTGAAATTCAAGTTTTCCACGGTGCTATCTCCTTCTCAATTCATTCGAAGGAGCTACAAGGCTTTCAAGAATTTGTTCACACTATCCACCCTTCTTGGTCAGAGAAAGATGGTTTTATCAAAACTTTCTGGGCACAAGCATTCAGTTGTTCTTTTTCAAACTCCACATTCATCTCTAACCCATGTACTGGAGAAGAGAGGCTGGAGAGCCTTCCTGCACCATTTTTTGAAATGAGCATGACCGGCCACAGCTACAGTGTCTATAATGCTGTCCATGCTGTGGCACATTCCTTACATACCTTGCAGTCCTCTAGATCAAGCCACAGATCAATGGAGGCCATGGACACACTGTCTCATTGGAATGTAGAACCCTGGCAGGTAATGTTTCCTCACAAGCCCAACTCAATTGTGAATACCCAACCATAGGACAATCGTTTGGCATGCAGTAGCCAATGCCAATGACCAATTTCTCTTCCATGAATTCTTGTTCAATGTTCTCTTAGCATTACCTCCATGGATAAATCTTATTGTTGTTGTTTTAAATCCAATTAGAAGTTATTCAAGTTTTTCATGGAAAACAAAACAATCAACCATCATGTCTACATTGAGTGCACACTTCTTAATGTTTTGCCACACTGTGATCTATCATAACGGCATAAGTCTGGAATTCATGAATATTTTGTCTCATACAAAAAACAAATATAAATTCATGAAAGAAAATTACAGTGCTACCTCGGTTTAAGAACAGTCCTGTTTACGAACAATTCGGTTTATGAACTCCACAAAACTGGAAGTAGTGTCCCGGTTTGCAAACTTTACCACGGTCTAAGAACAGAATCCAAATGGTGGAATGGCACCGGCGGCGTGAGGTCTCATTATGCAAAGCGTGCCTCGGTTTAAGAACAGTTTCGGTTTAAGAACGGACTTCTGGAACAGATTAAGTTTGTAAACCGAGGTACCACTGTATATGAAAAATTCAGTTGAATATTTCAACAATACTTAACAATACTTTGGTTCTGTTTCTCTCTCTGCATAGCTGCACTCATTTATTCAGATCTCATTCAACAACAGTGCTGGAGATGAAATTACATTTAATGAACATGGAGAATTAGTAGCTGGATTTGATATTACAAACCTGGTCACTTTCCGAAATAACTCCTATGTCAGAAAAAAAGTGGGAAGGCTGGAACATCAGGCTCATCCTAGCAAAAAGATAATCATTAAGGAAGATGGAATGAAATGGCACAGAGGATTCACTCAGGTGGGAAATAGCAATTAATAATCATCAGGAAGCCATTTCTACCTTAACATTTGCTTCCACTTTATGTGTGTAAAGGTGGTGTCTCCCCGTTGCATTAACACTCCAGCACAGTCAGCTTCATATTTACAGTCTTTATTACATATGTACAAGAAACAGCTACAGTTCAGGATTAAGCATCCGAACCCGTTGAGTCATATTCGGGGAGTGGCTTCCTTCAATTCCCATGCCAACAAAGTAGGCGTGGGAATCACGTGAGATGTCTTTCATCCTTACGTTTCATTCACTCCTTTTCTGTGCTGATTTGAAAGCCCCCTCCCTTCCAGAGTCTGAGCTCCCTTCCCGAGTCTCTGGGCAGTTGAAGAGCTCTTCAGCATCCCTGAGCCCTTGCTCTGTCTCTTCTGTCACTTGCTCTTCCAAATTCTCCCTGACAATGTGTCACCTTTAAATGTAAGGATCTTGTATTCCATTCCATTTGACTTCTGTTTTTACTAGCACATCTTCTGGTCTTAAATAAATTCTACAAACTTTTTCCAAATACTAAATTGTTCCTATATCTTTGGGTAGGTGCCACCCCTTTCAGTATGTAATGACATCTGCCATCCTGGTTACGGGAAGAAAAAGAAGGAGGGAAAGAAATTTTGCTGCTATGATTGTGTTCAATGTCCAGAGGGAACGATCTCAAATGAGAAGGGTAGGGCATGTAATCTTAAAATATACTAAATGATCCATTTTATCGCAATTAAATCTGAGCAGCTTTTTGAAAGTTTGTTGTCATTAATCTTGTTGGTTTCTCTTTTTTTAATGGATTTATGTATTGTTCTCATTGTTTTCATAGTTACAATTATACTGAGGAGTTGGGCACAACCATAGTTTAAAGCCATATATCCATCCAGTTTCTCACCCGGTTAACATGACTTTTAACCATACTTTCTTCTCACTCACTGCAAAAAGTTGCAGTATTGACCTTCCTCTCAAAGCACACTATGTGATGTGAGCCAAATATCAATTTTCAGTGTTTAGTACATATGTCAGCTATTTAAGATATTTAACTTTTTTTTGACACAGAAAAATGTGGCTCATGTGCCCCTTGGCTGATTTTTCCTATCAAAACCTCCACAAATGCTGCTCAAAATTTAATGCACCCATGGTAATATGAGAGTACAGCAGTAGTGTTATTCCACATACAACCTTTATAAAAATAGTTGGATAAATGATAGCTTCCAGAGATGTATTTTTCATGAGTCTGACCAGACTGCAGGAGGCAGTGGAAGACAGGAGTGCCTGGCATGCTCTGGTCCATGGGGTCACAAAGAGTCGGAGATGACTAAATGACTAAAAATCAACATGAAAGTGGAACTGGAAGTCTGTGAACCATTATATGCCACAGGGAAAATATAACAAGGGATAAAAAAAGTCTGAAAGACAAGGGAAGGTCTAGAGTGGGAGGGAACAGAAATAAATGTATCTTTTTTAAAAAAGAAAGAAGTTGTTTGGAGAGATGATGAAGGATATCAACAAATGATCTAGAGTTGCTCCCAAGATTTGGATGGCTGCTGGAATGATTCCCACATTTCAATGTTTAGGATTAGGAATTATTTTTAAATTGTGATCTTTGTATGCAGGGTGGTATAGAAATTTAATAAATACATGAATAGAAATCTTTATAAAAATCAGGTGGAGGGATCCTAAAACTCCTCCAAAATACAGTGTCATTAACATAGAAATGTCCAGCTCCAACACTTAGCAGTAATTTTAAGGAATTTGGTCAGAAAATTTTAAAGCTTTCCTTTCTTAAAAAATGGTGGTTAGCTCATTTTGTAATAAAATTGTTCTTAACCCTGAAAACGATCTTGATTGTTCTTAGTTTATCATAATAAATTTACATTATCAGGTGAAGAAACTTGTGTCAGTTGCCAAGAGGATCATTACCCAAACAGAGGGCAGAATCAATGCATCCCTAAGATTCCAAACTTCCTTGCTTTTGATGAAACTTTAGCCATTATTTCAACTATCTCTGCACTTTTGTTGTCTCTGGTCACAGTTCTGGTGCTGGTCATCTTCATTAAGCACCGGGATACTGCCATAGTCAAAGCCAACAACAGAAGCCTCACCTATATTCTCCTCACTTCCCTCCTCCTGTGTTTCCTCTGCTCCTTGCTGTTCCTTGGAAAGCCTATTGAGGCAACCTGCCTTCTCCGACAAACTGCTTTTGGTATCATCTTCTCTGTGGCCCTGTCTAGCATCTTGGCCAAAACCATCTCTGTAGTTTTGGCATTCATGGCTACTAAGCCAGGATCCAGGATGAGGAACTGGGTAGGGAAAAGACTGGCTTATTCCACTGTCCTCTCTTGCTCTGTTGTTCAAGTAGTGATCTGTGCTCTGTGGCTGTCAACCTCTCCCCCATTTCCAGATTTGGATATGCACTCATCAGCTGAAGAAATCATATTGTTATGTAATGAAGGGTCCGTCCTCCTGTTCTATTGTGTTTTGGGCTACATGGGCTTCCTGGCCATTGTCAGTTTCATTGTGGCCTTCCTAGCCCGAAAATTACCTGACACTTTTAATGAAGCCAAGTTCATCACCTTCAGCATGCTGTTATTTTGCAGTGTTTGGATCTCCTTTGTTCCTACTTATCTGAGCACACAAGGAAAGTACATGGTAGCTGTGGAGATCTTCTCCATTTTGGCTTCCAGTGCTGGATTACTGGGCTGCATCTTTTCCCCCAAATGCTTTGTAATTCTGGTGACACCTGAGATGAACACCAGAGAGCAACTAATACGAAAAAAGATATAAGCAGCAGATGAGATTCTGTTTTAATTGTTGAAAAAAATATGAAACTATTTCCTTCAATTATTGTAGAGGCTAATTGTTCCATGACAGAAATGGCTCCTAACCCGAGGTACTATTTCTGAGTTAGCGGAGTCTGTAACCTGAAGCATCTGTAACCTGAAGTATCTGTAACCCAAGGTACCATTGTAATCTGGCTAGAGCTCTAGTAGTCTGTTCTGTGTAGGACCACTTGGTACCTTTAGATGCTACCAAGAACTGCACTTTCCATCTTATGAACTATACTACGTATGATTTTATTTTGCTCTTATGTCACAAGGATTATTTGGAATGACACTAACAGGTCTATATTGGAAAGCTGCCATTTGTTCTTCTATTAACAATGGCATTATGTTGGTGCTTCAATTAGTCCATTATTAATTGGAGAGCCAGTGCAATGTATCAGTTAGCATGGAAAGCTGGGACTGGACAAATCTGGAATACACTTTTCAGGTTGCTGGGAGACTCAAATTATAGTAAAGATGGAAGGCACATGGGAGAATGATGCAACCCAAACTCAGCTACTTTGAAGGTGGGTGGTATAACAATATAGAAATTAAATATTGAAGGGGTGGGGTCAAGCGACTGCTGAAGAATCCAGCGAGTCTCCCTCTCTTGCTGTGACACGCTCCCTTCCCCCACTTTTCAAGAATGCACAGAGTAATGAGGAGATCAAAGCAGAGGCTAGAAGTATGCCGACACAGTTGTGTGGGAAACAGCCAGGTGGAAGACAGGGACCCTGTGGAACAACCCTGTGGAAGACAGGGACCATCAGTCCTGGCAACTGCTCCATAGGGGCAAGACCTGCTGGGAAGCGTTGTTTACTTGAATAAAAAGTTAACTTCACTGACAACTGGCTCTCCTTCTTCCTGCTTACCTGCATCTGACTCCAACCCTGACAATAATTTATGTAATCAGATCATAACATTATGGTTTGAGCTCAAGATCCATATTTGTCCATTCTTATGAAGTTCAAATCTAAATCCACTGAGAACCAGTGTGGTAAAGTGGTAAGAGTATCAGATTGGACCTAAGAGACCAGGGCTTGAGTCCCAACTAGACATGAAGCTCACTGGATGACCTTTGGCTAGTCACTGCCTCTCAGTCTAACCTAACTCATGGGGTTGTTGTGGGGATTAATGGTAAAGAATAGAACCATGTACACAACCTTGAGCCCCTTGGGGAAAACATTGAGATACAAAATGTTGTGACATAAGACAATGAGATAATCTTTTCAAACACATGCTCTTTATTTCTGAAATGGACCTATGTGGAGATATATCTCTTCCAATATCTATAGAATAATTAGCATGCAGCAAACATATAAGTCACTTCCTCTTCTCAAATTAAGTAGAAAATTACAATAATAATGATATTATTGTTACGAAAAAGGAGCAATGCAGAAGCGAGCTCCAGGTGGCTGGGATGCAAAACAGGATGTTGATGTTATGGGACTGTACCGTGGGAACCAGGGACGGTCTATTCAGTGCACTGAGCACCGGATGTTAGCTCAGAGTGTCACATGACCCTGTACTGGAAGTACATGGGTGGAGTTATTCTCTCTCTGCAGCTGGTGATGAGAGAGTACAGACATGATTTCTCTGTACTGCTGGAAAGACAGGAATAAAGGCATGTAAATATATTTCTGTCTGTCTCTTTCCCCTCCCTGGCAATGGGAGGGGGAGAAGTGGTGTGTTCTTCTCACATTAGAGGAGGATCGCCGATTGAAGACCTCCCCTGGTCTTGCCGGGAGTCGCTGGCAGGGAGGTCAACAAGGATTCAAGCCGGGCACCTGGAGGGTGGCCAATTCCTTTGGCTTTTGGCTTGAATTCAACAATTATAATAATTTATTTATACCCCACCCATCTGGCTAGGTTTCCCCAGCCACTCTGGGTGGCTTCCAACAAACTATGAAAATACAGTAGTCCATCAAACATTAAAAGCTTCCCTAAACAAAAGATGCAAGAAGCTTTTGACAAGTTGCTAAAACAGATTTGCTACTTGAGATTAGTTTATCTGGCAGCTACTTGGCCTAACATGGCAGTCTGGAGTTACATATGTTAGAACATTTTTACACAACTTTTTTTCTTGTGGTTAGATAATATCAATCAAGGGGGGGGGGGGAATCAAGCAAGCCCATGCAGAAAGCAGGGCAACCAGGTACACTTCCTCTGAGCCTTGTAGGGTTAAGCCAACTGGGGGATCCCATTAGGGGCCGGCAAAATTCTTCAAATGACCACTTGGAAATTTTGAATCTGTCAGAAAAAGTCATAATTCATCACATAACTCAAAGAATTGCTTCAAAAAAATTCCTTTTAACAGCCAACACATTTCTGTATGCAAAATGACTGCATATATTGAGTTCTCATTTCTACACATAATTTTGTTAAAATTAAGAATCTTGACAACTTCATCAAGTACCTTTTGAAAAATGAGTCTGGCATCTTCTTTGTAGCCAAAGTTTCTCATTGAATGAAACATTGGGTGCATTTCTTTAAAGGTGCTACAATCTCCACACAAGCAACAAGTTCAATGATTTTCCCTGACATAGCATGAGCATCATTTTCCATATCTCTTTCTTTACATGCACAGCATAAAAAGACTAGCATGAGAGCTTTGTTTGTAATATTAGTGGTTTCATAAATTTGCAATGAAAAGATGTTGCCAGTCTGGACCCTTAAAATGAGTCTGTTTTATAACATCAAGCATATTGAACCTGTGACTTCCTGCATGCAAGGCAGATTCTCAGGCCCGGATCAGTCTTTCATGTTTTTTCCTTATCCTGTGGACAAACTGAGATGATTTCCCCTGCCTTTTTATTCACCTTATTTTAGGATTTAGATGGGGGGCGGGGAGTTTGCTACCTTTCCTGTAGAAGTTCACCCTTATTAAATGGAGATGCTGACAGGAGAGAGAGTCAGAGAAGGACTGGCTTCCTGACTTCCTGGTTTCCTTCCTTCCTTCCTTCCTTCCTTCCTTCCTTCCTTCCTTCCTAGGCATGTTGGTATTTCTTCTTGGCCAGCTGTGAATGCTGTGATCCTGGCAACTTGTTGATGGAGATACATGATAAAGAATACCACATTAAAATTTCTAAGAAGGATGTGGAGGTATTTAAATATTTATTGATCTAGCATCTAGTGGACTGATTGTTGTTTCTACTTTGTTTTTAAATGGCATTCTTACATTTTGGATGGTGGCCACACCATTCTAATTAGAACAAACTGGAACACACAATAGGCATGAGAAACGTCCACCAGACTTGCAGCTGTTTTTACTAATGTTTCATCTTCAGCTGCTCTTTTTTGTTGAGTTCAGGCCTGAGGACAATGATATAACATTTTGGGGAGAAGATACAAACCAGAATCCCAGCACTAGAGGCCAAGATGGAGAAGATCTCCACAGCCACCATGTATTTCCCTTTGCTGCTTACGTAGGTTGGAACAAAAGAAAGCCACACACTGCAAAACACCAACATGCTGAAAGTGATAAATTTGGCTTCATTAAAAGTGTCTGGAAGCTTCCGAGCAAAGAAGGCCACAACGAAGCTGACAAGAGCCAGCAATCCCATGTAACCAAGAACATAGTAGAACATGTTGGCTGAGCCTTCATTGCATTCCACTATGACTTCTTCAGGCAGAGAGTGCATGTCCAAATCTGGGAAAGGAGGGTCAGTACAGAGCCATAGCATACAAATACTTGCCTGGATAATTGAGCAGCCTAGAATAATAGAGGTGGAAAATCTTGTCCCCACCCATTTCCTCATCTTGGATCCTGGTTTGGTGGCCAAGAAAGCCAGAACCACAGTGAGGGTTTTAGCCAAAACAGAAGAAACAGCCACTGAGAAGATGATACCAAAGGCAGTTTGTCGTAGATTGCAGGTCAGCAACTGGGGGCGCCCTATGAATAGCAAGGAGCAGAGGAAGCAGAGCAGGAGGGAGATGAGCAGGGTGTAGGTGAGATTCCGGTTGTTGGCTTTGACAATGGGAGAGTTTTGATGTTTGATGAAGATTCCAAACACCAATGCTGTAGTTGCAGAAAGAGCCAGAGCCAAAAGAGCCAAGCTGATGCCTAAAGGTTCTTCATAAGAAAGAAAGTTTTCATCTTTTGGAAGGCACTGATTTCGCTCCTTGTTAGGATACTGATCTTCTTGGCAGTGGAAGCAATCATTCATATCTTGAATCGGGGGTATAAATAAGAGTAGTTCATTATTCCAGATATGTAGAACTCTGGGTCTGGCTAAAATAAACTTATTTACTGTGCATGATCATAGTGTTTCAATTTTTTACACCTTTTTACTCCATATATTTTCATATAGTGCATTGTATAGATCACACAGGATTATTGTACAGCATAGGAAAGATATTTCCTTACAAGTGTTTACATGTCAACCGTTACATTAAGTAAGTTCCATTATAAATGTACACACTGTCTCAAGGATAAGCCCCAGAGTTCGCAGTGGGCTTTATTTCTAATTATGTATGCATAGGATTGCAGTTTTGGTCTAAAGGGATAGTAATTTTTATGCTCATGCGTAAACACTGCCAAGGAATCTGTATGGAGAAGTATTTCTTATCAAAAGCAATGTTTCACAGCTTACTAGTTGAAGGGAAGGACTAAAGGACTAATGCTGTTGATATAATCTACTCAACATACCCATACCATTAAGGAACTGCACGGTGCTTTCAAATTGACTGAGCTGGTGCTCTGATGAGGAAGTAAGCTGGATACAATGAAGTAGAAGATCTTCATTTGTAAAAATGATGGTGCCCTAGTTCAACTCACATTTCTTGTCTGAGACAGCTCAGTTTCAGGCAATGCTGACTGGATGAACCATGAAAAAATGTGCAAGGACTGTATCTTCCTTGAATGAAAGACTATATTTGAATGCATATATTGAGTGCAGCAATTATATTGAGTGCAGCAATTAGATGAGCTAGCCCAGTGTTTTCATTCTGATTAAGAGTAGCTTTCCAAGGTCTCAGGAAGGTGTATGTCCTGCCACCTGAGATCAGTTTAATGTGGTTGGCAGGAAATGATCTTGGGATACTCTGCAATTATGTCCAGAAGCTAATGGGTGGATTGTGGTGGGCTTTGCTATTATCTTTACAATCATAGGCACCGACTCCAGGAAGCCAAAGCTCTGTTAGACACCTCAATCTTTTTTTTAGGGGGCCAGACCACTCCCTATAGTTGAGGCCAAACACTGAGCTGGGCGCACATGACATCAGGAAATCACACGGTATCAGGACGTCTTGTCAGTGTTACTCAGAATATGGTGCCTCTTTTTAAAACTATGAAATACTTGTTTCTCATACACAAAAAAATTATTTGGGATCCTGTACTATCCTCCTCACTCTTGATATAACAAATTCCATCGCAGCATTAATAACATGTTTTCAATAGCAATTATAGAATAGTATGTTGTCTCCTACCTGTCTGGTTTGTAATCTTCCCTTCTGGACATGGAGCACAATCATAGCAACAAAACGGCTCCCCCTCTTTCCTTTGTCTGCTGTAACCTGGTTGGCAGTGGTCATTACACAGGGCAAGGGGTACAACCTGTTTTTTAAAACAGATGGTAGAAACTGTGTTCTATTGTATTCTCATTTGTTCTTTGACTTTGGATCAACAGGGTGTTCTATTGAAATGAGATGTTTTTGTCTATGGGATTGATATGACTGTAATACGTTCTCAATGCTGTTTTGGTTGAGTTAAATTGTTTGTGCGTCCTTATTAGTGGGAATGACCTGATTTGCTTGAATTCCATGGCTGTGGGACATAAATGTCAATGATCATGCTCTTTCTCGTTAACATCTGAGGCATATTAAGGCTCGTAAATCTGATAGGGATCGTGTTTGTGAACAGGTAATGGGGAATAGAAATTGTACAAAATAAGAGTCGAAATGATTTGTGTGACTAATGTTGATTTCAGAGTATAATTGTCATTGTGGTGTTAGTATGTTACAGATATGTTGAGCAGTAGCTGTGTGTTTAAAGATTTCATGGGGGGGGGGTAGAGAATTTAGTTTTTTTATATATACATGGGATGCAGATGAGGTAAATTCATTTTTATTGATCAGGGAAACAGCAAACTAAATAGTGATTCTAGACAGTGAAAAAAAGATTCCTTTGTGTGAAAGGGCAGGATATATATTTAATAACTAAATGAATGAATGAATGAATAAATAAATAAATAAATAATGTATAGTTAACTGTCAACTGAGAGAAATATCAGCTAAGAAAGTCAGCTGATAACTGCCTTCCATTAGCCAACTGCCATTAGTTCTTGGTTCTATGATACAGTCTTGGAATTTTAGTCAGCTAATCAGGACAGAGCTGCAGAGTAGTAATGCTGGCTACCAGAATCAGTACAGTGGCATGTTCACAAACCATTCCTAAGCATAACAAGCCTCAATGAAGCAAACAAGAATTTATGCAGCATAGTTTAAGGAATTATCAAAATATCTAACTATGGACCTTAGAAGATGCAGTTGGATCCTACCTGGTTAAAACTGTGGTGCCATCTAATGATCTTCTCATTGATGAAGAAATCTCGGCCCAGTGGAGCTTGGGGATCCATTTTCCCGACTTTCACTCTTAAGAAGGACTTATTGCGGAAAGTCAACCAGTTGATAATATCAAAACCACCTTCTAGCTCACGTTTCTCATTAAAAAAGACAGTGTCCCCAACACTGTTGTTAAACAAGATATTCCTCAGGAAATGCTGAAGCTACAGAGGAAGAAAGAGAATGGTAGATTGGGTAAAACTAGAGAACACACCACAAAGCTTCTGTTTTCTCATACTGCAATAAAATCAAACTATTTCTTGAAACTCCTGGTCTTCTTTCCTTTGAAGGAAAAACCACATCCAGTAATGTCCAGTAATGACAGCTTCCTGAATCCATACTAGCTATTACCACCATCTCATTCTGTTATCTTCCTTGAATTCTGGGGAAGAAATTGGACAGCAGAAACACCTTCACATTTTTAAAGTAGTTTTTTTTTTGTAACAACTTTGCAACAAACTTTAAAAAAGTATTGCAGAAAGAAAGTGTAAGAAGCATTTGCAGCTTACATGCAGGCAAACATATACAGTGGTACCTCTGGTTGTGAATGGGATCAGGAAGTAAATCAGGAAGCTCGGCGTCTACCCACAATAGGGCGTCTGATCTCCGCTCCTGCGGAGCCGGAGCTAATTAGGGCCTTCTCCAGCGCTTTCCAGACTTTCTGTAACTCAGGCTCTTGACCTAGGCTTTGTAAATTAATAGCTGCCAACTAACAAAGATAATACTGAGGCTGATAAAAGCTAATAAAAACTGATAAAAAGCTAATTAATAAAAACTGATAAAAATAATAAAAAAAGCATCAACTGATGCGGAGCTCAAGTCGACGCTACTACTAACGACGACACCATCTTGGATCTACGATCCATTCCGGAGGCCCGTTCGCAACATGAATAGAACGCAACCTGCAGCAGTATGTCTGCGCACACGCAGGTTGCAATTTGCCTCTTCTGCGCATGCTCGTGACGTCATTTTGCATGTCTGCGCATGCACGAGTGGCGAAACCCAGAAGAAACCCTTTCCGGTACTTCCGGGTTGCTGCAGGACGCAGCCTGAAAAAACGTATCATGAAGCAAACGTAACATGAGGTATGACTATGCACACACCTCCAGTTATCTCATGTGTGCAGGTATGCAAGACAAATAAATGGCTGCAAATTCTACAACCACTTAGAACCCATATAGAAGACCTATATAAAGGTGCATATTGCTGAAGGATTAATAATGTTATCTGGCATGTGTGTGTGTGTGTGTGTGTGTACACCTAATATAGAGAATCATGCAAATAGTTACAGACTGCTGCTAGAATATTCATCTGTTATAGCTTGAAGAAAATGAGAACACCACCCTTGGAAAAATGGATTATCAAGAATTCAGACATTGTATATATGGTTATGTCTTTAAAATCTGAAACATGTATTGACAGCATCTGGAAGATCATGTTTGTCAAATATTATTTAGTGAAAAGATGCAATTTTTGTGAGCAATATATTTTTGCAGCTTATTATAACGGAACTTTGTACTGAGACCCAATAATAATAAATGCATATTATTTTATGTGCAAGTCATTTCAGATACAAAGAGCTTAATGAAAAAGCAGCAGCCCCTATGGATGTGGAAGTATGTGTGCACACTCTCAGTGCTGTCATCATACACATAGGCTTTTCATATATATATATATATATATATATATATATATATATATATATATGCTTTCCATGTTAGACATTACCTGAAAATATTGTGGCTCATGAATTCCCACATAGTGCCCAAGCATCATCCCTCCATTTTTGGCTTTGGATACAAACAGGGCATGCAAAGCATGTGCCACAGCATAGACGGCATTGTAGATGCTGTAGTTTTGGCTGGTCATTTGCATTTCAAAAAGAGCCCCAGGAAGGCTCTCCAGCTTCTCCTCACCAGTGCAGGATTCCTCCTCTGTCTCCACATCTAGAAACTGGCAATCAAATGCCTGTTGCCAGAAGAAGCTGATAAAGCCATCAGCCTCAGAATGGGGATTCAGGTTCAAGAGGAAAGGGTGGAACCCGTCAACCTCATGGGAATGAATGGCCAAAGATAAGGCACCATGGAAGTTTTGTATATCTAGATCTCTTTGAAATGTTTCTGATGAGAAATCAAAAAGGGCAGTGAGAACCCAGACCTTGTTTATTGCCCCCACATCAGACATTGTAGCCGCTATCAGCAACCACTGCAAACACTTCATGGTGGAAGTGTCTGCATTTACAACAAACACATTGACATTGGTTTTGCTCAGGGAAATGGCCATAACCTGATACTTCTCTACCATCGCAAACACATTGAAAAATTTACTGGCATTTGGCATTCTTTCGATGATGGCTGCACAGATTTCATTCAGGAAAAGCAGGGGTGCCAATGTCTTCACAAACATTTCTCCTTTGTTGTCAGCTGTGACAAAGATCCCAACCCATACCCATTGGAAATACAGAAGAAGTCGGACAATCCCATTGTATTGATCTGCTTCATTGGGCGTCATCTGGTATAAGGAAGAAAGATGCTTTTTTTCACCCACTGCTTCAGAAAATAAAGAATAGGTGACCTAGACAGGAAGAATGTAAAAATAACAATCATCATCTTGTAGGATATTTGTTTGTGCTTAAATATTCAAACACATACTTAATTTCAGCAGGGTACACCAGAGAGACAGATGAAAAGGGCGGGGAGAGATCATTTTAAGAACTTTATAAATTAAAGAACTAGTGCTAAAGGAAGTTTGAGAACATTGTCCTGCAGCTTAAGGGACTCCTTCCTTCATACTAACCCCACTTAGTGTTCTGCTAAGAAAATGAATATTTAGGTTTTCTATAGTGAAGGCAGCACTATTGAGATCAGAGTAATGAAAAAGACTTGCATTGCAGATGAATGTTCAATGAGCTGAGGCTCAGGACCTGTAGGCGCAACCTAATGGTAATCCTGTTCCTAAGAAGCTCTGTTGAACCTGCCAAAATTCCTTCCTTCACCACCACCTGAAGACTGGGAATATACCATGAGAATACCTGATATGCTGCAGTTACAAATGCTCATTCCATTCACAATCTTCTTACCTGTGGAATCTTGTAGAGTGTTAAGATGGTTGCCATATAGAGAGATGTTTCAGACTCGAGGCCCCCAATGACAGCTATCAGGTTCTTCTGAATGCCACACTTGTAGTTGGGGACAGTTTTCTTATGGCGAGAGATGAGGTTCAACATATTCTTATAAGTCATCTTTGCACTAAAGTAGCTGTCATATATCTGGAACCCCAAGGTGATGTTGGATAAAATCTTGGGGTTTTCATTTATCTCATTCACAGCAAACACCAAGGATAAGACATGCTGATAGTTCTTTGGCACTGTGCTACAGCAATAGAGAGATTATGTATATGATCAACTTTCTGTCTTCTGCTTGGACTATTTCTTTCAGACTAATTTGCACTAATTTGGACGTGAGGAGAGAGCCATTCAACACAAAGGGAGGAAACATAGACAAGACTAATCCTGAGGATTAGTCAATGGATTCCCCACTTCTCGTCTTTTGTTGTTACAGAAGCTTATACATGAGAATTTGTCAAAATTTCAGTGTAAATTTATCCTTATATACTTGTGTTTGTATGAATTTTGCATAATAGACACAGTTTTACAGCACTCTTTGTTTGTTGTTTTTAATAAAAGATGAATTCATATTGATCCTGCAACATATCATTTACATTTTTGCACACGTTATTTGGCTGGAGACGTGCATTGCAAAATTCAGAAAAGTGTGAATCATTTTTAGCGAGTGTGTATAAGATAGGTCATAACTCCTCCCCCATCCTTGTTTACAGTCAGCTCAGAAGATTGCCCTGCCTGTTATTGACTGTTAGTCTCCCCGCCTTCAGTCCTACCAATCTCTCTGGGCACCTACCACCACTGAATCGATTGCTTTTTCAACACAATGTTCCTTTCTGTTGTCTAGCTTTTTTCTTAACATGAGACTTTTTTACCCAGAGGAAGAAAAATATCCTTACGCATATTCATCAGGATGCTTTTCCTTTGGCTTCTCCTTGAAGTGTAGTTTAGTGAAGGAGGGTGAGAACAGCTGTGAAGTGATACCACCAATGATGAAGTGCCCGGGCTGATAATATTGGTGTTGGACATGGATGGGATTAGTCACACAGTGCAAAGCAGGATGTACCAAAAACAGAGGAAGCACTATGAGTAGCACCAACAAGAGCAACACTAACATCCTGAGCTGAAAATTCATTCCTCTTAACAATTAAGCCCCTGTTTCAGCTTAAACTCATTAGCATCCTGCACTGTCAGCCTACATTAAAATTTGGCAGCTCTTGGCTGTGGGTATAAACAGCAGATTAGCTCTTGTTGGCACTGGGTGGTCTTGACATCAATGGATCAATGACATACTAACTCGGCTTTTTGTGATTATTCTGATGGGAGTGAGGACAAGACATAAATGGAATAAACATTACTATTATTTGTGCTAACTTGGATGTGCTACAAGGCATAGAACCAATATGTTAGTAAGGGCACAATCTAGCTCAGATGACAATGTTCCCTGACCTTTTGGCAAAATTAACCAAACCCAAGGCAAGACCCAATAGAGACAGTGGCCATGCCTTTCATAGCTGTACCTGCCAGAAAGGAAAGCCAAGAGCCCATGCTGGAGAACAGCTATAGCTCAGTGGAAGAGAAGGTCCAAGGTTCCATCCCCATCAACTTCATACGGTTGGGTAAGAGGTATGTCTGAAACCAAAGCTGTTCCCGGTCAGTGTAGACCAGGCATAGGCAAATTCGGCTATTTCATGGGAGAATTAATTCACAAAATCGTTTTAGCACAGTATTTAGTCACTCTAGATCTGAGTGTTACTGCTGGATGACTGAGAATAAAAACCAACCAATCAAGGTAATCATTAGCCAAGTCCTTAGCTCAAAGAGAAAAAGAGCAACAAAGAGAACTTATCATCTGAAATCTTAGTCCAAAAAGGCACAAAGGTGGTGGTGATGATGATGATGATAATATAAACTTAATCAGTCGTGTGAAGTTTTAATTGATTTATATTGGGTTTGTACCCAGTGCTACTGCTTGAGTCTACTTTGTCACTAGGTGGCTGCAGTAGCTTCCAGTACCAATTTCCAGCAATGGGAAACCTTGACAAGTCCACATTTGGCGGCATGGTTTAAGAACATATGGAATTTGGCTATTGCTGAAAAAATTACATATAAATTGTATGCATCCAGGGGGAATGGAGGACCAAGATCATTTCTGATGGGATTTTATTTCCTATGCTTTGGACTTGCTCAATAGTCACCATCCATGCCAGGTTCAGTAATATGGATGTATTGATTTATATTGGTGTGTTTCTTTTTCTTATTATTTATTTTTTGTTTCCTGTCTATATGGTATGATGCAATGCTCTCAGCAGAAAAACATAAAAAAGTAAATGTTCCACAGTGCAAAAGTATAACAAAAAAATAGTAATCTGAAATACATGACAGGGTCCCAAATCACTTATACCTTTTTCCATAGAAGTATGTAGAATAATAACACAATAAATGAAGCCACAGATATTGATTTTATTAGGTGTTTTTGTTGTTCAACTCAGACTTTGCAACAATCATGTTGGATTTAGGGGGAAAGAGCCATTTCTGTCATAAAGTACCATAATTAGAAACTTAGAATTAGTCTCTACTATAATTTAATTAATTAATTTTTCATAAATGAAAACATAATCTGTTCTGCTGTTTATATTTTTTTCCGTATTAGATTTTCTCTGTTATTTAACTCAGGTCTCACCAGAATGATGTAGCATTTTGGGGAAAAGATGCAACCCAATAATCCAGCATTGGAAGCCAAGATGGAGAAGATCTCCACAGCTACCATGTACTTTCCTCGTGTGCTCAGATAAGTAGGAACAAAGGAGATCCAAACACTGCAGAATAACAGCATGCTGAAGGTGATGAACTTGGCTTCATTAAAAGTGTCGGGTAATTTCCGGGCTAGGAAGGCCACAATGAAGCTGACAATGGCCAGGAAGCCCATGTAGCCCAAAACACAATAGAACAGGAGGACAGACCCTTCATTACATAACAATATGATTTCTTCAGCTGATGAGTGCATATCCAAATCTGGGAATGGGGGAGAGGTTGCCAGCCACAGAGTACAGATCAACATTTGAATAATGGAGCAAGAGAGGACAGTGGAATAAGCCAGTCTTTTACCGACCCAGTTCCTCATCCTGGATCCTGGTTTAGTAGCCATGAATGCCAAAACTACAGAGATGGTTTTGGCCAAGATGCTAGACAGGGACACAGAGAAGATGATACCAAAAGCAGTTTGTCGGAGAAGGCAGGTTGCCTCAGTAGGCTTTCCAAGGAACAGCAAGGAGCAGAGGAAACACAGGAGGAGGGAAGTGAGGAGAATATAGGTGAGGCTTCTGTTGTTGGCTTTGACTATGGTAGTGTCCCGGTGCTTAATAAAGATGACCAGAACCATAACTGTGACCAGAGACAACAAGAGTGCAGAGATAGTTGAAATAATGGCTAAAGTTTCATCAAAAGCAAGGAAGTTTGGAATCTTAGGGATGCATTGATTCTGCCCTCTATTTGGGTAATGATCCTCTTGGCAACTCACACAAGTTTCTTGTTCTGAAAATGTAAATTAATTATGATCAGCTAAGAACAATCAAGACTGTTCTCAGGATTCAGAACTGTCTTATCAGGAAATGATCTATTCTCATTTATTTTAAGCAAGGAAAGTTTTTAAATGTTTTTGGCCAAGAGCTTTAAAGTTACAAGCATTGTATCTGGATATTTCTATATTAATGATATTTTCTTTTGGTGTGATTTTTGGACCACTTCCACCTAATATAAATTATATATATATATACAGTGGTACCTCGGGTTACATACACTTCAGGTTACATACGCTTCAGCTTACACACTCCGCTAACACAGAAATAGTGCTTCAGGTTAAGAACTTTGCTTCAGGATGAGAACAGAAATCAGGCTCCGGTGACGTGGCAGCAGCAGGAGGCCCCATTAGCTAAAGTGGTGCTTCAGGTTAAGAACAGTTTCAGGTTAAGAACGGACCTCCGGAATGAATTAAGTACTTAGTCCGAGGTACCACTGTATATATATTCATTCTTTACCACCCATCATATCATTCAACGTTCACAAGGTGGTTTATAATTTAAAAATAATAACTAGTCCTAAGAACTGAAATGTGGGTACTTCAAAATTTTGGGAGAAATACTGGTTACCATACATTTACATGTATAACACGCCCCCATGTATGACACGCCCCCTATTTCTGGGGACTCAAAATTAAGAAAATGGTGGGGAGATTCCCCAAAGTTGTTGAGCTTTTGGGGGGGGGTTGCACAGGGTTGTTGAGCTTCTTTTTGTCCCCTGCCCCAATCCTGCATCCCCACAATGCACTACCCATGTATAAGACGACCCCTAATTTTGAACATGATTTTTGAATATACACGGGAAAGTACGGTAATTTGTTGACAGTCTTCTCTATCTCCCAAAACAACCTCCTTCTTAAGGAAGATAACTCTACTGTTTCCTCCCAATGTAGAACTTTTATTTTCTTCCAGACCCTCTCATCCCATGTTGCATTTTCCGTTCATGGAAATGCAGCTCTACATTCATCCCACTAATTCGATGTATGAAAATTATTTTGCTTTAAACATATTTTACCAAAATACATGCTTAATAAAGGATATCAGTATTGCTGTACCCTCACATTACCACAGCTGTTTGTGTTTTGTGGAGCACTGATGGACAGATTGAGAGGAAGGAACAGCCAAGGGATGGATGAATGATATTATTCTGTATCTGAGGTGGGGAGGGGAGGTTAAGCAAATCTTTTTAATAAATGGTATATGTACTAAACACATATCCTACCCATCTCATTTGAGATCATTCCTTCTGCACATCGAACACAATCATAGCAGCAAAATTTCTTTCCTTCCTTCTTTTTCTTTCCATAACCAGGATGGCAGATGTCATTACATAAGGAAAGCGGTGGCACCTACCCAAAGATACAGGAACAGTTTAGCCTTTTTAGAATGCTTGCAGAATTTATCTAATATCAGATGATCTGCTAATAAAAAAAGGAAGTCAAATGGAATGGAATGGAATGGAATATAAGATCCTCACATTCACAGGTGGCACATAAAGTGGAAGCAAATGCAAAAATAGAAATGGTCTCCTGGCTTATTAGATGGCCATCTCCTTTTCTCAGAAAGGCAGTTCTTTGCCGTTCCCTACCTGAGTCAGTCCCCTGTGCCATTTGATTCCCTCTTCATTAAAGATGAACTTTTTGTTAGGAGGAGCCCGAGGTTCCAGTCTTCCCACGTTGATTTTGACATAGGAGTTATTTGGGAAAGTGACCAGGTTTGTAATATCAAATCCAGCTACTAATTCTCCATGTTCGTTAAATGTAATTTCATCTCCAGCACTGTTGTTGAAGGAGATCCTCTGAAGAACTGAGTGCAGCTAGGTGGAGAGATAGACAGAACCAAAGTGCTGTTAAAGTACTGAAGCAGGGGTCAGCAAGGTTTATCTTGCCTGGGCCGGGTCGGTCCTGTGGAGATCCCTCCATGGACCGGATCGCAAGTGTGCGTGCCTGCGATTTTCAGCACTGCGGAAGCGTGTCTCCACGCTGCGCTGTGCCAGTTTAGCGCAGCAAGCGAGCAGGCAACTCAGTTTGGGGACCCATGGGCCTCAGGTTGCTGACCCCTGTACTGAAGTACAGTGGTACCTCAGGTTAGATACGCTTCAGGTTACAGACGCTTCAGGTTACAGACTCCGCTAACCCAGAAATAGTGCTTCAGGTTAAGAACTTTGCTTCAGGATGAGAGCAAAAATCGTGCTCCAGTGGCACGACGGCAGCAGGAGGCTGTTATGAAAAAGGAGCAATGCAGAAGCGAGCTCCAGGTGGCTGGAATGGTAAACAGGAAGCTGACGTTATCAGACTGTACCGTGGGAACCAGGGACAGTCTATTTAGTGCACTGAGCACCGGATGTTAGCTCAGAGTGGCACATGACCCTGTACTGGAAGTACATGGGTGGAGTTATTCTCTCTCTGCAGTTGTGATGAGAGGGTACAGACATGTTTTCTCTGTACTGCTGGAAAGACAGGAATAAAAGCATGTAAATATATTTCTGTCTGTCTCTTTCCCCTCCCTGGGATGGGAGGGGGAGGAATGGTGTGTTCTTCTTCACGTTGGGAAGAATCGCCGATTGGAGACCTCCCCTGGTCTTGCCGGGAGTCGCAGACAGGAGGTCAACAAGGATTCAAGCCGGGCACCTGGAGGGTGGCCAAATTCTTCTGAGCTTCGCTGGCTCTGCTGGCTTGAATCAACATCTGGTAGCAATGCCGATGGTTTGAATGATCTATGGGAATCAGGCTGAGTGGTGAGAGGTCGATGAATTGTTGCCATCCTCTGCACCTAAGGAGATAAAGAAAGCGTCTGCCTGCAGCCAAAAGCTGAACAGACAGCTGGACACCGAAAGGAGTGTAATTCAAGGCAACGGAGCCCCAAAAAGGTATGCTGAATATCGGGCTAAAGAGAGTGAACACAGAAAGAATTATTCTCTGTTCACGAGAGAGCTACGTTTGGAAAAAAACAAGCTCTGAAAGCTAGGCTGGCATACCAGGAATTCCTGTGGTAGATAAAGATTCCCGTCCCGAGAAAGGTTGCTAGGCAACGACCGTCAGTGCTTGGAAAGTTACTGACAAATGGGACTGGCTCAGAAAGAGCGTGAGAAGGCAAAGTTTGTTTTGACTATGCAAGGGTTTTGAAAACAGCCCAAAAGTTTGCCTGCCAGTGAAAGCAGTAAACAGCCCAGAAGAGAACTTTTGGATTTTACAGGCTTGAGAGAGAAAGCTAACACTTGGGTTCAGAATGAACGCCAGGAAGGGGGGAGGGTTACCCTATCCACCTCCCCTGAGTGCCGTGGTTCTGGATGAACACAACCGGCTTGCTGCACTGGAAGAAAAGGACTGGGGGAGGGAGGAACGGAGTTCTAATTCCCCCACCGATGAGGCTACTGGAGAGGATGCTGTAGCTTTGAACGTTGTCCAATGTTACAATTGTGGACAGGCTGGGCATCTTCAGCGGAACTGTAAGAAGCCACGCCAGCCAAAAGGAGCGAAGGGCCGCTCAGCAAAGCCTGAGGCGTCAGGAAAAGGTCATACCAAGCCTATGGTGAAACCTGCAAAGGCTTTGATGGCGAAAGGAACCACGCCAGATGTTAGGAACGCATTTATTATCGACACTGGAGTGACCGTCCATATGTCCCCACACAAAGGACTCTTTTCAACGTTTAAGAAGCAAAGCTTCGCTGTGAAACAGGCCAACGGTCAGGAGCTGGAAGCGACCGGCGTAGGGACTGTGTATCTTAAGAGTCTGAACTTGACTATAAACAATGTTTATTTGGTTCCTGAACTGAAGTTCAATCTGCTGAGTGTTTCACAGATTGCAAAGAAAGGACTGAGACTGTCCTATGATGCTGAGAGCTGCAAGATCTACAAAGATGGAAAGTTATTTCTTTCTGCCAGAGAGAAAGATGGATTGTATTTGTTGACTTTTGACCAAAGTGATTACATGGAATGTAATTCATCTGTGTCTAACCTAGTTTCTCTTGCAGGTGTTACCAAGAAGGTGACCGGGGTCAACAGAGCATTTCAGCGGGTGTATGGTGATGTGATTGGTCCTCTAGAACCATCTAGAGGCAATGCAAGATTTTATCTTGTGTGTGTGGATCATTTCTCTAACTTTGTCTGGATTTATGTGTTGAGAAAGCCACACGAAGCCTTGGAGAGGTTTCAGGAGTTTTGTGACAAAGTTAAGAATATGCATGATGCTAACATTGATTGTCTATTCACAGACGAGAAGCAGATTTTTCTTTTACAGGATTTCCAGAGGTTCCTGCAGAAGAAAGGGATAAGACACAAGATTGCTGTTTCAGCGGAAGCGTGGAACAGGGGTGTCTGTGTACGGGTGAACAAAGAATTGCAAAAGGGGATGAATGTGCAATTGCTTAGTTCACATCTGCCACATGAGTTCTGGGCCGAGTCTCTGATGTCGTATTGTTATACGAAGATGAGAAAGGTTTCAAAAGAGTTGGGAAGTTCTCCTTTTGAGAAACTGTTCCATAGAAAACCTTCTGTTGCCCATTTCAAGGTTTTTGGGTCTCATGTGAGGACAGAAGCTCCAGGTGGAGTAAAGAATGCCAGAGGCATTTTTGTGGGTTATGAAAAGGGTCTCTACAGAGTAATTTTGTCTGAATCTGGTCAGGTGATTCTCACAACATTTCTAGAGAGTGCTCCTGAACAGGAGAGAGTGATAGTACACACATTTCCCACTGAGGACGATTCAGATGATGATGGTGATTTTACTGAGTACAGTGGTACTGAGAGTGACAGTGATAGCTCAGAGAGCTCAGTTGTCACAGTCATTGAGAGGAAATCTCAAACAATGGATAGGCCTTCACAAGTGAAGGATGAACCACTGTTTACCATTGGAACTGGTTCTCCAAAGAGTCCAGTGAGTCCAGTGAGCAGAGAGGATCAGCACCTCATACGTAGGTCTGAGAGAGTTACAAAGGGTCAACCAGCCAAGAGGTACTCAAAAGAGTTTGCTAACTTAGCTGTTGCATGTGTTGCTGTTGTACACAACCGAGGACAGGTTGGAGCTGTGTCTAAGTCAGAGACAAAGACACAACAGAGAGTTGCTAGCCAAGGTAATGCAGATGCACTCATTCCTTGGAAACCAGACAACCAGAGAGGTACACTGGGGAAACCAGTGGCGGGGAGTTCCAAGGGTGGAACTGAAACAACAGGGGAGTGTTATGTGTATAACAACTGTTTGTTTTCTTCTCTGGATCACGCTTTGCTTGCCGCAACACGCATTGATTCTTTTGGGGGAGGATGTTACGAAAAAGGAGCAATGCAGAAGCGAGCTCCAGGTGGCTGGAATGGTAAACAGGAAGCTGACGTTATCAGACTGTACCGTGGGAACCAGGGACAGTCTATTCAGTGCACTGAGCACCGGATGTTAGCTCAGAGTGGCACATGACCCTGTACTGGAAGTACATGGGTGGAGTTATTCTCTCTCTGCAGTTGTGATGAGAGGGTACAGACATGTTTTCTCTGTACTGCTGGAAAGACAGGAATAAAAGCATGTAAATATATTTCTGTCTGTCTCTTTCCCCTCCCTGGGATGGGAGGGGGAGGAATGGTGTGTTCTTCTTCACGTTGGGAAGAATCGCCGATTGGAGACCTCCCCTGGTCTTGCCGGGAGTCGCAGACAGGAGGTCAACAAGGATTCAAGCCGGGCACCTGGAGGGTGGCCAAATTCCTCTGAGCTTCGCTGGCTCTGCTGGCTTGAATCAACATCGGCCCCATTAGCTAAAGTGGTGCTTCAGGTTAAGAACAATTTCAGGTTAAGAACGGACGTCCAGAACGAATTAAGTACTTAACCCGAGGTACCACTGTATTTCCCCTGCATTTATTCATATAATTTCTTTCACAAATTCAGGTTATTATTTTTCTAGGAGACCGAGTATTTATGAATTCAAGACTTTTACCATTACTAATAGAAAGCATGCTATTTTAGTTACTAGTTATAGGGAAAGTGTGGGAAATCATGAAGAAAAGTGTGCCGTTCGTTATTGTTTAATGCGGCTTTCTTTAGAAAGCTTAAATAAATGTTGGCTTTAAAACAACAACATTCATTTATGGTGCTAATGCTGAGAGAACACTAAGCATGAATCCATGGAGGCGAAATTGGTCATTGGCCTTTGGCTACTGCATGACACACCACTGTACTATAGTCAGGTATTGGCAATAGAGTTTGGCCAGTGAAGGAACATTACCTGCCAGGGCTCTACATTCAAAGGAGACAATCTGTCCATGGCCTCCATTGTTCTGTGGTTGGATCTAGCTGATTTCAAGATATGTAAGGCATGCGCAACAACATACACAGCATTATAGACACTGTAGCTGTGGCCAGTCATGCTCATTTCAAACAGAGGCGCAGGGAGGCTCTCCAGCCTTTCCTCTCCAGTACATCTGTTAGAGATGAATGTGGAGTTTGAAAATGAACAACTGAATGCTTGTTTCCAAAAAGTTTTGATAAAACCATCTTCCTCTGACCAAGAAGGGTAGATATTCCTTACAAATTCTTGGAACTCTTGTAGCTGCCTTGAATGAATTGAGACTGAGATAGCACCTTCAAAAATCTGAATATCAATTTCAATTAACTTTTGAAAATGATGTACTGTGAAGTCTATTTGTGCTGTGGTAATCCACACTTTTGTTTCCGAGAACAGCTTTTTATACTGAAGAAATAGTCCTTTCATTACTCTGGTTATCCCTATAATGTTAGCCAGCCACATGACTGATGCAGTTTCTCCATATATAACAACAGCACTGATATTTCCTACACTGAGAATTGGCAAAATACTGTGTGTGTCCTTGATAAGTTCATCTATCTTGTCGATACGCAGACGTTCTGGAGCTCTTTCTGTGAATGCTGAACAAATGCCATTCCTTGAGAGTATTGGCTCCATTATATGCAGAAAATTTTCCCCATCCTCATCATCTTTGGCAATGAGCCCGATCCATTTCCAGTTGAAATGGAGAAGTAACTGGACAATTCCCTGGTACTGAAGGCCTTCATTGGGAACCAAACGGTAAAAGGAAGGAACATTGATTGGATCATTCACTGCTGGTTGAAATGAGCCATATGAAAACTGCAAGAAGACGGGATAAATTTCACGAAATTGAAATTGGGAACAGGAGAAACATATTGCCCCTTCGCTCAATCTAGTCTCATTTATTTACTTCTTTTGATTTCTTACTTTAAACCTTGTGATCAATGACCGCAATATATACTAAAACATTTTTAAAATGAATAAAGCACAAGTCATTCAACACTGTTTTGATAAACAGACAGTTGTAAGAGAAACATGTAGTCATTAGCTAATACAAACCAAGTCTACCTCTCCATATATTTGTTTGTTTAAACACGTTATTTTAAAAATCTGTCAATCAAAAAAAACAAACGTTGACAATAAATGAAAGGGCTTTCTATGCTCAGTAAAATGGACTCAGTAAACTGAACAGTAAACAGGAAGCGGTGCAAAAATCTGTAAATTAAAAATACAACCTAAAACTAATAAACCAGTATAAAAATATTAAAAATGTTCCTTATGAGGAATGGCTAAGGGAGCTGGGCATGTTTAGCCTGGAGAAGTGGAGGCTAAGGGGTGATATGATAGCCATGTTCAAATATATAAAAGGATGTCACATAGAGGAGGGAGAAAGGTTGTTTTCTGCTGCTCCAGAGAAGCGGACATGGAGCAATGGATCCAAACTACAAGAAAGAAGATTCCACCTAAACATTAGGAAGAACTTCCTGACAGTAAGAGCTGTTCGACAGTGGAATTTGCTGCCAAGGAGTGTGGTGGAGTCTCCTTCTTTGGAGGTCTTTAAGCAGAGGCTTGACAACCATATGTCAGGAGTGCTCTGATGGTGTTTCCTGCTTGGCAGGGGGTTGGACTCGATGGCCCTTGTGGTCTCTTCCAACTCTATCATTCTATGATTCTATGATTCTATATTGATTCAGGTGATTCATACACATAAAACAGTTTCCAATCCTATGTGCCTCTTATTTTCCTCTTTTTAATTGCGGGGAGGGGGGATACTTCAAAGGTTTTCAGTAACAGTAAGATAAAATGTGTGTGTCTCACCTGCTTGGAATCCTAGGAAGAAGAAAGCAAATTACCGTATTTTTTGCTCTATAAGACTCACTTTTTCCCGCCTAAAAAGTAAGGGGAAATGTTTGTGCATCTTATGGAGTGAATGCAGGCTGTGCAGCTATTACAGAAGCCAGAAAAGCAAGAGGAATTGCTTCTTTCACTCCGCAGCGATCCCTCTTGCTGTTCTGGCTTCTGCGATTCAGAATATTTTTTTTCTTGTTTTCCTCCTCCAAAAACTAGGTGCGTCTTGTGGTCTGGTGCATCTTAGAGAGCGAAAAATATGGTAATGTTTTCTGGTATGACTGTAACATAGCACGTAACAAGACATGTAACATATCTTTCGAGCCACAAAGCAAGCAAAGTTTTCAAGTTGGATAGGTTATTGTAAGTCCTCTCTAACATGGCAGCTGAACGGACATGTTCAATGAGCCAGAATGAATAAAACCCAAAACTCCTGAGTGTCTAGGACTCTAGAATAATTAGTTTCTGTGTTCCCAGTTGGAAATTGAATAGGTAGAGACACCTATTTCTCCACCTGAGGCAAAATAGGATCTGTGGTCTCTTGCCCCTTGCCACCCCACCCCGCTACTTCTGCCACCACCACAACCCCCACCACTTCTGCTGAAACACCCTGGCTCACACCGCAATGACACACCCTGGAACAACCCCCTTTCTCTAGGTAGACGGGGATGTTCTGGCAGTGGTGGAAACAATGGGGTGGGCAAAGCACAGATTCTTCTGCTTCTGCCACCTAAGGTGGGTGCTACACCCCCACTTCATGGACTCTGGGCAGAGAACAATAGTTTGGCACTAATGTCATTAGACATTGACAATCTATGAAAGGGCTTTCTATGCTCAGTAAAATGGACTCAGTAAACTGAAGAGTAAACAGGAAGCAGAGCACTGAGCACTAGCACTTATGCATTTAAAAATAGTTCAGCAGCCTGGATCAAACATGCTGGCAGCAGATTCACCACCCTTCATATTAGTCAGATAGTCTTTGCATTCTTGTCACCTAAAAATAGAAAGTTTAGTAAAGAAATGCTGGAGTGTTTTGTTTGTTTTTTAAATTATTGGACAGCTTTCAGCCTTGTATTTCTACATGAATCTACACATTTCATTATGTAGCAACTAGAGTCCTGGTGGTCAGTGAATAATTTTTATCCACCTAGCTAATATCACACACACACACACACACACACACACACACACACACATGATATCTCTCTCTCTCTCTCTCTCTCTCTCTCTCTCTCTCTCTCTCCAAGCTAATATATATTACAGTCCAGTCTCTGGGCAGAATAACACATTAGCCATATGCAATAAAAATACATATACCAACATTAAACAACAGTCAACTTCAACCAGCTGTAGCTAGCAATATGTATTAAGCTGGATATTAGTAGCCAGCAAAGACTTCAGTAAGCATGTAGTTCTGATGTAGGCCTCTCATACCTGTGGAATCTTGAAAAGACCTAAGATGTCTGCCATGCGTGAGGAGGTAACAGAGGCAAGCCCACCAATGATTCCTATTACATTTTGATGGATGCCACATTTGTAATTGGGGACAGACTGATGTGATTTGAAAAGCAGGTCCAGGATGGTTCGGTAGGTCATTCTTGAGTCAGAGTAGCTGTCATAGATGTGGAACCCAAGAGTAACATTGGGCAAGATCTTGGGATTGTCGTTGATCTTGTCAACAGCAAAGACCAAGGCCAGGATGTGCTGGTAGAACTTTGTCAAAACACTGCAAAGAAAGTCACATGCTATTCTTGTGAGTATTAAACAGTGCACAAAGTCACTTTAACACATTGTTTGTCCACTCTACATCTTGAAGATTCAGCTTCCTGACATGAAGAGAAAACACAGCCTGCATAACTAAGTTATACTGGTAAGAAAGTAAAATGTATTGTGGCTACCTTTTCGTGTATTCCTTTAGATTTGCACATCATAACTAAAGGAATATTTGTATTTGTCTTGAAATCAAATTATAATCTTCGTTTCTCCAAACACATAGATTCTGTAGACATCTCCATATTTTGGCAAAAGAATTTTCCTAAATTTCACTTTCTTAGTCTTCAGAATTTCTATCCATTGTGCTCCTTATCACTATAAAGTATGAAGTCAAAACATCTGCTAATATTTGTAGAACCATTGCAAGAACTTAGAACTTAGAAAGACAAAAGGTGTTTGATGGTTTGGTGCTCTAGTTCCTGGCTCACCTTAGCAGACTGTTTCATGCCACAAAGGATCTAAAAGTCTAATGCCTTTTAGGATACTTTAATGAGTCTGTTTCTATTATATAATACATCCCTTTGCCAGTTTCAACATGTTGTTGGAGATATCAGAAAAAATATAGAATGAAATTAAGACAATGTGAGCATTCATTCACAGCATTGTGCTGCTTATTGTTGGAAATATATTTACGAGTGAAGGTGTGGAAAATGCAAAACAATTGCTTTTTAATGGGTTGCTGCTGTGCCTGCCAGTTTACTTTTAGAATTGACTCTTTCAAGAAAGGAATGATTGAAACTCTTTCCCCCACCTTGAATACTGTTCCCTCCTATAATGATTAAATCAACTCCCTAGTTTTACTATCTTGAATTAATTGAATGCTTAACAGACACAGTAATGATCTTTTGAAATCATCATTTACTGGAAATAATGTTAACAGAATAAAATAAAATGGTAGTTTTGGAAGGCAAATAGAAATAAATGTGATACCAACCGCTATAAACACCAGTATCCATCAATGTTAGTGCAGAAATCTCAGAGAGGACATTCTACGATATAGTCCATATCTCTTTTTTTAAAATTGAAAATACTCTTTGCTTATAAATAACTAAAAGTACATATGTCATCTTCATTCTACTATCAGGGTTAAGCAGACTAATTAAGAGAAGTAAGTATATTCATTCCCACAGCAATTCAAAACAACTCCTACAGAAAAGCAACAACGAAGAATCAGGCAGTCCTAAGTTCCTTTCTAAAGAGGCAGTTTTGCCTGGCAGCTAAGCTCTGTGGTGTTAGGGCCTTGTGGGTCTCAATATAGCAAGCAGCGTTGGTGTCAGTATTGAAAAGTTCCATCTAAAAGTATTACACTAAAAGTCACCATGTTGTGAGGAGCACAAAACTCTAAGCAACTCTGGAAGAGTCTGGGTGGGGAAGGGAAATGGAAAAGGGGGAAAAAGAGGTGTGGAAGGATGTCTAAACCACAAGAAGATAATGAAATAAAGAATATTATTATCAGCATACGAAAAGCACATGAGTTAGGTGCAGTCAAATATATATATAAACAACTACATTAAAGGTCATTCCCTTACAGTGGGATTTCAATCAAAACCTGAGAAGGGTGCTGTTTGAAGAGGACTGGGCGGGAAATATAATGGATATGAGACACCAGCCCACCAATCAGGAGATCACCTGGCTCATACCACTCATGTGGAATATGTACAGGATCTTTTCTGGTGCATTTCAGCTCATGCACTTTGCAAACCATGTTTGAAAGCAGCAGGAGATGCAGAAAAAACATCCCAGCGACAAATTTCCCTCTGTACATAGACTCTCCTACCTCCTTTCTACAGCATCATTGCTAACATCAGCCACATTTAAATAATATGACTTGAGGTGGCAGCTGGATTTAACAAATCACCTCTTTAAAGAGACAGCTGTCCACTTCATTCCTAATCTCAACCCTGTTATATAGGAATGCTTTGAATGCTAGAGAAGAAACACCAGCTTGGGGCTTACTCTATATGAATAAAGAAGAGAAGCTGACAGCACCCTGCCTCTCTTTTAACCCTAATATTAGATGTCTATGGAATACTGCATAACTTCCCCCACCACTACCAACTTCAGGTCAGCCACTTGAGTTTGAGCAGGTGAATTGATTATAGTCATTTTGATAATTACAGGGAGATAATACTACTTCTGCAATGTTTTTGAAATCTGTGCCACATTCTGAGTTGCAGCCGCAAACATATTTATCAGATCGAAAAGTCATGAATTTCTCTTGATTCAATCCGCTGCTCCATAATGTCCAATAAAGAATAGTATTGAAATTCAAACTGACTCACAGGGATGAAATGAATGGGAAGGAAGAGTGTGTTTAGAATATTGCTGTGTTACCCCAATCTCCATGAGTTGTGCAAGATTCCAGGGGCTGCATGCACACTTTACCCAGGGCCTATGTTTCTTTTTAGACAATGAAGCACAGTGGAGACTGTGTTGTTTTTATTATACATGGTCTATTTGCACACATATGCAACTTGAGCCTAGGTAGGGGGAATCCCAGCATTAAATGCCACAAAAGTCGCTGGCTTCTCCCACAGCAGGCTTGAGTCTAGAAACAGGAAAATCAGCCATGCTCTCTATCTCTTGGTTATGTTCTGTCATGGTCAGTCCACATGGTACTACTGGTCCCACTTCTCCTTCATTGCCCCACTATCCAAACTGAAGTCCTACATCCTTTTTGACTCTGCTCACTAAGACGCACTGAATGAGAAAGTGATTCACTTCCTAAATACCTCCAGTGGTTCCAGGAAAGCACAACCAGAGAGTTTGTCAGCATTTATTTGAATGGTCCTATGTTATCCTATCCCACAGGGGCATGGGTGGTGCTGTGATCTAAACCACTGAGCCTCTTGGGCTTGCTGATCGATCATAAGGCCAGCAGTTCAAATCTGCATATTGGGGTGAGCTCCTGCAAACCTAGCAGTTGAAAAGCATACCAGATTGAGTAAATAAATAGGTACCACTGCAGTAGGAAAGTAAATGGCATTTCCATGCACTCTGGCCCCCTTCACGGTGTCCTGTGCACTAGAAGCAGTTTAGTCATGCTGGCCACATGACCTGGATAGCTGTTTGCGGAAAAAAGCCGGCACCATCAACCTGAAAGACGTTTCCAATATTCCTGTGATTCTCTTCCTCTCCTCTCTCTGCAACTTCCTATGCTCTCCCCAAATTTGATCAGGAAAGGTGCTTAGAGCCTCTTGAGCAGAAATGTGGGGCACTCATGGGGATGCAGGAGAAGATAGGAAGGGGAAGTAATTTTTCTGGTAAGTTCTTGGTGAGTACACTACAGGGAAAGTGATACCTGACGTCAAGTCCACATAGCCTAAGAACCAACAGGACTAAAAAATCTTCTGTGATTTATATCTTTCTTTGTGCCAACTGCTCTCTATTGTTAAGGTCAGGCCTCAACATGATAGTGTAGGAATTACGGGGGAAATGCATCCTAGTAACCCAGCACCAGAAGCAAAGATAGAGAAGAGCTCCACAGCAACCATGTATTTTCCTCTGGTGCTCAGGTAAGTTGGAATAAAGGAGAGCCAAACACTGCAGAAGACCAGCATGCTGAAGGTGATCAACTTGGCTTCATTGAAGCTGTCAGGCAACCTCCTGGCTAAGAAGGCCACAGTGAAGCTGACAGTGACCTGGAAGCCCATGTAACCAAAAACACAGTAGAACTTCGGAACTGACCTTTCATTACAAAGAATTATGATTTCTTTTCAGTCATTGAGTGCATGTCCACATCTGGGAATGAGGGAGAGATTGCCAGCCAGAGGACACAGAGCCCTACTTGAACAATGGAGCAGGAAAAGACAATGGAATAAGCCAGTTCTCTGCCTACCCATTTCCTTTCTTGGTTCCTGGATTGGTAGCCATGAATGCCAAAACCACCAATATGGTTTTGGCTAAGATGCTGGAGAGGGCCACAGAGAAGACAATACCAAAAGTAGTTTGTTGGAGAATGCAGGTCACCTTATTAGGTTGTCCAATGAACAACAAAGGACAGAGGAAACACAAAAGGATGGCTGTGAGGCGGCTATAGGTGAGGCTTCTGTTGTTGGTTTTGACTATGGCTGTAACACGATGCTTAATGAAGATGCAAAGCACCAGAATTGTGATTAGAGATAATAAAAGTGCAGAGGAAGCTGAAATGAGGGCCAAGGTTTCATCAAAGGCTAGGAATTTTGGAGTCTTGGGAATACATAGATCCTGGCCTTTGTTTGGGTACTGATATGCTGGGCAACTGACACGTTTCCATGTCTGAAAGCAAACAAACAATGCATGACAATTTGAAGCAAACAAAACTATTCTCATGAATTTCCTCATCAGGAGTGCACTTAGCATGGTGTTTTCTACCTTGAAACCTTTAAAACTTCCAGTCCTCTACAAAGCACTTGCACAGAAATTGGAATGCTAACTTGGGCAGTGATGGCAAACAGTGGCAGCCATCTAAGAAGCAAAAAAACAGCAGGCTCATTTTGTGGCAGCAGTGGTGAGAGAAGGAGAGTGTTCCACAGACCCAGATCCTGGATAGTGGTTCTTCCAGTCACCTGGTGGTTCTGCCTGCATTATTTGTGGATCAGTAGTCTAAGAAACAAACACATGTGGTTTTGGTTGTTGGGACCAGGCATGATGGGACTGGAGCTGGAAAAGTTTTTGTTCCCTGTTTAAACACTCGTTTCAATGACATTATTTGTGTCTATAAGCTAGAGAATAATCTAATGTCTATATCCTGTTTGGTAAGGAAGCTTACTGGTGATTTGTATGTACTACAAGATCAGGAAGGTTTTACCACGGAATCTGGTGAAGAAGCCCATGCTAAAATTTCCTTAAGAAAATCTGCAACAGTTTCTAGAGGAATGGAGTCACCCATAAAAATTTCTACAGCCTCTAGTGGGATTTTTTTTACCTTTCCTCAATATACTCCATCCATGCCAGCTTGGGTAATATGGATGTCTTGATTTATATTGGCGTGTAACCATTATTATTATTATTATTATTATTATTATTATTATTATTATTATTATTAATGTTTATTTCTGTTGAATATAGTATGATGCAAGGCTGCACTTTGGGGTTGTTTATTATGTCAATAGAGAAAAAAGATAATAATGTGGTTTCCTTGGGAAGCACTGGAAGAGCTATGTAGGTGGTTAGTAACAGAAGCAGAAACAGATCCCTAGGATGCCCCTCCAGCTGAGCAAATTCCCCAAGCCTGCCTATTGGAAGAGCCAGCCCTCAGAAGAAAAGAATCCCAAACAAAATGTTTCACAATGCCAAAACATAACAAAAAATAAAAACACACCCAACAACCCTGAAATAGTTTCATTCCTTCAAATACCTCATTGATACCTCTTTCAAAATCCCATATAGAATAGCAATAACATAAATGAAGCCACATATGTTGATTATATTAATTACATTTTGCTGTTCAGCTCTAGCTTTGCAGTAATCATGTTGGATCCAGGGGGGAAGAATATTTCCTTTTTTTCATAAAAGAAAAGAGAATCTCTTCTGCTGTTTATAATCTTCTTTTTATTAGCTGCTCTCTATTGTTCAATTCAGGTCTCACTAGAATTATATAGCATTTTGGGGGAAAGATGCAACCCAATAATCCAGCGCTGGACGCCAAGATGGAGAAAATCTCCACAGCCACCATGTACTTTCCTCGTGTACTCAGGTAAGTAGGAACAAAGGAGAGCCAAACACTGCAAAATACCAGCATGCTGAAGGTGATGAACTTGGCTTCATTAAAAGTGTCAGGTAATTTCCGGGCTAGGAAGGCCACAATGAAGCTGACAATGGCCAGGAAGCCCATGTAGCCCAAAACACAATAGAACATGGGCACTGACCCTTCGTTACATAACAATATGATTTCTTCAGCTGATGAGTGCATATCCAAATCTGGGAATGGGGGAGAGGTTGACAGCCACAGAGCACAGATTGCTACTTGAACAACAGAGCAAGAGAGGACAGTGGAATAAGCCAGTCTTTTACTGACCCAGTTCCTCATCCTGGATCCTGGTTTAGTAGCCATGAATGCCAAAACTACAGAGATGGTTTTGGCCAAGATGCTAGACAGGGACACAGAGAAGATGATACCAAAAGCAGTTTGTCGGAGAAGGCAGGTTGCCTCAGTAGGCTTTCCAAGGAACAGCAAGGAGCAGAGGAAACACAGGAGGAGGGAAGTGAGGAGAATATAGGTGAGGCTTCTGTTGTTGGCTTTGACTATGGCAGTATCCTGGTGCTTAATGAAGATAACCAACACCAGAACTGTGACCAGAGACAACAAAAGTGCAGAGATAGTTGAAATAATGGCTAAAGTTTCATCAAAAGCAAGGAAGTTTGGAATCTTAGGGATGCATTGATTCTGCCCTCTGTTTGGGTAACGATCCTCTTGGCAACTGACACAAGTTTCTTCACCTGATAATGTAAATTAATTATGATAAACTACGAACAATCAAGATTGTTTTCAGGGTTAGGAACAGTCTTATCACAAAATGAGCTAACCACCATTTTTAAAGAAAGGAAAGCTTTAAAATTTTATGGTGAAGAGCCTTAAAATCACTGCCAAGCATTGTATATCTATATTAATTTTCATTTGGTATGTTTTCTGAACCCCTTCCACCTCTATTGTAATTAATTAATTAATTTTATACCAACCTTCAGCCAAAGATCATAAGACGGGAAAAACACTCGTTAATTTGTTGACATTCTTCTCTATCTCCCCAATCAACATCCTTCTTAAGGACGATGCCTCTACTTCTATTCCCTCCCAGTCTAGAACTTCTCTTGTGTTCCATATCCTTTCACTTTTCCTTGTGGTATCTAATGGTTTGTGGACATCCTGCTCAACATTTATACCACCATTCTGATGTATGAAAAGTTCTTTGCTTTAAACATATTTGAAAGCTCTTCAAAGGAAAACTCTGTATGTGATCTAAAGCCTATTTTACTTTAAACATCTTTGAAAGCTATAATTTCTCCATTTTTTTTAAAAAAAGAAAACTATGTATGTGACCAAAATACATGCTTTATAAAAAATACAAGTAATGCTGTACCCTAACATACCTACAGGTGTATGTGTTTTGTGCTGGTTTTGTTGTTGTTGTTGTTTTGGAGGGACGGAGAGCAATGGCCAGCCAAGAGAAACACGAGCAATATTACTCTGTATCAGAAAAAGTGAGAGTGGTTAAGTAAATCTTTTAAATAACTGGTGTATGTACTATACACATATCCTACCCGCCTCAGTTGAGATCATTCCTTCTGGACATCGAACACAATCATAGCAGCAAAATTTCTTTCCCTCCTTCTTTTTCTTCCCAGAACCAGGGTGGCAGATGTCATTACATAAGGAAAGCGGTGGCACCTATCCAAAGAAGAAGGAATAGTTTACTATTTCAAAGATTCCTGCAAAATCTATCTACTGTTACATGATACCAGGAGGCCAGTGAAATGGAATGTAAGATCTATGCATTCACAGGTGGCACACACAGTGGAAGAAAGAGCTTGGTTTGGTAGCCATGAATGCCAAAACCACGGCTATAGTTTTGTCCAAGATGCTAGACAATATATTGAGGTGAGATGAGGTTTCTGTTGTTGGCTTTGACGATGGCAGTGTCCTGGTGCTTAATGAAGATGCTCAGCACCCGAGCTGTGGTCAGAAAAAATAAAAGTGCAGAGAAATGTACCTGCTCTCCTGAACCAGCAGATGGCCATTTCTTTTCCTTGGAGCGACAGTGTAGTTATTTCTAACCCCCCACCTGAGTCCACCCTCTGTACCACTTGATTCTTTCTTCATAAATTGTCATCCTTGTGTTAGGTTCCAGCTTTCCCTCGTTGATTTTGACATATTTGCCGGAACCTACCTGAGTCAATCCTCTGTGCCATTTGATTCTCTCTTCATTAAAGGTGAACTTTTTATTAGGAGAATCCTGAGGTTCCAGTCTTCCCACATTGATTCTGACATAGGAGTTATTTGGGAAAGTGACCAGGTTTGTAATATCAAATCCACCTACTAATTCTCCATGTTCATTAAATGTAATTTCATCTCCTGCACTGTTGTTGAAGGAGATCCTCTGAAGAACTGAGTGCAGCTAGGTGGAGAGGTAGACATAACCAAAGTGTTCAGGTGATGATATATAATCACTATTAGTTTTCTTTCACAAATTTAGATTATTTTTGTTTAGGAAACAAAGTATTTATGAATTCAAGACTTTTACCATTACTAATAAAAAACATGCCACTTTGGAAGAAGATTGGAAGAAATTTAAAGATTATTTACAAAAACATAGCAAAATTGAGGAAATTTAGAAGGAGTCTGGAAAGAAACTATGTGACTTTTGTATAAATATCATAAAGGACTTAAGTCAAATAGATTGTTGAAGGAAATGAGGGAAAGTAAAAGTATACTATGTTAAGATAAATTAATGGTTAAAAATTGGGGAAAGATGGAAAGGATTTGCTGAAATAATTAATTGAAGCAGAATACAAAAAAGGGAGGCGGGAGGAGGTCAAAAGAAACAAGCAAATGAAGTTAAGTTAATAAGGTTTATTGCATTTTTGTGTACTTTTTTGTTGTTTGATTCTTTTTGGGTTTTTTGATATTTTTGTTGTTGTTTTTTCTTTTTCGTCTTTGTTGTATTTTTAAAAAACTTTTTAAAACTTTAATAAATATTATTATAAAAAAAGAAAACATGCCATTTTAGTTACTAGTTATGTAGCAAATCATTAAAAAAAGCGTACCATGCATGCAGACATTATTGTTTTGTTTTCTATGGAAAGCTTGAACAAATATTAGCCAGACTTAACACAGCAACATTGATGTTTGGTGTCAATGCATCATCATCAAACCTTTATTGCATTAGCATACAGCCATAGCAAGATAAGACAAAAATGCTAAAGAGAAGCAACCTGATAAAACAGAATTCAAACGATATTACTGGCATTGTGACATTTAAATTACCCTAAAACAATAATATAAAAATTTAGTTGCCAGCGCCAGGAATCTAAAATGCAGACGTATATAAAACATATAATGGCCCCAAAATAGGCTCGGCACATTAGGTTAAAAAGGTAATACAATGCAATGTCAATGCAATAAAGAACATTAAATGAGAATTCATGGATGAGAAATAGGTCCTTGGCATTTGGCTACTGCATGGCACACCACTCTCTTATAGTCACATATTGACAAGGCCACTCCTCTTCTGCGAGGGGAGAGGTTGCGAGTGGGACTCGCTTGCCGCGCTTCACAGGGGGGCATTGTTGGGTCCCCTACATCTCAGGGAGTCCCAGGCCTACATCATGCCCTCAGCCAGCCAATCTGGCTAGCTGGGAGCCCTGGGCTCAGCCTGTTTGGTTCCTGCAAGCACAGATCTCCAGCCTTCCCTCCTTCTATTGTCAGGGATTCAACACCTGACCTTGCTATGGACCTCTGTTGGTTGCCTGTTGAAGGTGCCTGGTAGGAATTTTTTCTCTCGGCAAATTGGCACTAGTCACTTGGTTTTTCACCTGCCTCGTAGCAAATCGTCACAACTTTATAAGGTTTGGTGGTTAGGCATTGGAAAATACATTGTGTGTTGGAGGGGAGGTTGTGGCCTACCCCTCCCCTTGAAGGGTATTTCTTTAAAGGAATCTGGTGTTCTTGGTTCCTGTCCGATGCCCAGGTGGTGGCTAGGGCCATGGCAGTACCCTCTGGTAACTCTAGGGGAGAGCTTCCAGTTGATTTGCATCAACAAGCTCCCCCTACAGGTTGTTAAGCCTCATGTGACTTCCTGCAGGGCAGGCAGGAGTCAAGTGTATTTGGTTTGAATCCAATGCCTAAGCCAATACCACTCACATTCTGTAACCAATAAAGTTGTGGCCTTTTTTAGCCCATTAACCTAAAATACTTGTGTCCATGTGTCTTATTTCATCATAAAGCAGGGGATGGGGCCTTGACACACAATTGGGTTTGGCCAGTGTGGAAACATTACCTGCCAGGGTTCTACATTCAAAGGAGACCATGTTCCCATTCCCTCCACTGTTCTGTTTTTGGATCTAACTGACATCAAGATATGGAAGGCATGTGCCACAGCATACACAGCATTATGGACATTGTAGCTGTGGCCGGTCATGCTCATTTCAAACAGAGGTGTAGGGAGGCTCTCCAGCTTCTCATCTCCACTACATGTATTAGAGATGGATGCAGAGTTTGAAAGTGAACAACCAAATGCTTGTGTCCAAAAATTGTTCATAAAACCATCATCCTCTGACCAAGAAGGGTAAATATTCCTTACAAATTCTTGGAACGCTTGTAATTCCCTGGAATGAATTGAGAAGGAGATAGAACCTTCAAAAATTTGAATATCTATTTCAATTAACTTTTGAAAGTTATGTAATGTGAAGTCAATCTGTGCTGTGGTAATCCATACTTTTGTTGCAGAGAACACCTTTTTATTTTGAAGAAATAGTCCTTTCATTACTTTGGTTATTCCTATAATGTTAGCCAACGTTATAATCGATGAGGTTTCTCCATAGATAACAACAGCGTTGATATTGCCTGCACTGATAATTGGCAAAACTTCCTTTGTGATCTTGATAATTTCATCTGCATTCCAGATATGCATATGTTCCGGAAGTATTTTTGTGAATGCTGAACAGATTCCATTCCTGGAGAGTATGGGATCCATCATATGCAAAAATTGTTCTCCACCTTCATCATTTTTTGCAATGAGCCCAACCCATTTCCAGTTGAAATGGAGAAGTAACTGCACAATTCCCTGGTACTGAAGGCCTTCGTTGGGAACCATGTGATAAAAGGAGGGACCATTGATTGGATCATTCATTGGTGGTGGAAATGAGCCGTATGAAAACTGCAAGAAGAGGGGAATGTCCAGACAATTGAAACTGGAAACAGGGGAAACATATTGCCTCTTCACTCATTCTAGTCTCATTTATTTAATTATTTTGATTTCTTGCTTTAAACCTTGTTTTTTCGTTTACTCTCTAAGCAATTTGTGATTAAAGACCACAATGTATGGTATAGTATGTGAAAACATTTAAAAAATAAACAAAGCACAAGTTATTGCCAAGCAGATAGATGTAAGCAAAATCAGAAATATAGCCTAAAACTGTAAACAGGTATAAAAATATGAAAGTATATCTATTCAGGTGATTCATACACATAAAAGATTTTCCAATCCTATGTGCTTCTTGTTTTTCTCACTTTAACTGCAGTGGGGGAAACCAAAACACTTTGTACCTTTTCAGTAACAGTAATATACTGTTTCCCCTACTTGGAAAGCCAGAAAGAAGAAAATGAATTCATGTTTCTTGGTTTGTCTTTTTTTAAAAAGCCAGAATAAAATAAAGCAATGTATCCAAACTGGATAGTTAATTGCATCTCCCCTTTAATATGGCAGCTGAATGGACATTTTTATGAGCCAGCATGAAGGAAATATAGAACTTCTGGGCATCTAGGACTCTCTGGCTCTGAGTAGAGAGCAATATATTGGCAATAATGGCATTACACATTGACAATCTATGGCAGGGCTTGCTATGGTCAGTAAACAGGACTGGAAACAGTAAACAACATACTGATAACCAGCACTCAGGTGTTTAAAAATAGTTTGCTGGCCCAGATCCAGCAGATTCACCACCCTTCATTTTTGTCATATATTCTTTGAAATCTTGTCACCTAAACATAGCAAGTACAGCGAAGAAATGCTCAAGTGCTTCATTTTATACTGAACAGCCTTAAGCCTTGTATTTCTGCATGAATCTTCACATTTCCTAATGTGGGAACTATAGTCCTGAGGTCACTGGAGAATATTTCATACCTAGCTAATATTATATCTATTTAGCCAAGCTAAAATTTTATGCTTCAGTCCAGTTACTGAACATAATAACCCCTTAGCCACATACCTAGGGTTAACTAGCATTGCTCTAGAGAGACGGAATTGTTTTAATGTCTATCTTAATATTCTATATGTGTATGGCTACCCCATAGAAAGGCTGAGTTATTCTTTGCTTAGGAAATAGGCACTGAATGAGCACTTTTTGTGCAACTGAAACTTCAGAGAGCTGCGAAACTATTACTCACTAAGCATATACTAGGTATACAATGATATATGGCATTTGCACAAAAGCAAGTCTGGGGCCTGGGAGTGAACCAATTCCACTGAATAGAGAATGCATTTCCTCCCCACACATTATAAATCTTTGTGGTTAAGTTAAACTGTTTATCATCTTCTCTACATATAGTAGTCTGGGAAAAGAACTTATGTTGTTAGTTTGTATGTATTGTATTTCTGGATTACAGTGGAATATTTTAGGATGCATCTGTATAATGGCATGTTGAAATGATTAATTCCCCCCCCCCCCCCGAAAAGAACTTGAATAATTCACAAATAGATTGAATAGAGTCAGAAGCAACTCAAGCAAGACTACACTGGTGAGTGCAACAGTTGAATCAAATCTAACACTCAAAGATGCAATCGAAAAGCATCTTATTTATTGTGATTTAAACAAACAAACCCTTCTCCCACAGCAATTTTCGGGGAATGTGGGGTTGAAAGCATCTTTCAGATAAATAAATCCTGCAGCTAATTGCAGACTGTGTACCTGTGAATCTTTTTCAGCTTGGTGTGTTGAAACTATGTTGTACTGAGAAGAGGCCAGCAAGATCTAAATCTCTCCAGTTAATTTTGTAGCATATTAAATTGTGTTATTCCACGCTCAAACTACATACATTTTCCTGTCAACTGATCATAAGATAATAAATTTATAATTAATTGGGATGGACCTTGCCTGCTTTTAAAATATAGAAATCGTTAATGCTCTGTTGCATAAGTCTGTGACAATCTCTGAATGATTTGTAAATATAAAAAGCAAATTGCCAGTACATTAGATATAATCAACTTTTTGGGAGAGGGGTGTAGTCTAGAACTAAATAAAGTACATATACTAACATCAAACCACTGTCAACCTCAACCAACTGTAGCCAGTAATCAATATCAAACTGTAAATTAGTAGCCAGCAAAGACCTCAGGAAACTTTTAGTTCTTATGCAGGCTGCTCATACATTTTGCATACCCATATTATAACACAATGCAGTTCCACATATTTCTGACCCTTCTATATTTCTCCATCAACTAATACTCAAATCGCTACTGGAAAGAAAGGGGAGAATTATGCGGCAGATTAAGGGAAGTCCCCATTGCCCTCACATTCAGATCCTACCTGTGGAATCTTGAAAAGACCTAAGATGTCTGCCATGTGTGAGGAGGTAACAGAGGCAAGCCCCCCAACAATTCCTATTATATTTTGATTTATGCCACATTTGTAATTGGGGAGAAACTGATGTGATTTGAAAAGCAGGTCCAGGGTGGTTCGGTAGGTCATTCTTGAGTTAGTGTAGCTGTCATAGATATGGAACCCCAGGGTAACATTGGGCAAGATCTTGGGATTGTCGTTGATCTTGTCAACAGCAAAGACCAAGGCCAGGATGTGTTGGTAGAACTTGGTAATAACACTGCAAAGAAAGTCACTTGCTATTTCATGTGAGTATTAAACAGTGCACAAAGTCATTTTAACACATTATTTATCCACTTTACATCTTGAAGATTCAGCTTCCTGACATGAAGGGAAAACACAGCCTGCATAACTAAGTTATAGTGGTAAGAATGTAAAATGTATTGTGGCTACCTTTTCCTGTATTCCTTTAGATTTGCACATCATAACTAAAGGAATATTTGTATTTGTCTTGAAATCAAATTATAATATTCATTTCTCCAAACACATAGATTTTGAAGACATCTCCATAGATTGGCAAAGGTATTAAAATTCAAATGCCTATTAGGATGTTTTAATGAGTCTCTTTCTGTTATATAATATATCCCTTTGTCAGTTACCGCATGCTGTTGGAGGTATCAGAAAAATACAGAATGCAATTCAGACGATGTGTTCATTTTTTCACAGTATTGTGCTTTTTATTGTTGGAAATACATTTAAAACTGAAGTCATGTAAAAGAAGAACAGTTTCTTTTTGATGACTTGTTGCTGTGGTTTCCTTTTCAAATTTGATATCACCCGTTGATTATAAATAACTCAAGGTACATAAGTCACCATCATTCCACTAAGAGGGATAAGCAGACTAATGAAAATTGAGCAAATGCACAATAGCGAAGTGAGGCAAGGATATCCATTCCCACAGCAATTCAAAACAAATCCTACAGAAAATCAGCAACAAAGAATTAGGCAGTCCGAAACCCATTTCTAAAGAGGCGGTTTTGAAAGCTAACTTCTCTGGTGTTAGGAGCTGGCAGGTCTTAACACAGCAGGCCGAGTCAGTGTCACTATTCCAAAGTTTCATCTACACTGAAAATATATGTGGAGCACAAAACACTAAGCCACTCTGGAAGAGTCTGGGCAGTCAGCGGAAATAGAAAAGGGGGAAAAAAATAAGATTGATGGAAGGATGTCTAAACAACAAGAAGATAGTGAAACAATGAATATAGTTATCATCATATGAAAAACACATGGAATTGATGCAGTCAAATACATATATATACAACTACATTAAATTAAAGGCAATTTCCTTACAATGGGATTTCAGTCAAGAACTGAGAAGGGTGTTGTTTGAAGAGGACTGGGTGGGAAATATAATGGATAAGAGACACCATCCCACCAATCAGGAGATCACCTGGCTCATACCACTCGTGTGGAATATTCACAGGATCTTTTCTGGTGCATTTCAGCTCATGCACTTTGCAAACCATGTTTGAAAGGAGCAGGAGATGCAGAAAAAACATCCCGGCGACAAATTTCCCTCTGCAAATAAACTCTCCTACCTCCTTTCTACAGCATCATTGCTAACATCAGCCACATTTGAATAAGATGACTTGAGGTGGCAGCTGGTTTTAACAAATCACCTCTTTAAAGAGACAGCTGTCCACTTCATTCCTAATCTCAACCGTGTTATATAGGAATGCTTTGAATGTTAGAGAAGAAACACCAGCTTGGAGCTTACTCTATATGAATAAAGAAGAGAAGCTGACAGCACCCTGCCTCTCTTTTAGCCCTAATATTAGATGTCTATGGAATACTGCATAACTTCCCCCACCACTACCAACTTCAGGTCAATCACTGGAGTTTGAACAGGTGAATTGATTATAGTCATTTTGATAATTACAGGGAGATAATACTACTTCTGCAATGTTTTTGAAATCTGTGCCACATTCTGAGTTGCAGAAGGAAACATATTTATCAGATCAAAAAGTCATGAATTTCTCTTGATTCCATCCGTTGCTCCTTAATGTCCAAGAAAGACTACTATTGAAATTCAAACTGACTCATAGGGATGAACTGAATGTGAAGGAAGAGTGTGTTTAGAATATTGCCAAGTCACCCCGATCTCCATGAGTTGTGCAAGATTCCAGGGCTGCATGCACACTTTACCCAGGGCCTATGCTTCTTTTTAGACAATGAAGCACAGTGGAGACTGTGTTGTTTTTATTATACATGGTCTATTTGCACACATATGTAACTTGAGCCTAGGGTGGGGGGAATCCCAGCATTAAATGCCACAAAGGTCGCTTGCTTTCTCCCACAGGCACAGCAGGCTTGAGTCTAGAAACAGGAAAATCAGCCATGCTCTCTATCTCTTGGTTATGTTCTGTCATGGTCAGTCCACATGGTACTACTGGTCCCACTTCTCCTCCTTTGCCCCACTATCCAAACTGAAGTCCTACATCCTTTTTGACTCTGCTCACTAAGACGCACTGAATGAGAAAGTGATTCACTTCCTAAATACCTCCAGTGGTTCCAGGAAAGCACAACCAGAGAGTTTGTCAGCATTTATTTGAATAGTCCTATGTTATCCTATCCCACAGGGGCATGGGTGGTGCTGTGATCTAAACCACTGAGCCTCTTGGGCTTGCTGATCGATCATAAGGCCAGCAGTTCAAATCTGCATATTGGGGTGAGCTCCTGCAAAACTAGCAGTTGAAAAGCATACCAGATTGAGTAAATAAATAGGTACCACTGCAGTAGGAAAGTAAATGGCATTTCCATGCACTCTGGCCCCCTTCACGGTGTCCTGTGCACTAGAAGCAGTTTAGTCATGCTGGCCACATGACCTGGATAGCTGTTTGCGGAAAGAAGCCAGCACCATCAACCTGAAAGACGTTTCCAATATTCCTGTGATTCTCTTCCTCTCCTCTCTCTGCAACTTCCTATGCTCTCCCCAAATTTGCTCAGGAAAGGCGCTTAGAGCCTCTTGAGCAGAAATGTGGGGCACTCATGGGGATGCAGGAGAAGATAGGAAGGGGAAGTAATTTTTCTGGTAAGTTCTTGGTGAGTACACTACAGGGAAAGTGATACCTGACGTCAAGTCCACATAGCCTAAGAACCAACAGGACTAAAAAATCTTCTGTGATTTATATCTTTCTTTGTGCCAACTGCTCTCTATTGTTAAGGTCAGGCCTCAACATGATAGTGTAGGAATTACGGGGGAAATGCATCCTAGTAACCCAGCACCAGAAGCAAAGATAGAGAAGAGCTCCACAGCAACCATGTATTTTCCTCTGGTGCTCAGGTAAGTTGGAATAAAGGAGAGCCAAACACTGCAGAAGACCAGCATGCTGAAGGTGATCAACTTGGCTTCATTGAAGCTGTCAGGCAACCACCTGGCTAAGAAGGCCACAGTGAAGCTGACAGTGACCTGGAAGCCCATGTAACCAAAAACACAGTAGAACTTCGGAACTGACCTTTCATTACAAAGAATTATGATTTCTTTTCAGTCATTGAGTGCATGTCCACATCTGGGAATGAGGGAGAGATTGCCAGCCAGAGGACACAGAGCCCTACTTGAACAATGGAGCAGGAAAAGACAATGGAATAAGCCAGTTCTTTGCCTACCCATTTCCTTTCTTGGTTCCTGGATTGGTAGCCATGAATGCCAAAACCACCAGTATGGTTTTGGCTAAGATGCAGGAGAGGGCCACAGAGAAGACAATACCAAAAGCAGTTTGTTGGAGAATGCAGGTCACCTTATTAGGTTGTCCAATGAACAACAAAGGACAGAGGAAACACAAAAGGATGGCTGTGAGGCGGCTATAGGTGAGGCTTCTGTTGTTGGTTTTGACTATGGCTGTAACACGATGCTTAATGAAGATGCAAAGCACCAGAATTGTGATTAGAGATAATAAAAGTGCAGAGGAAGCTGAAATGAGGGCCAAGGTTTCATCAAAGGCTAGGAATTTTGGAGTCTTGGGAATACATAGATCCTGGCCTTTGTTTGGGTACTGATATGCTGGGCAACTGACACGTTTCCATGTCTGAAAGCAAACAAACAATGCATGACAATTTGAAGCAAACAAAACTATTCTCATGAATTTCCTCATCAGGAGTGCACTTAGCATGGTGTTTTCTACCTTGAAACCTTTAAAACTTCCAGTCCTCTACAAAGCACTTGCACAGAAATTGGAATGCTAACTTGGGCAGTGATGGCAAACAGTGGCAGCCATCTAAGAAGCAAAAAAACAGCAGGCTCATTTTGTGGCAGCAGTGGTGAGAGAAGGAGCGTGTTCCACAGACCCAGATCCTGGATAGTGGTTCTTCCAGTCACCTGGTGGTTCTGCCTGCATTATTTGTGGATCAGTAGTCTAAGAAACAAACACATGTGGTTTTGGTTGTTGGGACCAGGCATGATGGGACTGGAGCTGGAAAAGTTTTTGTTCCCTGTTTAAACACTCCTTTCAATGGCATTATTTGTGTCTATAAGCTAGAGAATAATCTAATGTCTATATCCTGTTTGGTAAGGAAGCTTACTGGTGATTTGTATGTACTACAAGATCAGGAAGGTTTTACCATGGAATCTGGTGAAGAAGCCCATGCTAAAATTTCCTTAAGAAAATCTGCAACAGTTTCTAGAGGAATGGAGTCACCCATAAAAATTTCTACAGCATCTAGTGGGATTTTTTTTACCTTTCCTCAATATACTCCATCCATGCCAGCTTGGGTAATATGGATGTCTTGATTTATATTGGCGTGTAACCACTATTATTATTATTATTATTATTATTATTATTATTATTATTATTAATGTTTATTTCTGTTGAATATAGTATGATGCAAGGCTGCACTTTGGGGTTGTTTATTATGTCAATAGAGAAAAAAGATAATAATGTGGTTTCCTTGGGAAGCACTGGAAGAGCTATGTAGGTGGTTAGTAACAGAAGCAGAAACAGATCCCTAGGATGCCCCTCCAGCTGAGCAAATTCCCCAAGCCTGCCTATTGGAAGAGCCAGCCCTCAGAAGAAAAGAATCCCAAACAAAATGTTTCACAATGCCAAAACATAACAAAAAATAAAAACACACCCAACAACCCTGAAATAGTTTCATTCCTTCAAATACCTCATTGATACCTCTTTCAAAATCCCATATAGAATAGCAATAACATAAATGAAGCCACATATGTTGATTATATTAATTACATTTTGCTGTTCAGCTCTAGCTTTGCAGCAATCATGTTGGATCCAGGGGGGAAGAATATTTCCTTTTTTTCATAAAAGAAAAGAGAATCTCTTCTGCTGTTTATAATCTTCTTTTTATTAGCTGCTCTCTATTGTTCAATTCAGGTCTTACTAGAATTATATAGCATTTTGGGGGAAAGATGCAACCCAATAATCCAGCGCTGGACGCCAAGATGGAGAAAATCTCCACAGCCACCATGTACTTTCCTCGTGTACTCAGGTAAGTAGGAACAAAGGAGAGCCAAACACTGCAAAACACCAGCATGCTGAAGCTGATGAACTTGGCTTCATTAAAAGTGTCAGGTAATTTCCGGGCTAGGAAGGCCACAATGAAGCTGACAATGGCCAGGAAGCCCATGTAGCCCAAAACACAATAGAACAGGAGGACGGACCCTTCATTACATAACAATATGATTTCTTCAGCTGATGAGTGCATATCCAAATCTGGAAATGGGGGAGAGGTTGACAGCCACAGAGCACAGATCACTACTTGAACAACAGAGCAAGAGAGGACAGTGGAATAAGCCAGTCTTTTACCGACCCAGTTCCTCATCCTGGATCCTGGTTTAGTAGCCATGAATGCCAAAACTACAGAGATGGTTTTGGCCAAGATGCTAGACAGGGCCACAGAGAAGATGATACCAAAAGCAGTTTGTCGGAGAAGGCAGGTTGCCTCAATAGGCTTTCCAAGGAACATCAAGGAGCAGAGGAAACACAGGAGGAGGGAAGTGAGGAGAATATAGGTGAGGCTTCTGTTGTTGGCTTTGACTATGGCAGTATCCCGGTGCTTAATGAAGATAACCAGCACCAGAACTGTGACCAGAGACAACAAAAGTGCAGAGATAGTTGAAATAATGGCTAAAGTTTCATCAAAAGCAAGGAAGTTTGGAATCTTAGGGATGCATTGATTCTGCCCTCTGTTTGGGTAATGATCCTCTTGGCAACTGACACAAGTTTCTTCACCTGATAATGTAAATTAATTATGATAAACTACGAACAATCAAGATTGTTTTCAGGGTTAGGAACAGTCTTATCACAAAATGAGCTAACCACCATTTTTAAAGAAAGGAAAGCTTTAAAATTTTATGGTGAAGAGCCTTAAAATCACTGCCAAGCAATGTATATCTATATTAATTTTCATTTGGTATGTTTTCTGAACCCCTTCCACCTCTATTGTAATTAATTAATTAATTTTATACCAACCTTCAGCCAAAGATCACAAGACGGGAAAAACACTCGTTAATTTGTTGACATTCTTCTCTATCTCCCCAATCAACATCCTTCTTAAGGACGATGCCTCTACTTCTATTCCCTCCCAGTCTAGAACTTCTCTTGTAAAAGCAAGGGTGGTTAAGTAAATCTTTTAAATAACTGGTATATGTACTATACACATATCCTACCCGCCTCAGTTGAGATCATTCCTTCTGGACATCGAACACAATCATAGCAGCAAAATTTCTTCCCCTCCTTCTTTTTCTTCCCAGAACCAGGGTGGCAGATGTCATTACATAAGGAAAGCGGTGGCACCTATCGAAAGAAGAAGGAATAGTTTACTATTTCAAAGATTACTGCAAAATCTACCTACTGTTACATGATACCAGGAGGCCAGTGAAATGGAATGTAAGATCTATGCATTCACAGGTGGCACACACAGTGGAAGAAAGAGCTTGGTTTGGTAGCCATGAATGCCAAAACCACGGCTATAGTTTTGTCCAAGATGCTAGACAATATATTGAGGTGAGATGAGGTTTCTGTTGTTGGCTTTGACTATGGCAGTGTCCTGGTGCTTAATGAAGATGCTCAGCACCCGAGCTGTGGTCAGAAAAAATAAAAGTGCAGAGAAATGTACCTGCTCTCCTGAACCAGCAGATGGCCATTTCTTTTCCTTGGAGCGACAGTGTAGTGATTTCTAACCCCCGCCCTGAGTCAACCCTCTGTACCACTTGATTCTTTCTTCATAAATTGTCATCCTTGTGCTAGGTTCCAGCTTTCCCTCGTTGATTTTGACATATTTGCCGGAACCTACCTGAGTCAATCCTCTGTGCCATTTGATTCTCTCTTCATTAAAGGTGAACTTTTTGTTAGGAGAAAACTGAGGTTCCACTCTTCCCACATTGATTCTGACATAGGAGTTATTTGGGAAAGTGACCAGGTTTGTAATATCAAATCCACCTACTAATTCTCCATGTTCATTAAATGTAATTTCATCTCCTGCACTGTTGTTGAAGGAGATCCTCTGAAGAACTGAGTGCAGCTAGGTGGAGAGGTAGACATAACCAAAGTGTTCAGGTGATGATATATAATCACTATTAGTTTTCTTTCACAAATTTAGATTATTTTTGTTTAGGAAACAAAGTATTTATGAATTCAAGACTTTTACCATTACTAATAAAAAACATGCCACTTTGGAAGAAGATTGGAAGAAATTTAAAGATTATTTACAAAAACATAGCAAAATTGAGGAAATTTAGAAGGAGTCTGGAAAGAAACTATGTGACTTTTGTATAAATATCATAAAGGACTTAAGTCAAATAGATTGTTGAAGGAAATGAGGGAAAGTAAAAGTATACTATGTTAAGATAAATTAATGGTTAAAAATTGGGGAAAGATGGAAAGGATTTGCTGAAATAATTAATTGAAGCAGAATACAAAAAAGGGAGGCGGGAGGAGGTCAAAAGAAACAAGCAAATGAAGTTAGGTTAATAAGGTTTATTGCATTTTTGTGTACCTTTTTGTTGTTTGATTCTTTTGGGTTTTTTTGATATTTTTGCTGTTGTTTTTTCTTTTTCATCTTTGTTGTATTTTTAAAAAACTTTTTAAAACTTTAATAAATATTATTATATATAAAAAAAGAAAACATGCCATTTTAGTTACTAGTTATGTAGCAAATCATTAAAAAAAGCGTACCATGCATGCAGACATTATTGTTTTGTTTTCTATGGAAAGCTTGAACAAATATTAGCCAGACTTAACACAACAACATTGATGCTTGGTGTCAATGCAAAGAGCACGTTAAATGAGAATTCATGGATGAGAAATAGGTCCTTGGCATTTGGCTACTGCATGGCACACCACTCTCTTATAGTCAGATATTGACAAGGCCACTCCTCTTCTGCGAGGGGAGAGGTTGCGAGTGGGACTCGCTTGCCGCGCTTCACAGGGGGGCACGGTTGGGCCCCCTACATCACTCGAAGTCCCGGGCCCAGATCATGCCCTCAGCCAGCCAATCCGACTAGCTGGGAGTCATGGTTTTGCCTCATTTAAGCAGCCCTGGGCCCTGGGCTCAGCCTGTTTGGTTCCTGCAAGCACAGATCTCCTGCCCTCCCTCCTTCTAATGTCAGGCATTCAACACCTGACCTTGCTATAGACCTCTGTTGGTTGCCTGTTGAAGGCACCTGGTAGAAATTTTTTCTCTCGGCAGATTGGCACCAGTCACTTGGTTTTTCACCTGCCTCATAGCAAATCATCACAACTTTATAAGGTTTGGTGGTTAGGCATTGGAAAATGCATTGTGTGTTGGAGGGGAGGTTGTGGCCATCATCTACCCCACCCCTTGAAGGGTATTTCTTTAAAGGAATCTGGTGTTCTTGGTTCCTGTCCGATGCCCAGGTGGTGGCTAGGGCCATGGCAGTACCCTCTGGTAACTCTAGGGGAGAGCTTCCAGTTGATTTGCATCAACAAGCTCCCCCTACAGGTTGTTAACCCTCATGTGACTTCCTGCAGGGCAGGCAGGAGTCAAGTGTATTTGGTTCGAATCCAATGCCTAAGCCAATACCACTCACATTCTGTAACTAATAAAGTTGTGTCTTTTTTAGCCCATTAACCTAAAATACTTGTGTCCATGTGTCTCATTTCATCATAAAGCAGGGGATGGGGCCTTGACTCGCAATTGGGTTTGGCCAGTGAGGAAACATTACCTGCCAGGGTTCGATATTCAAAGGAGACCATGTTTGCATGCCCTCCATTGCTCTGTATTTGGATCTAACTGACATCAAGCTATGGAAGGCATGTGCCACAACATACACAGCGTTATGGACATTGTAGCTGTGGCCGGTCATGCTCATTTCAAACAGAGGCGCAGGGAGGCTGTCCAGCCTCTCCTCTCCAGTACATGGGTTAGAGATGAATGTGGAGTTTGAAAATGAACAACCAAATGCTTGTGTCCAAAAATTGTTCATAAAACCATCTTCCTCTGACCAAGAAGGGTAAATATTCCTTACAAATTCTTGGAACTCTTGTAATTCCCTGTAATGAATTGAGAAGGAGATAGAACCTTCAAAAATTTGAATATCAATTTCAATTAACTTTTGAAAGTTATGTAATGTGAAGTCAATCTGTGCTGTGGTAATCCACACTTTTGTTGCAGAGAACACCTTTTTATTTTGAAGAAATAGTCCTTTCATTACTTTGGTTATTCCTATAATGTTAGCCAACGTTATAATTAATGAGGTTTCTCCATAGATAACAACAGCGTTGATATTGCCTGCACTGATAATTGGCAAAACCTCCTTTGTGACCTTGATAATTTCATCTGCATTCCAGAAATGCATATGTTCTGGAAGTATTTTTGTGAATGCTGAACAGATTCCATTCCTGGAGAGTATTGGATCCATCATTTGCAAAAATTGTTCTCCACCTTCACCATTTTCGGTAATGAGCCCAACCCATTTCCAGTTGAAATGGAGAAGTAACTGCACAATTCCCTGGTACTGAAGGCCTTCGTTGGGAACCATGTGATAAAAGGAGGGACCATTGATTGGATCATTCATTGGTGGTGGAAATGAGCCGTATGAAAACTGCAAGAAGAGGGGAATGTCCAGACAACTGAAACTGGAAACAGGGGAAACATATTGCCTCTTCACTCATTCTAGTCTCCTTTATTTAATTATTTTCATTTCTTGCTTTAAACCTTGTTTTTTCATTTAATCTCTAAGCAATTTGTGATCAAAGACCACAATATATAGTATGCAAAAACATTTAAAAAATAAATAAAGCACAAGTTATTGCCAAGCAGATAGGTGTAAGCAAAATCAGAAATATAGCCTAAAACTGTAACCAGGTATAAAAATATGAAAGTATATCTATTCAGGTGATTCATACACATAAAAGATTTTCCAATCCTATGTGCTTCTTGTTTTTCTCACTTTAACTGCAGTGGGGGAAACCAAAACACTTTGTACCTTTTCAGTAACAGTAATATACTGTTTCCCCTACTTGGAAAGCCAGAAAGAAGAAAATGAATTCATGTTTCTTGGTTTGTCTTTTTTTAAAAAGCCAGAATAAAATAAAGCAATGTATCCAAACTGGATAGTTAATTGCATCTCCCCTTTAATATGGCAGCTGAATGGACATTTTTATGAGCCAGCATGAAGAAAATATAGAACTTCTGGGCATCTAGGATTCTCTGGCTCTGAGTAGAGAGCAATATATTGGCAATAATGGCATTACACATTGACAATCTATGGCAGGGCTTGCTATGGTCAGTAAACAGGACTGGAAACAGTAAACAACATACTGATAACCAGCACTCAGGTGTTTAAAAATAGTTTGCTGGCTCAGATCCAGCAGATTCACCACCCTTCATGTTTGTCATATATTCTTTGAAATCTTGTCACCTAAACATAGCAAGTACAGCGAAGAAATGCTGAAGTGCTTCATTTTATATTGTACAGCCTTCAGCCTTGTATTTCTGCATGAATCCTCACATTTCCTAATGCAGTAACTATAGTCCTGTGGTCGCTGGAGAATATTTTATACCTAGCTAATATTGTATCTGTTTAGCTTCAGTCCATTTATTGGGCATAATAACCCCATAGCCACATACCTAGGGTTAACTGGCATTGCTCTAGAGAGACTGAATTGTTTTAATGTCTTTCTTAATATTCTATATGTGTATGGCTACCCCATAGAAAGGCCGAGATTCTTCTTTGCTTAGGAAATAGGCACTGAATGAGCACTTTTTGTGCAACTGAAACTTCAGAGAGCTGCGAAACTATTACTCACTAAGCATATACTAGGTATACAATGATAAATGGCATTTGCACAAAAGCTAGTTTGGGGCCTGGGAGTGAACCAATTCCACTGAATAGAGAAAGCAATTCCTCACCACCCATTATAAATCTTTATGGTTAACTTAAACTGTTTATCATCTTCTCTACATATAGTAGTCTGGGAAAAGAACTTATGTTGTTAGTTTGTATGTATTGTATTTCTGGATTACGGTAGAATATTTTAGGATGTATCTGTATAATGGCATGTTGAAATGATTAATTTCCCCCCAGAAAAGAACTTGAATAATTTACAGATAGATTGAATAGAGTCAGAAGCAACACAAGCAAGACTACACTGGTGAGTGCACCAGTTGGATCAAATTTACCACTCAAAGATGCAATCGAAAAGCATCTTATTTATTGTGATTTAAACAAACAAACCCTTCTCCCACAGCAATTTTCGGGGAATGTGGGGTTGAAAGCATCTTTCAGATAAATAAATCCTGCAGCTAATTGCAGACTGTGTCCCTGTGAATCTTTTTCAGCTTGGTGTGTTGAAACTATGCTGTATTGAGAAGATGCCAGCAAGATCTAAAACTCTCCTGTTAATTTTGTAGCATATTAAATTGTGCAATTCTGGGCTCAAACTGCATACATTTTCCTGTCAATTGATCATAAGATATTATTATTATTATTATTATTATTATTATTATTATTATTATATTTATTTATTTATTTATTTATTTATTTATTTATACCCCGCCCATCTGGCTGGGCTTCCCCAGCCACTCTGGGCGGCTTCCAAAAGAATATTAAAATACATCAAACATTAAAAGCTTCCCTAAACAGGGCTGCCTTCAGATGTCTTCTAAAAGCCTGGTAGTTTTTGTTCTCTTTGACATCTGGTGGGGGGGTGTTCCACAGGGAAGGCGCCACTACCGAGAAGGCCCTCTGCCTGGTTCTCTGTAACTTAGCTTCTCGCAGTGAGGGAACCGCCAGAAGGCCCTTGGTGCTGGACCTCAGTGTCCGGGTAGAATGATAATAAGATAATAAATTTATAATTAACTGGGATGGACCTTGCATCCTTTAAAATATGGAAATAATTACTGCCCTGTTGCATATTCTGTGATAATCTCTGAATGATTTGTAAATATAAAAAGCAAATTGCCAGTACATTAGATATAATCAACTTTTTGGGGGAGGGGTGTAATCTAGAACTAAATAAAGTACATATACTAACATCAAACCACTGTCAACTTCAACCTACTGTAGCCAGTAATCTATATCAAACTGTAAATCAGAAAACATAGTTCTGATTCAGGTTGCTCATACTTTTTGGATACCCATATTATAACACAATGCAGTTCCACATATTTCAGACGCTTCTATATTTCTCCATCAACTAGTACTCAAATTGCTACTGGAACGAACGGGGAAAATTATGCAGCAGATTAAGGGAAGTCTCCCTTTCAGATCTTACCTGTGGAATCTTGAAAAGACCTAAGATATCTGCCATGTGTGAGGAGGTAACAGAGGCAAGCCCCCCAATGACTCCTATTACATTTTGATGGATGCCACATTTGTAATTGGGGACAAACTGATGTGATTTAAAAAGCAGGCCCAGGGTGGTTCGGTAGGTCATTCTTGAGTTAGAGCAGCTGTCATAGATGTGGAACCCAAGAGTAACATTGGGCAAGATCTTGGGATTGTCGTTGATCTTGTCAACAGCAAAGACCAAGGCCAGGATGTGCTGGTAGAACTTGGTCATAACACTGCAAAGAAAGTCACTTGCTATTTCATATGAGTATTAAACAGTGCACAAAGTCATTTTAACACATTATTTGTCCACTCTACACCTTGAAGATTCAGCTTCCTGACATGAAGGGAAAACACAGCCTGCATAACTAAGTTATAGTGGTAAGAAAGTAAAATGTATTGTGGCTACCTTTTCCTGTATTCCTTTAGATTTGCACATCATAACTAAAGGAGTATTTGTATTTGTCTTGAAATTGAATTATAATCTTCATTTCTCCAAACACATAGATTCTGTAGACATCTCCATAGATTGGCAAAGGCATTTCCCTAAATTTCACTTTCTTAGTCTTCAGAATTTCTATTTATTGTGTTGTTTATTACTATAAAGTTCCAATTGCAAACATCCACTGAAGTCTGTAAAACCACTGCAACAAATTAGAAAGATAACAATTGTTTGTCTAATGGTTTGGTGCCCTAGTCCCTTAGCAGACTATTTCATAACAGAAATTGTCTAAAAGTCAAATGCCTATTAGGATGCATTAACGAGTCTCTTTCTGTTATATAAATATATCCCTTTACCAGTTACCACATGCTGTTGGAGGTATCAGAAAAATATAGAATGCAATTCAGACAATGTGTTCATTTCTTCACAGTGTTGTGCTTTTTATTGTTGGAAATACATTTAAAACTGAAGTCATGTAAAAGAAGAACAGTTTCTATTTAATGTCTTGCTGCTGTGGTTTCCTTTTCAAATTTGATATCACCCGTTGATTATAAATAACTCAAGGTACATAAGTCACCATCATTCCACTAAGAGGGATAAGCAGACTAATGAAAATTGAGCAAATGCACAATAGCTAAGTGAGGCAAGGATATTCATTCCCACAGCAATTCAAAACAAATCCTACAGAAAATCAGCAACAAAGAATTAGGCAGTCCGAAGCCCATTTCTAAAGAGGTAGTTTTGCCTGAAAGCTAAGCTCTCTGGTGTTAGGAGCTGGCAGGTCTCAACACAGCAGGCCAAGTTGGTGTCACTGTTGCAAAGTTTCATCTAGAAGGATTACACTGAAAATCTATATGCAGCACAAAACATTAAGCCACTCTGGAAGAGTCTGGGCAGTCAGGGGAAATAGAAAAGGGGGAAAAATAAGAGGGATGGAAGGATGTCTAAACAACAAGAAGGTAATGAAACAAAGAATATAGTTATCATCATATCTAAAACACATGGAATTGATGCAGTCAAATATATATATAAACAACTACATTAAATTAAAGGCCATTTCCTTACAATGGGATTTCAATCAAGCCCTGAGAAGGGTGTTGTTTGAAGAGGACTGGGCGGGAAATATAATGGATAAGAGACACCATCCCACCAATGATGAGATCACCTGGCTCATACCACTCGTGTGGAATATTTACAGGATCATTTTTGGTGCATTTCTGCGCATGCACTTTGCAAACCACGGTTGAAAGCAGTAGGAGATGCAGAGAAAACATCCTGATGACAAATCTTCCTCCACAGAAAAATTCTCCTACTTCCTTTCTACAGCATCAATTCTAACATTAGCCACACTTGAATAAGATGACATAAGGTGCTAGCTGATTTTAACAAATCAGCTCTTTAAAGAATGCTTTGAATGCTAGGGAAGAAACACCAACTTGGTGCTTACTCCATACAAACAGAGAAGAGAAGCTGATCAAAGGGACAGCACCCTTTTAATCATAATCTTGGAGGTTTGTGGAATACTGCAGAACTTTCCCCATCAGCTACTACCTTCAGGACAGCCACTGGTGCTTTGACCAGGTTAATGGATTATAGTGATTTTGATAATTACAAGGAGATAATCACACTCCTGCAATGTTTTTGAAATCTATGATGCATCCTGAGTTGCAAAAGCAAACATATTTTTCAGATCCAAAGGTCATGCATTTCCCTTGATTCAAACTGCTGCTCCATAATATCAGAAAAAGGAATACTACTGAAATTCAAACAGACTCACAGGGATGACATGAATGTGAAGGAAGAGTGTCATTAGAATATTGCTATGTTACCCCAATCTCCATGAGTGGTGCAAGATTCCAGAGGCTGCAGTTACACTTTATCCAGGGCCTGTGTTTCTTTTTAGACAATGATGCACAGCGCAGAGTGTGGTGTTTTTATTATACATGGTTTATTTGCATATATAAGCAACTTGGGTCTAGGTGGAGGGGAATCCCAGCATTAAATGCCCAAACATAGGAACCAACTCTTAGGGACCATTGGGGCTTTGCCCCCCTCTAAAATATTTGAGGGGGCTGGGCCTCACCAAAATTGATGGACATTGCCATTCAAATGTTGTGCATGCACCACATTATGTGATAAATTATGTGGGGTGGGGCTTACCTGCCCACCCGCCAATATTTTATTCAAGTTGGCAAACCTAGCCACAAAGTTCCCTCGCTTTTCCCACAGGCACATCAGGCTTGAATCTAAAAACAGGAACATCCGCCGTGCTTTCTGTTTCTTTGTTATAGCCTGCCACAGTCACCCCAGATGCTCCTGGCCCCACTTCTCCTTTATTGCCCCACTAACCGATTGAAAACTATACCACCCCAGCCTAAATCATCCATGGTCCTTTGTTGTCCTGTCCCTCTCCTGCACTGTGGCAGGAGGGTGCTCAGACCCCCTCAGAGCATTGCACCTCCCTCCCTAAACTGGGCACAAGCTTACCAGGCTTTGGAAAGGAGGTTCTAAGGCTCTGACACAATCCAGAAGCCCTCCTGCCTCCTTCTCAAAACTGGGTGGGGGGGGAGCAGAGGTGTTGTGGGGTAGGGCATCAGGCAGGAAGGAGAATCAGTCAGTCTCCTACATTCCCCTGGAAAGACACATTCAGAGCTCAGTTTGCTCTAGATCATTTCACAGGTTTTCCAGCCTGATGCCTGTGCTTCCTTCTTGACAGACCCAGACATCTAACTTGACCTGGAGAGATTCATAGCTGTTCCAACTCAACTTGACAGATAGGGGTAAATTTCTTTCTCTGTCCCTCTCATAATACTAGAACTCAGGACTATCCAATGCAGGTGAATATTAGATTTAGAAAGACAAAGGATAGTACTTAGCCTCAAAAAAACAAAAAAACAAAAAAACCCTACCAAACCAAGGAATTGGCTCCCAGAAGATGTAGTAATGGCCACCAACTTGGCTTTAAAAGAGAATTGGACAAATGCATGGCATATAAAGCTATCAATGGCTACTACCTTTGAAGGTAACGTGCTTTTAATACCAGTTGCTGGGATTCAGAAGTGGGGAGAGTGCTGTGTATTCTTGGGCTTCCCTTGAGCATTTAGTTGGCCATTGTGAGAGCAGAAAACTGAACTATACAGACATTCTTGGTCTGATCCAGCAGTGCTCTTCTTGTAGATTCATGTGCTAAACCGGGGTCAGCAAACTTTTTCAGCAGAGGGCCAATCCACTGTCCCACAGACCTTGTGTGGGGCGGACTATTATTATTTTTTTTTGGGGGGGGGAGGAATTAATGAATTCCTATGCCCCACAGATAACCCAGAGATGCATTTTAAATAAAAGCACATTCTACTCATGTAAAAACACCATGCAGCCCCCACAAATGTAAAAACACACTAATTCCGTGGGCCAGATTGAGAAGGCGATTGGGCTGCATCCGGCCCCCATGCCTTAGTTTGCCTACCAATGTGCTAAACAATGTGGCAAATTAAACGCAGGAAAATGCATCAAGATAAAAAAACGTAGACTACTAGAGCAGAAGTTCATATCCTTCTCTTCTTCCTTTTATTCTCCGTGCCAGAAATGATTTGACAGTGACTAAATAAATAAAACAATTTCATGGCATCAAAACAAAAATCAAATTTCTGAAATATTTTATTTCCTTCAAAATGTCCAATACACTTTATGTCTCTCTCTTTTATTTCCATGAAGGTGATATAGTACATAATTAGGAAGACAAAGACTTGTAATTTATCTCTTCTTTCGTATAAGTTGTTCTCTGTTGTTCAACTCAGGTCTCACCAGAATAATATAGCATTTTGGGAAAAAGATACAACCCAACAACCCAGCACTGGAAGCCAAGATGGAAAAGATCTCCACAGCCACCATGTATTTTCCACTTGTGCTCAGGTAGGTCGGGACAAAGGATTGCCAAACACTGCAGAAGACCAGCATGCTGAAGGTGATGAACTTGGCTTCATTAAAGCTGTCAGGCAACTTCCTGGCTAGGAAAGCTACAGTGAAGCTGATGGTGGCCAGGAAGCCCATAAAGCCCAAGACACAGTAGAACATTAGGATTGACCCTTCATTACATAAGAATACAATTTGATGAGTAATTGTGTGTGTATCCAAATCTGGGAATGGTGGAGAGGTTGCCAACCAGAGAGCACAGATTCCCCCTTGAATATGGGAGCAGGATAGAATAATAGAATAAGCCAGTCGTTTCCCCACCCATTTCCTCATCCTGGATCCTGGCTTGGTAGCCATGAATGCCAAAACCACAGAAATGGTTTTGGCCAAGATGCTAGAGAGGGCCACAGAGAAGATGATGCCAAAAGCTGTTTGTCGCAGAAGGCAGGTTGCTTCATTAGGCATTCCGATGAACAGCAAAGAGCAGAGGAAACACAAGAGAAGGGAGGTGAGGAGAATGTAGGTGAGGCTTCTGTTGTTGGCTTTGACTATGGCAGTGTCTCGATATTTAATGAAGATGCCAAGCACCAGAACTGTGATCAGGGACAACAAAACTGCAGAGGAGGTTAGAACAATAGCCACAGTGTCATCAAAAGCTAGAAAATTTGGAATCTTAGGAATGCATTGATCCTGACCTTTGTTTGGATATTGATCATCTGGACACGTAACACAAGTTTCCATGTCTGGGGAAAACAGAATATTTGAAGTTTAATTCAAAGAGCATTGCCCTCAAGAAGATCTAGATATGTCTGCCTAACCTACAATCACCATGGAAGGTTGCAAAAACATCTGAACATTTCTTGCTTCAAAAAAGACATGCCAGAGATCAAACCCAGTATTTTCCACAGGAATTTGTGGGTTTGTGTATTGGTTTTTGACCACCTTCCAGCCACCTTTGGGAATAACGACCACTATACAGTGAAAGGAGAGAATCACTGCAGCAATTAGGCATTCTGATGAGCAGAAGAAGCTGAGGAGATGCAGAGAATTCCACTCCTTTCCCCCATATGGGGATGGTGGACACGTTTGCCATGCCCTCTTCCCCTGCAAGAAAAGAAGACCCACCTGCATGGGTAATGGGACAATTTGCCCTATAGGAGAGGAGATCAGAATATTTAATCCCATCCCACACCACACTATCCCCTCTTTTCACCGAGACACCTGATTTGGGGGATGACACTAATTGGTCTGTGTCAAGGTGGTTTTTGTTTGTTTGTTTTGCCTACTTCACACTACTGAGTGTTGTCTGCATGACTGGAGTAGTGCTTTGTTTGAGTTTGACAAACTGGCATTTGGTCTGGGTAGGTGAGTGGATTTTGGAAATTATCAGAGCCAGAGTTGAGTTTGGGCCTGTCAGGTGCAGAAGGGTGAGCGCTGGCCAAGGGTGCCACAGTGTGCATGTCAGGTTCATATACCCAAGGAACACACAGGGGAAGTTTCCTTGAGCCTTGATGCATGATCACAGTGTGTGAATGGCACCTGGCTCAGGAGACTGGAGGGTTGAAATCCTTCCATGAATCCACTTCACCTTGTAGACTTCATTGGTTTGGGTTAATTTGTTTGATTTATTCTGATAGCAGTTTCCATAGCTGGTTTATTTTCATAAATATAACCTATTAACCCATATTTCTTGTTCCAAGTCTTGTTGAGTCTGTTGGCAATGTAGGTTAGGTTTCCATTGTTGGCTTTGTCTATGACCCTGTCATGGTGTTTTATGAAGATGCCAAGCATCAGGACTGTTACCAAAGAGAAGAGGTGTAGAGAAATTTCCAACCATTATTGAAGTTTAATTAAAGGTTGGGAAAATTGGTATGTTTGCAATGAATTGAACTTTCCCTTTGTTTGGATATTGATCTTCTGGACAAAAAATTTCTGGGTATGGCAATTTAGAATCTGTTTTACCAGGAACCCACCTAATGTATACTTGACCAAGTCACCTCCAAAAGAAATAAGTGTGTTTCCTATTCTGCCATTTCAATTTAAACTGATGGATTAATCTCTTAACATAAACATGACAAGTTTCAGCCCTTCCTTCCTCTTTTCTTCTTCTTTTTCTTTTTTTCAAAAAAGGAAAATAATTTACTCTAGATGATTAACATGAAATACCCATAAAACATATCTATGTAAACAATGAGAAAAACATATAGTACCATAATTTGAAAAAAACTGCAATGTTAACAACAGCAAATTTGCAGAAGAGGAAATGTTTCTTTAGGTATATCTGAATACAATATTTCGTACCCTCTGCATTTGAGAACATCCCATCTGGACATGCAGCACAATCATAGCAGCAAAATTTCTGTCCCTCCTTCTTTTTCTTCCTGTAACCAGGAGGGCAATAGTCATTGCATACTGAGAGGGGTGGCACCTATCCAGTGAGGAAGTATTTAGCATTAATTAAGTGTTTTGAGGAATTCATCTTAGTCTTAAGATCTACCACTAAGCAGGAATCATAGCTGCACTATAAATTTCAGATACATTCATTGCACTATAACCATCCTAGTTTCTTGCTTTAGGAATGAATATAGCTCATTATAGAATTAACAAATCCAATAACAAACAAACTAAATAAAATTAATGAAAAGGCAGAAGCTAATGTAATAGAATAATTTTAACTGAAAATCGGCTGAAGAGATGTATTGTCAAATCATTTCTGATGGATAAAACTACAGGTAAATGCATGCCCTCTTCTAGGGACTACCATAAGGTAAAAAGGTAAAGGTACCCCTGACCGTTAGGTCCAGTCGCAGATGACTTTGAGGTTGTGCACTCATCTCGCTCTATAGGCCGAGAGAGCCACCGCTTGTCTGCAGACAGCTTCCAGGTCATGTGGCCAGCATGACTAAGCCGCTTCTGGTGAACCAGAGCAGCGTCGTTTACCTTCCTGCTGGAGTGGTACCTACTTATCTACTTGCACTTGATGTGCTTTCGAACTGCTAGGTGGACAGGAGCTGGGACTGAACAATGGGAGCTCTCCCTGTCTCGGGGATTCGAACCGCCAACCTTCTGATCGACAAGCCCTAGGCTCTGTGGTTTAGACCACAGTGCCACCCGCATCCCTCCACCATAAGGTAGGGTTCCCATATATAATGGCTGCTAATCTAATCGGGTTTAATGGGAGGCCAGAGAAGTAGGTTTCAGATTCCAGTCTTAAAGTATGGGCATATTACGATTCCTGCCTTAGCTTTCTTTGCTTCTCTTGCCATCCAGTTCCATGAATGACAATGAATGTTGATATTTGGAAGGCCGTGTGGGTATTTCCTCACCTGAGTCAAGCCTCTTTGCCATTTGATTCTGCCCTCATCAATGATGAGTTTTTTCCCAAGAGGTGCCTGAGGATCCAGCCTTCCCACTTTGACCCTGATGAAGGACTGATTTGGGAACGTGACCAAGTTTGTAATATCAAATCCAGCTACTAATTCTCCATGTTCATTAAATGTAATATCATCTCCAGCACTGTTGTTGAATGACATCCTCTGAAGAAATGAATGGAGCTAGGAAAGAAAAGAGAAAGCACTAAAATGTGTTGTAATGGTCTTATTCTGGGTTGTACTACTCCAAAATCTCCGCTCACCTTTTCCAGTATGCGGTGTTGCAGCCAGGTATCAGGGCCCCTGCAGTGATCTGGCGGCGGGCAGCGATTGACGCCCCCCCGTCACTGTCCAGGTTGTGTCACCAGTGCTGAGCGGGCACCGCCTAGAGGTGGCCTCATTGTCCAATCAGCACTGCTGTGAGGCGTGGCTACAGGAATCTTAAACTGTGGCACAGGAATCTTAAACTGTCACACCCTTCACCAGATCTCCCACTTTTTATGCTTTGCTATGACACAACCTTTCTATGGACAAATGTCAGCTACCCTATTGTTGGTTCTGGGTAGGAATTTTTTCCACTTGGCAAATTGGCACCAGCCATTTGGTTTTCACCTACCTTGTAGCAATAATCACAACTTTGTGAGGTTAGGCATTGGGTAAGCCCTTGTTTGGATGCAGGGGAGGTTGTAGCCTTCACCTGCACCTTCTCATTAAGGGTATCTTGCTAAAAGGATCTGGGTTTGTGGATTCTGTCTGATGCCCGAACATGGGCTAGGGCCATGCCACCCCTATGGGGACCCCTTGGGGTGACCCTATTTAATGTAAGTCATAGGGCTTCCCCTATTGGTGTTTTGCCCTTAAATGGACTCCCTGCAGATGGGTGGGAGTTGTTGCCAGTTGTTGATGTGTTGCATATGGAAGCCTGAAAGCGATTCATATCTCTTTATATATATAAGAAATATAACAATTCCCATTTTTGATACAATTAGGATTATATTTGTTATCATTTGTTATCCCACAGAGGAACTTACGGTCTTCAAACAAAAACATCTTGAAGGTCCCAGGCCACAGAGAGGTTAGGCTGGCCTCAAACAGAGCCAGGGCTTTTTCGGCTGTGGCTCCGATCTGGTGGAACACTCTGTCATAAGGGACTAGGGCCCTGCAGGACTTGACATCTTTCCGCAGGGCCTGCAAGACAGAGCTGTTTCACCAGGCCTGACTCCCTCCTTTGGCAATCCTCACAGAACTTCTAGCCTAATGGTTGCCATTAATTTGATTGGAATTAATCTTATAATGAAATGATTTTAGAATGTTTTATCATTTTACTGTTGTTAGCCGCTCTGAGCCCAGCTTTGGCTGGGGAGGGCGGGATATAAATAAAATTTATTATTATTATTTTATTATTATCATTGACTACATTAATCCTCAAACATTTCTGAAGGTCAGTGGTGAAAAGTCCTTAAAACAGATGTGTGAGAGTTACATGTAAAGATTCAGACTTGTATACAAGCTGGACGTATGCCTTAAGAGAAATCATTACCTGCCAGGCTTCCATATTTTGTGGAGACAAGCTGCCTCTGACCTCCTTGTGGCTGCCTTTAGCTGAGTATGTGATATGTAAGGCATGTGCCAGAGCATACACAGCATTATAGATGCTGTAGCTGTGGCCAGTCATGCTCGTTTCAAAATAAGGTGTAGGAAGGCTTTCCAGCATTTCCTCTTCTGTACATATTTTCCCAGTGATTGTGGATACAGTGGAGTTTGAAAATGAACATCCGAATGCTTGTTGCCAGAAATCTTTTATAAAACCATCTTCCTTTGCCCAATTAGGATATACACCCTGAAGAAAGTATTTGAAGTCTTGAATCTCTTCTGAGTGAATTGCAAATGAGATAGCACCATGAAATGTCTGTATATCTGTGGTAATTAAGCTTTGCCACCTATATAATGGAAAATCTATTTGGGCTGTCGTAATCCAAACTTTAGGTCTAGATCTGTGTTGAGAAAATATTACTTGCATTATTCTGGATGCTGCTATAATATTCCCTGTAAATGTTATGGCTGCACTTTCTCCATATATCAGAACTGCATTGGCTTTGCTTGATATGAAAGCTGGCATTTTAAAGCGTATATTGTCAATCAATTCACGTGCGTTGTTGGACAAATGCATTGTTTTTTTGCTTCTGTCTATGAATGCGGAACAGATTCCATTCTTGAAAAGCATTGGCTCTATCGTTTGCAAGAAACGTTCTCCACCTTCATCGTCCTGAGCAATGAGCCCTACCCATTTCCATTTGAAGTGCTGAAATAACTCAATGATTCCTTGGTACTGAAGGTCTTCATTAGGAACCATACGATAAAATGAAATGAAATGAGCTGGATAATTCAGTGTTGGTTGAAATGAACCAAATGAAATCTAAAGGGAAAGAAAAAGACAGACATTTTGGAATGGTAACAAACGTCATTATATTCTCATTTACATAATTATTTTCATAAAGTTACGGTCCTATATATCCCCAATGTTTTTCTATTTAGGATTATGTCCCCCACTTTTTACATCCAGACATTAGTTTTCCATTCAATATTCAGCCCTCCAACATTTGAAGCAACCTTTGGTGAAATTCTCATTACTCAGTTCCTACCTGTGGAATCTTGTAAAGACCCAGGATATCTGCCATGCAGGAAGAGATGTCAGAACTTAGCCCCCCAATGACTCCTATGACATTTTCCTGGATGTCACATCTGTAGTTGGGGACAAACTGATGTGATTTAAAGAGCAGGTCCAGAGTGGCACGGTAGGTCATCCCTGATTTGGCATAGCTGTCATAGATGTGGAACCCGAGAGTGATGTTGGGCAAGATCTTGGGATTCTCATTGATCTTGTCAACAGCAAATGCCAAGGACAGGACATGCTGATAGAACTTGGTCACCATGCTGCAAATAAAGTCACTTGCTATTTCAGGGGAGAATGAAAACAGTGTACTCTGCATCAATTTAGCAGTATTTGACAAGTCAGCTGCCTAAGTATGGAGAGAGGGCAGAATCTTCTAAGTTAGTCAAAGTTAGACTGCAATTTTTTAAGTACTTGTGTGGTCAAGAGATTGGTGACATTACAAGTTGTCCATATGTTTTTGACATCTCATCTGGAAACAATTCCCTCGCAAAACTGCTTTTAGGGTTGGACCAGAACCTAAAGTAGCCAGAGCCTTCCATTCTCATTTCATCTCTTTCTGCCACCCAGTTTTCTCTCCCTCTGTCTGCCATCTCTCTTTCCCCTCTCTGAAAATGCCACCTCTCTGAAAACCTGGAGACAATGCGCTTAGTTTTGAGCATTTCATTTTCTGATCAGAAATAGGGTCTTTTCCTATTTTTCAAAGCAATCAGAGTACATTACAGTCATCCTTAGAATTACAAATATCAGCACAATGAAAAAGCCTATTTACTTACAATGGGATATCAACCCAGAACTGAGGAGGGTGTTCATTGAAAAGAAGTTTGGGGAAAATGTAATTGATATGAGTTGCTACTCACTCCACCAATGAGGAGATCTCCAGACTCGTACCACTCATGCGGAATATACACAGCACTGTTTTTCACACACTTAATAGTATTCACTTTGCATACCATATTTGAGAGAAGAAGCAGGCAAAGCAGCATCATGACATTAAACTCCCCCCTGAACATGAACTGTCCTGTTTCAGGCTACAACTCCATTCTGCTCTCTTCTGCCTGAACTAAACATGACACCTTGGGTGATAGCTGAACTCTTCTAATGCACTACTCAGAGAAACATTAATGCACCTTATCCATAACCACAGCAGCGTAGCAAAATCATGGTTTAAATTTGCATGGTTTGAATGACAATTAAGAGACAGAAATTGAACAATCTACGAAAGGATAGGGTGCTTTTTTTAATCAAAATGACAGGGCCCCATTTCTCTGTCCCTCTGTCTCTCTCTCTCTCTCTCCCCCTCTCTCTCATATCTCTAATCTTAGCAGTTTATGGATTTCTGGAGTACTTAAAACCATTTCTGACTTGAATTCTTTCCTTTCACACATACACATTGGAGCTTTCATCTTGTGATTATAGTGTTTTAGATAATTACAGAGAAGATAATCACTTCTGCAATGCATTGGACTGCTGAAAATATGTTTGTATAACTACTGCAGAAAACATATTTCTCATACCATAGAATATATGACTAGACCTCCAACTGTCATCTAGGCCAATGCAGGTGGTCCACATCTACTAAAACTCAAAAGTTGGCCATCTGCTTTAAAATTTGTCTGTTTAAAATCCTCACTGGTGAGCATACCAGACCCCACCCTATGTAAAGTTAAAGCATCCTTTTTAAAAATAGAAAATGAAGCATAAATCTATAACACTTAGATTCAGATATAATATTTATGTTTGTTCAGTTTGCAATCACCACACCACTGGCCTATGAGAGCTTCCAATCTGTCACTATATTTGAATGAGATCCAAACACATACCAGGAAATTCAGATTATACAATTAATGTTGATATTGTGTGCATCTGCAACAACCCTTCAACAAAACTGCCCCTCCCCAAATCCAACTTTTTATGATAAGGAAAATGATGAGGAAACACATCAGAAAATAATATATGTTCTCAAACAAATCAGGACGAACACTCAATGAACAGGTTGTCTTGAAGTGACCTAGCAGGGATATATTTGGTAAGGTATCCTAGTGTTATATGTATACACCAGAACCCTCATACACGTATACCGCACACAATAACCTCAACATACTCTTCTGCAAGAAATAGAATAACTGGTGTGGAGATAATAAAGAACAACAACACATGTCTGAATGACTCTTATTTCCAATAATAAGCACTGACACCTTCCTTTGTGGGGGCCCTTTGCAGGACCGCACGCAGCACCTCGACCCACCAGCTGGTTGGGCTGGCCTGCCTCCCTGTGTTAGTCATTAGAGGTACCTGCCAAATCTCAGTTAGCCAATCAGCCCTTCAAGGAGGCGGGGCCAGTTGCTTAAATAGGAGGTGGAGGTGGCAGCAACAACCATGCAGCCGGCTCTGGCGCTTCACCCACCCAACCCTCCCTTTGTCTAATGCTTGTTTGCAGGTTAACCATTTTCCTTCCTGTTCAGCGGGTGCTGCTATGGTCTTTGGATGGTTGCTGTTGAAGAGACAGGAAGGAATTTCCCTGCATTGGCAGGTTTTGCCTTCCCCGTAGCAATTCGTCACAACTTTAGCAGTTTTAGGCCTTGGGAGGAATCCTTTAGTCTATCTTCCCTAAATGAGGTGTGTGTGTGTGAAGTGGTGACTCACCCCTCCCCATGGTGTTGATTCCAGGGTCCTCTCTTAAAGGGGTTTGTAAAATGGGAGTCACTGGCCATACACTGAAAGGTTGTCAGTGAATTCCCCTTCCTGCATTGAGGGTATGGGGTGGGCCGCCAGCGTACACAAGTGTCTTGCTGTGCACCCTCCCATATCTCATTCACCCCGAGGAGCCCCAGTTTCCCTAGCTGGGGGGCTGGGAGGGATACACACCCTCTGCCTGAGCCAAGGTCTTCCTACATCTGAAAGGTTTAATAAAGTTCTGGCCAATTTTTAATTCCATAACCCGTTGTCATGAGTCATTATTCCTTCTGGTGGTCTTGCGGGGCCAGGGGGGTCTCCACCTGGGCACGCAAAAGTTCTTGCACACCAAGAGCTAAAAAAGAGAGTGGTTTATTACAAGTAAATATAGTGTACAGGCTACTTTTCAATAAGTCTCACTTGGTGGATCATCACCTTGTTGTGGAGACATCCTCAGTCAAACCACTGGCACCTCTTAGACAATGTGATTGTCCAAGCTGAAGATCACCATGATGTGCTCTTTATCAGAGCTATGATGGGTGCCGATGATTGCTGGAGAGGTCACTGATTAATATGCTCCATGATGGCTATCAAGATTATACCTCAACACAGGCTTCAAGGAGGGAAACCAAGGCGCAAAATGAATATTCAAGCCCTTCAAGATCCTATTAAGTGGGATTGCTTTCAAATGACTCTTAAGGACCATCTGCTTCCCGAGCTTCCTGATAACATTGAGGAACACTGGACCAAGCTAAAAACATCCATTATTACAGCCAGAAACAAACTATTGCATGCTAAACAAAGAAACACCAGGACTGGTTTGATGAGAATGACACTGAGATTGAACATAATGTTGACAAGAAAAGGATGGCCTTTCAGATCTGGCAAAGAGAGAGAAACTTTGCCACTAAGAAAAAAAACCTATGCCAATGCTAAGGCTGAGGTTCAAAGAAGAACCAGAGAACTAAAGAACACCTGGTGGGTAAAAAAAAAAAGCTCAAGAAATCATCAACTCTAACATGTGAGGGGGCCAGTTTAATTAAATTCTATAATTTGGCATTAATAAGATTATTACTTGGATGAAATTGGTATTGTTATAATGAGGCTGTTATTGGAAAAAAATTTTATATATATATATATATATATATATATATATATATATATATATATATATACACATACACACACACATACACACACACACACACAACACTTGGGGAGAACCAGCTTCATCTTCCTGGTTCCCAAATTAAATGTGTCAGGAGTTAAAACTCATCCTCAGAAACTGGACATGTTTTTCTGAACAGTTTATCAATTTGATCCTCTTTGGAACACTCAAGTCAGGAAGTCTGGAAAGCCACTGTAGTTTGGGCAAGCTGAATCTAATATAGTAACTTAGATTGTTATGAAGGAGGAAATTCAATGTTTTTGGACTGCTGAAAAAATGTTTGTTTCAGAAGTGCTGAAACAAACGTTCATCACATAGAAGCATGGAGCTGGAACTGTCCTCAGATACCATCTAGTCTATCATTCCAACTGAAGTGAGGAATTCAACACTCTTTTTGTGTTTCTGTGTAGGCTAATGATATAAATGGAACAGAAACACCATTTACTATTTAATGAAAAAAATATTAATTTTGAAAACTGCATTATTTAGCAATTTTTCATTGTAGATATTATTTATATCCTTTTGTGTTCTGCTCAGGCCTCAGAACAATGAAGTAGTATTTGAGGAAAAGCTGAAACCCAGCAATGGGTAAGAACTCAACACCCATGGAGATATCAATCATCAGAGCAGTGCTCTGAGGGAATAAAAGTGAAGAAAACGGCAAAACAACCACAGAACTGTTAACAAATGCTAGAACCTTCAGCTTCTGGTGTCTATTGTTTCTTAGCTTTATTTAGATATTGATTTTCTGAACAACTGACACCAGTGTTCCAGGGATGTGGAGAGCTGGGCAGGACATGGAGAGACTTATATCAATTTTAAACCCCATTCAGCTGGGTCTTGGGAACTAGGACCCAATCCTAAAAACTTGGGCTTACATTCACCTACCACCTCAGTTGGCAGTAGCCCCTCTTGGAGGCTTCTGAATGGTGTCTGGAATATGCCAGTGTAATTTATGTCAGTACAAGTTTTGCCAGTTTCCTCAATCTAGGGTTCCTGGCTGTAAGATGTACAGTAGCTTTGACATTTCTATCCCAAGGGTGTACCATTCAATGTTTCCATGCTAGATGTTATGTGGATGATCCACAGTTTAATCATCTGCCAATATGGACCAACAGAATAAAACAGGTATATTTGCTAGATATTATTAATTAACTAATAATTTTTAGATAGTGGGACAATGGGGCAGCCTTCCTCAGATGGTGGTAGACTCCCCTTTGTTATAAAAGTTTAAGTAGAGGATGGATGCCCACCTATCAGGAATTGTATAGCAGTGGGTTACTTGCATGGGCAAGGGGTGGACTAGGTTATTTTTTAGATAATTCTCAGTTCTAAGATTGTATGATGTAACAGACATGTTTTCTCCAGCAGTTATGCTATGGATGATGAACCATTGAGTCGAAACTCATTGCAAAGTAATTTTGTCCTCTGTTATTATATAAATAACTATAATTGCTTCAGTTGGTCAAAGCTCCAGGGGCTTTCTTGTAAAATCATAGTGGGGGATCAACAAGCAAGTCTGGAATTGCATTATGTAGCCCATTGTGGGTTTTTTTTAAAAGAAGCCAAGTTTAGGTATAAAAAAGGGGGGTGTCTGTAAATTTCTCTATTTCATTTTATATCTCAATCTTCCAATTATGTCCCTTGACAATCTGGATGGTGGTGCCCCGGCAGAGTCTGTTTCCATCCCAGACAGGATGCTGAAATCAGGCCTGCAACCTTCATGAAATTGAGAGAAAAGGGGAGTCAGACTGAGAGGTTGAGAGAAAAGGGGAGTCAGACTGAGAGATTGAGAGAAAGGGGAGTCAGCCGCAGAAGTATGTTTGCCACCAGGATGTTGGTGCTGTTTCTGCTTCTGCTGCTCCCAAGCACAGTGTTCAAAGCGCATGCTAGTAAATGCACTGGAAATAGTCCTGTGCATATTCCACATGAGTGGTACGAGCGCAGAAATCTCGTCATTGGTGGGATGGCATCATTCATGCGTTACCTTTCCCCTAAATTTGCATTCAACAAGCACCCTTCTAAGGTCTTGTCTGATGTCCCAACGTAAGAAAATTGCCTGGTATTTTATTTTAGTGTTGCTTAGTCTTGATATTTGTATCGCCAACTGCAGATTGTATTGCTTTGAAAATATATTAGATTTTTTAAAAAAGAAAAATGATAGATGGCTAGATAAGGAAATGAAATACTCAAACACCCATGAGTGTAAACTGTGCCTTTATGGTCAATTGGGCATTTAGAAATATTAACCTTTTATGGTCCAACCAATCTCTGCTCTGATTATCTTATGTAGGTAAGGAGTCTTCTCAGTATATGAGGGAAATATGGAAGGGGAAGCATTTCACCACCACCACCACCACCAAATTTGCACACATTCAGCTATATTCAACCTATATAGCTCTGTATTTCATAAGTAGCAGCTTGCCACCTGAAGGTTATATGTAGTTCTCAGCCTAATTTTATATTGGAGAGAGGATGGAGAAAAGGGAGGTGGCTAAAAAACCCCAGAGTGAGTCAGCTTGAAATCTGAGGACTCTATGTAACCCCCAGCCTAGGTCTATATTGGTGGATGGCAATGGGAAGAAAAGTGGAGGAGGAAGGCAGTGAGACAGAAAAGTGTGACAGAGGGAGAGGAGATATCAGAAGTTAAGAAAGAAAAGGGGGACAGAATGGCTGCAGCTTAATAGGCTCCAGCTTAATAGCTGGAATGAGGCAGGGTGGTGGTGAGTCCACAAAGGTGAGAGAATGAGAGGATCTGTTGGTGCATTCACATCACATCCCTGCCCTGCCTCACGCCATCCAGGTAACATTCAGGCATTATCAACTAACTAGAAGAAGAAGAAGAGTTTGGATTTGATATCCCGCTTTATCACTACCCAAAGGAGTCTCAAAGCGGCTAACATTCTCCTTTCCCTTCCTCCCCCACAACAAACACTCTGTGAGGTGAGTGGGGCTGAGAGACTTCAGAGAAGTGTGACTAGCCCAAGGTCACCCAGCAGCTGCATGTGGAGGAATGGAGATGCGAACCCGGTTCCCCAGATTACAAGTCTATCGCTCTTAACCACTACACCACACTGGCTCTAGGGAATGCATAGCATAAAAGAGAGACAAAATAAGGGGAGAGGGGAAAATAACAGTCCATACTTTGTTCCCATTGAATATATTTTTTTCCAAAGAAAAGCTGATATGCAAAAAACAAAATTGTTGACTACTACCTGCTTATGATATCAAATGACTAGTTTGAATGATGCATTTGTTTTAAGGAATAGGTTGCTAAAGAGAATCCTGCAACCAGGGCAGCAAGTAATTTGTTGGTACAGCACCAGATGCCTTGCATACAAATCCTCCCAAGTTTAACCCCAGATGTAAGTCGGCAGGGTTAGGAAAGACTCCTTTTTAAAACCTGGACCTGTTTGAGTATTGTGCCTTTGGATTTCTGCGTTATCAAATTAGGCAAGTTTGATTCAGTCTTCATTTTGTATGTCTCAGAACGCACATATTCTGGAAACTGTATAGTATGGGTCATATATGCTGAGTGCCTGTTGTCATCTAGATGTTGCTGGACTACAGGTTATATATTCCCTCTTCATTTGCCATGCTGGCTGGAGCTGGAGTCAACCAATGGCCAAAGTTCCCCAGCTCCCATATAGACAATGCTGAGATAAAGGGACGCAGAAGAAAGCAGCCTCCAATGTTGTGGTTTCAAACTATTAAAAACCTAGATGCTGAAGGTACATGGAAGCCTAGTAGTGCAGTCAGTCTTTTCAGGAACCCTCAGAAACCTTTAGCTATAACCCTGTGGCAGACTAGATGCTTCAAGCTGTAATTATTTCAGAGTAAAGAACAAAATTGATTTAAAAAACCCAAGAAAATATATGACCCATACTATACAGTTTCCAGAATATGTGAGTTCTGAGACATACAAAACGATGTATGTTGGTCTGAAGCCTGAACCAAACTTGCCTAATTTGGTAATGTAGAAGTCCAAAGGCACAATACACAAAAGTTACCAACAATACTTTTTTCCTTATTTTCAACAGGACTTGCCAGATAAATAACTTTTCTGGTTGTAACTTTTCCTTATAGTCAGGCAACTGAATACTGTAGGTGAATACTGTGTGCAGACAAATACTGTGATAAAATGTTTTGTGTATTGGTTAATTATCTGATGACATGTCAACTTCATTTGTAGTGTGGTGACCAAGTTCTACCAGCACATCCTTGCCCTGGTGTTTGCCATTGATGAGATCAATTATAATCCCAATATCCTGCCCAATGTTACCCTTGGGTTCCACATCTATGACAGCTATACTGATTCTAGGATGACCTATCGCACCATTCTGGACCTGCTCTTTAAATCACATCACTTTGTCCCCAACTACAAATGTGGCACCCAGGAAAATGTAATTGGAGTCATCGGTGGATTCAGCTCTGATACCTCCTCACGCATGGCAGACATCTTAGGTCTTTTCAAGATTCCACAGGTAGGATCTGAGAATCAGAGAAATGGGGACTTCCCTTAATCACCTGCCATAAATTAGCCAGCTCCTCTCTTTCTAGTATGATTGCTAATGATTGAGTGGTGTAGTAAGAGAGGAGAATTAAAATGAACTGAATGTTGTGGACTTGTTTTAGCTGGTTGTATGTAAGCCACTGTGGAAGATTTTTTTGGCTTAAAAGTGAGGAAGAAATTATTGAAATTGTGACAGAAAGCTCAGATAGACCAGGGTCTGGTGGTGCAGTGCAGCAGAAACACCCCAAAGTGGTATATCTCGCAAAGTGCTGGGTTGGTGACTCATTCAGATTGACTGCAGGTACAGCTATCATGGATGAGACACTTTTGGAGGGGAAAAGAAATGAAGTTGAGAGTTTGGGTTTCTGGAGTTCAGCTGGATAGTAGTATAGCCTCTGAGCTGTATGTGTAATTCACCCTGAGGAAACATCCTGAGCTGGGTGTTCAATTAAAAGACAATCGCTAGAAATTTTTAAGAGTATATAAACATGTGAGAAATGGGTAGTTGAATTTGAGAAAGAAGAACTGAAGTTGTGAGGGAACATTCTACTTGGATTCAGTGAGAAGGGGAAAGATCTTCTGGAGAGAGAATAATAACCCCAAACCAGTTAGAAGGGGAATGTGCGGTGATCCCCTGGCCTCGAATACTCACAGAGGAGCCTCAGGACCCAGATTTATAGAAGGTTGGGAAACTGACAGAAGGTACAAACTTCTTTCAGAACCAAAATATTAAGACCTGAGCAGTAACATGTCTGCAAATAGTTTAAGGAACTGAAGTAAATTTAAGCTATACATTTACCATCTTGTTTAGAACCTGTAACATCCACTGAATTTATGTGTGCATGTGCGTGTAAAATTTACTGTTACTTGAAAGAATTCTATCTCCTGACGCATCTGTTGTTTTAACAAGTTTGTTGTAAATAAAAACATTTTTAACATCCCTGTCTCCACATGCCAGATTTTCTTTAAAAAATGAAATTAGTCAGTAGTAGTAGTAGTAGTAGTAGTAGTAGTACTAGTAGTAATTTATTTATACCACGCCCATCTGGCTAGTAAGAAGGGACATGCCTCATAAACAAAATAAATAAAAATAAATAAATTAGGCATCCAACTATGAGTATGAGATGGGAGAGGTTCCAAAAAATGTGTTTTAGATGTGTAGAAAAGAATTGCTGCAAGCCAAATAGGACTGAATAGCTTAAGGAAAAATTGATGAAGATAGCGTAAGGAAATTATGTATGTGCAAAAGACAGAATAGTGGCTTTAAAAGTTGTGGATATATAAAATTATACTGTAAGAAAATATTTAGATAAATGAGAGAAACATGAGTGCCTGTTTCTACTCAGTAATGCCTGGCTTTTGTTGTTCAGATTTCATATGGCTCTTTTCAACCAGCAGTCAATTATCAAATCAAGTCCCCTTCCTTTTATCGAATGGTTCCTAGTGAATATTTTCAGTACAAAGGAATTATTCAACTCCTTTTGCATTTCAAGTGGAAATGGGTCGGCCTCATTGCCCAGGATGATGAAGGTGGAGAACATTTCTTGCAGACCATAGAGCCAATGCTTTCCAAAAATGGAATCTGTTCTGAATTCACACAAAGAGTTCCAACAAATGTGCGTTTCTCTGAAAATGTGGTCAAAATGTTGTTGGATCGATTAAATATTCTCCCAGCTGTTCTGGTGGGCAAAGCCAATGCCGTTATTGTATCTGGAGAAAGTGCACCAATCACATGGTTGGCAAATACTGTAGCAGCAATCGATTTGTATCGAACAAGGTATCGTCAATATACATTTTCTGCTGTAAAGGTGTGGATTACGACAGCCCAAATTGATTTCAGAGTCTATAAACTTCAAATGATGAGTGATATGATTAGCCGAATGTTCCATGGTTCAATTTCCTTTACAATTCACTCAAAGGAAATTCAAGATTTCCGGGCCTTTCTTCAGACAATAAATCCTTCCGAGGCAGATGGAGATGGTTTTATCAACGATTTCTGGGCAGAAGCATTCAGTTGTTCTGTTTCAAATTCTGCAGGTGTGTCTACATTCTTCAGACATTCTCCATGTACAGAAGAGGAGATGCTGGAGAGCCTTCCAGCACCATTTTTTGAAATGAGCATGACTGGCCACAGCTACAGTATCTACAATGCTGTCCATGCTCTGGCACATGCTTTGCATATCATGTACTCAGAAAGAGCCAACAATAAAGGAATGGATGCCTGGGGAAATCTGTCTTTTAAGAATGTGGAACCCTGGAAGGTAGTGTTTCCTCAATGACAAATATGCAGTAGCAAACATGACATTGACTACTAAATTCTTACAGTATATGAACACTCCTTGCTTTTCTAATTCTCAAATTCCTTCCCTTAACATTATCTGATCTCATTTAATAGCAATATTTTTAACCTCGTTTCTCCTTTTGGAGATTCTCTTGATCTTCCTATATTTGCTACCACACTTGTCCTTTGTCAACCATAATTCACTCCTTGTTGATAAAACTCCTCAGTAGACTCATGCTTCACATACCCATGTTTTACGAATCTTGTGAATTAGTTTCTTTTGACAGTGGCAGCAACACTTTGGGGCAGATTTACCTTGAAACACACACATACAGGTTTAAAATGGGGGTCTTTATTGTACATGCACAGAGAGAATAAAAATATACACATTAAATGCTTTATGCAAATGGTGTAAGCAGGACCACTGAGAGGTAGATAAAGGGGGTATATATGTTGTGCACAGCCTATGAGTTCCATGTGTGGTGCAACCAGATTCGGATTATTTGGCTGGACTTTTTCAATGAAATAAGCCTCATCACACAGCAAGCAGTTCAATGCATGCCACTATTTACAACACAAGGAAATTAATTTCATTTCTTGTGGTTGCTCAACAACCCATTGCAGAGAACAAAAATACATTGAATTTCTGAATGGATTTTTTAAAATGGAACAATGGAACAGGATGAAGTTAGTTCCACCCTTGTGTAGAACCAGACCATTGAAAATTCCTTTTAAAAAGGAACTAGTTTTACCAGTCCCCAAAGAGGAGGAGGAGAGGAGGAGTAGTTTGGATTTGATATCCCGCTTTATCACTACCCGAAGGAGTCTCAAAGCGTCTAACATTCTCCTTTCCCTTCCTCCTCCACAACAAACACTCTGTGAGGTGAGTGGGGCTGAGAGACTTCAGAGAAGTGTGACTAGCCCAAGGTCACCCAGCAACTGCATGTGGAGGAGCGGAGACGCGAACCCGGTTCACCAGATTACGAGTCTACCACTCTTAACCACTACACCACACTGGCTCTCTGGTCCACAGGTTCCCCATCTCCCCATTAATCCCCCCCCTTTAATATTATGATGTTATAAAATTATCTTTCTCTCTCCACCAAGCTTCACTCATTTCTTCAGCGAATCTCATTCAATAATAGTGCTGGAGATTTAATCACACTAAACGAACACGGGGAATTGGCAGCTGGATTTGATATTACAAACTTGATCACGTTCCGTAATAAATCCTACGTCAGAGTGGAAGTGGGCACACTGGATCCTCGCAAGCCTCCTGGGAAAGAGCTGACCATTTTTGAGGACCGAGTCGAATGGCACAAAGGCTTGATTCAGGTTTCAAGTATCAGCATTCATGGTCTTACAATGAATTGGGAGGGTAATAGATGTAAATAAAAGGATGGAGGAATTCATTCATATAATGTATAAATCTGAAATGCACTGGAATACCCCACTGTGTTGACAAACAAATGTTTGTTAAATATATGAAGTAAACTGATATGAGGAAGGTGAGCATTTCTACAGAGACGAGCCACCATTGAAAGGACTGCCTTCAACCATATGAATGTATTAGTGCATCAGCTTTGGATGTTCGGACCTGTTGGCATACCATTTTCAATAGTGGTCCCTATGCAATTAAATTCCCCTTTAAGGGTTGTGCATTTGGTGTTTACTGTTACTTGCTTCAAAAATTCTTTGAAAACCATTGTTACCAAAATGGCTTTTAACAGAGATCATTTTATTGAGGTTGCTGCTAAAATGTTGATTTTAGTCTTGCAATATTTGGAACTGATGGCTATCTTTACCTAGGATCTGCACTATTTCAAATGTTTGATTTATTTGTACTTGTTCACAGGATGGCACTTTGGTTTGTATTTGATATTTTTTATTCTTTTCACTTATGCATTATGCTATTGTAATAATAATAATAATAATAATAATAATAATAATAATAATAATAATAATATAATTTATTATTTATACCCCGCCTATCTGGCTGGGTTTCCCCAGCTACTCTGGGCGGCTTCCAACCAAGTATTAAAACACAGTGGCCTGTTAAACATTAAAAGCTTCTCTAAACTGGGCTGCCTTCAGATGTCTTCTAAAAGTCTGGTAGTTGTTCTTCTCTTTGACACCTGGAGGGAGGGTGTTCCACAGGGCGGGTGCCACTACCGAGAAAGCCCTCTGCCTGGTTCCCTGTAACTTGGCTTCTCACAGTGAGGGAACCACCAGAAGGCCCTCGGCGCTGGACCTTATTATCATCATCATCATCATTATTATTAAATTATATACTACTGTGAACTAATGAATCTAAGTTTTGTACAGTAAAAGCAATTCATTAAATGCATAGTAAGTTAAAACATGAACCACAAATTCCTATTGCTGCAAAATATATTGATATAGAACATCATGAACAATGTGTGAAGAGGTGGCAGAAAATACAGGTAAAAAAGGAAATTGTTAGCAGGCACTGGAATGTATGTATACAGCTTTCGGGCTTCCCTTGTGTACATGCGGTTAGAGTTGCATAAAGTGGGGACAATCCAGCTGAAGGCTCTGATCCTTCGTAAGCCAACCTGACTTGTTAAACCAAGTGAACATACTGTAATCACTGAGCAGGGTTCAGGAGAAGAATAGTAGAATCATAGAATTGCAGCGATGGAAGGGACCCTGAGGATCATCTAGTCCCAAACTCTGCAATGAATGAATATGCAGCTGTCCCATATGGGGACTGAACCTGAAATCTTGGTGTTACCAGGACCATGTTCTAACCAAGAAAGTCTCTCAGTGACTCAGGTATACACTCAGGCATATCTCTATACAGATTTATGCGCTACTGCCATATCCACAACCTTCATTTTGGCACAGCAGTGTACTGGAAGGAAGCTGTTTCAACAGAGGTGTCCTATGTGGATCATAAGTTGCTGTTGCATCTTCCACCAGCTGGGACTTCTAGACCAATCTTAAGGCCAGCCTTACACAGGGTGCATTGCAAAAATCAAGCTTTGAGGTTACAAGGACATAAACCACAAGTTATTCTTACCCAGAAATGGTCTGATCTGGCACATGAGCCAAAGTTAATTAAAGACACACCTAGCCTAAATGGGCCTAAATTCCACACATATACCTGATTCTTCAGAGGGAGAGTGACCCCCCCCCCCCAGAACAGACAATTTGCAAATTTCCTAAACCTGGAAACCACTTACCCGCAGGATTCAGTTTCACTTTGCCAGCCTTAATCTAGCCCATTACTGCAGGCACTCCTGAATCAGATAAAACCAAGAAACTGAGCTATGTCTCCGAAACGTATTAGATGGACACTGGGTTCATGGACCCGAATAACCAAACCTAGCAGCTTCATGTGGATAGTAAAATAGCACTGGAGACAAAATGGTGCCCTGTTCTATTTTGTGCAAGAATGAAGAGGTCAAAAGGTGATCTCCAAATGCTATTCTCTGCCCAAATGGCAATTAGTCTACTGGAAGGAAATGTGACCAACTCCCAGTTCACAGAGAGGATCTAGGAAGGCACTAAGGTCAATGGTACTGAAGGGCACTGAGAGGTCCAGGAGAGTCAATAGGGTGACACTCCCCCTTTTTTCCTCACTATAGATGCCATCCATAGGGATAGCTAAGGTTCATTCATTTACAAAAGCAGGCCTGAACCTGAGGCACATGATATTGTAAGGTTGCCTCCAGTTACATCCAGCAGCATAACTCTCCCAAAGAATTCTACTTTACTCCCCAAAGAGCTGCAATTCCCAGCATCCTTAAGAAACTATAGTCTCCAGGATCCTATAGAGTGGGTGTGATTTATATATGTTTTAAATGTATGGTGTACACAGCAACAATGTCATCAACATTACTGTGTGCTGAAGGATCATCTGATGTAAGAGGAATTCTCTGAACATTTTTAATGCTAAACTTTCTTTCTTTCTTTCTTTCTTTCTTTCTTTCTTTCTTTCTTTCTTTCTTTCTTGGATAGGTACCACCCCTTTCAGTATGCAATGATGAATGCCGACCTGGTAATGGCAAGAAAAAGAAGGAGGGGGAGAAATTTTGCTGCTATGATTGTGCTCCATGTCCAGATGGGATGTTCTCAAATGAGAAGGGTAGGAGATGTCATGCTAAGATTTACCAAACTATACCACTGACTGCAGTAAACTCTGACCAGTTCTTCTGCAAGCTTCTTTTAATCAGCTTTGTACGTTTTATGAAATGATATCAATAATATTTGTTCTTCTTGCTTACATAGATATGAGCACTTATTTTCTGTTAAAATAAAGTAAGGTGAAGCTTGCTAGAATAACAAATGACACAAGTTAACATAACCAAGTTCCCATGTAACTGTGGTGCCATAAGACATAGAATGTCCTTCCATTGTCCTTGCATCGCAGATAACTGAGAAAAGGTAGGAATTTGTACTCATGCCCCAAAATGAAGTTGCAACACTCGGGAAACTGTGTGATTTTGAATAAGCAATAACTTTGGAAAGTTTTCTGGGAAAATCCAATGGCTTAAAAATGAAAGTAACAGAAGCTGTTTCCTCCTAGGGTAGGTGACCTGTAAAAATGAAGAAGAGGAGTTTTTGCTTCAGCCTTCTCTAGGAAATCTCCCCTTGTTTAGAAAATGTGACACCTACACACACCCCATGCCACATTTGTTCTGCTCAGGGTAAAATCTTAAGAATACATTTCATGTATCTAACATTTTCTTCAATGCTTAAAGCAGCACCTTAGATTATCCTAGAAACAGATGTCATGGTGGAGAGGAATGAAGGCAGGCCTTCCTCTCTGTATTCAGAAAACAGAATATTTAGGGCTCATGAAAGAGTCTCATTTTCTAAAGTTAGGCAATTTAATTAAGCAAGCATAGTTCATGATTACCAAAGAGAAAATTTGTAAGGTTAATCAATCAGAGAAATAAATATCATTTTAAAAGACAATAATGCAATACGATCAAAACTCCTGAATTGCAGAGCTGAGGCAAAATACACGATTAACTGAGCACAAACTCGGGTTATCTGAATTCGAGAAGACTGAGTTGATATCCAAAATACAGAAATATTTCCCCTCTCATCTCTCTTTTGAACAGAAAGGATTTATAGTAGATATATATGATGGGTGGTGAAAGCTTTTATCTCTCCTTTCCTACGGAGAGCAGTTAAGTTTGGAGGTCTCCTGCCCCCACAATTTTTTCGCCAGCATTCACTGCTCATCCCCCTGCTTTATCACTGACTGCTATGGCCTCCACCACCACTCACTTGCCAGCTTCTTTTGCCCAGCTACCTGCCCTCTCAGCAACTTCAGCCACACACACACTGCTCTCTTGCTCACTACCGTATTTTTTGCACCATAACACTCACTTTTTTCCTCCTAGAAAGTAAGGGGAAATGTCTGTGCGTGTTATGGAGGGAATGCCTACGGGTGGCATGCCTGCAGATTTTCCTCCTCTAAAAACTACGTGCGTGTTATGGTCGGGTGCGTGTTATAGAGCGAAAAATACGGTAACCTCTAAGAGTGTTGTCATGCTGTATTTCTTAGTGCCATCTGTTAGTGGCCACACAACTGCAGTCACAACTGCAGTGTGACAATAACCATAAAAGTTTAAGTACTGTATATAGGACTATCAGGAAACAAGGAAGATAAATATCACCTGTCACGACTTTGTTAGTAATCGCTCTAGTCATGATGCAATAGCAAAATCTGTATAGAATTTGGTTGGGGAAATGTAGGTAAATTGAAAATGGCATTTTTTCAAGCATCTTGGTCAGAAAATGTTTACCTTTCCCCTTGTGAAATATACTTAGTTTGGGTAGTTGCCTGGTGAGGCAGTTCTTAACACTTAGTGTTTTTTATTCATTTCTTTTCTTAGACAAAGAAACTTGTCTCAGATGTCCAGAAGATCAATATCCAAACAAAGCCAAGGATCAATGCATTCTCAAGATTCCAAATTTCCTAGCATATGATGACATTTTGACAATCATTTCAACTTCCTTTGCACTTCTGTTGTCTCTGGTTACACTTCTAGTGCTTAGCATCTTCATCAAGCACCAGGACACTGCCATAGTCAAAGCCAATAATAGAAGCCTCACCTACATTCTCCTCATCTGTCTCCTCTTATCTTTCCTCTGCTCCTTACTGTTCATTGGAATGCCTAATGAGGCAACATGCCTTCTCCGACAAACTTCTTTTGGCATCATCTTCTCTGTGGCCCTCTCTAGCATCTTGGCCAAAACCATATCTGTGGTCTTGGCATTCATGGCCACCAAACCAGGATCCAGGATGAGGAAATGGTTGGGACAAAAATTGGCTTATTCCATAGTTCTCTTCTCCTCCACCATTCAGCTGGGCATCTGCACTCTCTGGCTGACAACCTCTCCACCATCCCCAGATTTGGACATGCACTCAATGGCAGAAGAAATAGTTTTTTTGTGTAACGAAGGGTCAGCTACTATGTTCTATTGTGTCTTGGGCTATATGGGCTTCCTGGCCATTGTCAGTTTTACCGTGGCCTTCCTAGCCAGAAAGTTGCCAGACACTTTTAATGAAGCCAAGTTCATCACCTTCAGCATGTTGGTCTTTTGCAGTGTTTGGCTGACTTTTGTTCCAACTTACCTGAGCACAAGAGGAAAATACATGGTGGCCGTGGAGATCTTCTCTATCTTGGCTTCAAGTGCTGGGTTACTTTGTTGCATCTTTTCCCCCAAATGCTACATCATTCTTCTGAGACCTGACCTGAACAAGAGAGAGCAATTGATACGAAAAAAGTTATAACTGATAGAATAGTTTGTAACTTTATTTATGTTCTTTTCCTAGATATGCAGATGAACTTGTTCTATATAAATCAAATTGCTTTTTTAATTTTTATTGGATTGTAGAATCATTGCCTGTTTCTTTTAGATGCTGTTCTGGCACCTCTACTCTGAAACACTACGGAGATGCCAGTAACCAGTGCAGAAAATGTAGCATTATAGGCTCTCATATTCGAGAAGTTCAAGCTTTGAGAAGTGCAACAAAGTTAGAGGTTCTTGCACAAATTCTCATCACAAAGAATTTGTTCACAGGATCTGTGGGGACTTTGTGGTTATGGAATTCCCATAATGGTGTTGGACTATTAATAAATATTATAAAAGTATAAAATTATTATTATTTATCACATTTATATATCACCCTTTATCCAAAGATTACAGGGCAGTTTGCAATATAAAACACAACACTTAAGATAATAACAAACAAAATAATAATCCCCATCCCCAGGGACAACCTTGAAGTTCCCTTCCAACTCAGTGGTGTAACAAATTTTCAGCAGGCAAGAACATTGCAGAAGTTATTATTTCCCCTGCAATTATCTAAATTAGTATAATCAATTCAATTGACCAAAGCTCCAGTGGCTTCACAGAAGGGGAAAACATTCAGTTGGAAAGTCTGAAATGATTATAAGTTCCCCAGTGTTCCATAGACAGCTACGATTAGGGAATAGAGAGAGTTAGGGCTGTGTCGTTTTGACCAGTTTCCCTCTTACATTGTAGAGCTCACCTTTCAAATTTATGTAGCTTAATTGGCATTCAAGGTATGCTTTTGTGATATTGTTGAGGTTAAGGTTAAGGTGGATAGGAGTCCCTTTGTGTAGTGTGTTGGCAGAGTCAGCTGCTAATAAAGTCATCTTGCTCAAATGAGGTCAATAGTTCTAATGATATGGTAAACTGAGAGACGTGGGAGATTTCATGTGTGGACAGAAGGTTACTATTAGGATGGTGATTTTTCTACTTCTGCTTCCAAACATGGTGTGCAAAGTGCATAGTATTAGCTGCAGCAGAAAGAAACCTGTACATGTTCCACATGAGTGGTATGAGCCAGGTGATCTTCTCATTGGTGGGATGACCACTCTTATGCATTACGTTTTCTCTAAAGTTTCATTCACGGAGCAACCTTCCCCAGAACTGATTCAGGACCCTTTGTAAGGAATTGTTTCCTTCTATAAAACTGTGGTGTGTGCATGTTTTAGTGGTTCTTTATGTTTGTACAGTTGACTGCATGTTTCTTTGAATTCAGGTTTCCTTGATTTCTTTGAAAAAGGTCCCATTATCTGCTTACTCTCTAAGTGGAGATTCACTGATTTGAATGTAAATAATTATGTCCAACCTTCTCTATACACTCTGCAGATTCAGCTATCCGAACAGCCATCACTTGCCCCCTTCCTTCCTTCCTTCCTTCCTTCTTCACTTGTTTGCTCTTTGCTGGTCGACAGCAGCCATTTTCAGGCAGAAACCATGCAGAGAGAGAGAGAGAGATCAGCCGAATAAGAGAGCAGGAGAGATCAGACAAATCATAAATCTGGAGAAATCAGACAAATCAGTTATTTCTTTGTCTCTTTTTTGTTGGTTTACTGCAGTCATTTCAGGAAGAAATGTGTGTATATTTGGGGGCGGGATCAGACAAATCCCAGATTAGAAATGTTCCCATAGAAATAAAGTTCATGCTTTCATTCCTAAATCGATTACTAGCTAGAAACACTAAATATGTCAAGTTAAATGCACAAGGTGGAGGTCAATGCACATACCATTCAGAACGTATGACCTGTCTGTGTCTGCCTATAGGGAACAGCAGTAAGGAAGTGTTCCAGGACATGCTTTTCATGTAAAAGGTTGTAGTTTAAATTATTGGCATCCACTGGCAGGGCTGACAAATACTCCCACTCTGCAACATGAAAGTAATCAGTGTAGAAAATGCTGAGCTAGAGGGACTTAGTAGAAGGCAGTTCCCTGCATTAAGTTCTATGTCCACTCAAAATTGGGTTTCAATTTTTTTTAAAGGAAGGTTCTGAAGGTACACAAACATGTGTGAAACTGGTGCATTTTTAGTAGCAGTGATTCCAAACTCATTATCACACTTTTGTGGCACAGTTAATGTTCATTGCTGAAACTGTATAGAGTTAAAGGGGGGGGGGGAATGGATGAAATATTACAAACAAATGCAGTGAAATACAAGGAAATATTCCACCCTGTCTATATAGAAAACTCCACAATTGATGTACTCTGAGATGCTAAAACTCTGATCTGGTTGAAGGAAGCTCCAAATACAGAATTATATAATTTTAACAATCATAGCATAGTTGTTTTCTTGCCAACCAGATTTAGCTAATGACTAACTTTGTTGGCTGTGTCCTCTCTTTAAACTTGGGCAATTTCAGCTCTCATAACTAGATGAAAACAGTGTTAAAATAACTTTGTTTAATTTTCCAATGAAAGTCCCTTCATTTGCAGCATGACGACAAAGTTCTACCAGCACATCCTAGCCCTGATGTTTGCTGTGGTGGAGATCAATGAGAATCCCAAGGTATTGCCTAACGTCACTCTGGGGTTCCACATCTATGACAGCTATACTGATTCAAGGATGACCTACCACAACACCCAAAACCTGCTGTCTAACTCACATCACTTTGTACCCAACTACAAATGTGGTATCCAGGAAAATGTAATAGGAGTCATTGGGGGACTAAGCTCTGAGACCTCCTCAGCAATGGCAGACATCTTAGGTCTTTACAGGATTCCACAGGTAGGGTTTGAATATCAAAACAAAGGGAATTTATCCCTTTCGTTTAGGAGTTTGGTGAGACAAAAAAGTGAAGTCTTTTTCTTATTATTATCTTGTCACCTAACATAATGAAGTAGGTAGTTGATTGCTAAGTTGGCTCAGTTGGTGGAGCATGAGGCTGTTAATTTGACTGTCATTGGTTCTAGCCGCACGTTGGGCAAAATATTCCTGCATTGCAAGGGTTTAGACTAGATGATTTGCTATTGTGCATCTTTGTCTGGTTAGATCAGGACTTGTCAGCCTGGTTCCTACTGCACACTAGTGGGCGTTTCAGGATTCTAGGTGGGCGGTAGGGGGTTCTACGGCACAAGCTGAATCCTCCTTCCGTTGAGCACTGGTGGGCAGTAAGGAAATTTTACCATCAAGAAAGATGCATTAGTGGGTGGTAGGTATAAAAAGGTTGACTACCCCTGGGTTAGATAATTAATGAGTCAAATTTGATGCCTTTCTGTTTCATGCTCCTGTTCTTACAGGGGGATTTCATTTTGGAAAGATGGTTACCAGATCCAAATAAGGTCTTCTTGGTGAGTGATGTTAGATTTTTAGGTGGGCAAATTTACATCTGGCTCCAGTCAACCAAACTCATCAGCATCTCTGGGTATGCATGTGTGGATGGATGGATGGTTATGCCTGGTCAGTTTCCCATTAGTAAGGTAGAGACACTGAGCTCCTCCCCCACACTGAAATGGTGCACTTTTATTTGTTTGTTTGTTTTAGATATCATATGGTTCATTTCCAGAAGAAGTGCATGATCAAATCAAGTTCCCTTCCTTTTATCGTATGGTTCCCAATGAAGCCCTTCAGTATCAAGGAACTGTTGAGTTACTTCTGTACTTTGGATGGAAATGGGTAGGGCTGATGGCTATAGATGATGAAGGCGGAGGACATTTTTTGCAGACCATAGAGCCAATGCTTTTGCAGAATAAAATCTGTTCGGCATTCATAAGACGAATTCGTGAAAATTTGTATAACTACCTGGATGAACGAAAGTTTGGTGCTGATACAAGGAGTCTTTTGCCAGCTTTTGCATTGAGCAAAGCTAATGCAGTTATTATATATGGAGAAACATCTTCTATTTTATGGTTGCCATTTTCTATAGAAGCAACTAGAATAATTCAAGAAATACATCCTGAATATCAGGAGACGGTATCTACAGCAAAAGTGTGGATTACAACAGCCCAAATTGACTTCACATTATCTAGCATTCAAAAGATAGCTGGCATTGATTTACAAGAGCTTCATGGTGCTATATCCTTTGCAATTCACTACAGTGACCCAGAAGGTTTCCAAGAGTTTCTTCGGAATGTACGTCCTTCTTGGACAAATAAAGATGGTTTTATCAAGGATTTCTGGGAACAAGCATTCAGCTGTAAATTTCCAAACGCTATGGAGCCAACAGGCATCACAAACCCATGTACAGGAGAGGAGATGCTGGACAGCCTTCCTGCTCCTTATTTTGCAATGAGTATGATGGGGCACAGTTATGCTATCTATAATGCTGTCTATGCTCTGGCACATGCCTTACACTTCAGGTACTCATCTAGAGACAACTACAGAATAACTGAAGCCAGGGCGTGGCCATGTCCTTGGAATGGGGAACCATGGAAGGTAATATTCTCTTTCATAAAGTGTGCAGTTTACATGCAGTTACTGTTCCAGTGTCTCCCCTTCTGGGATGCCATTGGGAGCCAATAACCACATCTACACGAAAGCAGCAGATAGGATTAGGGCTGCCATACAATTTTTGGGTGCTGTGGTTTTTATTTTTTGAAATATAGCAACTCTAAGATAGGTGGTGGAAGGATACTCAATGACAGGTAGGGAAATGAAGCACCCCACCCTACCCCACCCCAGTTAAGGTTAAGACAATGGTAGAAGAAAGGGAAGGTTCCAGGTGAGAGGTACTATATTGTAAGCCACTTTAACATCTCGCAAAAACCAAGAACAGGATCATATCATTATGCTTGGTGACACTCTTAAACCAGTATGTAATTTACATGATTTCTCTGAATCCCTTTTTTATAGTTAGTGTTATGTTGGCCTCTCCCCAGTCCTCAAGCATGGAGAAGTTACCTATTTTGATTATCAGATTAATGTCATGGACTGGCTATGTGCAGAGGAGTGGTGGAAGGGGTCAGCTGGGGAATCCCCAAGGGAACAGCCAATGGAAAAAGGCTCAGAGCCAGGGGTGTGTGGTGTGTGGTGGGATAGGTGGCCAGAGGGAGAAAAGGGAACAGACTGGGAAGATTGGAAGCTGTAGAGGTAACAGGGTTTAGTGAGCATGGAGAGGCTGGGAGCAGGGAACAGTCCATAATCAGAAACAGAAGCAGAGGCTGGAGAGGATGCAAATAATTCACTGTCTCTGCTTTCTTCTTTTAGCACACATTTGACTCTCTTGTCATCCAAGAGTCCAAGCACCTCCTTAGCCAAAGTCTTGCTACTCAACTATTTAAATAATGTTTTACTGTTGCTCTTTATGTTTTTAGCAATGTGCAAAATGAAATCCTTTTTAGCTTATCTTATTGTCTGCTTGCATTTATTTAGCCCAAGCTTGTGTTCTTTTCCCACTCCTTATTTCAACAAGAATTCAGTTTTCTAGGGGAAGCCTTCTTGCCTCCAGCAACTGTAATAGTCTTAGCTGTCCTCCCTAAATATATTGAGAAGGACCTTCAAATCCTGAATTTCCACTGATTTGATTATTTGTCACTCTCTTCCTGTATCTGCTATCAAAAGCTGATTGCACTTCGTTGTGATTTTGCCATCACAAAATAAATGTAATTACAATATTACAGCCCTTTATAGATTTTACAACTCATTCTTTCTCTCTCTAGCTCCACTCATACCTTCAGAGGATGTCATTCAACAACAGTGCTGGAGATGAAATTGCATTTAACAAACATGGGGAATTAGTAGGTGGATTTGATATTAGAAACTTGGTGACTTTCCCAAATGAATCCTACATCAGGGTTAAAGTGGGGGAACTGGATCCTCAGGCACCTCCTGGGAAACAACTCACCATTGATGAGGACAGAATCAAATGGCACTGGAACTTGTCTCAGGTGGGGAAATAGCCACACTGCCTCTCAAATAGCAACATTCATGATCAAGCAATAAAATGGCTGGTCAATGAAGAACATCAAATATGCTTTGCCAAAACCCAGTAAACTTGTAACACTCCCACTATAAATGTATAAAGTTTCCCCCTCTTGTTACAGCTTCACCAGCCATGAGATGAGGTTGTAAAAGTGATGTGAGAATGCTTGACTGTAGTACCAGTGAAACACTGCCTTAAGCACTGCCTCTTGGTCTCTTGCAAAAGTGGCATTTATAGGAAGTTTCATCCTGATTCAAACCCAGACATCTTCATCTATTGTTACACCTAGGTTGTATTCCCACTCCTGGCACATTCCATCTGCATTTAACATCTTACAGTCAATCAGACAGTAGACAAAATGAAGGGGAACTCTTCACGTATCAAGCAGACTGGATACAATGATGTTGCATATTTTCTATTACATTCATTTTCAACATAACTATACTATACAGCCGATAGATGTTAGAAGCTCTTCTTACTGGTTTTAAGGCTTTCTTTTACAGCATCTTCAAATCTGGAATAATTAGCTTGAAAAGGTTTTGTCCGTATGTTTAATCAATAAATACCAATATACTTTCTAGGTGAGCTATCTATGAACATTAAGAGGATTTGTTATATTTTTCCTTTAGTTATTCCACACCTGTATTGATTTTGTATCCTGTATAAATGAGTCAGCATAACTACGGAAACCTTTGGCCCTTCAGTTGGAAAACTGATAGGAATGCTAATTCAACAAAATATGGAGGGTCATAGGGTCTCCAGCCTAGTTAATGGTATTAGATCAGATGTATAAATAGGTCAATTATTTGGTGGACTCATTATAGAAATTCTAATCTTTAGTTATAAGATGCTTGACATAATCAGTATTTCATCCACTGAATCTTGCACCTATGCTCATATGGCTATGTTATTCCATATCGTTTACACTCCAGTTTACTGGTGATTCTTACTTATTTAAGATCAATTTCCCAGGCATTTTCTTAATAATAACATTTCCCCTTGGATAGGTGCCACCCGTTTCAGTATGTAATGACAACTGCCATCCTGGTTACCGGAAGTTTAAAAAGGAGGGGGAGAAATTTTGCTGTTATGATTGTGTTCCATGTCCAGATGGGATGTTTTCAAATGAGATTGGTAGGATTTACTGTTTTGCAAGTTAGCTGTTATGAGTCTAAATAATAATTTTATTTGTACCCTGCCCATCTGAACGGGTTGGATTATTAACTTTGGGTCCCCCCTTCAAATCATGGTATAATATATGGTTCTTATTGTTTATATAGTTAAGTTTTACGGAAAGACCTTGATAATATTATTAAAACTTATAATATGATTAGAAACACAGGTAAAATATTTCAGCGTAACAAAATTCTGAAGTAACTCTGAAATAATAATGGCATAATTCATTGCCTGAATATGTAGAACATCCCATTAAAACTATTTTTGGTTAGTGTGAAAAAAATGCTTTTAAAACAGAAGACCTGTTATGAGACATCTCAAGAAAGTCTTGAGAGCCCTCAAGAATTCTCCCCTCTCATTAACCTGGTGGATTTGGGTCTCCTTAGAGGTCCTTCTCATAGTGCTCCAAAACCACCATACTTTCAAATAATATAGTTTCTGGCACACCATGGCTCAGACCTCCAGAAAAGCAACTCCTAAATCAGTAGCAATTCTTTGTCCTGCCCTCCCCTTTCTCCAGAGGTTTGTTAGCAGTTCTACATCTTTCACTGTTGCTCACATTGGTTATGAATCTTCCCAGAAACGATTCACCCAATAGCTTTTCCCTTTTTGTTATTCTCTTTTGGTCCAACCACATCATCTCTCCTTATCCCTGCTTTTGCCATCCCATTCCAGCATGAATGAATGAAACTTGATTTGTGTCAGCCATTGGCCATAGCAACAAAAGAACATTGGTACACCTAGCAGTTCAAAAGCACATCAAAGTGCAAGTAGATGAATAGGTACCGCTCCAGCGGGAAGGTAAACGGTGATTCCGTGCGCTGCTCTGGTTTGCCAGAAGTGGCTTAGTCATGCTGGCCACATAACCAGGAAGCTGTACACCAGCTCCCTTGGCCAATAAAGCGAGATGAGTGCGCACCCCCAGAGTCGGCCACGACTGGACCTAATGGTCAGGGGTCCCTTTACCTTTACCTTTACACAGAACAAAATAAAAAGTCAATTATATAAAACACAGTTTAGGGTCCTGAGTCAGCAATAAAATAGTGGACATTATTCTGATATTTTATAAAAAAAACTTTGAAGTTCTTGAATGACATCATATTTCTGGCATAAATACACCACTGCTTGTCCATATATCACAAGACACCCAAGAATCAAGGCAGTGTGCAACAGAATAGCTTGAAACAAAGGGAAACGAATCAATCAGGATAGAGCAAACATGGTCTGTTCTTTAAGAACAAACTATTTGGGCAGAGGATAAAAAGTTTCAACACATCATTATTTTGGCTTCTCATATATTGTATATCTTTTTCACTGCACAACATTTGTGCATTAGCAGAAATTAATTAACCAGGATTTAATGTAAGTTGTGGTCTGTTTTTTAAGAACGAAGCTATTTCAGCAGCAGAAAGTCTAATCAAATTATCATTATTTTGGCTTCCAAGATATTGAATAACTTCTGCAATGATTCTCTCTTTTCACTGCATAGCAGTTGTTATTATAATAGGGGGAGAAGGGGGTCAAGACTCTGGGTTTGATCTTTGGCATTTCTTTTTGGAAGCACATTGTTACAAAGGCTTTGTAATGTTTCCATGGTGAATATTTGTTAGGGGGACTCTTGAAAAAAACAGTTCTTAATCTTGAGAATAATGTTCATTGAATTAAATTGAATTAAATTTCCCTCCCAGACATGGAAACTTGTGTCACTTGTCCAAATCATCAATATCCAAACAAAGGTCAGGATCAATGCATTCCTAAGATTCCAAACTTCCTAGCTTTAGATGACACTTTGGGCATTGTTCTAATTTCCTTTGCGGTTTTGTTGTCTCTGACCACAATTTTGGTACTTGTCATCTTCATTAAATGCTGGGACACTGCCATAGTCAAAGCCAACAACAGAGGCCTCACCAACGTTCTCCTCATCTCCCTTCTCTTGTGCTTCCTCTGTTCCTTACTGTTCATCGGAAGGCCTAATGAGGTGACCTGTCTTCTGCGACAAACTGCTTTTGGTATTGTCTTCTCTGTAGCCCTTTCTAGCATCTTGGCCAAAACCATCTCTGTGGTTTTGGCATTCATGGCTACTAAACCAGGATCCAGGATGAGGAAATGGATTGGTAAACGCTTGGCTTATTCTGTAGTCATCTCCTCCTCCAGTACTCAAGTAGGGATTTGTATTCTGTGGTTGGGAACCTTTCCACCATTCCCAGATGTGGACACACCCTCAGGGACTGAAGAAATTGTATTGCTATGTAATGAAGGCTCAAGCATCATGTTTTATTGTGTCTTGGGCTACATGGGCTTCCTAGCCATTGTCAGCTTCACTGTAGCTTTCCTAGCCAGGAAGTTGCCTGACAGTTTTAATGAAGCCAAGTTCATCACTTTCAGTATGTTGGTCTTTTGCAGCGTTTGGCTCTCTTTTGTTCCTACATACCTGAGCACCAGAGGAAAATACATGGTGGCTGTGGAGATTTTCTCCATCTTGGCTTCCAGTGCAGGGTTAATAGGATGTATCTTTTTCCCTAAATGCTACATTATTGTTTTGAGGCCTGAGCTGAACAACAAAGAACAGCTAATGCAGAGAAATAAATGAATAATAAATTTGTTTTTTATTTCCTTGCACAAGAAAACATAAAATAGCTACAGGAAAACTGGTACTATGTGAAATAATGAAAGTATTACAGCATTTATTATTATTGTGTGGTGGTTTTGAGATCAATATTTTTTATTTTAATTTAAGTTCTATTTCTTTGTGGAAGCCAGCCTGAAGCTCTTTCATCTTTTAAGTAAAATTAGAGGCTACTCTGGCATATTCATTTTAATATATCTATTTGGTTTTTAAATGGAATCTTTGTATGATTTAATACTTCATTGCTTGAGTATAAAGAGAGGGCTCAATGCAACAATGCTTTTGTTGTATTGTATCCATAGACTTGTATATATGAAATGGGATCAAGTCAGTTTTCAGTTTTTGGTACAAATCTTTTTTTATAATGTGCCAGAAAACGTATATTTTGTTTATACTTCTGAAGAATGGGTAGATCCCAACTCAGCCCTGAGTTTCACACTTTTTTCACGCTTTTATGAAGAGAAGTACAGTCATACCTCATGTTACGGCTGCTTCAGATTACGTGTTTTCAGGTTCTGGACTGCAGGAAACCTGGAAGTACCAGAACGAGTTATTTCTGTGTTTCGCTGCTCACGCATGCACAGAAGCGCCAAATTGCACCAGCGCCTGTGCAGACGCGGTGCTTCGGGATGCTAACGCTGCAGGTTACTGATGTGCCTTCTTCATGGATTACGTCTGCAACCCGAGGTTCCACTGTAATGGGCCATTAAGAACGTCAAAAGGAGGGCAAATGGGAGGGGCCCCTTTCTCAACTCAAAGTTAGTTTGGAAGACAAAGGAGTGTTTTAAAGTGGAGCTTTAGAGCTGAGTTGAGAATGGAAGTTTGTGCATGATGAGACCTAGGGGGAAAGCTGAATCTTGGTGAAGGCAGCAGTCTTTAAAACAAATGAAGCTGGAGAGAGGATCAGAGGCATGGATTAGGTCAGTTTGAATCTAAGGTTGCAGCTATGTGAGAAGCAAGACCTACCTAAGCCTAGTTAAAGGGAGGGAGGGTGGGAAAACGTGGGGGCGAGCCGGCAAAAAGAGGGCAAGCCCCCTCCGCGCCGGCCCTAAATAGGGCAGGCCATGCCCCCCCAGCCAGCCAGCTGATTGGCTGGGGGGGCAGACCCGACTGGGATTCCCCTGCTCTCGCGGGGGCTGGGACCAGCCCCCGCTCACGTGGGGTGGGCGTGAAGCCCGCAACCCCACCTCCTGGGCAGGCCGGAAGTGGCTTTGTGACTGCCTTTTGCTGGATTGTGGTATGAGATTGTTGGCAGTGTGTATGGGGCTTCTGGGCTGCCCAGAAGACAATGAAAGCAATCTGTTTCAATCTTGCTTTCCAGAGCTTGGCACCCATCTTATGGCTTTGCTATATTTTTTTTAATGCCTCCTGCATTGTACTCTCCCCTCCACCCCAGCTTCATGTTCAGGGCAACCCATTGGGTGCAGGCTATGAAATATGGTGATTGATCTCTGAATAGAGATTTGTACTCAGATCTCACCAGTCATAGTTTTCCATGCTAATTGATATACTTTGCTGGCTCTTGATTAACTGTTTAATTGACACACTAACATTACTCAGAAATTATCTTACAAGAAAATAATGCTAAATTGATATTCCACTCGGTGTATCTATTGACTTTTAGAAAATGTAAAGATGAAGGATTTAACCAATTTATAAAATCAATAATACTGCACAGTAGTAGAAACAGGGAGGTTTATCCAGCAGCATGGAAACCCAAAACAGAAAAATACCTTGGACAGAGCAAAAGTTACCTCAGCCACTCTCAGCGGCTTCCAACAAATAAAAACACAATTTGTTTGGACAGAGAAAAAGTATAAGTCAAATCCAAGGACCTTTTTGAAGAGCTAGTATATTCTGACATGTAGAGAAGGATGAGAATCTGCAGGTAAGTCTGTGGCTGAGGTGAAGTACAGTGGTACCTTGGGTTAAGTACTTAATTCGTTCTGGAGGTTCGTACTTAACCTGAAACTGTTCTTAACCTGAAGCACCACTTTAGCTAATGGGGCCTCCCGCTGCCACCGTGCCGCTGGAGCACGATTTCTGTTCTCATCCTAAAGCAAAGTTCTTAACCTGAAGGACTATTTCTGGGTTAGCGAAGTCTGTAACCTGAAGCGTATGTAACCTGAAGAGTTACCACTGTATATCAAGAAGGGCTTTATGACTCCAAACTGTTTTAACAAAATGACTCTCCTGACTAAAAACCCCCCTCTACATTTCCAAAGTGAAGAGTGTTACTGCTACTTTGCCCAAGTATTTTTCAATTCATCTTACAAACATACAGAATTGTTATAACTAAATTTAAGAACGTTGTGCTGAGATAGAATTTCTTACAAGGGGAGTTTAATCGACTCCTGAGAAGGGTGCATGTTGAACAAAAAGTTGGGAAATACATAATCAATATGAGATACTATCCCACCGAGGGCAAGATCACCAGGGTCGTGCCACGCATGCGGAACATGTACAAAATCAGTTGTGGAGCACTTAACACAGTCCACATTGCAAACCATGTTTGGGAGCAGCAGCAACATGTTGGTGAGAAAGCTCCCTCTACTTCTGGTCTCCATGGTGCATCTTTTTCACATCCCAATTGCATGAAGCCTGATTGGATGAAACGTGGTGTCAGAAGTGGCTCTCAGGCTGTTCCATATGTTCCTCTCTGAGGTCTGCATCTGGCCTGGCTGATCTCTCAGGCATTTGTGAACTGTATATTCTGCTGGGAAACACCTGTGCATTTGAACTATATGGCTTTGGAGGCAGCTGATGCTGTCTCCTGAAGGAAATAATTCTCTGCTTTGTCTTTGACCACAACAGCATTACAAAAGCATTCATTGAATGGGAACTGAGAGCTACCCTTTGATGTTTGATAATGAAAGAGCAAAACTCGTCAAAAGGACAGAGCCCACCTCTCTTCCCTCCCTGATCTTAGATGACTAAAGAACACTGGGGTGCATATTATTTCAGATTTGCTTCTTGATTCCCCCCGCTCCCAACAGCCTCCTGAAGGTGAATTGATAACAGTTATTCTGATAATTATAGGGAAGGCAAACATTTCTACAATTATATCCTCTGAACTGCCTCTGAACAGCGTCTGAAAATTAATTGCTGCCCAAACCATGTTTCTTCCCTAATTATGTATTTTCCTTTTCTGCTGAAATAAGTTTGAACAAAGGAGAGTCAAACAATGCAAAAAAAAACAAGTATGCCCAAGTTGATATGCTTCTTGTCATTAAAAAGCTCTGGCAACTTCCTGGTTGGGAAGGCCACAGTGGAGCTAAAATATAACCCTAAAATAGAACAAAACATGGTGAATGACCCTTCATTATATTACAGTACAACTTATTAAGTCACTGAGTAAGTGGCCAGACCTGGGAGTGGAATGGGAGTTTGCCTTAACTTAAATTTTATAGCAGAAAAGAAGAACGGAATAAGCAGTTTTCCCTTGAAGGTATTGAGTTGAAAGTGGCATCTCATAGCCTTTAGTGTAATTCGCCCACTCCTGTGGAATACTCTTGCAATAGTGATTCAGAGGGACCAAACTTTAAAATGTTTGTTAAATACTTTTCTCTGTTCCCAGGTTTATGCAGGCAGTTAAGAAAATATATGTTGTTTGGTAATTTGTTTTATTTTTTTGTGTTGTTCTTGAATTTTAATAAAATTGTTCTAAACCACATTTATGTTTTTAATTAAAATGTGGTAGACAAAACATTTAATAAATAAATAAACACATAAAAATATTGGAATGTTCAATGCAAGTCTCACAAAATATCAAATTATTGCTCATGGGGAATTGTCAGTTTCCACTCATTCATTTAATTAATTATTATATATAAGCAGCATGTTGGGATTGGTACATATCACATATTCAATTAATCTTTGAAGACAAGATTCTTAACTGATCCTCTAAAATTAATAAATCCTTACACGAACCCCAAAGATCACACCCAGAAAATAACTTAAGTGCACTGGACAACCCTAAACATCACTGGGCATTTTCCAGAGTCCTGTTTTTATGTTCTCCCTTCAGCACTATTACAGGGCAAATGTCATGACATCTAAGTGGAACAGAGATTATGCCCATGCAACTCTGTTAAGATTGAATCTATCGGGCATGTTCTTCTATACTGTTCGTTGTATCATGATACCCGAAGAGAGCTAATCCAACCGCTACTAAGGAAATTAAAAACCAGGCTACATTATGAGGAAAAGATCAATTCAATATCTGCCTCATCTACATAATAGATGTATCATCAGATACATCTGTGTATCTGAAGAAGTGTGCATGCACACGAAAGCTCATACCAAGAACTAACTTAGTTGGTCTTTAAGGTGCTACTGGAAGGAAAAAAAAATTTTGTTTCATCTACATAACAATGTGTAAAATTTTTCTTTCTTCAGCAGCACTCTGTGTCCAGCATCTGAGGCCCTTCTTCATGTGCTTCCTTCATGTGAAGTCCTCCAAATCCCCACAACATTTTTTAGTGGCATTTGAATCATAGCCCCATAGTTCAACTCCATATAGAGAATTTGATTAAGCACTTTGCTACCAAATACCTTGAGGGCAGGTTGAAACAGCTGCCCTCTCTGATTTTAATAGGACTTCAACAATGCCTCCATATGACACTTCCAAGAGAGGGGCTCATTAATGCATTCACCCAGGTACGTAAATAAGCAAGTTTGTTCTATAACCTAATTTGTTCTATAACCTGCTGATCCAAGCAGCAACTATACTAGGATTGCCATATTTCAAAAAGATAAAATCCAGACACAAAAGTTGTAGAGCTTTGTTGGGCAAAGTTTTTTGGGGGGCCAAGATTGTTGAGCTTTTTAAAAAATCTACAAAGGGTTGCCATACATCTGGTAAAGATAAAGGCAAAGGACCCCTGGATAGTTAAGCAACTATGGGTGCGGCACTCATCTCATTTTCAGGCCGAGGAAGCTGGTGTTTGTCCACAGACAGCTTTCCGGGTCATGTGGCCAGCATTTCTAAACTGCTTCTTGAGCAATGGAACACCATGACAGAAGCTGAATAAATGAAACTTTATTTGCATGAGCCATCGGCCACAGCAACAAAAGAACATTGGGATGTACACAGAAAAAAATAAAAAGTCACTTATATAAAACACCGTTTAAGGTCCTGAATCAGCAATCAAATAGTGGACCTTATTCTGATTGCCCCAGCAATGACAGAAACTATTTACCTTCCCACCACAGCGGTACCTATTTATCTACTTGCACTGGTATGCTTTCAAACTGCTAGGTTAGCAGGAGCTGGGATAGAGCAACAGGAACTCACCCTGCCATGGGAATTCAAACTGCTGACCTTCTGATAGGCAAGCCCAAGAGGCTCAGTGGTTTAGACCACAGAACCACCCATGTCCTAGGACTCTGTATGCCAAAAATCACAATCTTGGTCTTAGAGTAATTTATAGATAGGCTTTCCTGTTTACAGTATGTGTTGAACACCTCCAAGAGTCCTAATTGGAAATGAGGGAGGAGCAATAAATCATCAGCATATTGAGGTCTTTTTGCTCCTCATTACATGAGAAGGGGAGTTTGCATTGGCTAAATATGACACAAAATCATTAATATAAAAGAGTGGGAAACAGAATGCAATCTTTAAGGCATTTTAAAAGCATCATTAATACAACCATTTAAACTTAATCAGAGCCTTATTTCTTTGTTGCAGTATAGTTCTTGGATCAATAGCAGAAGTCTGCAGTCAATGTTGGCAATTTGAAATTTCTCCCACAGTCTATTTCAATTAAAACAAACAGCAAGCTTTTCACAGAACAAAACATTAAATTGGCGCAATTTATTCTTACATAGGATGCAACAAAATATTCTCTCATTTATATCTTTTTTCGTATCAGATGTCCTTTATTGTTCAACTCAGGCCTCACCACGATAATGTAGCATTTTGGAAAAAAGATGCAACTCAGTAACCCAGCACTGGAAGTCAAGATGGAGAAGATCTCCACAGCTACCATGTATTTCCCTCGTGTGCTCAAGTAAGTTGGAATAAAGGAGAGCCAAACACTGCAAAACACCAACATACTGAAGGTGATGAATTTGGCTTCATTAAAACTGTCAGGTAATTTTCTGGCTAGGAAGGCTACAGTGAAGCTGACAATGGCCAGGAAACCCATGTAGCTTAAGACACAGCAGAACATGGTGACTGACCCTTCATTACATAAGAGCACAATTTGATCAAGCATTGTGTGTGAATCTAAATCTGGAAATGGAGGGGAAGTTGCCAACCAAAGAGCACAAATCCCTACTTGAATATGGGAGCAGGATAGAATTATGGAAAAAGCCAATTGTTTCCCTATCCATTTCCGCATCCTAGATCCTGGTTTGGTGGCCATGAATGCTAAAACCACAGATACCGTTTTGGCCAAGATGCTGGAGATGGACACACAGAATATTATACCAAAAGCAGTTTGTCGGAGAAGGCAAGTCACCTCATTAGGCTTTCCAATGAACATCAAGGTGCAGAGGAAACAGAAGAGGAGGGAGATGAGGAGAATGTAGGTGAGGCTTCTGTTGTTAGCTTTGACTATGGCTGTGTCCCGGTGCTTAATGAATATTCCCAGCACCAGAACTGTGATCAGAGATAACAAAAGTGCAAAGAAAGTTGAAAGAATGGCTAAAGTGTCGTCAAATGCCAGGAAGTTTGGAATCTTAGGAATGCATTGATCCTGGCCCTTGTTTGGATATTGGTCTTCTGGACAACTGACACAAGTTTCTTCATCTGAAAAGGAATGCAAGGCATTGTTCACTGTTCAAGCTTAAGAACTGCCTTCCAGAAGCCTACCTTGTGTTTTTACCCATGAAATGTTAAAAAATTCTTCTGCCCAAAGTGCATCAAACAGAAATGTCATGTATCACATCTGGATTGAAATGTGGTTTTCTCCTGATGTTCAAAAAAGTTTTTCTTAAAATAAGAAGTTCTGTTCAGTGAAATGAGACAACCATTCTGGCTGTATTTCAAAATCTTAGGAGTCAACAAAGGTGTCAGTCATTTTGACCTCTGTCCAAATCAAAACTGCTGATAGCTTTGTGTTATTTCAATCTGCCATCTCCTGGTGTTTTATTTCTGGGGCATTATATAATTCATGGGCATCCAGTCTGACTTTCAGAGCTCTAATATTGCAGTTATCTGGGAACTTGGCACTAGGCATTACTCATTCTTCTAAAAACATTGTCCTTAAAATAATTTAAAGCAATGGAAAGGTATCTATATAAAAATGAGGACTATGCTTAATTTGATAATTATAAAAATAAACCCAAAACACTTTGTGAATGTTAAAAAATATGCACAAAGTAAAAGGCAATAGCATTACAAAAGGGCTCCTCACTTTTTACTTCAACAAAAACAGATACAGTGGTATCTCTGGTTACAAACTTAATTTGTTCCGGCGGTCCATTCTTAACATGAAACCGCTCTTAACCTGAGGTGCGCTTTGCTAATGGGGCCTCTTGCTGCCGCTATGCCGACTTCCGCTTGCATCCCGGGGCAAAGTTCACTACCAGGAGCATCTGCTTCCGGGTTAGCGGAGCTCGTTACCCGAAGTGTTCATAAGGGGGATGGTACGTAACCCGAGGTTCCACTGTAGTTTGGTGTATTATAACATTGCATGTCTTACCCTTCTCATTTGAGACCATCCTATCTGGACATGGAGTGCAAGTATAGCAGCAAAATTTCTTACCCTCCTCTCTCTTCTTCCCATAACCATGACGGCACTTGTCATTACATACTGATAGGGGTGGCACCTGCCCAAATATATAGGGATGGTTTAGCGTTAAATAAGGTTTGTGGAATTAGTCTTTCATTATCTTATATCAGGTTATCTACCAGCAAACAGGAGGGCAAGTGATGCAGAAGGTAAAATCTGTAAGTACAGTGGGACACATTAAGTGGCAGGAATCTCTGCTCTACTAAGATTCCTGCATTGCAGGGTCTTGGACTAGATGACCTCAGGTTCCCTTCCAATGCTACAATTTTATGATCCTATGATTCTTTGAAATGATCTTAATTAATAGCCAACTGGAACACAGGGGTTTTCAAAGCTTTTCTGAAGGGCAGCACAGGTGAAATGCACATTCCTTGGAATGTAGTTCCATAAAGTAGGGGCCATCACTGATAAGGTCCTTTCTCTAGTGACTGATTATTTAGCTAATTGCAATGGCAGGCCAGAAAACAGAACCTCCAGATCTGAATTCAAAACATAGACCTGCATATGTAGATAAAGGTTGTCCTTAAAATGATCCTTTCTCTTCAATGACATTCTCATTCTCCACCTATTATTAAAACCACTTGTGTTATTTGTCATCACAATATGGTATTCCAATAACTTTCAGCTGTAATTATTTATTTTGTAATGCATTCATTCATTCCTCCCCCCTTATATCCCTTGTGCTCCCATTTTGCGTTTTCTTCATTTTTATTGCCCTTCCACTTTGAGGGGTGATCACCAGCATTGACGCACACAGTTAATTCCCTACCTGAGTCAAGTCTCTGTGCCATTCAATTCTGTCATTATCAATGGTGAGGTCTTTCCCGAGAGGATCAAGCCTCCCTACTTTAACTCTGATGTAAGATTTATTTTGGAATGTGACCAAATTTGTAATATCAAATCCGGATGCTAATTCTCCATGTTCGTCCAGTGTGATTGCATCTCCAACACTGTTGTTGAATGAGATTCTCTGCAGGAATGAGTGGAGCTAGGTTGAAAGAGAAGGACAATGAGAAGGTCAGTGTCTGTCAAGGAAGGGAAGGAGTTTAAGAAAATGAAGAAAACAAGAGCTTGATACTAATGTTTTGTAGAGACTTTGTCACATAAGGAATATCTGTTAGTCACATAATGGATACTGGGTACAAGCAATTAAATGAGAAAACATTACCTGCCAGGGCTCCACATTTTGAGAAGACAATATGTCGCTGGCCTCCATTCTACTGTGCTTTGATCTGGTTGATTTCATGATATTTAAGGCATGTGCCAAAGCGTACACAGCGTTATAGATACTGTAGCTGTGGCCAGTCATGCTCATTTCAAAATAAGTTGCAGGAAGGCTCTCCAGCATCTCCTCTCCTGTACATCTGCCATGTATTAATGCAGACATAATGGAGTTTGACCATGAACAACCAAATGCTTTTTCCCAGAAATATTTGATAAAGCCATCTTCATCAGACCAAAAAGGATTTACATTCTGAAGAAATTCTTGGAAGTCTTGAATTTCCTTTGAATGAATTGTGAAGGAGATGGCACCATGGAACATTTGTCTATCCATATTAGTAATTGTCTGATAGCTATATAATGTGAAATCAATTTGGGCTGTTGTAATCCACACTTTTGCTGTAGAAAGCAGCTTCTTATTTTGAGGAAACAGTATTTCACTTACCTTGATTCCCCCTATAATCCCTCCCAACCATGTAATAGTTCCACTTTCTCCATATATAAGAATTGCATTGGCGTTGCTCAGCATGAAAGTCGGAAAAATACCCTTTATGTAAGTAAACATTTCTTCTATGTTATCAGAGAAGCGCAAATGTGTTTGAGCTCTTTCTATGAATGCTGAACATATTCCATTCTGCAAAAGCATAGTCTCCATGGTCTGCAAGAATTGTTCCCCACCTTCATTATCTATCACATACAGGCCAACCCATTTCCATTTGAAGTGTAGAAGTAACTGGACAATTCCCCGGTACTGGAGGGCTTCACTGGGGACCATGCGGTAAAAGGAATGGAACTTGTTTGGATCATTCATTGCTGGTTCAAATGAGCCATATGAAATCTTTAAGAACAACAGCAACAGATATATTAGGGTCGGAACAGGAGCTAATTATTGGATAAAATGGCAGATGGGATTGCCAAAGTTCCCAACCCTCTGGATACCTGCCCCTTTCCTGCCCCACTTAAAAATAAATAAATTTGCCAAGCATGTAAACCTGAATGCACACAAGTTAAATATGCATAAATTGTGGGTCTGCTGTACTGTTTAATCCCCCCCCTATTTTGGTAAGCATCATGGTACAACCTTAAAGTATAGATCCCAAAGTGACTTTCACACACTCCAGCTGAAGACTAACAAATGTATGCTGCCTGAAGTTCTCATGTACTACAGTCTACTTCATAAGATACAGTACATGAAATGTTTTTTTAAGTGCCATATGTATCTGAGAGAGAGAGTTGGAAGCAGGAATTGTAACAGGCTGGTCAAAAGATTGTTTCCATCAATGATTGCACTAACCGCCTGGTAAACTCTTTGATAAAAAGAATAATATTAATGAGCACCCAACATTTATAAAACTGTTATGATTTATAATGCCTGTTTTTGGAAGTTAGCCTCTTTAAGTTCAACATGACTCACTCTGAAGAAAACATGTATGTGACTGCAGCTGTTTTGTATTGGTTCATGGAGCGTGGCCTTGTCTTTGAGATGGGATGGGACTTGCAATATTCAGTGATTGCCCATTACATGCAATCATGGGTGTACAGTGGTACCTTGGGTTAAAAACTTAATTTGTTCTGGAGGTCCATTCTTAACCTGAAACTGTTCTTAACCCGAGGTATGTGTGTGTGTGTAGGGGGGTAGAGAGAGTGGGAGTGGCAGTGGACTGGCAGATAAGGCAGTCTCTTTAACCTAAAGAGAAAATTTTTCTAATAAACTGACTGAGTGAAAAATCAGTAATTATACAAGTGGGGGTCTTGAGGGTTTGTGGTTCTGGGATTTTTGTGAAGATGCTGTTGTTATTGCCAAAAGCTGATAACCCATCTCCTTCTATCACATTTGAAGCAATTCGCCTCTAAATGAATTAAACAAAATTCTTTTACACCCCACCCGTTTCATGCACATTATTTGATAGACCCAAAGGCAATTCCACATATTTCAGTTAATTTTACTTTTTGCCATTATGCTTTATGATTCATGGAAACACTGCTGGAAAGAATGGAAAAAGGAATTGTGGGAGTGATGAGAGGAAAGCCCGATCATAACAATCTTCAGAGCCTACCTGTGGAATCTTGTAAAGACTCAAGATGTCTGCCATGCATGAAGAGGTGTCAGAACTAAGTCCCCCAATTACTCCTATTACATTTTCCTGAATGCCACATTTGTAGTTAGGGAAAAACTGACGTGATTTAAAGAGTAGGTCCAGAGTGGTGCGGTAAGTCTTCCTTGAATCAGTATAGCTGTCATAGATGTGGAAGCCAAGGGTGACATTGGGCAAGATCCATGGATTTTCATTGATCTCATCAATGGCAAAAACCAGAGCAAGGATGTGCTGGTAGAACTTGGTCACCATGCTGCAAATAAAGTGACTTACTATTTCATGGCAGAATCATACAGTGAACAGTACTGGTCCTTTCTAGACCAGAGAGATTCAGCAGTTTATTAAGTAGAAGGCACAGCCAGCAAGGTTAGTCATTAGCTAAACCCTTTAGGAAAGAAAGAAAATGCGCTGTGATAACCTTTCACTGCATTGTTCCTTTAGACTTGTACACTTACCCATACTTACTTTTTGCCTAGCTCTTTCCAGGCATAGATCCACATGTTCCCCATGTCCAATAATTCTTTTTTTCCTTTTGCCCCAGAGCTTCCCCCATGAACACCCACATTTTAGTGCTAAATTGGAGAAAAGGTTGATTCAGGGTATGCCCTGGAGCAAAATACTATGATGACGATGACGACGACTAATGGCACTCGGACATGGAGCTTTAAAGCAGGCATAGGCAAACTTGACCCTCCAGATGTTTTAGGACTACAACTCCCATCATCCCTAGCTAACAGGACCAGTTGTCAAGGATGATGGGAGTTGTAGTCCCAAAACATCTGGAGGGCCGAGTTTGCCTAAGCCTGCTTTAAAGTATGGTCCATGCCTAGAAAGAGTGGAGGAAGGTTGTAAATGTTTGGATCTGACTTCAACTCTCATATTTTTAAATGTGTCAGAACACATAATTATGGAGACACGAATGCAGCATTGATGAAATATTTTCTGGAACTGCATTTCAGTTTTGGTGTTTTTGTCCCATTTGTTCTTCATTACTTAAACAGTTTCAGTTATGCATAACAACTGTTGCTGAAACACTTTGATAATTTTTGGGTGCAATTTATTGTCTCATCGATGGATGGAGCATAGTTTAAAAAAGAACAACAACACACACAGAATAAATTGGCACAATTCTATTATCAATACAAATTGTCCATAGTTTGATCTGCTCTAGAATGCTTTGATCTAAGCATTTCTGTTCCATAGTACAACCCTTAAAATGGAGATCACAACAAATGTGCCATTTTCAAGTAGACTGCAGGAGTAGGGAATGTGTTCCCTTAAGGGTAATCTTTGGGTGGCCTGGGGTATGGAGGGCCAGAATCAAAATAATGCAGGATGCACCATTTCCTTCTGCCATCCTGTTTCCTCTCTCTACCACTCTCTTCCGTCCGTCCATCCCTCCCTGCCACTGCTTTCACTCACCTCCCTTTCTCCTATTTTTATGGTCAAGGGTAGAGCCAGCACAATACATTTTGACACCTGAGGCAAGCCAGGAAAGAAGGTGGGAGTGAAGATCTACATTGGGAACAAGTGTGGGTAGAGACCAGCAGCACTTCCTATTCACCAAGAGGCTGTTTTGGTGGCAGCTTCAAAGGGGGGATTGTGAAAGAGGTGGCAAATGCAGCCTCCAAGGTACATATCCCATCTGTCTCTACCACTGTGGCAGCAGCAGCAGAACCAGGCGATGCATCCCTTGGAGGGCAGATCTGCCGACCCTGTGGATCCTGCCACCTGAGGTGGACACCTCACCTTGCCTCACGGGACGAAGGCCAGTGGTACAGCATCCACTTTGCATGCAGAAGGTCCCAGATTCAACCCTTGGCATTTCCAAGTTGGGATGGGAGTGCCCTTTGTCTGAAACCCTGGAGAGCCACTACCACTCATTGTATGCAGTGCAGAAAATACTGGGATAGATGGACCATTAGTCTGTCTCAGTATAAGACAATGTCATATGTTCCTCCTCCTTGTCATGTGCATGAAATTTGGCTGAGTGCTAAATGGGTCCACCCCTGAATTAAAGAACTATATAGGATGAATATGTTTGGATGGGTGAAAATATGGGCAGACACAGCACCTATGCTATAGCCAGGTAGAGAACTATTCAATCATAGGACATTAATATTTCCTTTTTTCCCCCAAGTGAATTTTTATTGTTTTCCTTACATATTCTTTTCCAACAAATTGTAATAGCACCATACATTCCCTTTGACTCTGCCGAGTCGTGACCCCCCTCCCTCCCCACAACTGGTATATTTATCCTCTTTCCATCACACACATCATTCTCATATTAGTACTATTATACATTGGAGGTATTATGTCAACCCTGCTAGTGTCTTGACCTCTTTACAATTCTTCTTTAAATATTCAATAAATTTACTCCAGTTTTTTTGGTATCTTTGATCTCCCTGGTCCCGGATCCTCCCTGACAGTTTGGCAAGTTCTGCATATTCTGCCAACTTCGCCTGCCACTCCTGAATAGTTGGTATATCTTGTACTTTCCATCTTTGGGCCAGAAGGGTCCTCGCGGCAGCTGCAGCATACATGAACAAATTTTGATCTTCTATTTTAATTTCTGTTCCTATTAAGCCTAATAGACACGCTTCCGGTCTTTTGGGGAAAGTATATCTAAATATTTTTTTGAGTTCATTATAAATTGATTCCCAAAATTTTTTTACCTTATCGCAGGTCCACCACATATGGAAATAGTCCCCATCTGCCTTTTTACATTTCCAACATTTTCTTTCTTTTTTCCTATACATTTTAGCTAATTTTACTGGCGTCAAATGCCATCTATACATCATTTTTAGCAAGTTTTCCTTTAAAGCCATGCATCCTGTAAATCTCAAACCCTCCTTCCATAATCTTTTCCACGCATCCAATTCAATGTTATGCCCAATATCAATTGCCCATTTTATCATTGATTCCTTTACTTCTTCGTCTTTTGTATACCATTCTAGCAATAAACTATACATTCTTGATAAAATTTTGTCTTTACAGTCTATTAACTCGATTTGGAATTTCGATTTTTTATCTTTGAACCCATTTCTCTTTTTATCTTCCTTTAATAAGTCACTGATCTGGTGGTATTGCAGCCACCCTGTTAACATCTTTTCAATTTGGTCATATGGTTTGAGCTTTATCCCTTGGTCTGTTTTCCTAGTAATATCCTCATATGTTAATCTTTCCCCTTCCATGTTTACTTTTGTTGTTGTCAGCACCTCAATTGGTGATATCCACCATGGTGTCTTTCTTTCCAGGAGGTTTTTATTCTGATCCCATACTTCATATAAAGATTTCCTAATCACATGGTTTAGAAAACCTTTATGTACCTTTACTTTACATTAATATTTCCAAATATCCAATTGCCAGACGAACCACAGCCCAATTGCAATTGATTGAGCGCATCATTTTCTCATGTTTTCATTTTTCTTTAAAAAGTTTACTTTCATTATTTCCCCCAAATTAAAGTAGTACTTAGTGATTCATACAAATATTTAAAAAAAAAAACTAAAAGGGAAAAAAGTGTTTGCTTACACTGGGTACTTGATAAGGGCATGAGAAGGGTGTTGGTTGAAGAAAATGTTGGAGAGCACTGGGTTTGAGATGTGAGACAGGATCCCACCAATGAGGAGATCAGCCGAATGGTGCCACTCATGTGGAACATCTTCAGGATTATTTCTGGTGCACTTAATGGTGTGCACATAGCACACCATGTTCGGGAGTAGCAGTATCAGAAGCACCAACATCCTGATGGCAAACTTCTCTCCACACAAGGAGACTCCTGGTTGAAAGATAGCTTGGGTGGCAGCAGAATCTGGGAATGTACTTCTCAAATGGACACGTTTCCACCTTATCATTAAACTCAACTGTTTAAAAGTGTATATTGAATTCTAATTGAAAACAGAATCTTGAATTTTCCTCTACACAGAGAGAGGGCAGAATGACAAAAATGACAGAGACCTACCTCTCCCCCCCCCCCCAACTTAGCTGTTAATGGAACAAGGGTTTTACTTATAACCATTTCAGATTTGCTTTAGTATTTTGTTTTCATATTCTATTTTGGAAATCTACTGGAGCTTTGAGCAGCTGAATTGATTATAGTGATTTTGATAATTATGTTGTTGTTTAGTCGTTTAGTCGTGTCCGACTCTTCATGTCCCCATGGACCAGAGCACGCCAGGCACTTCTGTCTTCCACTATAATTGATTATAGAGGGGGAAATAACTTTTGTTATGTTTTTGGATGCCATTATAAATCAGTAGCAAAACTGCTGAAGCAAACATATTTGGCAGATCATAGAATCAACCATTTGGTAACTACCTAAAAGGTCATCAACTCCATCTCCCCTGAAGATATGCAAAATGCACTGCTACAAAATGCACTGCTACAAAAGCTGGGTATCCATCTTCTGCTTAAAAAACTTGTAATGAAGGGGTGTCTACTACCACCAAAGGCCATCTGTCCATTATCAGACCACTCAAATTTTCAGGAAGAACTGCTTTCTGATGTAGTAGGACTTTCTAATTTGATCCATTCTACTGCTGCACAATGGCAGAAGTAAGAGCAGGGAAATTTAGGATGACCAACAATGACTCCAATTTAATAATAAATGAGGAAATGGGAAAATGGTTTGGATAGAAATGTCAATAGTACAATTCATTTTTCCTCCTCTTATGATCAATATCAGCAACAGGACATTTTAGTGACGAACATACTCTAACATCTTTCCACACTATAAGTTGTTGTTTCTAATTAAAATGAATAATTTTCTTATATACCACATCTTTAGAAAGATAATAGCATTTTTCTTCTAATCCCATTTTCAGTGCTAGAGGCTTCTATGTACTTCAGCCCATACGACACCTCATGTTCTGTATTTCTTACTGTATTTGGGGAACAGTGAGAGGATCTCAGCACCATGCCAGGATCTAGAGAACATGGGGAATTTCTTTATTTCTTTATAAAATTAAGTGTATATCTCAATTTCAGAATAAATGTCAAAGTAGTTTACAGGTATTTATTATGATATAATAAAAAGCACACAAAAAATGAAAAAAGATTACCAGCCGACTATTTCAGAACGAACTCCCCTAAAGGGCCATACAATGCAATGCACACATCTCAAGAAACTAATGCAGAAATGGTTTATGATTGTTCCAGAATTTTGAGACTCATGAACTATCACCCTTCTCAACTTGGAAGGTGATAACCCCACAAGATATTGTAATGTACTGACTGGCACATGGTGGTGGGGGGGGAGAAGTTTCTTAATATAGATGTTAAATAACATGTGTAGACCACTGTAGAAAACCATGGGAGAAATGTCCTGATTCTGGGCAGTAGCATCTTGATGCTAATCTCTGAAAATGGCCCAATATATAGGAGCAGAGCCTTTGCAATATGTTGTTCTCAGTCCCAATTTCATAGTGCTGACTGAGAGGAATAACATGGCCAATTGTATCAAAAGTCCTTGAGGCGTCAAGGAGTGGGAACAGGTTACACACAAAACTATTGTCTTCAGGACCCACCCAGCCACTCCCTGCAGCAAGATTTAATAAGATTAGATGAGCAAGAATCAAGAGGGCAGTTAGCTAGAGATGGGCCAATCCATCAATGCTGGGGCGATTTAAAGGTCTTACTTTCCTGAATTTATGTTCATCTTTCCATTTCTCCATCTGTGGGTGGTGTTTTTTTTTGTTGGTGCAAAAACTCAGTCACATTTTAGTACACATTTTGCCTAAATGCACCATTTTAAATGGTTCTCTGTATTGCATTGCTTGGTCATATGTCCAAGCTGAACTGGCTTAGGATCCAATCTAAGGCTCAGACTTCTGGGGAGGAAAGATGACCATCTAGTCATTGATTGCTGACACTCCTTTTCTAGGTTTCTCCAATTATAACAACCAAAACAACTTTAGACAGCTTGGTCGGGGAGGCTCCTGAACAGCAGAATGTACCATATCTTGTCTGTTTGGCTCAAAACCAGATGTAGGCCCTAAAGTTCTGTTCAAAGAAAGCAGATTCCAAGGGATGGGAAGTGAACTTCCATGGATCACAGCAAAAAGCCTTCAATACTGGGCTGAAGTTGCACAGAATACTCAGGAGAACAGAGCTGAGTCATATCTGGCTTGACCAGCTTCTCCAGTGAAATTTCAATGATACATAACAGGTTGGTCCATTCATACATCATCAAATCATGGGTCAGCATGGTTTTATCATGGATAAAAGGAGAACCAATGGATGGCTGGGGACTGTGGTAGAGAGTCCATTAATACAAGGTATAAGTGCAAGCTTGATAGAGTGCATGTAGTTATCTGTCTGCTTTGCCTACCTCTCTCCTCAGTTAATAAGATAGGTCATCCAACAGCCACCTTCTCCAATATCCTTCTTCCAAGACACACCCTGCCAGAAGAGTTCAACACACCATCTATCATCCTGCCAGACCACAAAGGCATCCATCCTCAATGGTCAGATTGCATATAGCCCACAATAAAAATGCCCACCCTCCAGCTGATGAAAACATATATTCTACTGGCATTCCATTCCACCTGTTGTCTGAGGCATAAATAATCAGTTTTCTACACATTTCTCACATACAGGGGTTAGAAATGACACCTCAGTCTCTCTCACATGCTTAACTTTGCAGGAGTGATGTAAGAACATGACTCAATGTGTTCCAACATCCATTCAGATTTTCTTCTGTTACTTTCTGTTACACAGCAATTTGTTTTGGCTTCTGTTTTGTTACATATATATTTTAACTTAGCACACAATAGAAACATGTAACTCAACCACCAACAGATATTTACAAATATGTTATCTTCCCTGTATGCTTCCTTTCAGAGTTCATGCATTTCTAGATGGGTCGCCTTTTGTGACAAAAACAACACAGAATCAGGGCGTCGCTGGGCATAAGTGTGCCCACCAGTACCCCATTGGTGACCCATGGCTTAGAAGGTAAAGAATCCTCCAGCAAATTCTAGTCATAAGGAGGACATTTTTTTTTGAATGCAATTCTCTTATAAGTTCAGGATTCAACTTTTGAAAACAAATGAGTTTCTAGCTCAGAATAGGGTTGGATTCTGCTCATTACTAAGAATTTGTTGAGAACATTCTCCAGGATTTTGTGGCCATGAGTTTCCCACTGTGGCAGGCCTCTTGGACCAGATGAACTCTGAGTTCCCTTCCAACTCTAAGATGTAGAAAAAATGTTTGCTTCAGCAGTGTTGAAGCAAACATATTTTCAGCAGGCTAAAACACTGCACAATTTATTACCTTCCTTGCATTATCAAAATCATTATAATTAGTTCAAGTGACCAAAGCCCCAGTGGCTTCACAGAAGGTAGTAGGAAGAAAAAATTAACTTGAAAGTCTGAATTGATTATAAGCACCCCAGTGTTCCATAGACAGCTAAGATTAAGAACTAGGGAGAGGCAGGACTCTGTGATTTGATCTGTTTCCCTCTTTCGTTGTAGTGCTGAAGTTTCAAATTGTTGTATCTTTATTGTCATTCGATGTATGCTTTTGTGATATTGTTGCGGTTAAGGATAAGGGGGGGTAGATGTCCCTTTGAGTAGAGTGTTGGCAGAGCCAGCTGCCACTCAAACCATCTTGCTCAGATCAGGTCAATAGCAGTAATAATATGGTAAACTGAGAGACGTGGGAGATTTCATGTGTGGATGGAAGCTTGCCATCAGGATGGTGATTTTTCTTCTTTTGCTTCCAAACATGGTGTGCAAAGTGCATAGCATTAGCTGCACCAGAAAGAAACCTGTGCGTGTTCCAAATGAGTGGTATAAGCCAGGTGATCTCCTCATTGGTGGAATGACATCTTTTATCCATTACATTTTCCCTGAAATTACATTCAACGAGCAACCTTCCCCATTACTGATTGAAGAACCTTTGTAAGGAATTGTTTCCTTCTATAAAACTGCACTCTTTGTTTGTTTGTTTGTTTGTTTGTGTGTGTGTGTGTGTGTGTGTGTGGTGTCTTATGTTTCTATAGTTGACTGCCTCTTTGAATTCATGTTTCCTTGATTTCTTTGAAAAAGACTACAAATAGTTCCCGTTATCTGCCTGCACTCTGTGTAAATTCACTGATTCAAATGTAAAGAATTATGTCCAAACTTCTCTATACACACTGCAGATTCAGATATCTGAACAGCCAGCATTTGCCCCCTTCCTTCCTTCCTTCCTTCCTTCCTTCCTTCCTTCCTTCCTCTTTGCTGGCTGACGGCAGCCTTTTTCAGGTAGAAAACCATGCAGGAAGAGAGGGAGCAAGATCAGATGAAAGACAGAGCAGGAGAGTGCATAGCATTAGCTGCACCAGAAAGAAACCTGTATGTGTCCCACATGAGTGGTATGAGCCAGGTGATCTCATTGGTGGGATGACATATTTTATCTGTTACATTTTACCTGAAGTTTTATTCATGAAGCAACCTTGCCCAGAAAGACTCTCCTCCCTGGAAGAGAGGGGAGTGGTTGTGGGCGGGAGCCCGAGCTCCGCCCCTGGCTGGGGGCCTTAGCCCCCGCCCCTCCTCACCTGGCTGGCGCCCACGCCCACCGGAGGCAGCCAACCAGGTGTCTCCGGGGGGCGTGTTTAGCAGCTTAATGCTGCGGCTCCAGCTCCGCCTCCTCCTCAGTCGTCATCGTCCCGCAGCGAGTCATCAGCTAGGAGAGTCATCACAGAGAAGAGCCATGAGGTTTGGAGTCGGGGGGGGGGGTCTGGTTCCTTGCATGCCTTTTAACTTTAAGAGGCTTGTGTGCGCTCATTGCTTTACTGGTGGCCATCGCCTATGCTATCTACCGTGGGTTATTCCGTTAAAGGAATCTGGCGGTCGTGTATTCCGTCCGATGCCTGCTTGGCGGGAGGCCATGGCACGACCCTCGGTGACATCAGGGGTGAGCCTATAGTTGGATTAGCATCAACAGGCTCCACCACCTACTGTTGAATAAACCCACCTCCTATAGTCATCCAATGCCTAAGCCAATACCTTTTCACTGCTGTAATCAATAAAGTTGTGGCCTTTTCTTGCCCATTAACCTTATATCACGTGTCCTTGTGTGTTTATTTCACATAGCGGAGGTCGGGCCCTCGATCCACAACTGATTATCTCACCTTTGTAAGGAACTGTTTCCCTCTATGAAAGTGTGTTGTGTATGTGTGTTGGGGTGTGAGTGTTTCAGTGATTATTTACATTTATATTATTGGTGACATGTTTCTTTGATTTTAAAGACTATATTGCCATTTGAACCATTGGAAACATCAACCTATTGTAATTCAATTTGAGCAGAAATTCAAAATCTTAAGCATTCTATCATAGTATGCAGGAAAGATATACTTTGCATTGAAAATGACAGCCCTTAAGTCCCTTGATTTATTTCATAATTATATTCACTTTTAAAAATAACCAAATGCCAACAGCTACTGTCAAAAGAATCTGCTATGGGACCAAAAGAAGATCCCATAAAAGCATTCTAGAAGGGAATGGGTTTTCATTTATTCCTTTCTTGAAAGAGTTAACTAAAGAGAATCTAAGAACCAAAGCAGCAAAACAAAAAGAAGAAAATTTGTTCTTCTTTTTCATGCTTTCTTTACTAAATGGTCTTCTGGAAAGAAGCCACCAAGATATGTGAAGAAAAATGCAGTTTCTTCTCGCACTGCTGCTCAATAGCAGATTCCCACTTGCCCATTGGAATTTTCCACTTCTCTCACTTGCAACCTCCCCTCAAAACATGCTCCCAGAAGGCTAGAGGACTCCCCCTGACCCCAGGAAAGATTTCAAAGGCACACAGAAAGAGGAAAGGAAGGAGAAGTTTCATTGCATAAGTGGACCTCCACACACATATTGTTGGATAAATCTACATTGATTTTATTTTGTACTATATGTCCAAGATTGCTGAAAATGGAGTATACTAGAGTATAGAAAAGAATTCATTAAAGTGGGGTTTGCTTGTTTGGCAGACCATCTGTGTTACAAAACAGCTTTAATAAAGGGATCAGCACTGTCTGTCTATAGGGAACAGCTTGGCACCTGTAGGTAGTGCTGACAAAGACCCCACTCTGAAACATTACCAGTTCCCAGTGTAGAAAATGCTGAGCTAGATAGGCTGGGCTCAGAATTGGCTTTGAAACTTTAAAAAGGAAGGTGCCAAAGCTGAGCAGACAGGTATGAAGATGATGAAGTTTTAGGATGTTTTGGAAAGTGCCAATGATTCCAAACACAGAATCACACTTCTGTGGCGCTGTTGATGTTCATGGCATAGTTCTTGCCAACCAGACTTACTGAATGACTTTGCTGGTTGTGCCCCTTCTTTATAGTTCGACAGCTGCATATCTCAAATCTAGAAGAAAACGGTATTAAAATAATTATGTGCACTGTTTAATTATCCAGTTAATTTATTTATTTGCAGCATGGTGACAAAGCTCTACCAGCATATCCTAGCCTTGGTGTTCGCTGTTGAAGAGATCAATGAGAATCACAATATCTTGCCCAATGTCACACTCGGGTTCCACATCTATGACAGCTATTGTGACTCAAAGATGACCTACTGCAACACTCAGGATCTGATCTTTAACTCTCATAACTTTGTACCCAACTACAAATGTGGCATCCAGGAAAATGTAATAGGAGTCATCGGGGGACTAAGCTATGAGACCTCCTCAAACATGGCAGACATTTTAGGTCTTTACAAGATTCCACAGGTAGGATTTGAGTATCCAAACAATGGAAATTTCTCCCTTTTGTGTTGAAATTTGATTATTCATGTGCAATAATTTGACTGTTTGGTCGTTTTTCCTCCAGAATTTTGGTGGGGCCTCCTTCTTGAGAAAAGAATGCCTTTTCAAACCAAAACCTCAGGTTACGTCAGATGCAATCCCTATTGTATTTCTTTGGTGTTACATTAGGTGGTAGTAATGTACTTATGAATTCCACTGCATACTTTTGGTGTTACTGTCAGGCTACTGGATGAGTTACTAACTTCCTCACACCCAGATCTTTTTCATGAGTGACCTTAGGTTTTCAGAGGGGCAAGAGTGCCTCGATTGTTGATTGTCTAAAGTCACCAGCACCACTAGGATATTAATTCTTTCCATAAGTGGCTTAGCGAAAACAACTTTGTAGACAAATTAGGTCAGCCAGACCAAATTAGAACACAGGTCAGAGGTTCCCATCACTAACCTTGAGATATTAGAGAGTATGTGACAAGGTTTTAAACAATATGATGGATGCCTCTTTCCATACTGAAATGCCCTCTTCTTCCTTTTTTCTTCTTCCTTTTTAGATTTCATATGGTTCATTTCAACCAGAATTGAATGATCAGTTGAGGTTCCCTTCTTTTTATCGCATGGTCCCCAATGAAGCCCTTCAGTATCAAGGGATTGTTGAGTTACTTGTGTATTTCAGATGGAAATGGGTAGGTCTGATGGCTATAGATGATGAAGGTGGAGAACATTTTTTGCAGACCATAGAGCCAATGCTTCTGCAGAATAAAATCTGTTCAGCATTCATACGTCGAATTGGTACCAATTTGCATACCTATTTTATTGAACGTAAAGTAGTCTCAGAAACACAGGGACTTTTCCCAGCTTTTGCAGTAAGCAAAGCTGATACAGTTATTATATATGGAGAAACGTCTTCTATTTCATGGTTACCATATGCTATAGAAGGAACTAGAATACTTCAGGTAATGCACCCTGAATATCAGGAGAAGGTATCTGCAGCAAAAGTGTGGATTACAACAGCCCAAATTGAATTCACATTCTCTAAGCTTCATGATTTGTTTTATGCTGAAATGCGAGAGCTTCATGGTGCTCTGTCCTTTGCAATTCACTCAAATGATCTGCCCGGCTTCCAAGAATTTCTTCAGAATGTACGTCCTTCCTGGGCAAATGAAGATGGTTTTATCCGTACTTTCTGGGAGCAAGCATTCAAGTGTAGATTTCCAAATGCTATGGAGCAAATAGATGACACATACACATGTACAGGAGAGGAGATGCTGGAGAGCCTTCCTGCCCCTTATTTTGCAATGAGTATGACTGGCCACAGCTACAGTATCTACACCGCTGCATATGCTCTGGCACATGCCTTACATATCAGGTACTCATCCAGAGCCAACTACAGAACAATTGAGACCAGTGGCCGACCATCTCCTCAGACTGTTGAACCTTGGAAGGTAAAGTTTCCTGTGGCAGACTGTTCAGTTTGCATGCAACACTGAATTCTCACCTATTACTATTGATGCCTTTGTATATGGCATATTGGCATTAAAATGAGCAAATTTTTGAATTTGTCACCTCAAGAGTTAATGCACTTAATGAATACAAGTATGCATATAATGTAGATTTATTTGTTCAAAGAATGTCTAGAATGTATTTGAAGAAAATAGACTCTGGGGCAGCACATTCCAAAACCTGAATTTCCACTAATTCGGCGATTTGCCACTCTCTTCCCATATCTGCTACTGAAAGTTGAATTAACCTTCGTTGTGAATTTCCCCACTCCCAACCAGGAAAGTGAATTCAAATCTATCTAGGAAAGTTACCTGAACCACCTTAATGATAACATTACAACACTTTATAGATTTTTATTAAAACTCCCCCTTTCTCTCTCTAGCTCCACTCATTCCTTCAGAGCATGTCATTCAACAACAGTGCTGGAGATGAAATTACGTTTAACAAACATGGGGAATTAGTAGGTGGATTTGACATTAGAAACTTGGTAACTTTCCCAAATAGATCCTACATCAGGGTCAAAGTGGGGAAGATGGATCCTCAGGCTCCTCCGGGCAAAGAGTTTTCCATTTATGAGGACAGAATCAAATGGCACTGGAACTTGACTCAGGTAGGGAAAGAGCCACAATGCCTCTCAAGTATCGATATTCATGATCATACAATAAAATGAGATGTCTATAGATGTACACTGGTGGAGAAAGGGGGTGGGGTGGGTGCAGTCCACCCTGGGTGTCATCCCTGAGGGGGGTGACATCGCCCCCCTGGGATGCGCCTCTGTGCACTGGTACCCCCGCCCCCCCATGCAGAGCCGCTCCGGGTGCTGGAGCCACTAGCTCTGCCACTGTAGATGTAACAAAGAAAAAGGCAGAATTGATTAATATATTGCATACATTTGAAATTCACTGGGAAGCTGTATTGAGTTGACAAATAGATAAAAGTGTGTTAAAGAAACTGAGGAATGCAGCAGTGTCATCTTGCATTGAAGAGGGGGCCTGATGTTGCACGCATGCAAGGTGCGTGTGTGACATCACACACGCGGCATGCAACAAGTGCTTGTGACATGGCACGGTTGGGAGCAGGCCACACCAAGCACCCTGTGCCACACAGTTGAGAGAAGACCAGGTGCTGTGCACCCCACGCTGAATCCAGAGCACCCCACTCTGTGCTGTTGCGAGCCTGTTGGCCAACACCAAATTAGCCAAAGCCGTTAGGGTTTCAGCTAGTGACTCAGATACCTTAGAGTCCAGGCTAGCTAGGCTTTTGTCCTCTTACTGAAGTCTCACAACCAGGCTTCTAGGTCAGTCTTCACCACTTGCAGCTGTTGATCTAGCAAACCCATTGAGAGGACTTCATTTCAGCAAACTGCTGCTCCATCTGCTGCTAGCTTTGCTGCTTTATCTGTTCCAGGTGTCTTCCCGTTCCTCCCTCCATTTAGAATCAGGACTCTTGGCTCACAGGCTCATCTCCAGAAACACAAATCTAGATTCTAACACCAGTGTTGCATGCCACCCCAATGTCTGAGCAGTGTGAGATTCCAGGGGTTCCAGGGGTGGTGTTTCCTTTGGAAATGTGGCACAGCAGAGACTGTGGTGTCTCTAAGAGATATAGTTTACTTACACATATATACAACCTGAACCTTCAGTGAAATCAACCATTGCTCTGAAATATTTCTCTGGCTCTCTCCATTTTGCTGCTTTACTTCTAGGTCAAATCATTCCTCCATACTCTGTACTCTAAACTCTAGCTTTATTTATTGAGGGAGAAAACTCCACCCATTTGCCACCTTGCGCCAAGCCCCTTAATCCCTCTTAATGGTTCATCATCCAGGCTATCACCACACCAGGAGGCTGGCCTGGCAATTCCAATAATTAGAAACCTTGATTAAATTCTAACACTTGTTGGATCAATGGATTAGAGGGGTCTGGCACCCACCTTAACACCCCAAACTCATAACAATATCAACAATTTCTAACGTCTTCAAAATAATATATGGAACAGAGACAATTGCCTTTTAATACAGAAATTAAAATTTCTGTTATTACATTCATTTTTAATATAACCAGTCAAGACAGCCAAGAAAAGTTTTAAGTTTTTCTTATTGATTGCAAGGTTTTCTTTTACAGTCCTTTCAAATGTGAAATAATTATTTTGAAAGCAAATACTGATAAACTTTAAATTGTGAGTTAACAATCAACATTCAAATGACTTGCTACATCCTGCTTTAGCTATTCCATTAAATTATTTCCCATCTGTATTATTTTTTATTAATGTTATATCCTGAAACATTTATATGGAAGGGAGAAATTCTAACTATGGAAAGCAGTGTAAATTACACTTTATTAAGTTTAGAAACGTCTAGTTCAAGTCATTCTGTTTCTGGCATGGAAACACTTTTGTACTTTCGATGTTGCTGAAATACAGCTCCTATCATCCCTGGCCATCGGTCGTAACTGCTGAGGCTGTTAGGAGTTGTAGTTCAGCAACATCTGGAGGGTAAAAAGTTTCCCACACTTGTTCTAGGTAGTGACATTAGATCAGATGTTTTACAAGTTGTACTATTTGCTGGGCTAAGTGTAGGTACAATGGGGACGCCGGTGGCACTGTGGTCTAAACCACTGAGCCTCTTGGGCTTGCCAATTCAAATCCCAGTGATGGGGTGAGCTCCCATTGCTCTGTCCCAGCTTCTGCCAACCTAGCAGTTTGAAAGTACACCAGTGCAAGTAGATAAATGCCATACTATTCCGTGTATAGTATAATACTATGGTTTTTTTTACTCTAAAATAATGCTCAAAATCTGGGCTCGTCTAATACACGAATAGTATCTCCCCCCATTTTTTTATTCGGAGTCCCCCAAAATAATGGGGAATTTTATACATGGGGGCATCTTATAGACGGAAAAAAATGGTAGGTGCCGCTGTGGTGGGAAGGAAAACAGTGTTTCTGTGCGCTCTAGCTTCCATCACAGTGTCCTGTTGCGCCAGAAGTGGTTTAGTCATGCTGGCCACATGACCCAGAAAGCTGTCTGTGAACAAATTCTGGCTCCCTCGGCCTGAAAGTGAGATGAGTGCCGCAACCCCATAGTTGCCTTTGACTGGACTTAACCATCCCGGGGTCCTTTAACTTTACCTTACCTAGGTACTACAATAGTCCAATCATCATCTGAGTCCTTTATTTGTGTGCCTACTACATAGAGGGTGGAGTCTGGAGGGTGACAACATGAGAACAGGTGTTTACTGTGGTGGCTCCCGATTTGTGGAATTCAGTCCCCAGGGAGGCTCTCCTGACACCATTTTAATATATATTTGGGTGCCAAATAATAACATTCCTCTTCGACCAAGCTTTTGGCTATTAATGATCCATGGCCTTTTAAAGTGTGTGCATAGGAAGATAAGTATCCAATAAATTGAATAATAATATAATATTATATTATATTATAATATAATTAATATAATATAATAATATAATTAATATAATATAATAATCTTCTTTAGTGTTCAAGATGCCTGATCTAGTAGGTATTTCATCCAGTGATTCCGGCACCTGTTCTCTTGTGCACTTTTTATTCCACGCCATTTGCACTTTCGTTTACTGGTGCTTTTTACTGATATAAGTTCAATTTCCTGGACATTTTCTTAATAATCAATTTCCCTTTGGATAGGTACCACCTCTTTCAGTATGTAATGACAACTGCCATCCTGGCTACCATAAGAAAAAAAAAGAGGGGGAGAAATCTTGCTGTTATGATTGTGCTCCATGTCCAGATGGGATGTTTTCAAATGAAATTGGTAGGACTTGTCATATAAATATATATCAAAGAATACATTCCTCCCCCCAAAGTAAGCTGGGGGTGATCTTCAAATAATTGTATAATCAGTCCTTCTCCCCCCCAAAAAATGTTTAGGGGTACTCTCATTTTCCTACACATAGTGAAATACCACCCCTCAAGGAGGCCAAACTTAGATTCACAAAATGTTTAGGGGTATGCGTACCCCTGCATCCCCCCAGAAAAAAAGGACTGGGTATAATATATAGTTTTCGTTATTTACATACAAAAGTTTTATGAGTAGTTCTTTATAAACATATTGAGTAAAAAATACGTAGAAACCCAGGTGAAACATTTTTGCACCAGCAAATTCCCAGGTAACTCTGATGTGATGACTGCAAGATCTGTTGTCTGCAAAATGTAAAAGAACGTTTCATTAGTACTATTTATTTTGTGGTTTTTTTGTTATTATGAAAAAGTTGTGGGAAAACCCTTTTAAATACAAAGGATCCTTTTTAGGCATCTGTTGTGAGCTTCTCTAAGGAAGTCCTTAAAGCCCCCAAAATTCCACACCCCCAATTTCGATTCATCTGGTGGATCTCTATCTCCTTAGAACTGTAGAGATCTAGAGGTCTTTCACATAGAGATCCCAAGCAAGTTCCCTCTAGAAAGCATAGTCTCAATTATTTGCATCAATGTTAGGTGGACTTCTTCTAAGACAGCTATGATGAGAACAATTTCCCATGCATTAAAATTGCTGTTTCTTTTCTCTCTAGACATGGAAACTTGTGTCCCTTGTCCCGATGACCAATATCCAAGCAAAGGAAAGGATCAATGCATTCCTAAGATTCCAAACTTCCTGGCTACTGATGACACTTTGGCTATTGTTCTAAATTTCTCTGCAGTTTTGTTATCACTGATTACAGTGCTGGTGCTTGGCATCTTCATCAAATACCAGGACACTGCCATAGTCAAGGCCAACAACAGAAGCCTCACCTACATTCTCCTCATCTCCCTCCTCCTGTGTTTCCTCTGCTCCTTGATGTTCCTCGGAAGGCCTAATGTGGTAAACTGCCTTCTCCGACAAACTGCTTTTGGTATAATTTTCTCTGTCGCCCTCTCTAGCATCTTGGCCAAAACCATATCTGTGGTTTTGGCATTCATGGCTACCAAACCAGGATCCAGGATGAGGACATGGTTGGGACAAAGGCTGACATATTCCATTATCCTTTCCTGCTCCAAAATTCAAATAGGGATCTGTACACTGTGGCTGGCAACCTCTGCACCGTTCCCAGATGTGGACACATACTCAATGACTGAAGAAATTATATTGCTATGTAATGAAGGCTCAAGCATCATGTTTTATTGTGTCCTGGGCTACTTGGGCTTCCTGGCCTTTCTCAGCTTCACTGTAGCTTTCCTAGCCAGGAAGTTACCTGACAGTTTTAATGAAGCCAGGTTCATCACTTTCAGTGTGTTGGTCTTTTGCAGTGTTTGGCTCTCCTTTGTTCCTACATACCTGAGCACAAGTGGAAAATACATGGTGGCTGTGGAGATCTTCTCCATCTTGGCTTCCAGTGCTGGGCTACTGTGTTGCATATTTTTCCCGAAATGCTACATCATTTTACTGAAGCCTGAGTTGAACAACAAAGATCAACTGATCCGAAGAAAGCTATAAATAATAGAAGGGTTTATGCTTCCAATTTTTTTCTTGGTATTCTACACATAATCATCAGAGATGTGTAAATAAGCAGGGACTAATTACAACAGTTTTTGTTCTGTGGTTTTGCATAGTGATTTTAAAAAGAAAGAAAGAAAACCCATGAAAATAGATGCAATTCTCACCAAGAGGCTAAAATGTTAACAGGATATACAATTCAGTGCAAGTAAGATATATGAGCTATTTGTTACTTGATTGGCCAAGAAGTTGGAAAGAGGAATAGAAAACATGTATATTACTGTGGAAGAGTTTTTCAGAAAATTACAGTTGATGTTAGAGCTCTGGTATACATAGAATAAACTCCAGGAAGACTAGAAGCTGTAATGTTGTAACCATGAGACTAGTTGAAGTGTCTTTATTACTAACCAGTGGCTCAAGATTTGGCCCACACCAGCATTAAGTTACAATATGTTCCTATTCACACAATGTGGATAGATACGTGCTTGATGTTTCCTCAATATGCTATGATTTTTTAAAAATTCTGCTTAATTTTATTGATTGGTTTTTATGGATAGTAGTGCCCTGTTGTGACCTGCCCTTTGATTGTTTTGTGATGAAAGTCAATAAATTAGTAAATAAATTGGGAACACATATCGACTGTGTTGAATTGAATGTGTTTCTTTCTGTCTCTTTCAATTGGTTTGTTATTTACCCCTTCCCAAAAACCTCACGGCCTTACTCAGAGCAGGGAATTGGCTGGGCTACTAAGTAAGTTACAGAAGTTAAAGGCTGTTAGCAAAGTGAGAGCCAGACAATAAAGACATCAGATTGGAGCTCCATTGCAAGGTGCAGACTGCAGTGGTCATAGATAACAGTTTACTGTCTATAATAGATTCTGCAGCATTCTTCAAATCCCATCATACTTCTTACTTTTAGTAATAAATTAAAATAGTAGTAATAACACTATTTGAAATTGTCTATTTTACAAGAAGAGAATTTCTGTTTGAAACCTTTGTCACATTTGGTGGGACCTGTGTTAAGCTTCCCAAGCTTCATTTAATTGTTCATTTATTGCTTTCAAAAAAATTGTCAACCTGCCCCACACTGCAACAGGCAAGTTGTGACAAAACAATAACCCTCATCCCCAGGGGGAACCTTGAAGTTCCCTTCCAACTCTGTGATGTAACAAATATGTTTCATTCAATGAAACCATATTTTCAACAGGCAAGAACGTTGCAGAAGTTATTATTCCCCCTGCAATTATCTAAATTAGTATAATCAATTCAATTGACCAAAGCTCCAGTGGCTTCACAGAAGACAGAAGCAGAAAACATTCAATTGGAACATCTGAAATGATTATAAGTTCCCCAGTGTTCCATAGACAGCTAAGATTAGGGAATAGAGAGAGTTAGGGCTGTGTCATTTTGACCAGTTTCCCTCTTACTTTGTAGAGCTCACATTTCAGATTGATGTAGTTTAATTGGCATTCAAGGTATGCTTTTGTGATATTGTTGAGGTTAAGGTTAAGGTGGATAGGAGTCCCTTTGAGTAGTGTGTTGGCAGAGTCAGCTGCTAATAAAGTCATCTTGCTCAAATGAGGTCAATAGCAGTAATGATATGGTGAACTGAGAGACGTGGGAGATTTCATGTGTGGACGGAAGGTTACTATTAGGATGGTGATTTTTCTCCTTCTGCTTCCAAACATGGTGTGCAAAGTGCATAGTATTAGCTGCAGCAGAAAGAAACCTGTACGTGTTCTACATGAGTGGTATGAGCCAGGCGATCTTCTCATTGGTGGGATGACAGATCTTATACATTACGCCTTCCCTGGATTGTCATTCACGGAGCAACCTTCCCCAGTACTGATTGAAGACCCTCTGTAAGGAATTGTTTCCTTCTATAAAACTGCACTGTGTGTGTGTGTGTGGTGTTTTATGTTTCTATAGTTGACTGTCATGAATTCATGTTTCCTTTGAAAAAGACTACACACAGTGCCTGTGCTCTGTGTAAATTCACTGATTTGAATGTAAAGAATTATGTCCAAACTTCTCTATACACTCTGCAAATTCAGATATCTGAACAGCCAGCATTTCCTTCCTTCCTTCCTTCCTTCCTTCCTTCCTTCCTTCCTTCCTTCCCTCCTTCCTTCCTCTTTGCTGGTTGGCAGCAGCCGTTTTCAGGGAGAAAATCATGCAGGGAGGGAGGGAGCAAGATCAGATGAATGACAGAGCAGGAGATATCAGACAAATCACTTCTTTCTTTGTCTCTCTTTTGCTGGTTGACTGCAGTCTTTTCAGGAGGAAACCATGAGGACATGGGGCCAGATAAATCCAAGATTATAAATGTTCCCTTAGGGATAAATTTCACGCTTTCATTCCTAAATGGCTTTCTAGCTAGAAATACCAAGCTATGTAAAGATAAATGCATAGGGTGAAAATCAATGCACATTCCCACTTGTGCAATGCAGCTTTCTCCTTCTCTCATTTGAATTACTCTCAAAATCTTTTCTAGAAGGTTGGAGAACCATTCAGAACAATTTTTGAAGTGACAGTCCATGAGTGGAACTCCAATCTCACATTGATTTCATTTCACACTGTATCTTTATTTGACATCTCCAACACTACATGAAGAATGTAAATTTTTTTAATAATAATAATAATAATAATAATAATAATAATAATAATAACAACAACAAATGGAAATACTGGATCATAGATATGAATTAATTAATGTATCCTTCAAAGAAGCAGGGTTTGTTTGGTTTTTTGAATGATTTATGCTATACAAACCACTAGACACAATTGTTCTGTCTGTGTCTGCATACAGGGAACAGCTATAAGGAAGTGTTCCAGGACATGCTTTTCATGTAAAGGGTTGCAGTTTAAATGATTGGCATACACTGGTAGGGCTGACAAAGATTCACACGCTACAACATCACAGTAAACGGTATAAAAAATGTTGAGCTAGATGGACTTAGTAGAAGGCAGTTCCCTGCATTCCGTCCATTTCCACTCAAAACTGGGTTTCAAATTTTTAAAAGGAAGGTGCTGAAGGTACACAGAAAAGTATGAATTTGATGCATTTTTAGGAGATTTCAGAAATTACCAGTGATTCCAAACACAGTATCGTACTTCTGTGACCCAGCTGGTGCCCATTGCTGAAATTGTCTAGAGTTAAAAAAGAATGGATGTAATATTACATATGAGTACAGTGAAATTCAAGGAAATATTTCATATCCTCTATGTAGATTGTTCCACCATCTATATATTCTGAGTTACAATAACTATGATCTGGTTGAATGGAACTCCAGAAACAGAATTATATCATGCACAAGTCTAATAACCATAACATAGCTGTTTTCTTGCCAACAGGATTTAGTTAATGACTAACTTTCCTGGCTGTGCCCTCTCTTTATAGCTGGGCACTTTTAGCTCTTGGATCTAGTTGAAAACAGTGTTAAAATAATTTAGTTTAATTTTCCAATGAAATTGCAAGTCCCTTCATTTGCAGAGTGGTGACAAAGTTCTACCAGCATATCCTAGCCTTGGTGTTCGCTGTTGAAGAGATCAATGAGAATCCCAATATCTTGCTCAATGTCACTCTGGGGTTCCACATCCATGAGAGCTACTGGGACCTAAAGATGACCTACCGCAACACTCAGGATCTGATCCTTAACTCACATAACTTTGTGCCCAACTACAAATGTGGTATCCAGGAAAATGTAATAGGAGTCATCGGGGGACTGAGCGCTGAGACCTCCTCAACAATGGCAGATATCTTAGGTCTTTACAAGATTCCACAGGTAGAATTTGATTATCCAAACAATGGGAATTTCCAATTTTCATGTAGAAATTTGGTGACACAAAAAGTGAAGTCTGTATTTTTTCTTGTTTTTATCCTGTCATCTGGCACAATGAAGTGGGTGGCCTATACAGAACATAGCAATATTCTATCTATCTATCTGTCATCTATCATCTGTATCTATCTATCTGTCTATCATCTATCTATCTATCTATCTATCTATCTATCTATCTATCTATCTATCATCTATCTATCTATCTATCATCTCTATATCTATCTATCTATCTATCTATCTATCTATCTATCTATCTATCTATATCTATCTATCTATCATCTATCAATCTATCTAATTGTACGTGGAGAATGACAGCTCCTGGCTGTGACTTTGTGAGGTATGTAAGCATTGGCTGTCAGGGCTTTCCAGTGACATGAATGATTTCACAGTCTGGTTCTCTTTCCTGCAGAATTTTGGTTGGGTTTCTTTTTGGAGAGAATGCATTTTAAAAACGAAACTTTAGGCAAAGTCAGATGAAAGCCATACTACATTTCTTTGGTGTTATATTTGGTAATAATTTATTGTTGGGGAGTAGATTCATGCTTCAGTTCTGGAGAGACCAACCAGGGATGTAAGCTTCCTTGAGGTTTCTTCTCCATTTGATGCTTGACTGACACACTTATGAATTTTACTGCACATTTTTGGTGTTACTGTCAGCCTATTGTTATTAATTCTCTCACTCACAGAAACACCTGGTTCATGCAGCTAGGGCATTCCTTTGTTGATTATCCTCTTCCTTGTATAGCATATTTCATTTATGAAAGATAGCATTGCTGATGCTCTTTCATGGAACCTGCTGATCTCACAGGCCAGAACCCAGGCAAATGTGATTCCACCAGCAGTGTGGGAATTGGAGACTTGAGTCCAAGAAGGCTGTGTTACTTGCATCCAGCACTTGTGTATGCTATATATCAAAATGCAATTAGTTTTATGGTCAGCTGTTACAATCTGTATCAATGGGTAAGAATGTCGAGTTTTGCATTGAATGTGGGAAATGGTAGTCATTCTGTCTTTCTGTTCATGTCTTTCTGTTCTGTTTCATGCTCCTATACCTACATGCTTTTTTTGAAGGGGGAATTTCAGCTTGGAAAGATGGATATGTCCTAAGGTTTTAAATAATATACTGAACTCCTCCTCCAACATTGAAATGGTGCACTTTTTTTGTTTGATTGTTTTAGATTTCATATGGTTCATTTCAACCAGAATTGAATGATCAGTTGAAGTTCCCTTCTTTTTATCGCATAGTCCCCAATGAAGCCTTTCAGTATCAAGGGATTGTTGAGTTACTTGTGCATTTCAGATGGAAATGGGTAGGTCTGATGGCTATAGATGATGAAGCCGGAGAACATTTTTTGCAGACCATAGAGCCAATGCTTCTGCAGAATAAAATCTGTTCAGCATTCATACGTCGAATTCGTAAAAATTTGCATAATTTCCTTGATCCAGGAAAAGTAGTCATAGAAACACAGGCATTTTTACCAGCTTTTGCGGTAAGCAAAGCTGATGTGATTATTATATATGGAGAAACCTCTTCTATTTCATGGTTGCCATATGCTATAGCAGCAACTATAATGTTTCAAGAAACATATCCTGAATATCCGGAGAAGGTATCTGCAGCAAAAGTGTGGATTACAACAGCCCAAATTGAATTCACATCATGTGCCATGCTAAAGATATTTAATATGGATATGGAAGGGCTTCATGGTGCTCTAACCTTTGCAATTCACTCAAGTCATCTGGGAGGCTTTAAAGAGCTTCTTCAGAATGTACATCCTTCTTGGAAAAAGAAAGATGGTTTTGTCAAGGAATTTTGGAAACAAGCATTCAGCTGTAAATTTCCAAACGATACGGAGTCAACATACATCACAAAGATATGTACTGGAGAAGAGATGCTGGAGAGCCTTCCTGCACCTTATTTTGCAATGAGTATGACTGGCCACAGCTATGCTATCTATAATTCTGTCCATTCTCTGGCACATGCCTTACATATCACATACTCATCCAGAGCCAACTACAGAATAATTGAGGCCGGGGGCCAACCATATCCTTGGAATGTGGAAACATGGAAGGTAATACTCCCTTTTGTAAAGTATCCAGTTTACATGCAGTTATTGCTCTGGTGTCTCCCCTTCTGGGATGCCATTGGGAGCCAAGGACTGCACCCACTTGAAAGCAGCAGATAGATAATGGAAGGACCCTCAAAGAGAGTCTGGGAATTGAAGCACCCCCAGGCTGGGAGAATGGCAGAAGAAAGGAAAGTTCCCAGGAGAGACCAAGGAGGCTCTGCCATTGTCTGTGGGTGACTGAGATGAAGCGCTACTTCAGGTACAGAGAATGGAACCTTTGAATGGTGACTCCCAGCCTATGAAATGCTCTTCCTATGGAGGCACACCTAACATTACTGGCTCCCTTTAGGCACCAGGAAAAATGTTTCTTCCCAGTCAGGTTTTGTACCTATAACTTGGAGAGTTTTGGATGTGCTCCATTTCAGCTTTGCACTGCTTTTAGTTTTTGTACTATATTGTAAGCTGCTTTTTGTAAAACCCAAGTGACCTATAATTCAATAAATAATAACTGGATCGTATCTATATGCCTGGTAACACTTACAAAGAATTGTAGCAGATGAGTAAAGCAAGGCTTACTCTTTCAGAAACCATGCAGATTCTGATTAAGCGAATCAGCCTGTAATCTCCAGGGTTTCCCTGGATCCCTTCTTCAAAAAGTTGGTGTTATATATATATATATATTGACCTATCCTCAAGCATGGAGCCTGATCTAAGGGAGAAATTACATATTAGCAGTTCAGCAAATTCATATTTGAGCTCTTAAATAACTCAGGTAGATGCCATCCAGGACAGCTAATTTGTCAATTTTTATTATGTCAATAAAGCCTTGGACTTATTTCAGGTCAGCACTATTCCCCTCAGTTCCTCAAACGTACTCCCTGCAGAAGGCAGCTCAGGCACAGGGATTTGCCCCATGTCTTCAACTGTGATTGATGGGGTGGGGAATCATCCAGTTTCCCTGCAATCTCCTTATCTTCTTTTAACACACATTTGACTCATTTGTCATCCAAGAGTCCTAGAACCTCCTTAGCAAGATTCTTGCTACTCAACTATATTAATAATGTGCTGTTGCTGCTCATTATGTTTTTAGCGATGTGCACAGTGCACTTATTGCCTGCTTGCATTTAGTTTACCAAACTTTTGTTCCTTTTTCCCTGCTCATTTCAAAAGGAATTCACTTTTCTACAGAAAGCTTTCTTGCTTCAAGCAATGGCAATAGAGTTTTCTCCTCTAACACATTTAAATCCTGCATTTCCAATAATTTGATGATTTACCACTCTCTTCCCATATCTGCTACCAAAGGCAGATTACGCTTTGTTGTGAATTCCTCACAACAGAGAAAAAGCATGCAAATCTATCTAGGAAAGCTGCTTGAATAACCTTAATGATAATATTACAATTCTTTATAGACTTTTAATCTCTTTCTTTCTCTTTCTAGCTCCACTATTCCCTTCAGAGGAGGGAATCCAAGCACCTCCTTAGCTAAATTCTCGCTACACAACTATTTAAATAATGTTTTACTGCTGCTCTTTATGATTTTAGCAATGGGCACAATGAAATGTTTTTTTAGCGTATCTTATTGCTGACTTGCATTTATTTTACCCAAGCTTGTGTTCCCTTCCCCTCCTCATTTCAACAAGAATCATGTTTTCTAGAGGAAGACTTGCCTCCAATGGTGGTAAATAGTCTTAGTTTTCCTCCCTAAATATATTGGGCAGCACATTCAAATCCTGAATTTCCACTGGTTTGATTATTTGCCACTCTCTTCCCATATCTGCTACCAAAAGCTGTTGTGATTTCATATTTTAATGATAATATTACAATGCTTTTTGGACTTTAAAACTCTCTCTCTCTCTCTCTCTCTCTCTCTCTCTCTCTCTCTCTCTCTCTCTTTCTCTCTAGCTCCACACATCCCTTCAGATGATGTCATTCAACAACAGTGCCGGAGATGAAATTGCATTTAACAAACATGGAGAATTAGTAGGTGGATTTGATATTAGGAACTTGGTGACCTTCCCAAATGGATCCTACATCAGGGTCAAGGTCGGGAAGCTGGATCCTCAGGCTCCTCCGGGCAAAGAGTTTTCCATTAATGAGGACAGAATCAAATGGCACTGGAACTTGACTCAGGTAGGGAAAGAGCCATACTACCTCTCAAGTAGCAACATTCATGATCAAACAATAACATGGCTAACCAGTTAATACCAGGAACAGCATCAAATATACTTTGCCAAACCCCAGTAAGCTTCTGACATGCCCACTATAAATGTATAAGGTTTCCCCATAAATGTAGAAGGTTGTAGCTCCACCATCAAAGGGATGGCGTTGAAGAGGTGGTGCTCAAAAGCTCAGCTGGAGTCCAGTGCTAGAAAAATGCTACCTTCAGCAACGCCTCCTGGACTATGGCCACAATGGTATTTATAGGAAGCTTCAGCCATATTTTAACCCAGACATCTTCATCTTCACCTAGGTTATATTCTCATTCCTGGCTCAATCCATCTGCATTTAACATCTTTGAGTTAATCCGGGGGGGGGGGGTACATAAGATGACTGGAACTCTTCAAGTATTAAGTAGATTGGATACAATGACTGGATACAAGTGTTCTCCTACTGGCTTCGCTGTCTTGTTATTCCTGATGTCAGGTTTATGTCCATTTATCCTTTGGCGTAGGGTTTCATTTTTAATGTAACTATACTATGCAGTCAATAGATGTTTTAAGGTCTTTTCAAAGGACCTTCTTTTACAGGCTCTTCAAATTTGGAATGATTAGCTTGAAAATCCTTTTCTCTGAATGTTTAATAAATAAATACCAGGATACTTTATAGGCAAGCTACCAATGAATATTCAAATAGAATGTTATCTTTTCATTTAGTTCTTCCATTAAATTAATTCCCTTTATTGATTTTGTGCCCTATATAAGAGAGCCATCCTAACTATGCTAAGCCAGCTAAGTTCAGGTTAGATGTAATTCTTTTTCACCTTTGGCCCTTCAGCTGGAAAACTTTGGCTGATAGGAATGCTAATTCAACAAAATATGGAAGGTCATAGGGTCTCCAACCTAGTTAATGGTATTAGATCAGATGTATAAATAGGTCAATTATTTGGTGGACTCATTATAGAAATTCTAATCTTTAATTATAAGATGCTTGACATAATCAGTATTTCATTCAGTGAAACTTGCACCTGTGCTCATATGGATATGCTATTCCATATCATTTACACTCCTATTTACTGGTGATTCTTACTGATTTAAGATCAATTTCCCAGGCATTTTCTTAATAATAACCTTTCCCTTTGGATAGGTGCCACCCCCTTCAGTATGTAATGACCACTGCCAACCTGGTTACCGGAAGTTTAAAAAGGAGGGGGAGAAATTTTGCTGTTATGATTGTGCTCCATGTCCAGATGGGATGTTTTCTGATGAGATTGGTAGGATTTACTGTTTTGCAAGTTAGCTGTTATTAACTTCGGGTGCCCCCCATTCAAATCATGGCATAATATATGGTTCTTATTGTTGATATAGATAAGCTTTATAGATAAGCTTTATTGTTAATATTTTTGGAACTTTTAATATGATAGAAACACAGGTAAAAAATATTTCTGAGTAACACTGAAGGCATGATCCATTGTCTGAAAAATGTGGAAGAACTTTCCATTAATATTGTTCATTACTTTTAGTCAGTGTGAAAAAAATATTTTTAAAGCAGACCTGTTATGAGCTTCTTCAATGAAGTATTGACAGCCCCCAAGCAATCTCCCCTCCTCACATTTACCTAGTGTATTTGTGTCTCCTTAGAAATATAGAAAAGGATGTGGGTGGTGCTGTGTTCTAAACCACTGAGCCTCTTGGGCTAGCCGATCAGAAGGTCGGCGGTTCGAATCCCTGCAATGGGGTGAGCTTCCGTGGCTCAGGCCTAGCTCCTGCCAACCTAGCAGTTCAAAAGCATTCCAAAGTGCAAGTAGATAAACAAGTACCACTCTGGCGGGAAGGTAAATGCCATTTCCGTGCACTGCTCTGGTTTCTCCAGAAGCAGCTTAGGAAAAACTGTCTGCAAACAAATGCTGGCTCCCTCAGCCTGTAAAGTGAGATGAGCGCCGCAGCCCCAGAGATGTCTGCGAATGGACTTAACTGTCAGGGGTCCTTTACCTTTACCTTTTTAGAAATATAGAGACCTAGACGTTGTTCTCACAGTGCTTTCAAACAATATAGTTTCTGGCTCACTGCTCAGACTTCCGGAAAAGCACATCCTAAATAAGTCTCCAATTCCTCATTCTGTCCCTTCCTTTCTACATCTTTCACTGTTCCACACATTGGTTATGAATGTTCCCAGAAACCATTCACCCAACAGCGCTTTTCTTTTAGTTAATCTCCTTTGGTCCACCCCCAGCACCTATCCTTATCTCTGCCTTTGTCACACCTTCCAGAATGTTCAACTTCTCTTCTAGGTGGTGCATACGAGAGAAGGAAACCTAGAGGACCTTTCATTAATAATATTTATTATTTTTACCCATGCTGCAAAATTATCTAGCTTCCCCGATAATGGATATCATTTGCACTGAATCTCTCTTTTCACTGCACAGCAGTTATTATTCTAAGACGGAGAGAAGGGGGTCAAGAATGAGTACTCAAATACACACACACACACACACACACACACACACATTTGTTTGATTGCTGGCATTCCTTTTTAGGAAGCCAATTGTTCAGAAGGTTTTGTAATGCATGGTGAATCTATGTTAGGTGGACTCTTGAAAAAGCTTGAGAACAATTTTCATTGAATTAAATTTCTTTCCCCCTCCCCAGATATGGAAACTTGTGTCTCTTGTCCAAATGATCACTATCCAAACAAAGATCAGGATCGATGCATTCCTAAGATTCCAAACTTCCTGGCTTTTGATGACACTTTGGGCATTCTTCTAATTTCCTTTGCGCTTTTGTTGTCTCTGACCACAGTTCTGGTGCTTGTCATCTTCATTAAATGCCGGAACACTGCCATAGTCAAGGCCAACAACAGAAGCCTAACCTACATTCTTCTCATCTCCCTCCTCTTGTGTTTCCTCTGCTCTTTCTTGTTTCTTGGAAGGCCTAATGGGGTGACCTGTCTTCTGCGACAAACTGCTTTTGGCATTGTCTTCTCTGTAGCCCTTTCTAGCATCTTGGCCAAAACCATCTCTGTGGTTTTGGCATTCATGGCTACTAAACCAGGATCCAGGATGAGGAAATGGATTGGTAAACGCTTGGCTTATTCCGTAGTCATCTCCTCCTCCAGTACTCAAGTAGGGATTTGTATTCTGTGGTTGGGAACCTTTCCACCATTCCCAGATGTGGACACACCCTCCGGGACTGAAGAAATTGTATTGCTATGTAATGAAGGCTCAAGCATCATGTTTTATTGTGTCCTGGGCTACTTGGGCTTCCTGGCCTTTCTCAGCTTCACTGTAGCTTTCCTAGCCAGGAAGTTGCCTGACAGTTTTAATGAAGCCAAGTTCATCACTTTCAGTATGTTGGTCTTTTGCAGTGTTTGGCTCTCTTTTGTTCCTACATACCTGAGCACCAGAGGAAAACACATGGTGGCTGTGGAGATTTTCTCTATCTTGGCTTCCAGTGCAGGGTTACTAGGATGTATCTTTTCCCCTAAATGCTACATTATTGTTTTTAGGCCTGAGCTTAACAACAAAGAGCAGATAATGCAGAGAAATAAATGAATAATAAATCTGGGTATTTCCCCCCTGCACGGGAAAATATAACATAGCTACAGAAAAACTGGTACTATGTGAAATAATGAAAGTATTTAAGCATTTATTATTATTGTGGGGTGGTTTGAGATGAATATTTTTATTTTATTTTTATTGAAGTTATATTTCTTTGTGGGAGCCACACTGAAGCAATTATCATAGGGTTGTTGAAAAATCATTACTTTTTATTTTAAGTGAAGTGTTATGTACTGAGTTGAATGGGATCCAAAATGCAGCAGTCTGATTGGTCCTAGAACAATAGGATTCAGAATGCAGCAGTCTGATTGGTCCTAGAACAATGCAGCAGTATGATTGGTCTGCAGGAGCCACCCAATCCAGCTTCAGATGGAAGTGAATCCACAACCTGATTGGCCTACAGGAGAATTCCGGAATTAGCCAATCACATGCAGCCCATTGTGTAAATAATGTATATAAAGCAGATACTTTGGGGGAAGATTCATTCCTCCTCACTACTATGAGCTGAATAAAGAGCATGAAATCCACTCTCGACTCTGAGTATATTTCACGAAGTTATAATCCTATCAAAATAGAGTCTTCTTTGTGGGACCCAATCTGAAGCTCCAAAGTCTATTTCTGTACCATATGAAGAAAGAGTTCATATTTTTATTTATGTTTTGGGTAATCTATACTGAAATGTGAAATGTGTTAATAAATTGGGACTACGTGAAGGGTCTAAATTTCTTCAGAATTTTGTGGTGTGAAATGGGCTTTTTTAAAAGAAAATGAGATGCAAGTCTGATATATTCACACACACACACACACACAATTTGTAAAGGAAATCTTTCTGTTATTCAATACTTTATTGCCTGGGTATAATGAGAGGGCTCAGTGAAATAATGCTGGTTTTATGTCATGATTTTCTGAATTTTATTAGTTGACATATATATCAAACATGAAATCAAGTCAGTTTTCAGTGCAAATCTTTTTTTTATAAAAAAAATAATGTACAGTGGCAACTCGGGTTACAGGCGCTTCAGGTTACAGCCTCTGCTAACCCAGAAATAGTACCTCTGGTTAAGAACTTTGCTTAAGGATGAGAACAGAAATTGTGCAGCGGCGGTACAGCGGCAGCGGGAGGCCCCATTAGCTAAAGTGGTACCTCAGGTTAAGAACAGTTTCAGGTTAAGAACGGACCTCCAGAATGAATTAAGTTCTTAACCCGAGGTACCACTGAATCAAAAAATACACCTTCTGTTGATATTTACGCAGAATGGTAGATCCCACCTGAGACCTTTGTTTCACTTTCTTCATGGTGTTATGAAACTTTTTGGAGGAGGTGCTAGGCTGAATGCCCAGATTCCCTTCTACTTCTTGGACCCTGCTTCTAATTCCTGGATCCGGCATGGATTCAATTGCTTGAATAGCCAAGCCAGGTTGGTAATCTCCTACCAATGACAAAAGGAAGGTAGCAGACCAACAAGAAAGCCAAAGGGAGGGAACTGTTTGTGTCAGAGTTAGTTCAGAAGGCAAAGAGTTTTTATAGAATCATAGAATCTTAGAGTTGGAAGGGACCCAAGGGTCATCTAGTCCAACCCCCTGCAATGCAGTAATCTTAGCTAAAGCATCCATGAGAGATGGCCATCCAACCTCTGTTTAAAAACCTCCAAGGAAGGAACGTCCACCACCTCTTATGGGAGTCTGTTCCACTGCCAAACACCTCTTACTATCAGAAAGTTTTTCCGAATGTTTAGTCAGAATCTCCTTTCTTGTAACTTGAAGCGATTGGTTTGAGTCCTACTCTTAAGAGCAGGAAGAAACAAGCATGCTCCCTCTTCTGTGTGACAGCCCTTAACATATCTGAAGATGGCTATCTCACTCTCCTCTTTTCCAGGCTAAACATACCCAGCTCCTGGGTCTTCCTCCCCTCCCCCTTTGAAGTTGGGGAGAATATTTGCCCGCTTCCAATCTGTAGGGACCTCACCTGTTCTCCAAGAATTCTCAAAGATAATAGTCAAATGCTCTGAAATTATATCCGCAAGTTTCTTTTGTACCCTTGGATGCTGGTCATCAGGCCCTGTAGATTTGAATTCATTTAAAGTAGCTAGGTGTTCCCTCACTACCTCTTTTCCTATCTTGGGCTGGTGCTCCCTCCTTACATCATTTATTCTGTTATCACTAGGTTGGGCATCACTTCCCTTTTGGGTGAAGACAGAGGCAAAGTAGGTGTTGAGTAGTCTTTCCCACGTAGAGGACCTACTTGCTTGTTCTTCCTCTTCAGATATAGTCAAATAAACCTTTTATTTTATTTTTAACTTCTCTTGCAAACCCCAGCTTTAGCTAGTCCGACTTTCCCCCTGCAACTGTTGGCTACTCGTGTATACTCCTCCTTTGTGATTTTCCCCTTACCCCCTTTCTTAAAGCAGAGTTTAGAATAGGAGTTTGGGCATGATTTGAGCTAAGGAAAAAAGGTTGCAGTCTAGTAAAGGCAGCAGTCCGAAAAACACAGAAAGTTAGAGAGACGGTCAGAGTTATTGCTGAGGTCAGTTTAAATCCAAGGTTGCAGATATGGGAGAAATAAGACCCTACTAGGGTGATTATGCTGTGAACCCCTCCATCGTAGTCTCAGGTTGTACATATGTGTAAATAAACCATATATCACAAAGGCGCGATAGTCTCATCTGTGTCTCAGTTTCCAAAAGGAAACAATAAACATGGGAAAGCATGCCTGGAATTCTCTGGAGTCTTCCACCACTCAGAGATTGGGGATGGCATGCAATACTATTCTTTTTTCCACTCCAAGCCTTCTATAACTAGTTTAAATGCTGGGACATATTTCTTAATTTTACCAGGACATTGTCATCAGCATCTAGAGAGGAGCAATTTTGGTTTTTCTCAGTTTCTGTTTTCACAGTCTTTAATTCACATTTCCATACCAATTTCCATTCTTTTGACCCACGTGGGCGAGGGTGCTCAATATCAGCCATGTCAACAGCCCAACCCATTTGGATATTCCAGAGGTTGGGCAGTGCTTTGACCAGAGCTCTGGTCATATCAGCCAGAAAACCCCCAGAGCCATCCCATTGGATCCATCCGCCTCTGTGGGCAGACCATCATCATAGGTCCTCCACCTTTGCAGAAGGGGAAAGGTGCTGAAAGCTGACCATGACAAGGGACTGGTGTCAATGTCCCCAATGTCCCAAACATACACCAGTGTAGTGTAGTGGTTAAGAGCGGTAGACTCGTAATCTGGGGAACCGGGTTTGATTCCCTGCTCCTCCACATGCAGCTGCTGGGTGACCTTGGACTAGTCACACTTCTCTGAAGTCTCTCAGCCCCACTCACCTCACAGAGTGTTTGTTGTGGGGGAGGAAGGGAAAGGAGAATGTTAGCCGCTTTGAGACTCCTTCGGGTAGTGATAAAGCGGAATATCAAATCCAAACTCTTCTTCTTCTTCTTTCAGATCACCCCTTTCCTACCCAGTTAAGAAAACTTTTGAGGTTAACTTGTGTCACTTACTTGAAGTTGTGGGGCTCAGCCTAAAAAGTTCCTAATGGGGAACTTGCACATGCAGCTGATTCCAATTGGACATCCTAGAGGTGTCAGTGCTGATGGGAGCTGAGAGGGAGCCTTGCTTGCCAGTGGGGGGGCCCCTTCATATTTGCCTGATGTCAGGTATGTCAGTCTGTGCCATTACTTCTTCCATTGGCATATATTATATATTTCCTTTTTGGGATGACCTTATGACCCAGAACAGAATGCCTGAATAATAATAACTACCTGTTTCTGAGATCAACTCATAAACTCTACAACTGCCTCTTTTCCTTGCTGAACAAATCGGGCAATTATTTTTTGTCATTCTATTTAGGTCTTATTTGTAGTATCTACTGCAACAGATTCTGTACCATATACAGAACATATGCAACTTTATGGTAATACATTCATCTTAATCATGCTTACGTATTCTAATACAGACTCACATTTTTTCCCCCGTTTGTGACTGATTTGGTTTGGAATTTTTGCTCCCTCAGTTGTCATCAAGCAACAATTGGATGGGCAGCATTTCTCCCCCAGACCTGATGTTGCACATCCCTCTTCTTGGGACATTCTGGGGGTGTTATTGTATAATCTCCACGGTACCTGATGAACATGCCTAAGAACCATTTATTTCTCACAATTATTGCTCAGCTTGCATTTCCCTTCTCTCTCTCTCTCTCTCTCTCTCTCTCACACACACACACACACACACACACAGACACTCCACAGCAGAAATTTGTTTGGTCAGAAATCATGTCACAGTCAGACTGCGTACTTCTTCAGATTTGTGGCAAAAAGTGAACACACATAAATACTGCATGCAAAATATTATTTTATTTCTGAATATATTTAAAATCCTTAGATATATAATTTCAGCAAAGTTGTAAGTGTAGTGCAGTTCCTGGTGGATGACCCAAGTACTTATAAATGTGTTCCTTTAAGGATCTTAAAATGACACCAGAAACTGTGTCATTATTCAATTATTTCTTCGTTTTAGCTGTTCCCTGTTGTTCAACTCAGGCCTCAAAATAATAATGTAGCATTTTGGAGAAAAGATGCAGCCTAGCAACCCAACACTGGAGGCCAAGATGGAGAAGATTTCCACAGCTACCATGTATTTTCCCTTGGTGCTCAGGTAGGTTGGAACAAAGGACAGCCAAACACTGCAAAAGACCAGCATGCTGAAAGTGATGAACTTGGCTTCATTGAAACTGTCTGGCAACTTTCTGGCTAGGAAAGCTACACTGAAACTGATGGTTGCCAAAAAGCCCATGTAGCCCAAGACACAGTAGAACATGGAGACTGACCCTTCATTACATTCCACAATGATTTCTCCAGACACTGAGTGCATGTCCTGACCTGGAAATGGGGGAGATGTGGCCAACCAAACAGCACAAATGCCTAGCTGAGTAAGAGAACAGGAAAAGACAAGAGAATATGCCAACCTTTTCCCCACCCATTTCCGGAAAATGCTTCCTGGTTTGGAGGCCATGAAAACTACAACCACTGTAATGGTTTTGGCCAAAACTGAAGAAATAGCAATGGAGAAGATGATGCCAAATGCTGTTTGTCGGAGCAGGCAGGTCACCTTATTGGGTTGCCCAATGAAGAGCAAAGAGCAGAGAAAGCAAAGAAGGAGAGCGATCAGGAGAATATAGGTAAGGCTTCGGTTGTTGGCTTTGACAATGGGAGTGTCCCTGTGCTTAATGAAGACTGCAAGTACCAGAGCTGTGACCAGGGAAAAGTATAGAGCCAGTGTTGCTAAAGAAATACCCAAATGTTCTTCAAAAGAGAGGAAGGTCTGGACTTTGGGGAGGCAGTGATCCTTTCCCTTATTTGGGTACTGATCTTCTGAGCAGCTGATGCAATAATCCATGTCTAAAAGTGGAAAAAATACCAAATTTAAAATTGATTTGTTTTCTGGAATAAGATACCCTTTCAAACAGGTCCATATAACTCCATACATGCAGCCACAAAAGACCCTAACCATATCAGACCCTAACTATACATTCTTTATTAAGCTGTATGGTGGGAATTTAGAGCAGTGTGTAGAACATAAAAGGTATTCCAAGTATATTTTCCCCTAGGCTTTTTAAATTTTAACATGATGAGTGCCTTATCCCCCCCCCCAACTTCATTCTATGTCTGTGTGATATTAGTTTTTTGCTGGTTTTAAATTGTCCAAACTGCTGTTCATCTTATTTTATGAGTTTAGGATGTTTTTTTTGCTAAACAAATTGCTTTTTTTCCCCAGAGGGGATTTTAAAATTGACATAGAAAGTATTGGTTACCTCAAAAAGGCTCACCTCTTCCCTCCAATACTAAACGTTATGTTTATCAGTCTGGAAGCCAAACAACAAAACCTGAAGCTGAGGGTTGTATCCAGTGCTAGTCCTAAGCAGAGTAGATGTATTGAAATTAATGCACATGACTACATTATGTTCATCAACTTCTGTAAGTGGATCTACTCGGAGTAGGATTTGGTTGGATACAGCCCTTAAGCAGTAGTTTTCCACAATATGCTAATCCCCACAGATATGCATAAATTTATTTATTTGTAAATTAAAAGCAAAATTCTAAACAAAAAAAAAATGAAAAAAATAATCTGATGAGGCTCTGTGGACCTCATGATAGCATTTATAAGAAAGATAGATGGTGACACATCTGAAGAAGAAAGGAGGGAGGGAGGGAGAAAGAGCTCTACTTGAGCCTCTCACACTGAATAGTATCTTGGAGGCAGTGATGCACCAATATTCATATGGTGTGAGGTTAAAAACCTCTACTTCCTATTCAGTATCAAGAGACTTCACAAAGGAAGAAAGGAGAAAATGTGCATTTTGCCTTTCTTGATCTCCAGAACCTGCATCACTTGTGCTTCTCATAAAAGCATAGGAAGGTTTCCAGGAGATGGGAGGGAAAGCTGTGTTTCCCCATTTCTCATAATAAAGGTAAAGGGACCCCTGACCATTAGGTCCAGTCGTGGCCGACTCTGGGGTTGCGGCGCTCATCTCGCTTTATTGGCCGAGGGAGCACCGTGGTGTACAGCTTCCGGGTCATGTGGCTAGCATGACTAAGCCGCTTCTGGCAAACCAGAGCACCACACGGAAACACCATTTACCTCCCCGCCGGAGCAGTACCTATTTATCTACTTGCACTTTGACATTCTTTTGAACTGCTAGGTTGGCAGGAGAAGGGGCCGAGCAATGGGAGCTCACCCCGTCGCGGGGATTCGAACCGCCGACCTTCTGATCGGCAAGTCCTAGGCTCTATGGTTTAACCCACAGCGCCACCTGCGTCCCTATTTCTCATAATAGAAACCCAATAAAAAAATTACAAGACTCAGTGGTTGAGCCATGATCAGGAGCACGTTGGGGGTATGCTATACAGATTGCCTTTCTTTTTTATTCAAATGACTGAGCAAAACCATTTAAGATAATTGGAGAATGCGTGATAAACACATTATTTCATTTCTACTTCAGACAGCTACCAAGGAGGCAAAAAGATCATCAAAGACAGGCATTGGTATATCTTTCAGATTATACAACTTGTCACAAGTCACACACAATTGACTATTTGATCAGATCCATATTTCTTAATAATAAATCTCCTACCCTGCTGGTCTGAAATCTTCCCTTCCGGACATGAAGTGCAATCATAGCAACAAAATTTCTCCCCCTCTTTCTTTTTCTTGCTGGTACCAGGAGGACATTTTTCATTACACTGGGAGAAGGGACGTACCTGTTATTGAAGAAAGGAAAATGTTACCTTCAGTTTCATAGACCTCATGGATCTATTCCAGTGAATATAGAAGGCTGAGAGTAAGGTCCATCCATCACTCCACTGCTGTCAGCCATCCAGCTTTAAAGTATTGGTGAAATACCCTTTCTCAATTAAATTATTATGACTTAGATGGCTATTACCCTATATCAGTTTTATGGAAACTGAGACAGACTCACCCAATAAGAAGAAGAATAGATTTATTACACCCACAGACCAGAAATACAGACATATACAACAATAAAAAACCATATAAATAGGTTAAAATTAAAATCTATAAGCTAAAATGTGATAAGTAATGCAGGTATAAAACAATTAAAAAATACAGGTTAAAGCCTTTAACCACTAATTTAAAATGTGCACGTTAAGACATTGTCCACCAGATTCATTCAGAGCTTGTTTCCTTAGTTTTATAGCAGGAACACAGAATTTAGTCACTTTCCCTGTCGTTTATTAGATATTTTAACTAGTGATCATCAGATCTGCTTGGGATTCGCTGCATGATTGAGGTGATAAATATAGAACGGATGTCCCTGTAAAAATGGCAATATTGTAGGATGTGAGTAAGAGTTTTACCTTCCTTCAAACCTTATGGGCATATTCACTCTGAGTATGGTTTATAAAATAATAAAAACAATAACAACAAAGTCATCAGCTTTGTTTTAGAAAGAAAAGCTTACTTGACACCACAGTATGTAGGCTCATTAACTGCAAAGGTTAATCATGTAATGCATGAAGAATGACTTTTTATTTTTATGTTCAATATAATGTCTCCCAGGCTCCTTAAATGATCATGAACATTGGCACTGGGGGGAAAAATTCAGTCCCTCTGTTGGCTATGCAGAGTGGAGGTATGGCATGTAAATGTAAGCTGGTACAGGAAATAAGAGTGAGATATTATCATACTGTTGCTAGCATGGAAAAAGAAGGAGAATCAGGAGGAGGAGGAAGAGGAAGAGAAATAGAATTAAGTCACTTTCAACCTGACTGAAGTTTTGATGCCACTCAATTCTCGCGTCATCAATGGTGAGGTTTATGCCAGATGATACCTGCGGCTCCAACCTTCCCACTTTGACCCCGACATAGGAATTATTTGGGAATGTGATCAAGTTTGTAATATCAAATCCAGCTACTAACTCTCCATGTTCATTGAACTTAAATTCATCACCAATACTGTTGTTGAAAGAGATCCTCTGAATTAAAGAGAAAATCTAGATGGAAAAGGAGAATCAAGGAACTGAGAACATAGAAAGACCCTGATTCATCAGACCAATGTTTCATCTGCTCCAAAATCTTGTTCTCACAGTAGTAAACCAGATGCCAATGCAAAGCTGAAACAGGGCTTCGGCACAGCAGCCGTCTCCCTATTTGTGATGCCCAGCAACTGACTTTGAGACACAACAGTTCTTTTATTTTTAAAGCACTTTTTAAAAAACAAGCAACAAATCATTGCACCATCTTCTTGCAACTGCTACCACTACTAGCACTCCCACAGCCACGAAAGCCTCGTAGGAAGACATTATACATATGAGAGTGCCCTCCAATGAGATTTCTAAGAAGTGTGAACACACACCACACATAATGATTTTTTTGAAAACAGCAAGCAGAGACACACCCCAAATATTATATTGTATCTCAGTGAAGGCGGATCAGACACCATTTTCCCTTTTTAACATTGAGAGTCAATAAGAAGACATTACCTGCCAAGGTTCCACACTATGAGGGGCCAATCGTCTCCCATCCTCCTTTGCTCTTCTACTGAATCTTGATGAGTATGTAATATGTAAGGCATGTGCCAGAGCATAGACCGCATTATAGATACTGTAGCTGTGGCCAGTCATGCTCATGTCAAAATAAGTTGCAGGAAGGCTGTCTAATCTCTCCTCCCCAGTGCAGAGATCATCAACATAGTCTGTCGAAACAGAACAGCTAAATGCATTCTCCCAGGTATCCTTAATAAAACCATCTCCCTTTGCCTTCAGAGGGTTGATAGTCTGAAGAAATTCTTGGAAGCCTTGAACCTTCTTTGAGTGAATTGCGAAGGAGATGGCACCATGGAGCGTTTGCATTTTAAAATCCCTTTGAACTATATGCAATGTGACATCCATTTGAGCTGTCATAATCCACACTCTCGCTATAGAACTTAACTCATAATCAGCAGCTGTTATAGGAAATAGTGTTTTTACAAATATAATACCTGTCACCCATGCAATGGATGCAGTTTCTCCATATAAAACAATTACGTTGGCTGTGCTCCTCATGAAATCTGGGACAATGTTGAGAAAGAGAGTCACAATTTCCTCCATGCCGATGAAATGCACATTTTTTGGAAAAGTTTCCTGGAATGCTAAACAGATTCCACTCTGAGAAAGCATGGTCTCAAAGACCTTTGAGAAATGCTCTCCAGCTTCAGTGTCCATTGTCATGAGCCCTACCCAGGTCCATCCAAAATGCACAAGTAACTGGACAAATCCCTCATACTGTAGGATTTCATTGGGGACCATGCGGTAAAAAGCTGGGCAATTGCTTTGATCATTCGCAGCTGGTTCAAAGGAGCCGTAAGAAAACTAAATGAACAAATGCATATAAATTTACAGACATTTCAGAGAAAGGGGTGGGAGGCTGTCATAGTTTGGAAGGGTTGGAATAACTGCAGCTCGGTGATAAATCAGATACACTGCACAAAAAATGTGCTACATACAGCCGCTGGCTTGTTTGTTACAGATGATGTGCAACATCTCTAACTCTTTTCCCACAGAGCCACTTTTGGGTGCAGTAAACTATATTGCGCTAGATGAACAACTTGTTTCAGCTGGAAGAAGGCAGCTGTTTATGTTCTGGGTAAATAAATTGAACATTTGACAGCTTCATCCCCTGAAGCTGTTGTACTTTATGAAACAGTTTCTGAAATTAACTACAGTGGTAGTAGTAGTAGTAGTAGTAGTAATAGTAGTAGTAGTAGAATACCCCATAATATTTCCCTGATGGGACTCAAGGCAGCTTACAGATAAAAACAAGAATGACTACAAACACGGGGGGGGGGTTCATTAAAAACAATGTAACATTAATAGAATAAAAACCATACATATAATCAGTTTAAGACATATAAATAATTACAACAAAAACAGCACAACACAAGCTCTTTCATTAAAAGCAGTCAGTTCCCCAAACCTGTCTTCAACTGCTGGCAGAAGGACAATAAGGAGGGACACATTCTAGCTTCTCCAAAGAGGGAGTTCCAGGTGGTGCTTTATGGCTTTGGAAACCCCAATATTAGCCTGGTGCAGATTCACATATTTGTTGTTGTTATCCTTCACCCTCTTTAAAAATTATTAAATTGCAGAAGGAAAGCAGAATGAGCAAGCAGCAGTAAATTATATGTTGGTTATGGAAATTTTCCATAACGAACACCAGCATATCCTACCTGCGGGATCTTGTAAAGACCTAAGATGTCTGCCATTCGTGTGGAGGTGTCAGATTCAAGTCCTCCAATGACTCCTATTAGATTTTTGGGGATGCCACATTGATAGTTAGGGAAAAAACTATGTGATTTGCAGACCATGTCCAGAGTAGTACGGTAGGTTATCCTTGAATTGGAGCAGCTGTCGTAGATGTGAAACCCAAGAGTGACATTGGGCAAGAGTTTTGGATTTCCCATGATCTCATTAATGGCAAACACTGAGGCCATGATATGCTGGTAGAACTTTATACATACACTGCAAATAAAGCAACTAGTTCAAGAGGTTGCTGGTGTTGTCACAAAACAGAAAAATATTATGTTGGGCATTGCACCCACAGAATAAGCAACAATGTTGGGATATTAATGCTAAGGGATTTTGTCGCCAAGACAGATAAACCTATGCACTTGTCAGGGGATTAAACTGATTAATAACATAAAAAACACAAAGAGAACAAAACTCAAAGTGAGACAAAATGACTGACAGAGGCAAAAGCCAATGTTGGCCGGGGGGGGGGGGATACATTAATTTCTAAGTTACGAATAAATACAATGCTATATGTTCAAATAACTTGAACTAAGAAGCCCATTCAGTAGCACATTACTTCCTGAATGACTGCAAATCTGTTTAACTCTTTTTCAGGTACTGATGGTTTTGCCCAAAATATATCAAATAAACAAACAAATAAATATTCAAGAGGAAATTTATAGGTAATAGCTAGCTTATGCAGAAAAAATTATGAAATGCAACAAGAAAACAATTACATTTGATTTTAAAACAGAAGGCATGACTTAGTAGAATCCTATGTTACCTGATTTCCACACGGACCAGCATGTTAAATCTGAGAAATAAAATGGATAACTGCAACCTACACCTTCCTTAACCCATTTCTATATGACAATGATGAAAATATGTATAGACCAGCAATGTAACTAGAGTGCAATCAGACCACAAAACATGGTTGAGTCAATATGTGCATTTTGTCTTTCATTTCAAACAATATTCACATCCATTCATTAATATATGAGATTCTCCCTCCCCAAAACTCAAAGCAGTTTGCCAACTTATATGCATATAGGATCTCTCTGTCTAAAGCAAACAGACAAACAAAGTAAAGCAAGCAGCTTTCATGAAAATGCATTTAAAATTAAAATGGATTCTTACATTGGAAAGTTAACCAGCTCCAATGAAGGGTCTCTGTCAAATAAAATATTGGGGAAAATGTAATGCATCTGAGATACGATCATACCAATTACAAACTCGTTTGGCTGGTACCACTCATGGGGAATTGAGAGGGGGTCTGTCAGGGCACAATTCATAGGGTGCACTGTGCACACCAGGTGAGGAAGCAAGAAGAACAGCAGTATCAACAACATTGCAGCACCTCAATTTCCTGATGGCAAATTTCCCCTCTAAATATGCATTTTTCCTGGTCCCTCCTGGTGTCGCTATCTGCAAGAGCAAATCTGTTTAAGCAAAATGGTGCAAATTTAATGCGATTCCACCAAAACAGTTCTTATACACCTTTCTCTTAGCCTCAGCTGTGCTATAAAATTATGCCTTGAATGCTAGATGAAAGGAGATACTCATTTGAAGCCTGACTTATACATAGAAAAAGGGAGAAATACAGAGAATGACAGAGCCCTGCCTGCTTTTAGATAATCTTAGCTGCCAATAGAATACTGTGGTATTTATGAACATGTAATACTTGTTTTTTCCTGTTGCAATCAGGGAAGCCATTGGGGGTTTGTCCAGGTGATTCAATCATAATAGTATGGATAATTGTAGGGGAAGGATAACCATTTCTGCAATGATTCTGGGCTCTCTGAGGTTTAATGAAAACCAGAACTGCTGATGAAAACCAATTTGAAATATGTCACCTTATTTCAAAGCTCATTGCATCATAGTAGCTGTCATAGATATGAAAGCCAAGGGAACTACTTTTTTAAAGTCTTTATTTGCTGTCCCTCAAGATAATCTGCTACTCTCTAAAGGGATAAGAATGTTGCAATGTCTGCTGAAACCTTTGTTTATCCCTCATTAGACTGCTGCTCAATGACACATGTTATTTGAATATTTCCCAAATGCGCACAAGATATTTTGAGGGGGAAAGTGTCAATAGAGACTCAGCTGCCCTGTATGTGTTCTATAAGTGTCACTGTCCACACATAGGGAATTGAGGGGCTACAATCTTTATTCCTTAATAGCGTAAAGGTGAATTTAGAGCTTGGCTGAATCTTGTGGTGAAAGTTCCTTGGTTAGTTTTGTTGTTTCTATTAGCAAGGCAAAAAGATGACCCCAAAGACGGGAATGGGAGAAGTTTAGGTTTTCTTCTGTTTGGGTTAAGCAGCTGGTATATACCGTATTTTTCACTCTATAAGACGCACCAGACCATAAGACACACCTAGTTTTTGGAGGAGGAAAACAAGAAAAAAAATATTCTGAATCTCAGAAGCCAGAACAGCAAGAGAACAGCGCAGCGAAACCAGCAATCCCTCTTGCTGTTCTGGCTTCTGGGATAGCTGTGCAGCCTGCATTCGCTCCATAAGACGCACACACATTTCCCCTTACTTTTTAGGAGGGAAAAAGTGAGTCTTATAGAGCAAAAAATACGGTACCTCTGTAAATTTTATGGGGTCTTCCAGGGGCATTCCCTAGTATCTGTTTTTATCTGTGCCTAGATTGCTCATAGATGCCATTACATACATTTCTGGAAAATATGCTACAACCTCTACATAATTGGTCTTTAAAAACAACAACAACAACAACAACAACAACAACAACAACAAATATTTCAGTCATCTCTAGACCATGTAAACATGAATAGAGACTGAGCCTAAATTAGTTATTAAGTAAGTAGGCAAACATTCCAAAGAATTTTATTTGATTGGGATCTGAGAGGAGCTAGGTGAGATCTTTAAAGTGAATTACCAAAGGCCACACTTTCCACAGTGCTAAAGCTACCAACAGTCACTTCAGAGGAAACAATAAAAGGTGGCAAAACAAATAGGACTGATCATTTGATATTTTATCCCCTCCCCCTTATTAGTTGGTGCATTTTATTCAGATCATACCTCAGCACAACAAGAAAGCATTTGGATGAAAAGTTGTAATCCAGAAAACAAGCACTGGAGGCAAAGATGAAGAAGATCTCCATGGCCACCATGTGCGCATTTTCTCTGGAGCACGATTGTCACAAACACAGAAAAAGACCAACATGCAGAAACTGAGAACCAGTGATCCTTCAGATGTTATTAAATTCCCACTTCCATCATCTTTGAATTTTGGTCATGTTGGCTAAGCCTGATGGGACTTGGAGTCCAATAATATCTAGAGAGCAATGAGGGCAATGTATTTAACTTAACAGCACAAATATTGGATGGGAAAAGGTAGTATGACAATAAAAGAAATTGAGCCAGTCTTTATTGGTTTATAGATTGTGAAAGCAAAAAACATCATAAAGGCATTGCACAAAACAAAAGAGACAGCAGTGAAGACAATAACACAAAAATCTGCTTTTTCAAAGGAGGCCCGTAACCTTTTAGTCTGTTCAACAAACATAAAGGAGAAGAGGCGGTTGCTCCTGAGCAGGAACAAAATATATAGCAGATTGTATCAAACTAAGTTTTACTCTTAGTAGATCCATTGATATTAACACACCAAGTTAATGATGTTCACTAAGTTCAACGGGTCTACTCCGATTAGGACTAGCTCTGGATAGAACCTATTTAATTTTTATTGCTTCCTTCTTATTAGCTGTCCCTTTTTGTTCAGTTCAGGCCTCAATATAATAATATAACATTTGGGGGAAAATATGCAACCTAGTAACCCAGCACTAGAAGCCAAGATGGAGAAGATCTCAACAGCCACCATGTATTTTCCTTTTGTGCTCAAGTAGGTTGGCACAAAGGACAGCCAAACACTGCAAAAAACCAACATGCTGAAGGTGATGAACTTGGCTTCATTAAAACTGTCTGGCAACCTCCTTGCTAGGAAAGCCATGGTGAAGCTGATGGTTGCCATAATTCCCATGTACCCCAGGACACAGTAGAACATGAAAAGTGACCCTTCATTACATTCCACAATGATTTCTCCAGTTAGTGAGTTCATGTCCAAATCTGGGAATGGGGGGAAGGTACATAACCAAATAACACAAATGACAAACTGAGGGAGAGAGCAAGCCAAGACAAGAGAATATGCTAATCTTTTCCCCACCCATTTCCGGAAAATGTTTCCTGGCTGGGAGGCCATAAAAGCCACAATCACTGTAATGGTTTTGGCCAAAACAGAAGAAATAGCAATGGAGAAGATGATGCCAAAAGCTGTTTGTCGCAGGAGACAGGTCCCCTTCTGAGGTTTTCCAATGAAGAGCAAAGCAGAGAGGAAACAAAGAAGGAGAGAAATGAGAAGAAAGTAGGTGAGGCTCCGGTTGTTGGCTTTGACGATGGGACTGTCCCTGTGCTTAATGAAGATTCCAAGTACCATAGCTGTCATCAGAGAAGAAAGAATAGCCAAAGAAACTAGAGTAATGCCCAAAGGTTCATCAAAAGCGAGGAAGTTGTATGTCTTGGGGATGCATTTATCTTGTCCCTTGTTTGGAATGTGATCTCCTGGGCAATTGATACAATAATCCATGTCTAAAAGAAGAACATATGCTTCTTAAACACTCTTCTATTTTCAAGAACAGTGAGCATCTTTCCTGGAATTCATCTTAATAAGTAGTTATTAGTAATTATTACCAAAACTCTGAACATGGGGCTACCGTCCATTCTATCCTCCTAACCTAATATGCTTATGTAAGGGTTTTGAGGTATTATAAATATTGGCTTCTATTTGAAAAATCACATGATCTACCAAGAACAATTAATTATTTTAGGGATGGGTTGAAATGAAATGGGAAATACAGTAGTGGTTGGCAGGACATCCAGGGACATTGTCCAAAATCTTGGTTGTACTTCTTGCTCTATGTCATTTTGTTCTTCAAAAATATATTATTAATTCTTTCACATCTTCTCACACTTATCACACCTACAGGATTCTTTGTGCGGTAATATTGCTAGAAATGTTATGTTTATGATGAATGACCTTTATCAGGAGAGAGACAGGGAAAGGTGACCCTGCTTCTCTAACTTGATCTCTCGGTGGCTTTCCATACCATTGTTTTGTGAATATAGATGAACAGAAGCCATGCTATGTAGCAGTGGCTAATAGCTATATAGAGGTATTAAAGATAATAGCTATATAAGGCTTGGGTTGCAGCTTTGGGTGGGAATCAGAATAAAGACACATATCACACATAGTATGGAGTTCCTCTACCCAGATTTACCCAAGGGGATGGTTCTCATTTCTAAATGTAATCAGAGAACAAGTGTGTCATATCTTTGCTATAGTTTTGTTTCTGTATCTTTAATAAAGCTTCATGTTCATTGCCACTACAGTGTATCACTGAATCTCTATAAAAGGAAACTCTCCTCTTTGTGAGACCTACAGTCCTGACCTGTCTGAATTGGCCTAGAATGAGCCTTTCGTCACAAAACTTTAACCAATACATTTGGCTCAAGCAGGCAATCACTCACAGTTAAGCCCTAAATTTCTCTTCACTTGAACCAACTGCATTTAGGTGAAACTCTGTTTTTGTAGCGTTTCCCTTAACTACTCTGGTGAACGGGGCACGTAACTGAACTGTATCATCCAGGGGAGGACATGCTCAACAACAGCATCAGGAATTCCCCAATTATGGGATTGACTGGATTCTTTGGAGGCAGACAATTCCTGCAGAGGGAGAAAGCCACAGTCTATCTAAGCCTTGTCAATAACTTTGGTGTGGGTATGTGGAGGAACGATTGTAGGCATTAATAACGATACAGGCTAGACATTCTGTCATCAGTAATCACAGATTCAGCTGTCATTTCATTATATCCATGTGTCTTTACAATGTCTAACCTACCTTTCTTATTTGAGAACATCCCTTCTGGACATGGAGCGCAAATGTAGCAGCAAAATTTCTCCCCCTCGATCACTTTCCTGCTGTAACCAGGCAAGCAGTTCTCATTACATAAGGAGAAGGGAGGCACCTGGTCTTAAACAAAGGAGGAATTTAGCATTGAGAAAATGTTTCAGAAATGTTGATTTAGATATTATCAACTATTACACGTCTGATGATATCCAACAATGATATCCAATCCACAATGTGCAATAAAGCCATTTCCCTTCCCCCGGGAAATGAAGTTGCGGACTGGTCATGAGCCCACCCTGTGGGGGGGGGCAGGGCTGGCCCCCGCATCACAGGGAGTCCCTGGCTGCTTCACTCCTTGGACCAACCAATCCGGTTGGCTGGGGGGGCATGGCTTATGCCATTTAAGCTGCTCACGGTGGGAACTCGGCCCCTTTTGGTTCACGCTCGCACAGTTCTCCCTCCCTCCCTCCCTCCCTATAGTTAGGCTCTTAATCCTTTGTTGAAGGGGCCTGGTAGGATTTTTTTCCATTTGGAAAATTGGCACCAGCCACTTGGTTTTTCGCCTACCTCGTAGCAAATCGTCACAACTTTGTAAGGTTTGGCGGTTAGGCACTGGAGTATTCGGTTGGAGGTGAATGGACGTAGTGGCTCTCACCTATCCCTCCTATTTCAAGGGTATTCCGTTAAAGGAATCTGGGGGGGCGTGGCCCCATCCGAAACCCAGACGGGGCTAGGGCCATGGCATGACCCCTATCGGTGACCCTGGCGGAGTTCCTAGTTGATGTGCATCAACAGGGCTCCCTCTACTGGTGGTTAATCCTTCTGAGACTTCCTGCAGGTGGGCAGGAGTTAGATATAGTCAGTTTGGTTCCAGTGCCCAAGCCAATACCACTCACATTCTGTAACCAATAAAATTGTGACCATTTTTAGCCCATTAACCTAAAATACTGACATCTAGTGTCTTTATTCCAACAATGGGGTGGGTTTGGGGCCTTGCCACGCAAATACATATGCAAAAACAGATGGTGTATACAGTAGGGGTCTACTGTATACCCCATCTGTTTTTGCATTTGTGGTGGGCATGTAAGGCCTTCTGGGAGATGGTAAATAATGAAATAATAATTAAAAAATATTTCAAAGGTCTTTTATAAAAATACCAGAAGGCTTTCTTTTAGGAATAAATGAGTCAGATGTCCCCAGAGATCAAAGGAATCTGTTTCTCTATACAACTGTGACAGCCCAAATGGTATATGCCCAGAAATGGAGGGAGGGAGCAGTGCCAACGAAGGAGGAGTGGCAGCCAAAAATGATGGAATATGCAGAATTGGCATGCCTAACTAGCAGAATAAGAGATCAAGAGGAAAGGGTATTTCAGGAAGATTTGAAAATGTTTATAGAATTTTTGAAGAATCATTGTAAACAAGTTAAAAAAATTAGCAGGATTAGAGTGAATTAAGAAGTAAAAATTACACTGAGACAAAAGGAAAAAGGGGTAATCAGAAGGAACCATGGAAGGTGGGAAGGGAAGTCAATGTATAATTTAATATTTTGCTTTGTATATGTGATTGTGTGTGTGCATTTTCTATGTGTGGTGAGAATTATCCATCTAGCTCAGGCATCCCCAACCTTCGGCCCTCCAGATGTTTTGGACTACAATTCCCATCTTCCCTGACCGCTGGTCCTGTTAGCTAGGGATCATGGGAGTTGTAGGCCAAAACATCGGGAGGGCCGCATGATGGGGATGCCTGATCTCGCTAAACAACTGTAGAGATAAAAATCCCCAAGCACAGCATAATGGGCATTATCCCTTTTCTTAGTAAGCAGGGTAGATTACAACAATTTAAAACTGATTTCAGCCACATATATAGGGTGTGTTCTGAAAAAAATGATCTGGCTACTGCCTTTTGTACTAGATGAAGTTTCCAAGTCATCTTCAAGGGCAGCGGCACATAGAATGCACTGCAATGATTCCATATGGAAATCAGCAGGTCATGAAATACCATGGCCAAGTCATCTCTATCCCAAAGAGGCCTTAGCTGGTGAAGCTAGATGAAGCTAGAAATAGGCACTTCTATGCACTGAGGCCACTAGGGCCACAACTGACAATGTTGTATCTGGGGCTACCCACAATCTACAAAATGTGATGGGAAGTTTTGCTTCTGCACATGACTAGAATGTTCAGTTCACATTGAGTTCACATTGAGTTCACATTGAGTTCACATTGAGTTCATGAAAACATCGTACCCTGACCTGTTCTTACTGCATGGTTAACCACATCTACGGAATGTAATAGTTATGTTCTTTTAAGCCTTGCTATATCAATCACTAGTAATAGTTTAAGTCTTGCTATATCAATCACTAGTAATAGTTTAAGTCTTGCTATATCAATCACTAGTAATAGTTTAACAAGGAGGTTTTCACACCTGTCCAGTTCTGTGTTCCCTTTCCCAACCTTTAATCTATTGGTGATTAATGCTTATACGCAACCTTTGCATTGTATTAGTGTTAACCAATCAGCAACAAGCACATATGTGGCAATGCTGTAATATTCAGTAAAAGGGACTCTCCGAGACATGCTCGAGAGATGCCTCCCATATGACACTGGTCACTCGTCTGTCGTTTATTTCAACCCAACAAAACTGGCTCCTTCCAGGGGAGCACAAGCCTACCAAAAAAGAGGCCATCTTCCCATTTCTAGAACTCAACCTGGAATACATAACTCCTCTGCCTTTTCAGCTTACAGTAAGAAACAATGACACATTGCATGAAGAGTCTCTCCATTGGTTGCCTTAAATATACAGTGGTATCTCAGTTTACAAACTTAATCCATTCCGGAAGTCTGTTCTTAAACCGAAACTGTTCTTAAACCGAGGCATGCTTTCCCTAATGAGGCCTCCTGCCGCTGGTGCCCTTCCACCATTCGGCTTCTGTTCTTAGGCTGAGGTAAAGTTTGCAAACTGGGACACTACTTCCGGTTTTACGGAGTTTGCAAACCGAATAGTTCATAAACAGGGCTGTTCTTAAACCGAGGTACCACTGTACTGACTAACCACTCAGTGTATAATCATAAATCCCGTTCACCTGAGTCAAATCTCTGTGCCATTCCATTTTCTCTTCATTAATGGATAATACAGCTCTTTTAAAATCTTGAGGATCTAGTCTTCCCACTTTGACTCTGGCATAGGAGTTATTTGGGAAAGTGGCCAAGCTTGTAATATCGAACCCAGATGATAATTCTCCATCTTTGTTAAACATGATTTCATCTGCAGCACTGTTGTTGAATGAGATCCTCTGAATCCATGAATGGAGCTACAGGAAGAAAGAGAATAGAATAGCATTTTAAATATTGAAATATTCTCACTGAGAATATACTTTTTCTATAGATTTTACATTAAGAAAGCAATTTCCAGACACTATAACTGTTATGTGAAGAAGAAAAAATTAGATTCCATCTTTACAAAATAGTATGGCTTATAATGAGTAGATTGAATATGGTAGACCCAAGCTGACAGATAAAACATAGAACATGGAGATATCTATCAGGAGCCATACAAGCACAATTCAATTAAATTCATTTTAATACATTTGCAGAATATCAATTGTTCAAGACTATTTTGATTCAAATAGTCAATGAATGAAGTTCAGTGTTTCTGAATAATCTGAATAATCACAAATGGGTTGCTTTCCCTTTCACAGATATTTGTAGATGGTACTTTCTACGTGCCCCAACGTGGCGATAATTGGCTTTCATAGCTTCATTTGTAGCATAAAGGATAGCCAACATTGTTTAAACATATCTAATTTCCATCTGTACATTGTCAACAATTATATGACACTTTTGGATAAATATTTACAATCTTAGTAAGAGTGCACTGTAATTTTTAATAGAATTATAGAAGATTGTGTCTCTTAAGCTTGCTTTGCAGTGAAAAGAATTTAAAAGATTCACAAGAAGAGGGCGGAGTCCCCATTTTCTGCTAGGCATAATGGCAATTGAACATCTCACATCTGTAATATACATTAGACCTTTGACAGCGAGGAGCTATTACCTGCCAAGGTTCCACATTCAGGAGATCTAGTCCACCCTTATTCTTCATTGTTTTGTGTTTGGATTTAGATGTAGAAATTCTATGTAAGGCATGTGCCACAGCATACACAGAATTATAGATACTGTAGCTGTGGCCTGTCATGCTCATTTCAAAAAAAGGTCCAGGAAGGCTCTCCAATCTCTCTTCTCCAGTACAGGATTCATCAAAATCTTGCAAGAAACAATCAAATGCTTGTTCCCAGAAATCTTTGATAAAGCCATCTTCTGTTGAATTGGAAGGGTTTATAAACTGAATAAAATTTTGGAAGCCAAGATGTTCATTTGAGTGAACTGTAAATGAAATTGCTCCATGAAACATTTGAACATCCCACGTCCTTTGCAATGAAAAGAATGCAAAATCAATTTGAGCTTTTGTAATCCACACCTTTCCAGGAATCATATATTCTTCATATTGAAGATCGCTTAAAGGCAATAACTTTTTCCACCACAGAATGGCTGCCAACCACCTAATGATGGCTGTTTTACCATATATAAGCACTGCATTGGCTTTGGTTTTTCTGAAACCTTTAATGCTATTCAAAATGTAATCATTCATTTCAGCAAGGTTGTGGAAACGCATTTCATCTGGAGCTCTGTTGGTGAAAGCTGAACAGATCCCGCTCTGGGAAAACATGGGCTCCATAGTCTTCAAGAAATGCTCTCCATTGTCATCATCCAAAATCATAATTCCAACCCATTTCCATCCAAAATGCAGAAGTAAATGAATAATTCCCTGGTACTGAAGCTCTTCATTAGGGACCATGCGGTAAAAAGAAGGAAGATCAGTTTGCTCATTCACGACTCGTTGGAATGAGCCATATGAAAACTAAAATTTTAAAAAAGGAGACATTTCAAGGAAAGGTCATACTTAGACTATAATCCTATATATCCTATATATATATTATCTTCAATTAAGTCCAATTGATATAATAAGGTTTCTTACTAAGTAGACCTGGGACTCAGCTAGATTGTTGTTGTGGGTTTTTAAATGTTTTATATGTGTTGTATATGCAATGTAACACTGTGGCACCAGATTGTGCTGTGGAGTCTCATCTTTCCCTACCAGATTTCCCTGTATGAACTTGCAACATGTTTAACTGAATCACTTCTTTGATATGTCTAGATCCAGCCTTGGATAGCTTTATTGATTGATTGATTGATTGATTGATTGATTGAGTGAGTGAGTTATTACTTATGGCCCATTAGCAGTAGGAATCCACGATGGGTTCGAGTTTTAGACACCTGCATATCTTAGAAATTTGTCTGTACCAACATACCGGCGTCTTTTCCCCAAAGCCAGATTAAATGTATTTCAATCAGAAGTGTTAAACGGCAGACTGAGAGGTATTCCTTATCAAAATAAGGATCTGTGTGTGCTCTCAGGATGTTGACTGTATGAGGCATATTTTATTGCTTTGAGGACAATATGATCAAGCGAGGGAACTATTGATTAAGCCGCTACTGGCAAATTGGCGGGGTCAATCTGAAGCCTACAATATCAAATATATTCTGGACGACAAGTCCAACGATATCACAGTGGCCATGGCAAAGTTTCTTTCAGTACTCATACGAATCAAAGATCAACTAAACAAATAACACTTCGGTCTCCCTTCCCTGGGGGGTTGTCTATATGAGTCTGTATTTTATTCTGTATCTATGTTATGGGTCGTTGGACCGCAATAAAGATTATTATTATTATTTAAGCTGCAATCCTCTGCAAGCATGTACTAGTGTAGCCTCTGTTGAACAGTGAGATTTATTTCCAAGTAAATAGGGTTGCAATGTTAATTTCTATCCTGCCTTTTGATTGAAAAGTATCACAAAGGTAGCCTGCAAAGAATTATCAAGTGCAATTAAACACCCTTTTGCATTTATTCTCATAGTGGAATGAAGAGATTTTGCCATTTATTTATTTTTGTAATCCTGTTTCCTACTACATCTTAAAATTAACAATGTTTAATAAATTCCCACACAAAATAACCCGTAGGTAAAAATGAGATGAAACCAAAATATTACTGTATCTTACATGTAAAACTGAGTAGCATTTTAAAATATAAAGTCAGATTTCCAAAATAGTCATATAAGTTTTTAACCTAATAATTGGTAGAATTGCTATAGCATCAAGATGGATATTCAGCTGCTGTTGGAAAATAATGTGAAAGTGTTATCAAAAATGTACAAACTACTTTTAGAATGGCATACAAAAGATGAAGATGTTAAGGCATTGATGATACATTGGACTAGAGAGTTTGAGGGAAATATCCAACTTTCATCCTGGGGAAAGTTATGGAAAGAGGAAATAAGATTTGCTGCATGCTGTTTGTTGAAAGAAAATTATATGAAAATGATGTATCGTTGGTATCTAACACTGAGTAAAATTGTGAAAATGTACAAAACAAGTTCAAAATTATGTTGGAAATGTAAAGAGAAAGAGGGGACTTTTTAACATAGGTGGTGGACATGTAAAGGCTTTCTGGGATATATAATGAGTTAAAAAAATACATTTGTCAAAAAACCAGAATCCCTTTTACTAGGTATGATAGGTGAAGATTTTCCAAGAGACGATAAAAGACTTTTTATGTATGCAGCGATAGCAGCGAGAATGCTACTAGCCCAGAACTGGAAGGAAGGAAAAGTACCAACAAAAGAAGAATGGTAGATGAAAATGATGGAGTTTGCATAAATGGCAAATGATGGGGAAGATCCAAAACCAGGAAGATCAAGTATTTTCTAAAGATTGGAGTAAATTTGTAATTTATTTAAAAGACCACTGTACACAGTTAAAATCTTATAATCTGGAACTTGTAATGTGGAATTATTTATGGTAATTATGTTTATATAATAGATGGATAAACTTAAATCTAAATATGGAACGCTTGGAGAGAGGGAAAGAGGTCTGAAGGTTCAAAAGAACCTTGTATTTTAATGTTTGAAACGGTTTTGTTTTATATGTATAAAATGATTAGAAACTCAATAAAAACATTATTCAGCTGCATTAATATATCCTTAAATGACTTAACATATCAATAAAACATTCTTAAAAGAACCATGATTAAACACATTTTAACTGAAATTTACAAATGTGAAAGTTCAACAAGACCATATAATAATTCAGTACACCCTTTTTCTTCTTCCTCATCTCAAAAGTGCTTCTGAATTGGATAGTTTTAAAACTATTATTTTAAAAAGAACAGAGGAGAGATAGGCTGACTGACGATGGGCTAGCTGTACTTCGCTGTGATGGGAATTCCAAAGACTTGAAGGCCTACATGTTATCAACCCTCATATAATTTAAAGTGAGGGAGTTTCAGATGCATCCACAAACTATAGAATAGACTTTTCATATCCATGTGTTTCATCCTATCTTTCCCCAATCAAAAATTTTAATCTTGAAATTGCTATCTGAAAGAGGAAAGAGGAAAGAGGAAAGAAGAAAGAAGAGCAGATGCATGAGATTAGAGAAAATCCCATAGACCCAACCCATGAATCCTACCTGTGGAATCTTGTACAGGCCTAAGATGTCTGACATGTGTGAAGAGGTATCGGAATCCAGACCGCCAATGACTCCCATTAAATTCCCCTGCCTGCCACATTTGTAGTTAGGGACAAACCTACGTGACTGGAAGAGCAGGCCCAATGTGGTACGATATGTTATCCCTGCATCATAGTAGCTGTCATAAATATGGAATCCGATAGTGATATTTGGCAAAAGCTTGGGGTTCTTACTGATTTCCTGGACGGCAAACACCAAAGCCAGGATGTGCTGATAGAATTTTGTCACCACGCTGCAAGAAGAATAGGATGTTTCATTGTAGAATTCTGAAATGCTTGAACAGTGCATGAAATTGTGCTCCCCCCCCCCCAGATCTACAGGTCTGCTCTGCTTTAAAATAGATTACGTTGCCTGGGATAGGGACATAACTGAGCAAAGATAATTCCTTTTGCAATGCCTAATTACTCCTTTACATTCAATTGGGCGTCACTTTGCTGGCAACCTTCTCCAAATCAATTACGAAATGCAATTAAGGAAGTTGGGAGCTGCCATTTCCAGTTACAAAAATGAAGACTACCTGACACAATGCCACCCCATGACCCACCTGGCCACACCTTTTCAAGTACAGCTATAAGGAACCGTCCCCCATATACCTGTGATGTAAAGCACATTTTTCCACAGTACTGTTGCCTTTGGGATACAGTATGTGAATAGTGCTTTAGGGACATTTCTTTTTTTCTTTTTTCCCAATTCATCTTTATTGGTTTCTTTTAACAAACGTTCATGAAATCACTTTGTAACATCTAAGTTTTCCTGTTACAGTTGTACCTCGGGTTACAAATGCTTCGGGTTACAAACGCTTCAGGTTACAGACTCTGTTAACCCTGATGTAGTACCTCAGGTTAAGAACTTTACCTCAGGATGAGAACAGAAATCATGCAGTGGCAGCGGGAAGCCCCATTAGCTAAAGTGGTACCTCAAGTTAAGAACAGTTTCAGGTTAAGAATGGACCTCCAGAATGTATTAAGTTCTTAACCAGAGGTACCACTCTACTAAACATGTGATTCTAAAACATAATAAAGAAAACAAAAATATGCACTTAATCATTTAATTCATTTGTACTCCATTTGCACTTGACTTCCCTTCCCTTCCCTTCTTACTTGGATCCTCTATTTATTTATTTTTAGTTGAATGCCCAACATAACATATCTATATATTTGGTAACCTACTTTTCCTCTATATTTTAATAATTTTTCTTACAGCAGTTATTCTAAACCAGTCAAAAATTTTAATTCTCCACAACGGTCTTTTTGATACTGTTTAAATATATTCCAATCATTTCTGAATTTTTGTTCCGTTGGATCTCTTATCTGCCCTGTCAGTTTATCCATCTCGGCGTACTCCATCAATTTAATCAGCCAATATTTCTTTGTCAGTAAGATCTCCCCTTTCCAATTCTGAGCGATCTAAACTCTTGCTGCACACATGAACACTTTCTTTAGGTCTCTTGGAATCTCACTCCCAATAATCCCTAAAAGGAATGCTTCGGGCTTTTTGGGAAATGAAATGTTGAACATCTTTTTAAATTCATTATAAATTAAGCTTTAGGAACATTTCATTGTCTGCATGAACAATGGTTTCTTGCCAATATGCACACATTTATTCACTCACTCACTCATGGGTCAGCAGTCATGAAAACAGAAGGAATTACCAAAGTATAGAGAAAGTTCAAATCTAGGGGGTGGAATCATATCTTACAGTGGAACATCAATCTGCTCCTGAGATGGGGGTTTCATGAAGTCAACACCGGGTACAAGATAATAGATATAAGACACAATCCCACCAATTAGAATTTCCCCTGGCTGGTGCCATTCATGTGGAACATGAACAAGATCATTCGCAGCACACATAACATTGTGTGCTTTGCAGACCACGTGAGGAAACACCACCACAAGAACCATGAACACCACAGTTACCATCCTTCTGATGTCAAAGTTGCATAGTTGATTTCCAAATGGTTCTCCGTAAACTATTCAATAAATTCAATTCATCCTACTTTAAAGAATGCACTTTAAATTTTAGCTGACTGCCAGCCAATGCACTAGTTAAGGAGACTTGTGTCCACTTTTAGATTTGCAATCTAAATGATTTCTAAGGCATTTCTGTATTTTAAGAACATTATCTGAATGCTTGACTGATCTATACAGTGAAAGGGAGAAACTGACAGAGTTTGAAATGACATGGCCCTGCCTGCCCTTAATCCCTACACTTGGGTGTATCTACCTCAGTGGGACTTTATATTATTTCACTCACTTGCTTGTTTATTTCCCTCCCCCCCCCATGCCTCTGGGAGGAAACTCTGAGCTTTGGATTTGCCATTGAAATAATGACTGTAAGTTTGATAATTATAGAAGAGATAATAACTGCTGCAGTGTTTGGGGGCTTGACATTGCACCAGTAGTAGCAGGGTTGTGCTTAGAGCCCCCCAAGCCCTTCCCCTGTAAATAACTTCACAAAGACACATAATTTTAGTTGAAGTTATCGGGCAATAATTTAGGCCACAACTTTATTGATTGCAGCAAAAGTGAGCGGTATTGGCTTAGGCATTGGCAACAGACTTTAACTGACTCCTGCCTCTCTGGCTGGTAGTCTGAAAGGGTAAAGACCAAACGAGGGTGCAACTTTGATGAAGATCAACCAAAACTCACCCCGGGGTTCCTTTCGTCCTGGCATGGGTCTAGCCTCTCAAGCAGACTTCGGACGAGATCCAGGACCCCTAGATTCCTTTACTGGAATACCCTATTGCTGGAGGGGCAGGTGATGGCTGCACCTCCCCTCCCCACACATTGCTGATCCAATGCCTAATCGCCAAACCTTACAAAGTTGTGACAATTGCTAAGGGGGTAGGCGAAAGCCAAGTGGCTACAGCCAATCTGCCAAGTGGAACCCTAACCCTACCCAGCCCCTGTTCCAAAACAGGCGACCTAATCCAAAGCAAGGCCAAAGAGCACAACCTAAAATTAGGGAGGGAGGGTGTTCAGCAGCGCGAAGCAAGTATCCCCAATTACATCACACTACTGCTTTTATATGCCCCAGGAATCATGCCATACATCCAGATTGGCCCAAACAGCCAGGCGTGATCCCAGGGCCCTTAAGGCTTGGGCCATGCCCAACAAGAACTCACCCTGTGAGGGTTCCTTAGGGGCCCGAGCGCAACCAGGACCCACATTAAGGAGGATCCCATTTACTGTATCAATGGCTGACATAACCATGTTTGTGAATTGTCAACATAACTTTCTGCTGCTCCACAGTGAGACTACCCACTGTGGTCACCACAGTGGTGGTGAGCTCTGAATGATGAACTTAGACAGAAAGCACCCTTGCTTAGAACAGAAATGGCAATATTATGATGGGCATTCTCATACCCCCAATCCCATGTCCAGTCCAAAATCCCTCTCTACTTTACTGCTTGGATTGTTGCATGCTGACATGACAGGAAGTGCATTTGTTTGTCCAAGTCCTTGTTCAGTTGACTGGTTACCACAACCAATGTACAAAATAGGATGTTCTTGCAGACTGGGTATTGCTTTAAAGTTAATGGGGAAAGCTGTTCGGTCAAAATAAACTAATATAAGCATTAGCACCCCAATCCCCTGAACATTTAGCTAGGTAAAGGGACCCCTGACCATTAGGTCCAGTCATGGCCGACTCTGGGATTGCGGCTCTCATCTTGCTTTATTGGCCGAGGGAGCTGAAGTACAGCTTCCGGATCATGTGGCCAGCATGACTAAGCCGCTTCTGGTGAACCAGAGCAGCTCACAGAAACACCGTTTACCTTCCTGCCAGAGCGGTACCTATTTATCTACTTGCACTTTGATGTGCTTTCGAACTGCTAGGTTGGCAGGAGCAGGGACTGAGCAATGGAAGCTCACCCCGTTGCGGGGATTCGAACCACCAACCTTCTGATCGGCAAGTCTAGGCTCTGTTGTTTAACCCACAGCGCCACCCATGGCCCATTTAGCTAGAGCACATTAAATGCCCACAATGTCCTTCTTCGTTCTCCCCTGCTGAGATTATGCCACATTCTCCACAATGACCTGGAACTAGAATTATTTGTGAGATTGTGAGCAATGGTTTTGCTTTGTGAAAGGAGAGCGAAAGGAGGGGAGGAGGAAAATATTAGAAGGAAATTCTGCAAAGTTAAATTATTTTCTTAGGGAGAAAAAAGGGGGCTTCTGAGAATTTTGGGCTCAGTGCCACTCAGTGGTCTGTACTCTTCACCTAGATTATGTTACAAAATTATAAACTAGACTGGTTTTGTGTAAATTAACCTGTCAGACAAGTATTTTAATATCATGCATTGCAGGGCGGCGATGCTGCACAGCTACTCTTGCTCCTCCAACTGGGTGGCTATGAGCTCCAGGTTGTATAAAGTAACTCCTGAATTTGTGTGTGAAGACTCCCCGAACCACCCCCCAAAATAAATCACAATAGACACAGAATATTTGTTTAGGTTTTTGACATTAATTTGGCCACAACTTCATTGATTACAGCATGTGAATGGTTGCTTAGGCATTGGTTCAGACTACGTGAACCTGCACTCAGGCAGAAACAGGACTGACAACTGGACACCATCAGAGGTCAGTAAGGGAAAACATACTGGAGGAGCACAGAGGTGGATTTCCGTCTCTTAGTTCACCCCAGATGCTCCCAGGGACTCTGGCATGGCCCTACCCCTGATCGGGGAACGGACAGAGTAAATCGAGCCCCTGGATTCCTTTAACGGAATTCCCTAGCAGCAGCAATGGAGGGGCAGGCACAGCCAACCACATCCCCTCTTCCAAACAATGAACCAATGCCTAACCACCAACCTTACAAAGTTGTGACTATTTGCTACACGGTAGGCAAAAACCAAATGGCAATCAGCCAAGTGGCAAAATTCCCACAGGGCCCCCGGTCCAAAAGCAGACGACCCCTAGACAGGCATAGCAAGGTCAAAAACACTGCCCTAATTATAGGGAGGGAGGGCAGGGGATCCGCTGCACAATTCAAAAGAGAAAGTTCCGCGCATCATGCAGCACCTTAAATAGTCCCTAACACTCCAATCAAAGCCCAAACAGCCAAATTTTCTACCCCAGCAACAGAGGTGCAGCCAATGATTTGCAGTCGCCATCCAATCGGGCCCACCCCAGCAACGAGAAGGCAGTTTAGGTGATCTGACCACAACACGTGGCTCTCCATGATGGAAGACACGATATGTAAACCAAGTATTTGCAACCAACTATAAATAAGCTTTCCTCTAACCTACATGTGAGGTAAAGCACATTTCCCCACAGTCAGATTGTCCTTTTAGATGTAGGCTGCTTTTGAACTTTTGAACTTTTCAATTTTCAATTTTTTTTTATTTTTGCTTCAGCAGTTGTTGCTGTCTCATTCATTTTTTCATAGGTTGTTGTTTGTTTTGTCTGTTTTACTCAGGCATTTAATTTCTGATTAGTTGGGTCAAGGTCAAGGTTTTCCCTTTTTGGAAATAGGCATGATTTAATGGTTGCTGTAATATTGTTTTATTGTTTGATTATGTAAGCCATTCTGTGCACCTGACAGGTAAAGAGTGGGGGATATAGCAAACACACCATTTGGAAGGGATAAAGTTGGAATCACTTATGAAATATAATCAAAGCACATTTCAGGGAGGAGGGAGAAACAGTGGCTTACAGTGGGGGGTCTCTTGAGGTCAACATTAGGAAAGGATAATAAAAGATACAATCCAACCAAGGAGGATTTCACCTGCCTGGTGCCATGTATGTGGGACAGGATCATTTGCAATACATTTAAAACTATGGAATTTGCACACCATATGAGGGAACAGCACCAGCAGCACAAGCACCAGAATAAAAATCCTCCTCCTCATTGCAAAGCTTTACAGTTACCCTCATAGGACAGAATCATAACTCAAAATAGCCGTAACAGATTGCAGAACTGGATCCAAACTAACAAAAAGAATTTTAATAGGGAGGTTCTGCACTTAGGCAGGAAGAACTAGATGCACAAATATAAGATGGAGGAAACCTGGCTTACTAGCAGTACATTGGAAAAGAATCTAGGGGTCTTGGTGGACAAGCTTAACATGAGTTAACATGTCAGGAGTCCAGGTCTCAGTTTGATAACACAGTAAGTGTAGCTAATTAAAAAGGAGGATTTATTGCAAAAACAAACAGATAGCTCGGGATGGCTCTAACAAAGCCTCTGGCACCATGATTCAAGATAACCCTTCTGAAGACTGCTTCAGGCTTGACCAGAAACAACTGAACTTTCACTTCTTACGTCTTTTGTTTTGCTTCCTATCTTGCAACCCTCCCATTCGCCGAGACCTTGGACTGAGAGGGCCAGCTCCCGCCTCTTCCCCATTCTCTGAGAGGCTGTCTCTTAACTCTTTCCTGCACGTTTGTGCTTCCGGCGAGCTTTGACTGCGTTCTAGCCTGCTCTCCGTTCCTGTCTTATCAGCTTGCACGTCAAGGTCGGGAGGAGCCAGAATATGCAGCTGCCGGATTTCCTCTGTCTGACTAACATAAAAGCAGCCTCTCTGTTTCTGGCTGTTTTCTGCAGTTAACTGCAAACTTTCGCTAGGAGCTGGCTCATTCCTGACAAACAGTATGATGCAGCAGCAAAGAAAGACCTAATTCTATTCTAGGCTGCATCAACAAATGTATAGGGTCCATATCAAGGGAAGTAATAGTACCATTCTATTCTGCCTTGGTCTGATCACACCTGGAATACTGTATCCAATTCTGGACACCACAATTGAAGAAGGATGTTGACAAGGTGGAGCGTGTACAGAGTAGGGCAATCAAGGTCATCAAGGGTTTGGAAACCAACCCTTAGGAGAAACAGTTGAATGGATTGTGTATGTTTAGCCATAATATGTTTAATATCCTTAAGGTATACAATTGCCATCTTCAAATATCTCAAGGGCTGCCACATGGAAGATGGAACAAGCTTGCTTTCTGTTGCTCTGGAGGGTAGGACTCAAACCAATGGATTCAAGTAACAAGAAAGGAGATTCCGCGACTAAACATCAGGGGGGGGGAATTCTGCCAGTCAGAGCTGTTAGACAGTGAAAAGGACTCCCTCAGGAAGTAGTTGTCTCATCTTCCTTGAAGGTTTTAAAGCAGAGGTTGGATGGCCATCTGTCATGTGTGTTTTAGCTGAGATTCCTGCAACGCAGGGGTTGGGACTGGATGACTCTTTCAACTGTACTATCACATATTCTATATTATTTAATTGAAATAAATTGAGAAGAGCAATACAATAAAAATAATAGGTATACAAGTACAAATACATAAAAGAAATATATCAGAAAGAGATTAAAATTAGATAAATTGAGTACTTAAGAGCATTAGGAAGACCCAATTTCATGTTGTACCATGGAGAGTGAAACCTGTGAGTCTATATTTCTTGTGTTTTGTACATGATAAAATCCCACCAAACCGCACAGAGTTTTTCACAATCTTCATAGCCTTTGGCAACATATTATTGAGGGGTGAATTTTTCAGCTAGTGCTAAACTGCACATATTTCCATACTGGAGCAGGCTGCAAGTACTGCAAGGTTTTCCATATTTTGACAACTGAAGTTCTGGCAGTAAGCAACATCTATCCACTATAATGATTTCAATAGTTAGATTGTTACTTATTTCTCTTTTTTAGCTGCTCTTTTGAGTTGAGTTCAGGCTTGAAGACAATGACATAACATTTTGGGGAGAAGATACAACCCAAGATCCCTGCACTGGAGGCCAAGATGGAGAAAATCTCCACAGCCACGATGTATTTCCCTTTGCTGCTTAAGTAGGATGGAACAAAAGAAAGCCACACACTGCAAAACACCAACATGCTGAAAGTGATAAATTTGGCTTCATTAAAAGTGTCCGGCAGCTTCCTAGCAAAGAAGGCCACAATGAAGCTGACAAGAGCCAGCAACCCCATGTAACCAAGAACATAGTAGAACATGTTGGCTGAACCTTCATTGCATTCCACTATGACATCTTTCGGTAAAACCTCAGCGCCTAGGACTTGCCGATCGCATGGTCGGCGGTTCGAATCCCCGCGGCGGGGTGCGCTCCCACTGCTCGGTCCCAGCGCCTGCCAACCTAGCAGTTCGAAAGCACCCCCGGGTGCAAGTAGATAAATAGGGACCGCTTTCTAGCGGGAAGGTAAACGGCGTTCCGTGTGCTGCGCTGGCTCGCCAGATGCAGCTTGTCACGCTGGCCACGTGACCCGGAAGTGTCTGCGGACAGCGCTGGCTCCCGGCCTATAGAGTGAGATGAGCGCACAACCCTAGAGTCTGGCAAGACTGGCCCGAACGGGCAGGGGTACCTTTACCTTTACCTTTTATGACATCTTCAGGCAGAGAGTGCATGTCCAGATCTGGAAAAGGAGGGTCAGTACAGAGCCATACTATACAAATACTTGCCTGAACAGAAGCACAACCAAGAACAATAGAGGTTGAAAATCTTGTCCCCACCCATTTCCTCATCTTGGATCCTGGTTTGGTGGCCATGAAAGCCAGAACCACAGTGAGTGTTTTAGCCAAAACAGAAGAAACAGCCACTGAGAAGATGATACCAAAGGCAGTTTGTCGTAGATTGCAGGTCAGTAACTGGGGGCGCCCTATGAATAGCAAGGAGCAGAGGAAGCAGAGCAGGAGGGAGATGAGCAGGGTGTAGGTGAGATTCCGGTTGTTGGCTTTGATAATGGGAGTGTTTTGATGTTTGATGAAGATTCCAAACACCAAGGCTGTAGTTGCAGAAAAAGCCAGAGCCAAAAGAGCCAAACTGATGCCTAAAGGTGCATCATAAGATAAGAAGTTTTCTTTCTTGCTGATGCACTGGTTTCTCTCCTGGTTAGGATACTGATCTTCTTGGCACTGGAAGCAGTCATCCATATCTTGCAGTATAAAGAAATCAAGATTACAGTTATAGTATTTTCAGTCTCACTGAGATACAAATCTTTATGGTCTAGGATCAGGAAACTACTATAATTCAGTCTAATTTACAGTATACACAATAACAATGTTATCTTTTTCATGAAATTGTTAGAGTGTTAACATGTTTTGTCTTTAAGGTAAGCTATTTTTGGAGGATTCTTTCCAGTGGATAATTAAATCAGAATAAATCTAAATAATAAACTCCAATAATATTTGCTTGTGTTTACACATGCATAGAATTGAAAGTTGGTGTGCTTAGAGGAAAGAAACCCCCATTCTAGCAATAAGAACTTTCAAGCTATCTGGATGAACAAATTTTCATTAAGCATTAATGTTTCACAGCTTACCAGTAGAAATGGTTGTAAAATAGGAAGTTTCATTTACCAATTTTCAGAGTATTTCCTATCCCATAAAGGAAGCGTAATATCAACTGAAGGTGCTAATATAACCTAGTTAACACACCTAGGAATATGGTCAAAAAAATACTCTTGATTTGACAATTATTGAATTTTGGTGATCAAGTAAGTTGCTGTCCATGCAATCCATGAAATTTTCAGGTGTGAAGGTAAGCAGAAGATATGCTGGTTAGCAATTTATAATATTGTTTATGATAATACACTTGTACAATGGTACCTCGGTTTAAGAACAGCCCTGATTACGAACTATTCGGTTTACGAACTCCGCTAAACTGGAAGTAGTGTCCCAGTTTGCAAACTTTACCTCGGTCTAAGAAGGGAAGCCGAATGGTGGAAGGGCACTGGCAGCGGGAGGCCTCATTAGGGAAAGCCCTCCTTGGATTAAGAACGGCTTCAGTTTAAGAACGGATTGTATTGTATTTGCATGGTATTGTATTGGGTAAAGAAGGAGGCAGTTAGTAATTGACTGTTGGTTGGTTATTCTGTTATTGCATCTTTGACTGAGAACGCAGGAATGTGGTGATTTCAGGGAGACCCTGTCTGTAGGAGTTTTAAAGGACAGGAAAGCTATGGATTATTAGTTTATGCTCTACTATGAAGGAGTTTTTTCGGGGGGGGGGAGAGAAAAAACCATCTTTTGGGTTCAAGGGACAGAATCACATTGCATTTATTAATATATATATACAGTATATACCTATATACAGTATATATATGAATAATACTTGTTGTTCAACTGTTGACAACCTGACAAGTAAAGATTTATCTTCAAGTCTTTTGTAAGCCATCTATTCTATCACAAATAGCTAAAAAACAAACAGGCTCTCAGTATATTTGATATACTATAGCATACAATCCCCTACCTGTCTGGTTTGAAATCTTCCCTTCTGGACATGGAGTACAATCATAACAGCAAAATGGTTCCCCCTCTTTCCTTTGTCTGCTGTAACCTGGATCGCAGTGGTCATTGCACAAGGCAAGGGGCACCACCTGCCCATAAAACAGAAGGTATTGCATGTATTCTATTCTCTTTCTATTTGTTCTTTGCCTTTTCATCGACAGGGTGCTGCATTGAAATAAGGCACTCAGAGGGTTATTGTTTTTTTAATTAATTAGCACCACTAACTTTACAATGGTTGTGACAATTACCAATATTTGTGGATATTCAACCCAATAAAGATAATACAATCATAGAGTTGTAGGAGACTCTGAGGATCATGTATTCCAACCCCCCGCAATGCAGGAATATACAGCTGTCCTATAAAGGGATCAAACTTGTGACCTTGGCATTATCAGCACCTTGCTCTAAGTGGGAACATCTTAATAGATGGTCCTGGTTGTGGGCATGCCCTCAACCCGGTCCCCCCAGCCTGGCGTGGGTGGAGCCATTACCCTCACACCAGGGTGGCACCACTATTATGCAGGGCTATTGCCCAATCAATTTGGGTAAGGTGGTCATTGGGGGGAGTATAAAAGCAGCAGAGCAACATGTGCCAAGCACCTGCTTCATGCTTCCGAACACACGCCCACCCTCCCTTTAATTTAGGTGTCGTCTGGCCTTGCTGTGTTCTTCAGTTGGTTGCCCGTCTTGGGTAGGAATTTTTCCATTTGGCAAATTGGCACTGGCTACTTGGTTTCCCCCTACCTCTTAGCAATTGTCACAACTTTGTAAGATTTGGAGGTTAGGCATTGGCTTATTGTTGAGTGGGGGAGGGGAGGTCGGCCATCACCTGGCCCTCCATTGTCCAAGGGTATTCCGTTAAAGGAATCTGGGGCATGGATCCTGTCTGAAGTCCGGTTGAGGGGCTAGGACCATGCCAGGCCTCTGGGAACACTGGGGGAGATGCAGGCGGGTTCCCCTCAAGCAGCTCCCCTTTGGGTGGTTTACCCTTACAAAGGGGGCAGGAGTCCAATATAGTCTTTTGCCAATGCCTAAGCCAATACTGCTCACATTTCCTGTAATCAATAAAGTTGTGGCCAAAATTTGCCCAAAAACCTTAAATAACAAATCTGTGTCTGAGTGAATTTCATTATTCTAATGGGGGATTGGCTTGAGGGTCTTGACACGCAACCAACTGAGCCACTCAGCTAGCAAATGGTTCAGGGAAAGAAAATGTGCAAGACAATGGACCTACTGATATGCGTTTCCCTTTTATAATATGTTTTTAAAGATGAGAAGTGGCAACTAGGTTCCTTTAAAGAAATGAATCACATAAATGAAACTAAAGATTCCTGCGAAGCACAATTTTGCATTGCATGAAGACTGTGCTTGTTGCATGTGAATGTTCTTAATCTAAAACATTTATATAATTATTGGATTTTTAATTCACATTACGCATTAAGATAAAGAACTTATGAAGCATGGCAAAAACAAAAATCAATGCAGCTAAAAGGAACTCCTTCCATAGGGTGTAAATGATTATGAAACAAATCTGGTGAATGTCTACCTATAGACCTCAGAAGCTGCAATTGGGTCCCACCTGGTTAAAACTCTGGTGCCATGTAATGATCTTCTCATCAATGGAGAAATCACTGCCCAGTGGTGCTTGGGGATCCATCTTCCCAACTTTCACTCTTAAGAAGGACTTATTTGGGAAAGTCACCCAGTTGATAATATCAAATCCACCTTCTAGCTCACGTTTCTCATTAAAAAAGACTGTGTCCCCCGCACTGTTGTTAAACAAGATATTCCTCAGGAAAGGTTGAAGCTTCAGTGGAGGAAAGAGAATGGTTAATTTTGTAGAAATAGAGCACATAGCACAAAGCTTCTGTTTTCTCATGCTGGGATCAATTCACAGTATTTGTTGAAACTCCCCTTGAGTTTTAAGGGGAGACATGCCTGTCTAGATTCCATTTTTGTAACTAAGAAGCATTTTTTTGCATAGAAGTAGCTGCCTTCATTAAATGTAAGTAAACCTTTTTAGTTTTTTCAATTTTGTGTGGTTTATTCTGAGGAACATGTAGAAATTGAGGAAAGATCAGCAGAACACAAATAAACAGGCATAAATTGTGAAATTTCCTAATTCCTAGCTTCCAGGACAGTGCAAGTTGGCCTCATATTTCTCCACACATATTGGACAGGAGGTTTAAACTTTAATTTTAAGTTCAACATTTCCATTCAACTTTTTTCAGCACCTGCTAAAAACTTTCAAACATTGCTGTCAGGGAACTGCCATCGGAACTAGAGGAGGAGGCGAGGCCCCACAACGATGCTGGAGAGGGGCCAAGCAGGGAGAGAGGCAAGTCTCCTGTTGGGGAAGAAAATCAGCGCTACACCCGGGATAGAGGGGGGCCAATGGGGGAAGCACAGAGCAGGCTCCGGGACTCTTCACTGGACACCAGCGGGGAGAGCACAGGTCCTCCGCTACCCACGCCCTCCCTGCGCAGAAGACTTCCGCGCAGGGAGAGTAGAAGGAGACTGGGCGTCAAACAACTTTTATGTTGGAAAAGGTTTAAGAAACGCCCACTGACGGATTCTGCCAGCGACTGAACAGCCACGGAGTGGATGGCTGTCCAGCGAGAAATGGTTTAACCAGCCAACCTAGCCCAGAGCGGCGGCTATTTACGCACAAGCAACCCCTAAAGCCATTACAATTGCATAATTAGCAAGATATTTGACTTTAGTCTGTTAGCACTTTTAAGTTAATTGTGTTCTTTTATACCAGATCTCATTGAAATTTGAACTATCTATTGATAGCATCAGAAATATATAACATATATCCTTAGCTTTCCTGGGACTACATCTCCCAGCATGCTCTGAGGTTGCTCAGACTTCCGCGACGCTGGCCAATCTGAAGCCTTAGCAACCTCAGGCCATTGGTCGGTTTGAGGTGAGCCGGCGGTCAATAGCGACCCTTCCTAAGGCTCGCTGTTCCAATTGGGGCGAGGCGCAGGGCAGGGCACCTTGTTGATGTCTAGTTCCGATAAGGGAGGAGTAGAAGCAAAGGGGTGGGAAGAAGCAGGAGCAGAGAGCCTGTGAGGAGTGAGGATGATGAAGATGAGGAGGAGGACTCCTTTGTGCTGCTTGCTGGTGGCATATGAGTGCATGGTCATGGACACCCGGGGGTAGGGGCCCCTCCTGACTGGGTGGCTGTGGCCCCTCTGCACTAGCTGAGACCCAGCGCCGGCAGGATGCCCCCTCCCCAGCCCATCCCACCCTGTATGAATGTGGTGAGTGGAGGTTTCTCAGTCTCTCTGTCCCCTAGGGAAGAAGGGAGGATGGGAGGGGAGGCGTGTGTGTGTGCACGTGCACGGTCTGGCCCACCACAAGTTTTGAGGGGCAGTGAACTGGCCCCCAGCACAGGAAAAGTTTGCTGACCCATGCCTTATAATAATAAATACCTACAACTTTCCAAAGAGCCAAATGAAAAGGCAACATTCTCTGTGGATGTGGAATGTGCTCTCCAAGATTTAGTTTTATGCTTGGGCTATTCATTAAAAAAAAAAAAAAAAAGATCTGCATTCCATGCTAGACATTACCTGGAATTGCGACTTTTGAGGTCTCAGATAGTTACCAAGCACTATCTCTCCCTGTTTGGTTCTGGGTGCCAACATGGCATGCAAAGCATGTGCCACAGCATAGACGGCATTGTAGATGCTGTAGCTTTGGCTGGTCATTTGCATTTCAAAAAAAGCCCCAGGAAGGCTCTCCAGCTTCTCCTCACCAGTGCAGGATTCCCCCTCCATCTCCACATCTAGAAATTGGCAACCAAATGCCTGTTGCCAGAAGAACCTGATAAAGCCATCGGCCTCAGAGTGGGGATTTAGGTTCAGGAGGAAACGGTGGAACCCCTTAACCTCACTGGAATGAATGGCAAAGGATAGGGCACCATGGAAGTTTTGTATATCCAGATCTTTGTGGTATACTTCCAATGACAAATCCCAGTCGGCGGTCATAACCCACACTTTGTTTATGGGGCTCGCACTCAACATTATGCCTATTAGTAGCAGCCATTGCAAACTCGTCTTGGTGTTTTTGTCTGCATTGACAACAAATACATTGACTTTTGTTTTGCCTAGGGACTCGGCCATTCTCCGATATTCCGCCATCATCCCCAAATCACTAAGATCCTTGTGGATTACAAATCTCTCAGTGACAGCTATACAGATGCCATTCCGGGAAAGCTGGTGTGTCAACTTTTTCACAAATGTTTCTCCTTTATCGTCAGCTGTGACAAATATCCCAACCCACTTCCACTGGAAATAGAGAAGAAGCTGAACAATGCCAGTGTATTGATGTGCTTCACTGGGGGCCATTTGGTACAACGAAGAAATATGGTCTTTTTCACTCACCGATGGAGTGAATGAAGAATAGGTGATCTAGTGAAGAACAGAGGGATTTTTAATCACCAGATAGGATATTTATGTGTCTTTAAGTAATCAAACACATTTTTAGTACATCATGCTTCAGCAGAGGGAGAGATTGGGACGAGAAACATTCCATTAACGCAGATGAGAGGTCAGTTTTATTTAGGTAATCCTCATCTACTTTAGGTTTTCCATTTAAGTTGGCAATCTCAATAACTTTCTGAGTTTAAGGACTAGTTTTTGAATTTGCTTTTCCTCACCCTTGCTCCTCATTTTCCTACTTTTGCCATGTCTTATAGGCAGTAGTGGCTGTTGGAGTGGATCCTTTGTATGCTGAGCTTAATATATATTTCTTAATAAATTTGTTTACTAATAAACATTAATCTTTTATACTACTTTCGAATTTCCTTTAATACCAATACCCATCCAACTTTAACATCCCTCCCCATAAACCTTCCCTGTCTCCAAACCACATTGTCTGTGATGCAACCTAAGGGTGTTGTCATGGCAAGTGAGGGGGAACTGGTCTGGCTTTGCCACTGAGGATCCTCTGGTGGATCCCAACCTGCTGTCATAAAGATTAAAATTTTGGTTTCTTCATACCATACACCCTCAGTGGCCTGCTAAGGGAGTGGGTCTTAATTTCTTCTAGTCATGGCATACTGAAATTTGAAAGAACCGGGTAGTTTTGTTTTTATAAATAAAACAATAAATAAGCAAGAAATATTTGTTTTAGCCTGCCAAAAAACATTCACATTTCCTTCTCCCCCTCCCAATGCCCTGGGAATACACACTAAGGCTAAATCATATACAACAGTTGTGGAGTCTTCATTCCAGCCACACTCTTCCTACCTGTAGAATCTTATAAAGCTCCAAGATAGAGGCCATGTGGCTTGAAGTTTCAGAGTCAAGGCCCCCAATGGCAGCTACCAGCTTCTGCTCAACACCACACTTGTAGTTGGGGATGGTTTTCCTATGATGAGAGATGAGGTTCAAAGTATTCCGATAAGTCATCTTTGCTTCACAGTAGCTGTCATAGATCTGGAATCCCAAAGTGATGTTGGATAAAATGTTGGGGTTCTGGTTGACCTCATTCACAGCAAAGACTAAGGAAAGGACATGCTGGTAGTTCTTTGGCAATGCGCTGAAACAATACAGAGATTATGCATGTGCTGGGTTTTCCTGCTTCTGTCTTGCTTCTGCTGGACAGACCTCAGGGATATAGCTATTAAGCACAGTGGCTAGGTTCTCTCTCCACCATTGGAGGCACTATGCCTTTGAATTGCAGTTTCTGGAAATAGGAGCCGAGAAGACTGCTGTGATGCTCAGGACTTGTTTGTGGGTTTCTCATGGCCACCCGTTGACTACTGTGAGTGTAGGGCTATATAGGCCTTTGGCCAGACCCAGCAGGGTCTTTCTTACATTTGCTAATTCTTATGACCTCTTTGTGGAGAACAGAATGAAATGTATGACACAACTGCTGAAGGCCAGAGTAGGAGGAAAGTGCAGAAGAGAAAAATATAGCTGCATATCAAATGTGAATTTCAAAGGATGTCAATGTTTCGGTTTTCAAAACCTTTCAGGAAATCTGAATTAGTTAGGTGTGCCTTTCAATGTAAATTGAGCTAATGTTCTCCCCTATTCCTGCTTATGGACAGTCCAGGCGATGGTCCCATGTCATTGACTCTAGCTCAATCTACTGATAGTCTGCCTGTCCTCTCTACTACAAATCCTACTAGCCACCTACCAACACTGAGGAGCCTGCTTTTTGATCATACTATCACGTTTATTATCTAATTTTTATTATTTACAACATAACCAGGAGTCCCCCCCCCCAAAAAAAGAATAAAAATAATGTCCTTACAGATATTCATCATCAGCTGCTTCCTTTGGCTTCCCCTCGAACTCTATTGAAGTGAAGATAGGTTCAAAGAATTGTGAAGTGATGCCACCAATAAGAAAGTGCCCTGGCTGATAATACTGGAGTGGGGCGTGGAGGGGGTCAATCACACAATGCAAAGCAGAACATGCCAAAAATAGAGGGAACACCATGAGTAGGACACAGAAGGGTAAACTTAGCATTATTGAGATGAGGAGCTTCTCCTCTTAACCTTAAATCACCTGATTAAGTCTACAAATGCTTATCCTCACCCAATATCAGCATAGCTGCTCTAGTCTCTGTGTATAAATGGTAGAATAGCTGTCATTGGCAATGGGTGGTCTTTTTAACATTCTGCTGTTTTTCTGTGGCATATGGGCTTCAAAATACCATATGGATACTGCTAGAGAAAGAATGAACTGCTGTGTGTTAGGATAATAACATGGTACACTGTCCCAGGGGGATTGCTAGGTCTGTGGCACCATGTGCAGCAGAAACATTGAACAAAATATGTTTTGCCCCCTTGAGAAGATATTATCTGTTGCACTGAAGATCAGGCAGAGCACCTGGTTTCAGGAAAATATGAATGAAAATTATAGTGGATTAGCCAGGCCATGGGAGAAAACGGAAAGGCTGGTGTTCCGTTATGCTCCAGAGAAGGGAATGTTCCACAGTATAGAAAATGCCTTGCATGAAAAAGTGGTCAGGTCCAGCATCTTGACTAACAAAGGAAGGAAGAAATAGTTCACTGAGAACTTGGCCAGTGTTAACATGTGGTTGCTTCTCTGTTTTGCAAGCATGGCATCTATTAGCATTGAGTACTTTGTTGCTCATTGTCTGGTTGCCAGAAAAGGCCCTCTGTCTGTTGTCTGATGCTGTAAGCAGAACCAGGAACAGTGAATGAAGTAATCAACTTTATTGCTCAGTAATCAAGGAGTCACCACACAGCACACCTATCAGATAAGCACGTCAGTTGCAGAAGCTAAAATTCTGTCCTCTCTCCCCCTGATTTATACCACCCCCTTGCATTTTTTTCACTGTGACTCAGCTTTCTTAATCATTCTAGCCTTTTCCCGTCCCTTCTATCCTGCGCTGGGAGTGGAGAAGGGGAAGGAGCTGAATCAGGACTGTATTGCAGAGCAGGAGACACAGTCCCTGCTCCTTCTCTATCAGCATCTGTGGCTACCTCAAGCGTCTCCCCTTCACCCTCACTCTCCGCTAGTGATTCCTCCCTATTCCACCAGTCTGAACCTGGTTCAAAGTCCCCTTCAACCTCAGGTGCCGCCTGGCTGCCACCACTCTTCCTCATCCAGCCAGACCATGACACTCACTGTGTGCAGTCTCAGGACTTACCTCAGAGCATGGCCGGGTTCAGAACAAGGCCTCTTTCTTGCCTACATGAGGGATTAAGTTTTCAGATCAAAGTGATATGTGGGGGCAGCAGGTATAAAGGCGATGTTTATTAAAACACCGAAGGAAAAGCCAGCTCAGGGCTGCGTATCTTAAATAAAATGAAAATGTGATACAGGGGAGAATGTGCAGTCCCAGAGCACCTCAGAGTAAAGTGTGTGGCATGATAGAGGCAATGGCACACCCACTCTTTAAGATAACCTTTATAGACCCAGAAGCTATGACCCAGAAGCTACGAGCCATAAACTATGACCCAGTGACAGGGGTGCTAAGTGGGGCTGGGGGCTTCCCCTGAAAATTTTCAAGGAAGGGGCAGGGCTCCTTCAACATTTAATAACAGCCATTGTGGTGCAGGCCAAAGGGCATGCTCGCGTCACCCCACTTTGCCATCGCAATTGAGGGGGCACGGGCCACATGATGTCAGCATGCTGTGACCCGTGCGGAAGCCATGGGGCATCTGCATGACATGTCAACACACTCCACAGTGTGTGCAAGTGACATCAGAACAGCCCACGGCATGTGTGCATGGCCTGCTGACATCACACTGCCCAGGCAACCCCGATCACAGGGGCAAGGCAGCATTCATGCCCAGTGACAAATAACCCCTTTGGGGCAAGATACTTGAGATGGTGGTGGATGTCCAGCTCCAGGTACACTTAGAGGAGACTGAATGTCTGGATCAATTTCAGTTTGGTTTCGGGCCTGGTCAAGGCAACTATACTGACTTGCTTGCCCTGGCTGGTGATATTTTCGGGAGAGAGAAGGAAGGAGTGCAACCCACCACATTGTTCTTGGTTGTCTGTTTGGTCTGCAAATGTGCTCAGACTAGTCTTTAAAACCCTAAACAACTGAGAGTGCATCTCCTTCTCTACAGACTCTCTTCAATTTTATCATCTCCTAAGAATCACCTTCTTAGTAGTTTCACTGCCCTCAGACATATCAGGGTAGGTTGGTATGGGAAAAAGCGTTGTCTCTTGTGGCCTTTGGAATTCCCTCCCCACAGAGGGGGCATTGTGGCACCATAGCTACACAGCTTGAACTTTGACATTTGAGATATGTCTTTTCCCTCCCTATTTTGGGATTGCTAACAACCTAGATTAGTCCAGGATCCCACCATCCACAAGAAAAGAACACTCATTTGAGAACCATAACCCTGATCAGGTTGACCTCCTTATGTCCCAGGTGAATAAAGAAGGAAGGTGTGAGTATATCTCCCATTGCTGGAATTGCATTCTCCTGCTTCCATATATTTTCAATTGGACAGACAGCAGAGTAATGCAGAAGCAATGGGTAGTAAGTCTTTATTTTCAGAACTAAACCAGCTGTTTTATTATTAATATTTGCTTAAGAGTTGAGAATGTATTGCCATGCACTGCAGCTTCCTTGGACAGTTCCGCATGTTCCAAAGAATAAACATCTGCTACTAAAATGAAACCAAATTATTTTATTTTGTTTTTTAAATCACTTTTAAGGGGCAAACTCTATCCAGGGATCAATATTGTGTCTACACTATATAGGAAAAAAGAATTCCATCTCCATTGATTCTGGAATAAAATATGATGTACATATAGCCTACAGCATCATTCTTTAAACAAAAGTGTAGAATATTCTGAGGAACACAAAAGCATTTATAAATCTGCCGTCTCTGACAGAAGCAAAACATCATACCTTCAGGCTATAATGGGACACAATGGAAGCATTTGGTATTCATACATAAATGGAAGCAATGCCTGTTCCAGTCAACTGTGCTTACTTTGGAATTGGGTTTCGTCTGATAGATTGTTACTTATTTCTCTTTTTTAGCTGCTCTTTTGAGTTGAGTTCAGGCTTGAAGACAATGATATAACATTTTGGGGAGAAGATACAACCCAAGATTCCAGCACTGGAGGCCAAGATGGAGAAGATCTCCACAGCCACTATGGACTTCCCTTTGGTGCTTAAGTAGGATGGAACAAAAGAAAGCCACACACTGCAAAACACCAACATGCTGAAAGTGATAAATTTGGCTTCATTAAAAGTGTCCGGCAGCTTCCGAGCAAAGAAAGCCACAACGAAGCTGACAAGAGCCAGCAATCCCATGTAACCAAGAACATAGTAGAACATGTTGGCTGAACCTTCATTGCATTCCACTATGACATCTTCAGGCAGAGAGTGCATGTCCAGATCTGGAAAAGGAGGGTCAGTACAGAGCCATACTATACAAATACTTGCCTGGATAGAAGCACAACCAAGAACAATAGAGATGGAAAATCTTTTCCCCACCCATTTCCTCATCTTGGATCCTGGTTTGGTGGCCATGAAAGCCAGAACCACAGTGAGGGTTTTAGCCAAAACAGAAGAAACAGCCACTGAGAAGATGATACCAAAGGCAGTTTGTCGTAGATTGCAGGTCAGCAACTGGGGGCGCCCAATGAATAGCAAGGAGCAGAGGAAGCAGAGCAGCAGGGAGATGAGCAGGGTGTAGGTGAGATTCCGGTTATTGGCTTTGACAATGGGAGTGTTTTGATGTTTGATGAAGATTCCAAACACCAATGCTGTAGTTGCAGAAAAAGCCAGAGCCAAAAGAGCCAAACTGATACCTAAAGGTGCTTCATAAGATAAGAAGTTTTCTTTCTTGCTGATGCACTGGTTTCTCTCCTGGTTAGGATACCGATCTTCTTGGCACTGGAAGCAGTCATCCATATCTTGCAGTATAAAGAAATCAGGATTACAGTTATAGCATTTTGAGTCTCACTGAGATACAAATATTTATGGTTTAGGATCAGGAAACTTTGAATTTTACTGCACTATAATTCAATATAATTTACAACATACACAATAGAGAAAAATATCTTTTTCAGGAAATTCATAGAGTGTTAATATGTTTTGTCTTTAAGTTAACTTATTTTTCGGTGGATACTTTCCAGTGGATAATTAAATTAGAAATAAATCTAAATAATAATTCTCAGAGAATTTTTGTTTACAAACTCATAAAATTTTTTGGTGCGTTTAGAGGGGAAAAGTCCCTATGCTAGCACTAAGAACTTTCAAACTATTTGGATTGAGAAATATTAATTAAGCTTTAATGTTTCACAACTTACCAGTAGAAATGGTTGTAAAATAGGAAGTTTCATTTACCAATATTCACAGCCTTTCCTATCCCAGAAGGGAGGCTTAACATCAATGGAATATCAACAGTGCTAATATAACCTAGTTAACACACCTAGGAATATGGTAAAAAATACTCTTGAATTGACAATTCTAGAGTTTTGGTGATTAAGTGAGTTGCTGTCCATGCAATCCATGCATTTTACAGGTGTGGAGGTAAGCAGAAACTATGTTGGTTGGCTGTTTATTCTATTGTTTATGATAGAACGCTTGTATCTCTAACACACTATTTTTAAGGAAGACATTCTGAAATATATGGAATTACGTATTTTAAAAATAGCTAATGCCACTAGTTGTTGCCAATGATAGCAGAGCCAATTAAGAAGCACCATATGAGAGGTTGTTGTTTTTGTTGTTAATTAGAGTGTTTTTCAGCTTCTTCCTGGACAGCCACAACAACAAAACATTACCCTTTCCGTGATCTCCATCTCTTCCTCTTCATATAGCAATTTCCATCACAGATGTTACAAATGTTTGTATTTGTATTGTGTTTGCATTGTAAATTTATTTCACAAAGAATAAATGGTATTGAGGAAAGAAGGAGGAAGTTGGTAGTTGGCGGTTGGCTGATTATTCTGTGAGTTGCATCTTTGACTGAGAACATGGGAGTGTGGTGACTTCAAGCAGACACTGTCTGGAGGAGTTTCAGAGGACAGGCAAGCTGTGGATTATTAGCTCATGCTCTGCTATGAAGCAGCTTTAAAAACAAAAAAGGACTAAACTATCTCTTGGGTTCAAGGGACAGAAACACATTTCATTCATTAATATATATTTACCTGTAAAGTAAAGTTTTATCTTCAAGTCTGGTGTAAGGCATTTATTTTTTCTCAAATAGCTAACAACAAACCCTCTCTTGGGTTCAAGGGACAGAAACACAGTATAGATATCAATATCAATATCAATATATATGAATGAATAATACTTGTTGTTCAACTGTCGCCAACCTGACAAGTAATGATTCATCTTCATGTCTTGTGTAAGGCATCTATTCTACCACAAATAGCTAAAAAAGTTGATATACTGTACCATACAGTCCCTACAAGAATAAGAATAAGAATATGTTATTTATACCACACTCATCTGGCTGGGTTTCCCCAACCACTTTGGGCGGCTTTCAACAGAAGATTAAGAGAAATTGATGAACTATGCAGAATTGGCTAAACTGACATACAAACTGCGAGATAAGGACAACTGTGACTTTAAAGAAGAATGGGAACTTTTTACAAATTACTTAAGAAGACAACAAAATGAATTGGAATCCTTGGCAGGTTTTGAATAAACATACACAAATTTATTAATTGATAACATGGTAGATAGATAATATAAGGATCTATATGATTTTATAATATGCAGAGAATAACATGTGTTGAGAAATCAGAGAGAGGAGCTGAGGGTAGTCTTGGTGGGGCAGGGAGGGTTTGATGGGGGTGGGGGGAAAGGGGGAAAATAATGAATATGATATGTTTTGATATTTTGTTATGTTGAAATTGTTAATAAAAAACTTTTTTAAAAAAATACATTAAAACATCAATCATTAAAAACTTCCCGAAACAGGGCTTCCTTCAGATGTCTTCTAAATGTCACATAGTTGTTTATTTCTTTGACATCTGATGGGAGATCGTTCCACTACTGAGATCGCCCTCTGCCTGGTTTCCTGTAACTTCACTTCTCACAGTGAGGGAACCACCAGAAGACCCTTGGAGCTGGACCTCGGTGTCCAGGTTGAACAAAGGGGGTGGAGACGCTCCTTCAGCTATACTGGGCCGAGGCCGTTTAGGGCTTTAAAGGTCAGCACCAACACTTTGAATTGTGCTTGGAAACGTACCTGTCTGGTTTGAAATCTTCCCTTCTGCACATGGAGTACAATCATAGCAGCAAAATGGTTCCCCCTCTTTCCTTTGTCTGCTGCAACCTGGATGGCAGTGGTCATTACACAAGGCAAGGGGCACCACCTATCCATAAACAGAAGGTATTGCATGTTTTTGATTATATTTTTGTTTGTTCTTTGCCATTTCATCAACAGGGTGTTGCATTGAATTAATGCACTCGGAGGGTATTTATTATTATTATTAATTAGCACCACTATCTTTACAATGCTTGTTTCAATCACCAATATTTGTGCATATTCGAACCAATAAAAATATATATAGAATCAAAGAATTGCAGCATTTGAGTCGACTCTTGGGATCATGTATTCCAACCCCCCACAATGCAGGAATATACAGCTGTCCTATAAAGGGATCAAACCTGTGACCTTGGCATTACCAGCACCATGCTCTAACCAACTGAGCCACTCAGCCAGTAAATGGTTCAGGGAAAGAAAATGTGTAAGCCAATGGACATACTGACATATGTTTCCTTTTAAAATACATTTATACAGATGAGAAACGACAACTTGGTTCATTAAAAAAATGAATCACAGAATTAAAATTAAAGTTTCCTACGAAGCACAAGTTTGCAATGCATGCTTTCTGTGCTTGTCGCATGTGGATGTTCTCATTCCAAAACATTTATTGAATGATTGAGTTTTAGCTCTCATTCCACGTTAAGAAAAAGGACATCTCAAACATGGCAACAGCAGAAATACAGTGGGTAGGCAGAGGTGTATGGGAACCAAGGGAATGATATTAATTTACAATATCCTGACTTCTAAAAAGTTCTTCCACAGAATTCCTAAAAAGGCTCTAACCCTTTGCTGCTAGGCACACCATACCAACTACCTTCCACTGGTCAACAGAGCTTGGTTCAGCTAGATAGTCTAGGTATTTCGACCAGTGAATGAGTGCAGAGTTGCAGGGTTTTAAACCCTGGAAACCAAAATCTCTACAGTGACATGTAAACAACCCATCCCTAACCATACAAAGAATCAATGCAGCTAAAAGGAACTCATTCAGCAGGCTGTACATGATTATGAAACAAATCTGGTGAATGTCGACCTATAGACCTCAGAAGCTGCAATTGGGTCCCACCTGGTTAAAACTCTGGTGCCATGTAATGATCTTCTCATCAATGGAGAAATCACTGCCCAGTGGAGCTTGAGGATCCAGTTTCCCAACTTTCACTCTTAAGAAGGACTTATTTGGGAAAGTCACCCAGTTGATAATATCAAATCCACCTTCTAGCTCACATTTCTCATTAAAAAAGACAGTGTCCCCCGCACTGTTGTTAAACAAGATATTCCTCAGGAAAGGTTGAAGCTACAGAGGAAGAAAGAGAACGGTAAATTGGGTAAAAAGAGAGAACACTACAAAGCTTCTGTTTTCTCATGCTGGGATCAATTCATACTATTTGTTGAAGCTCCCCAGGCCACACGCTGGATTTGATCTTTGGCGCCGGTATAGATGTGATCATGTCTCCTTTGATGAAAGTGCCATGGTCTGATCACTACGCTCTGAAAGCCAGGATTGACTTTCCACCCCCACCCTGCTTAGGTGGCGAGCCGATTTGGGCTCGCCCGCAGAGGCTGATGGACCCTGATAGATTCCGTCAGGCCTTGCGGGACCTTGCTCCCCCTGGCGACTCATTGACTGAGCTTGTTGAGGGCTGGAATACCCAGCTCCTGGCAGCCATCGATGAGATCGCACCTAAGCGCCCTCTGCGACCCCACAGAAACCGGGCTCCCTGGTTTACCGAGGAGCTTCGGAAAATGAAGCGGGATCTAAGACGGCTAGAGCGAGTATGGCGGGGTGCTCGTGACGGAGCCTCAAGAACATCTTATAGGGTTTTTATGAAAACCTATGAGATGGCAGTGAAGGCCGCTAAGAAGTCTTACTTCTCGGCCTCCATTGCATCCGCTAGCTCTCGCCCGGCGCAATTATTTAGTATAATTAGGTCTTTAACGTCCCTTGAAGGACAGCCAAATTTAAATAACAATCTGACACACAGCTGTGAGGCATTTGCGAGCTTTTTTGCGGAGAAGGTCCTGTTGCTCCGCCATGACCTTCCTGCCAATTTGGACACAATAAATGAACTGGAGGCCCCTCGACTGTCCTCGGGTCCAGTATTGGACCACTTTGACCGGATATCTCCAGCCGATGTGGACAGACTCCTCCAAGCTGGAAAGCCCACCACCTGTCCTCTTGACCCGTGCCCGTCATGGCTGATTAGAGCGTGTCCAGATGAGGTGCGGGCCCCCCTGGGGGATATCATCAATTTGTCCCTTGGCACCGGGATATTCCCAGGGGAACTGAAGGAGGCAGTGGTGCGTCCGCTCTTAAAGAAAACATCATTAGATCCCTTAGATCTGTCCAATTACCGCCCGGTTTCGAATCTCCCATTCCTGGGTAAGGTGATTGAGAGAGCGGTTGCTGAACAGCTTGGTAGGTTTCTGGATGAAACATCGGCTCTCGATCCATTCCAGTCCGGCTTCCACGCTGGTCATGGGACCGAGACGGCTCTGGTCGCCCTAACAGATGATCTCCGCAGGCAGCTGGATCGAGGCGGGTCAGGGCTGCTGATTCTTCTAGACCTGTCAGCAGCCTTCGACATGGTCGATCACGAACTCCTAGACCACCGCCTTGCCGACGTGGGGATCCAGGGCACAGTCCTCCAATGGCTGCGCTCGTTTCTCTCTGGTCGGGGACAGAGGGTGGCGCTTGGGGGGGAATTGTCATCGCGCCACTCCTTGGTGTGTGGAGTGCCTCAGGGTGCGATTCTCTCCCCGATGCTTTTTAACATCTTTATGCGCCCCCTCGCCCAGCTTGTTCGGAGTTTTGGGCTGGGTTGCCATCAGTATGCCGATGACACCCAACTCTATCTGTTGATGGATGGCCATCCTGACTCGGCCCCAGACACACTGACCAGATGCCTGGAGGCTGTGGCTGGATGGTTACGTGGGAGCCGGTTGAAGTTAAATCCTTCGAAGACAGAGGTCCTCTGGCTGGGACGGGACGATATGGGATTGAGGGGGCAACTCCCATCTCTTGCGGGGGTGCAGTTAGTGCCAGCACCGTCCGTTAAGAGTTTGGGTGTAATCTTCGATACCTCCCTCTCTATGGAGGCGCAGATTACAGGTATAACAAAGGCGGCATTTTTTCATCTCCGCCAAGCTAAGCAGTTGGCCCCTTATCTCTCTCGCCCTGACCTAGCCACTGTGATCCATGCGACGGTCACCTCCAGACTGGATTATTGTAACTCGCTCTACGTGGGGCTGCCCTTGAGACTGACCCAGAAACTCCAGCGGGTGCAGAATGCCGCGGCGAGACTCCTTATGGGGTCTTCGCTGCGAGACCACATTCATCCGGTGCTATATCAGCTGCACTGGCTCCCGGTGGAGTACAGGATCAGGTTTAAGGTGCTGGTTTTAACCTTTAAAGCCCTATACGGCCTAGGACCCTCGTACCTACGGGACCGCCTCTCCTGGTATGCCCCACAAAGAAACCTACGGTCTGCAAATAAAAACATCCTGAAGGTCCCAGGCCTCAGAGAGGTTAGGCTGGCCTCAACTAGAGCCAGGGCCTTCTCGGCTGCGGCTCCAATCTGGTGGAACGCTCTGTCACAAGAGACTAGGGCCCTGCGGGACCTGACATCTTTCCGCAGGGCCTGCAAGACAGAGTTGTTCCACCAGGCCTTTGGTCAGGGCGCAGCCTGACTCCCTCCTCTGGCAACCTGCACAGAGTTTTGCTTAATGGTTGCCATCAACTTGATTTTAATTAATTTTTATAATGAAATATTTTTAGAATGTTGGTTTATTTGATTGTTTGATTATTTGATTGTTGTTAGCCGCCCTGAGCCCGGCTTCGGCTGGGGAGGGCGGGATATAAATAAAATTTATTATTATTATTATTATTATTATTATTATTATTATTATTATTATTATTATTATTTTAAGGGGAGACATACCTGCCCAGATTCCATTTTAGAAACTAATTTTGTATTTCGTAATTAAGAAGCATTTTTTACCTAGAGGTAGTAGCTGCCTTCATTCAATGTAAGTAAAAAAAATTACTTTTACAAATTTGCCTGCTTTATTCTGAGCAACAGGTAGAAACTGAGGAAAGATCAGCAGAACACAAATAAACAGAGATAAAATATGTAACTTGATAATTCCTAGCTTCACAGCCTCCTTGCCATCTTTTTTCTCCCACACATGTTGGATAGGAGGTTTAAATTTTAATTTACAGATTTAATCCTCAATCCATATCCATCCACCTAAGTTCAACATTTCCATTCAACTCTTTTTAGCTCTTTTCAACTGCTAAAAACATTCAAGCTTTGCAGTATTGGCAAGCCATTTGACTTAAATTTGCCAGCATGCTTACATAGAATTTAATACAACAAAAGCTTTTGATCTGCTTATTGAATTTCACCAAACCAATGCAAGTGTGTATTCCTTGACAAACTATGTTAGACATTACCCGGAAATATTGATTTTGAGGTCTCAGATAGTTACCAAGCACCATCTCTCCCTGTTTGGTTCTGGGTGCCAACATGGCATGCAAAGCATGTGCCACAGCATAGACGGCATTGTAGATGCTGTAGCTTTGGCTGGTCATTTGCATTTCAAAAAAAGCCCCAGGAAGGCTCTCCAGCTTCTCCTCACCAGTGCAGGATTCCTCCTCCGTCTCTACATCTAGAAATGGGCAACCAAATGCCTGTTGCCAGAAGAACCTGATAAAGCCATCGGCCTCAGAGTGGGGATTTAGGTTCAGGAGGAAACGGTGGAACTCCTTAACCTCACTGGAATGAATGGCAAAGGATAAGGCACCATGGAAGTTTAGTACATCCAGATCTTTGTGGTATGGCTCCGAAGAGAAATCCCAGTCGGCGGTCATAACCCACACTTTGTTTATGGGACTCATACTCATCTCTCTACCTATCAGTAGCAGCCATTGCAAACCTGTCATGGTGTTTTTGTCTGCATTCACAACAAATACATTGATGTTTGTTTTGCTTAGGGACTCGGCCATATTCTGACTTTCCTCTATCAACCCAGTATTATCAAAACCCCTGTGGGTTACGATTCTCTCAGTGACAGCTATACAGATGCCATTCTGGGAAAGCTGGCGTGTCAACTTTTTCACAAACGTTTCTCCTTTATCATCAGCTGTGACAAATATCCCAACCCACTTCCACTGGAAATAGAGAAGAAGCAGAACAATGCCAGTGTATTGATGTTCTTCACTGGGGGCCATTTGGTACAAGGAAGAAATAGGGTCTTTTTCACTCACCGCTGGAGTAAATGAAGAATAGGTGATCTAGCAAAGAACAGAGGGTTTGTAAATCACCAGGTAGGATATCTATGTGTCCTTAGGTTTTTTATTCTTGCTGAATTCAATAACTTTCTGAATTTAAGGATTACTTTTTGAATTTGCTTTTGCGCATCCCTGCTCCTCATTTTCCTACTTTTGCCATGTTTTATAGGCAGTAGTGGCTGATGGAGTGGGTCAAGGGAACTTCTTCGGCCTCTTGGGACAAGAGTCTCTGAGATGTACATTGAGGGCAAAAAGGAAGGGAGAGACGTTTGAACAGTGCAAATGCATTATGGTGAGTGCTGGATTGTATACATTAGGTGCATTTTCATCACACCAACCAAACTCTTCACCCCTACACCTTTCCCTCTGATTACGCCATACCAAAAATGGTGTTGGGAGACAGAGGCATAGGAAGAAATTTCCTGGTGTGGAAAATTTCTTGTCACCCCCCCACACATTGGTTTTTATTTTATTTTTTGCTTACAAAAATGGTTTTATGTTATTTCATATTTTCTTACAAAGGAAAATGGCCAGGTAAACAGATATCTTTGTGGAGGAGGGTCAAGATATTAACTGATATGCATCATGATCAGCTGGCAATTACTGACATGATTTTCTACAGATAACTAATTCATTACTGCAAATGGTTGAATTCTTTGTCACATCATTTTCCTTGAGGCAGAGGCAGTGTTTAGCACAATCAGCTGGTGATTACTGACATGATTTTCTACAGATAACTATGTTATTTTTTTAAAAAAGCAAGACTTTTTTGTTTTAGCCCGCCAAAAACATTCTCCTGTCCTTCTCCCTCTCCCAAAACCCTGGGAATATACACTAAGGCTAAATCATATACAACAGTTGTGGAGTCTACATTCCAGCCACACTCTTCCTACCTGTAGAATCTTATAAAGCTCCAAGATGGAGGCCATATGGCTTGAAGTTTCAGAGTCAAGGCCCCCAATGGCAGCTATCAGGTTCTTCTCAACACCACACTTGTAGTTGGGGATGGTTTTCCTATGATGAGAGATGAGGTTCAAAGTATTCTGATAAGTCATCTTTGCATGACAGTAGCTGTCATAGATCTGGAACCCCAAAGTGATGTTGGATAAAATGTTGGGGTTCTCGTTGACCTCATTCACAGCAAAGACTAAGGAAAGGACATGCTGGTAGTTCTTTGGCACTGTGCTGAAACAATACAGAGATTGTGCATGTGGTGGGTCTTCCTGCTTCTGCTGGACAGACCTCATGTTTTGAAAGTGGATAAACACACAAAGGCATTATCCCACAAGATTCAAATTTGAGGACATGGAATGAAACTGAATTTTGAAAGATCCAGGAGAGACAAAAGAAAGTAAACACTTAGGTAAACTATGAAATTTATTCCCACAAGAGTTAGTGATGACCAACAACTTATATGGCTTTAAATGAAGATTTGACATTTGTAATGAGGGATATAGCTATTAAGCACAGTGGCTATGTTCTCTCCCCACCATTGGAGGCACCATGTCTTTGAAGCACAGTTCCTGGGAATAGGAGCTGAGAAGACTGCTGTAATGCTCAGGACATGCTTGTGGGTTTCTCATGGCCATCTGGTTGGCCACTGTGAGATTACAGTGTAGGGCTATATGGGCCCTTGGCCGGAGTTAGCAGGGCCTTTCTTACATTTGCTAATTCTAATGAAGTATGAAATGTATGACACAACTGCTGAAGAGCAGAGCAGGGAAAAAGAAGGGAAAAATATGGCTGCAGATGAAATATGAATTTCAAAGGATGTCAGTGTTTTGGTTTAAAAAACATTTCAGGAAATCTGAATTAGTTAGGTGTGCCTTTCAATGTAAATTGAGCTAGTGTTCTCCCCTATTCCTACTTTTGGACAGTCCAGGCGATGGTCCCATTTCATTGACTCTAGCTCAGTCTACTGATGGTCTGCCTGTCCTCTCTACTACACATCCTACTAGCCACCTGCCAGCACTGATGAGACTTCTTTTTGACCACACTATCATGTTTATTATCAAATTTTTATTATGTACGTACATAACCAGAAGCTTTTATCCCCAAAGGAATAAAAAATCATGTTCTTACACTAATTCATCAGCAGGTGTTTCCTTTGGCTTTTCCTTGAAGTCTATTTCATTGAAGATTGGTAAGAAGAACTGTGAAGTGATTCCACCAATAACGAAGTGCCCCGGCTGATAATACTGGTGTTGGACGTGAAAGAGGTCAATCACACAATGCAAAGCAGAACGTATAAAAAATAGTGGGAACACCATGAGTAGGGTCCAGAAGGGTAAACTTAACATCTTGAGATGTGGTGGTTCTCCTCTTAAAAATAAAGTACCTGTTTCAGTCTAAAATACTTATCATCACCCAATGTCATCACCTTCTGTCCTGTTGCCCTCCAGCAGCTATAATCTATGTTTATAAATAAATGGTAGAATAGCTGTCATTGGCACTGGGGTGGTTTTTAATAAGCATTCTGCTGTTTCTCTGTGGCATATGGGCTTCAAAATACCATATGGATACTGCTTGAGAAAGAATGAATTGCTGTGTCTTTAGATAATAACATGGTACACAGCCCCAGCGGGGTTGCTTGGTCTGTGGCACCATGTGCAGCAGAAGCATTGAACAAAATATGTTTTGCCCCCTTGAAAATATCTTATCTGATTCATTGCAGATTGGGCAGAGCACCTGGTTTCAGGAAGATCTGAATGGGTGTGAAAATAATAGTGGATTAGACAGGCCATGGGGGAAAATGGAAAGGCTGGTGTTCCATTATGCTCCAGAGAATGTTCCAAAGTTTTGAAAATGTCTTGCATGAAAAAGTGGTCAGGTCCAGCATCTTGACTAAGAAAGGAAGGAAGAAATAGTTCACTGAGAACTTGGCCAGTAATAACAGGTGGTTTTGTGGTTTTTTGCAAGTATGATGTCCATTCGCATTGAGCACTTCCTTGCTTACTTTCAGGCTGCCAGAAAAGGCCTTCTGTCTGTTTTCTGATACTGTAAACAGAACCAGGCACACTGATTGCAGTAATAACCTTTATTGCTGAATAATCAAGGATTCAGCACATGGCACATCTATCAGATATCCATGTCAGTTGCAGAAGCTAAAGTTCTGTCCTCTTGCCCACTCATTTATACCTCTGTCCTTGCATTTTTTTCACTGTGACTCAGCTTTCTTAATGGTTCTAGCCTTTTCTCATCCCTTCTTATCTAGCGCTGGGAGTGGAGCAGGGGAAGGAGCTGAATCAGGACTGTATTGCAGAGCAGAAGACACAACCCCTGCTCCTTGCCTATCAGCACCTGCTGCTACCTTAAGGCTCTCCCCTTCACCCTCACTCTCTGCTGGTGATTCCTCTTTGTCCCATCAGTCTGACCTGGTTCAAAGTCCCCTTCGCCTTCAGGTGCCTCCTGGCTGCCACCACTCTTCCTCATCCCGCCAGTCCCTGACGCTCACTGTGTGCACTATGAGGACTTACATCAGAGGATGCCTGGCTTCAGGATAAGGCCTCTTTCTTGCCTACATGGGGGATTAAGTTTTCAGATCAAAGTGATCTGTGGGGGCAGCAGGTATAAAGGGGATATTTATTATAACACCGAAGGAAAACCCAGGTCAGGGCTGCGTATCTTAAATAAAATGAAAATGGGGCAGTCCCAGAGCAGCTCAGAGTAAAGTGTGTGGCATGATAGAGGCAATGGCACACCCACTCTTTAAGAGAACCTTTTTGGACCCAGAAGCTACGAGCCATAAACTATGACCCAGTGACAGGGGTGCTAAATGGGGGGTGGGGGCTACCCATGAAAAATTTCAAGGAAGGGGCAGGGCTCCCTCAACATTTCATGGCATCCATTGTGGCGCAAACCAAAGGGCATGCTAGCATCACCCCACTTTGCCATCGTAATTGAGGGGACCCGGGCATGTCAGCATGCTGTGACTCATGAGGAAGCCATGGGGCGTCTGCATGACATGTCAACACGCCCCACAGTGTGTGTAAGTGACTTCAGGACACCCCATGGCATGTATGCATGGCCTGCTGATATCACACTGCCCACGCACCCCCGATCATAGGGGCAAGGCAGTGTGCATGTCCATTGACAAATAACCCCTTTGCGGGCAAGATCTTGAGATGGTGGTGAAAGTCCTTTTCAATCAAGGTGCAGGGCCCCCTCAATGTAAACACACCTTTGAGGGATAAAAGGCATAATACAACCAAGAAAGATTTCACCAGGCTAGTGCCATGCATGTAGGACATAAACAGGATCATTTGCAATACACTTGAAATTATAGAATTTGCACACCATATGAGAGAACAGCAGGGGAGATGGGTGCTGCTGTGAGTTAAATCGCAGAGCCTAGGACTTGCTGATCAGAAGGCTGGCGGTTCGAATCCCCACGACGGGGTGAGCTACCGTTGCTCATTCCCTGCTCCTGCCAACCTAGCAGTTCGAAAGCATGTCAAAGTGCAAGTAGATACATAGGCAAGTAGATACCGCTCTGGCGGGAAGGTAAACGGCATTTCCGTGCACTGCTCTGGTTCGCCAGAAGCGGCTTAGTCATGCTGGCCACATGACCTGGAAGCTGTATGCCAGATCCCTCAGCCAATAAAGTGAGATGAGCGCCGCAACCCCAGAGTTCGTCATGACTGGACCTAATGGTCAGGGGTCCCTTTACCTTTACCTTTTATGAGAGAACAGAACTACCAGCACAAGCATTGCAAAGCTTGACAGTTGCTTTCACAAGACAGAATTAGAACTCAAAATAATCATAAGACATTGGAGAACTGGGCCCAAGTTACAAAATGAATTGAGCACTTCCTTGCTTACTTTCAGGCTGCCAGAAAAGGCCCTCTGTCTGTTGTCTGACGCTCTAAGCAGAACCAGGCACAGTGATTGCAGTAATAACATTGATTGCTCATTAATCAAGGTGTCAGCACACGGCACATCTATCAGATAACCATGTCAGTTGCAGAAGCTAAAATTCTGTCCTCTCTCCCCCTTATTTATACCTCTGTCCTTGCATTTCCCCCCACTGTGACTCAGCTTTCTTAATCATTCTAGCCTTTTCCCGTCCCTCCTTTCCTGCGCTGGGAGTGGAGCAGGAGAAGGAGCTGAATCAGGACTGTATTGCAGAGCAGGAGACACAGTCCTCGCTCCTTCTCTATCAGCCTCTGTGTTTACCTCAAGGGGCTCCCTTTCTCCCTCACTCTCCGCTGGTGATTCCTCCCTGTCCCACCAGTCTGAACCTGGTTCAAAATCCCTTTCACCCTCAGGTGCCTCCTGGACCACTAGCTGCCACCACTCTTCCTCATCCTTCCAGACCCTGACACTCACTTTGTGCAGTATCATGACTTACCTCAGAGGATGCCTGCGTTCAGGACAAGGCCTCTTTCTTGCCTACATGAGGGATTAAGTTGACAGATCAAAGTGATCTGTCATTCATCCTGAAAGATGAATGTTTTAAAAAATGGCAGAAAGAGATTTCAAAATTTATGTGGGGGGGGGGGGCAAAAGGCCAACGATAAAACATAAAATACTTACAGATGTAAAAGATAGAGGTAGGTTTGCCCTCCCAGACCTTAAATTGTATTATGAATCTGCTTGTTTGGTATGGATCAGGGACTGGATGAGCCTGGATAAGCAAGAGGCATTAGAACTAGAAGGACATGACAACAGATTCGGTTGGCACACATACTTATGGTAGGGAAAGGGAAGGTTCATAGATGTTTTTACAACCATATAATCAGGAAATCACTAATGAGAATATGGGAGAGATACAAAGATGTATTGGAACAAAATACCCCGTGGTGGCTTTCACCACATGAAGCATTACTACTCAAACCACTTAGAAAGAAAGGAAAATAGCTCACATATGTTGATTTATTAAAGGAACATGATGGAAAATGGAAATTAAGAGATTATGATGAGATCAAAGACCACTTTCAGAGTTGGTTGCATTATCGACAACTATATGAAACACATAAAGCAGACAGCAAGAAAGGATTTAGTTATACAAGATCTAGGTTTCAAACAGAAGTGATCAAAGGGAAAGTGAAATTACTGAAGGCCGCATACGGTATACTATTAGAATGGGAGACGAAAGATGAAGAGGTAAAATTAGTTATGATTAAATGGGTACAAGATGTAGGTCACAACATTATGATGGTAGACTGGGAAAAATTATGGAAAAGTGATTTAAAATTTACAGATTGTTCCCTATTGAAGGAGAATTAAATGAAGATGATGTACAGATGGTATATAACACCAGTGCAGTTAGGGGAAATGTACAAAACTAGTTCAAATATAAGTTGGAAGTGTAAGCAACATCTATATCAAGAGAACGTGAAAGCTGAACTCTTCCCAAACACACAAACCTTAAAACATTTAAAACGTTATCCACTATAATGATTTCAATAGTTAGATTGTTACTTTTTTCTCTTTTTTAGCTGCTCTTTTGAGTTGAGTTCAGGATTGAAGACAATGATATAACATTTTGGGGAGAAGATGCAACCCAAGATTCCAGCACTGGAGGCCAAGATGGAGAAGATCTCCACGGCCACTATGTACTTCCCTTTGGTGCTTAAGTAGGATGGAACAAAAGAAAGCCACACACTGCAAAACACCAACATGCTGAAAGTGATAAATTTGGCTTCATTAAAAGTGTCCGGCAGCTTCCGAGCAAAGAAAGCCACAATGAAGCTGACAAGAGCCAGCAACCCCATGTAACCAAGAACAGAGTAGAACATGTTGACTGAGCCTTCATTGCATTCCACTATGACTTCTTCAGGCAGAGAGTGCATGTCCAGATCTGGAAAAGGAGGGTCAGTACAGAGCCATACTATACAAATACTTGCCTGGATAGAAGCAGAACCAAGAACAATAGAGATGGAAAATCTTGTCCCCACCCATTTCCTCATCTTGGATCCTGGTTTGGTGGCCATGAAAGCCAGAACCACAGTGAGGGTTTTAGCCAAAACAGAAGAAACAGCCACTGAGAAAATGATACCAAAGGCAGTTTGTCGTAGATTGCAGGTCAGCAACTGGGGGCGCCCAATGAATAGCAAGGAGCAGAGGAAGCAGAGCAGGAGGGAGATGAGCAGGGTGTAGGTGAGATTCCGGTTGTTGGCTTTGACAATGGGAGTGTTTTGATGTTTGATGAAGATTCCAAACACCAATAATGTAGTTGCAGAAAAAGCCAGAGCCAAAAGAGCCAAACTGATGCCTAAAGGTGCATCATAAGATAAGAAATTTTCTTTCTTGCTGATGCACTGGTTTCTCTCCTGGTTAGGATACTGATCTTCTTGGCACTGGAAGCAGTCATCCATATCTTGCAGTATAAAGAAATCAAGATTACAGTTATAGCATTTTCAGTCTCACTGAGATACAAATATTTATGGTTTAGGATCAGGAAACCTTGAATTTCATTGTACTATAATTCAACGTAATTCACAGAATACATGATACAAAACATTATCTTTTTCAGGAAATTGTTAAGAGTGTTAACATGTTTTGTCTTTAAGGTAAGCTATTTTTGGAAGATTCTTTTCCGTGGATAATTAAATGAGAATTAAATCTAAATGATAAGCTCCATAAATGTATGTTTGTGTTTACACGTGCATAGAATTGAAATTTGGGTGTGTTTAGAGGGGAGAAATCCCTAGTCCATCAATAAGAACTTTCAAAGCTATCTGAATGGAGAAATAATAAACATTAATGTTTCACAGTTTACCAGTAGAAATGGTTGTAAAATAGGAAGTTTCATTTACCAATATTCAGAGTATTTCATATCCCAGAAAAGAAGCTTAATGTCAAAGGAAGACTAAAGGTGCTGATATAATCCAGTTAACACACCTAGGAATATTGTCAAAAAAATACTCTTGAATTGAAAATTCTAGAATTTAGGTGATCAAGTAAGTTGCTGTCCATGCAATCCATGAGATTTTCAGGTGTGGAGGTAAGCAGAAGATATGCTGGTTATCAATTTACAATATTGTTTATGATAAAGCACTTGTACAGTGGTACCTCGGTTTAAGAACAGTAAATATATTTCACAATGAATAAATGGTATTGGGGAAAGAAGGAGGCAGTTGGTAGCTGACGGCTGTTGATTCTTCTGTTAGTTGCATCTTTGATTGAGAGCGTGGGAGTTTGGTGACTTCAAGCAGACATTGTCTGGAGGGGTTTTTTGAGGACAGGCAAGATTTGGATTATTAGCTTATGCTATGCTATGAAGGAGCTTTGAAAACAAAAAGGACTAAACCCTCTCTTGGGCTCAAGGGACAGAAGCACATTCATATATATATATATATATATATATATATATGAATAATACTTGTTGTTCAACTGTTGACAACCAGACAAGTAATGTTTCTTTTCAGGTATTGGGTAAGGCATCTATTTTTTCACAAATAGCTAACAAAAAACATGTTCTCAATATAGTTGTTATACTATAGCATACAGTCCCCTACCTGTCTGGTTTGAAATCTTCCCTTCTGGACATGGAGTACAATCATAGCAGCAAAATGGTTCTCCCTCTTTCCTTTGTCTGCTGTAACCTGGATGGCAGTGGTCATTACACAAGGCAATGGGCAGCACCTGCCCATAAAACACAAGATATTGCATGTATTCTATTCTGTTTGTGTTTGTTCTTTGCCTTTTCATCAATAGGCTGCTGCATTGAAATAAGGCACCCAGAGGGTTTTTTAAAAAATAAATTAATTAAGAAGCGCCACTAACTTTACAATGGTTGTGACACCAATATTTCTGCATATTCAACCCAATAAAGATAATAGAATCATAGAGTTGGAGGAGACTCTAAGGATCATGTATTCCAACCCCTGTGCAATGCAGGAATATACAGCTGTCCTATAAAGGGATCAAACCTGTGACCTTGGCATTATCAGCACCTTGCTCTAACCAACTGAGCCACTCAGCTAGTAAATGGCTCAGGGAAAGAAAATGTGAATATCTGCTGATATGAATTTCCCTTTTATAATATGTTTTTAAAGATGAGAAGTGGCAACTTGGTTCCATTAAAGAAATGAATCACAGAAATGAAATGAAAGATTCCTACAAAGCACAATTTTTCATTGCATGCTTTCTCTGCTTGTTGCATGTGGATGTTCTCAAATCAAATATCTTTAATACGGTCAGTGACCAGGAAGCAATTTATAAAAATATGACATTAAAAGTAGTATTGTGCTACAAATAACAGTAGAAATATGGCCAATTCACAGAATTGGTGCTTATATTTATGACCAGGTTTTGACTTTTAAAATTTTAAAAATTCAATTCAGGTGTCGCTACAGTTTATTATCGTTCCTTCGATGTTTACAATTTGAACTCCGTTGTTGACATCATTGCTCATCTTATTCTTGTTGCAATGTAACAGTACTTTGCCACGGACCTGTTAATTTCGGGCTCTTTGTCAGCTAAGAGGTGTCTGATATAGGTGTCGTCTGTACTACGAGGTATTTTCCTCAGAATCGGTTCGATCAGCTCTCTTCTTGAGTCTCGATATAATGGGCAGTATAAGATGACATGCCCAATGGTTTCGATTTCATTGCTGTTACAGGGACATAATCTTTGTTCGATCGGTATTTTATGGTATCTTCCCTCTAGAAGAGCTGAAGGGAGAGCGTTAAAGCGGGCCCTGGAAAATGCCCATCGGTGTTTAGCGTTGTCTAGAACTTTGAAATAGTTTGCTAGATGGGGCCTTTGGGGTTGTATAGAAGTTTATAAGTTATCGGAAGTTGATTAAAGTCATTTTGGGCTTCAATGTCCCTGAGTCTTTCTTTGATTATGTTCTTGGCCCTTCCCCTTTCTAAACTTAATAAATACTCTGGGGAGAGACCATATGTGGCTAGTTTTCTGAGAGTACCCTTCAACCAACTAGATTGGAATTTGTCAAGAAGCATCAGGGAAAGTAGTCTAACCGGCGAGTTGTTAAGTCTTAGCCAAGTGCATAAGGTTCTTATCCATACTTTGGCTTTAATGCTGTATAAGCCCGCTTCCAGTCGTAGGGCGGCGTTTGGGACGCATTTAGGTGTTTGCAGGAGTGATCTAAGGAAACCTGATTGTATCTTTTCATATGGGTCTAGATTAGAGAGGGAGACGAGTGGTGCGCCGTATAGTATTTGTGCTGTTGATTTTGCAACGAATAGTTTAATTGTAGCAGGAATGAAATTTCCTCCCGTTGTACGATGGAATCTTAGGATTGCTGTTGTACTTTTTTGTGCTGTAGAGGAGCTGTAATTTATGTGGGCAGTCTTCTTCCTTGATGCTTGGAATATAACTCCTAGATATTTAAAGCATGTCACTTGTTCAATCTCCTGATTGTCTAAATTCCATCTATATATTTTCCTTTTGTTAGAGAAAACCATGATTTTTGTTTTTTGGTAGTTCACTGCTAGTTTCTCTTCTCTACAATATTGGGATAAGCTGTTAAGAGCTCTTTTGAGGCCCATCTGAGTCTGGGACAATATAACCGCATCGTCTGCATAGAGTAGGATAGGCAGTTTTTTGTCTACTAATTTTGGGGCGTGTGTATCCGCTCCTTGTAGGTGATCTATTAGGGAGTTTATATAGATGTTGAACAAAAAGGGGGCCAAAATGCATCCTTGTTTAACTCCCTTTGTTGTTCTAATGAAATTAGAGAGTTGACCTTCTTGGCTGCATCTTATACGAAGTCGTGTGTTGTTGTACAGTTTGTATATTAGTAGCAGCAGACGTTGGTCTATGGATGACTTGTTAAGTTTGTCCCAGAGTCGGGTTCTTGGGATGGAGTCAAAGGCTGCTTTAAAATCTACAAATGCTGCGAATAGGTGGTGATTGTGGTGAGACGTGTATTTCTCAGCTATGCGCTGTAAGATGAGGCAGTGATCCATTGTGGATCTCCCCTGTCTAAATCCTGCCTGTGCATCATCAAGAATCTTCGCTCTTTCTATCCATTCGCACAGTTTCTCGCTGAGGTGTTTAGCGTATAATTTACTTATTATATTCAGAAGGCTTATAGGTCTATAGTTGGAGGGATCGTCCCTCGAGCCTTTCTTGTAAATGGGAATAATGATGGAAGTCCCCCAGTCGTATGGAATCTGTGCAGTTCTATCTATTTATGAGAACAGAGAGGCTAGCAAGGGGGCCCACCAGTTCACATTGGTTTTAAAAAGTTCCGCTGGTATACAGTCAATTCCGGGGGCTTTCCCGTTCTTTAGTTGGTCAATCAGCAGATGAGTCTCTGTTATTGAGACTGCTGGCCATGGCTGTATCTGATCTTCCGGTATGTCTAATGCATAGGACTCATCGCTAGATTCCTCGTAAAGATTATGGAAGTGTGTTTCCCAGGCTTTCTCATTATTTTCATTATTGGATTATTATTTCACAATCCACCTTAAGAAAAATGAAATCTAAAACATGGCAACAGCAGAAATACAGTGCGTAGGCAGAGGTGTATCGGAGCCAAAGAGCACACCAAAAATTAATTATAATTTTTATTAATGTACAATTCCCTGACACCCAAAAGGTTCTTCCACAGAATGACTACAAAAGTTCTAACACTTTGCTGCTAGTCACACTACACCAACACCCCTACCACTGGTCAACAAATCTTGGTTCAACTAAATAGTCTAGGCATTTCAAATGGTGTTTCAGGGAAGAGCTGCACGGTTTTAAACCCTGAAAGCCAAGATCACTACAGTGACATGTAAACAACCCATCCCTAACATACAAAGAATCAATGCAGCTAAAAGGAACTCATTCAGCAGGGTGTACATGATGATGAAACAAATCTGGTGAATGTCTACCTATAGACCTCAGAAGCTGCAATTGGGTCCCACCTGGTTAAAACTCTGGTGCCATGTAATGATCTTCTCATCAATGGAGAAATCACTGCCCAGTGGTGCTTGGGGATCCATCTTCCCAACTTTCACTCTTAAGAAGGACTTATTTGGGAAAGTTACCCAGTTGATAATATCAAATCCACCTTCTAGCTCATGTTTCTCATTAAAAAAGACAGTGTCACCAGCACTGTTGTTAAACAAGATATTCCTCAGGAAAGGTTGAAGCTACAGAGGAAGAAAGAGAACGGTAAATTGGGTAAAAGTAGAGAAGACACTACAAAGCTTCTGTTTTCTCATGCTGGGATCAATTCATACTATTTGTTGAAGCTTCCCTTGAGTTTTAAGGGGAGACATACCTGCTCAGGTTCCATTTTAGAAACTAATTTTGTTTTTCATAATTAAGAAGCATTTTTTACCTAGAGGTAGGAGCTGCCTTCATTCAATGTAAGTAAACATATTTACTTTTACAAATTTGCCTGGTTTATTCTGAGCAACAGGTAGAAACTGAGGAAAGAATAGCAGAACACAAATAAAAAGGGATAAAATGTGTAATTTCATAATTCCTAGCTTCACAGCCTCCTTCCATCCTTTTTCTCACACACATGTTGGATAGGAGGTTTAAATTCTAATTTATAGATTTAATCATCAATCCATATCCATCCAACCTAAGCTCAACATTTCCATTCATACAACAGAAGCTTTTGAACTTCTTATTGAATTTCACCAAACCAATGCAAGTGTGTATTCCTTGAGAAACTATGTTAGACATTACCTGAAAATATTGATTTTGAGGTCTCAGATAGTTACCAAGCACCATCTCTCCCTGTTTGGTTCTGGGTGCCAACATGGCATGCAAAGCATGTGCCACAGCATAGACGGCATTGTAGATGCTGTAGCTTTGGCTGGTCATTTGCATTTCAAAAAAAGCCCCTGGAAGGCTCTCCAGCTTCTCCTCACCAGTGCAGGATTCCTCCTCCGTCTCCACATCTAGAAATGGGCAACCAAATGCCTGTTGCCAGAAGAACCTGATAAAGCCATCGGTCTCAGAGTGGGGATTTAGGTTCAGGAGGAAACGATGGAACCCCTTAATCTCACTGGAATGAATGGCAAAGGATAAGGCACCATGGAAGTTTTGTATATCCAGATCTTTGTGGTATGGCTCCGAAGAGAAATCCCAGTCGGCGGTCATAACCCACACTTTGTTTATGGGACTCATACTCATCATTCTACCTATCAGTAGCAGCCATTGCAAACCTGTCTTGGTGTTTTTGTCTGCATTGACAACAAATACATTGACGTTTGTTTTGCTTAGGGACTCCGCCATATTCTGACATTTCTCTATCAACCCATTATCACCAAAACCACTGTGGTTTACCACTCTCTCAGTGACAGCTACACATATGCTATTCTGGGAAAGCTGCTGTGTCAACTTTTTCACAAACGTTTCTCCTTTATCGTCAGCTGTGACAAATATCCCAACCCACTTCCACTGGAAATGGAGAAGAAGTTGAACAATGCCAGTGTATTGATGTGCTTCACTGGGGGCCATTTGGTACAAGGAAGAAATATGGTCTTTTTCACTCGCCGCTGGAGTAAATGAAGAATAGGTGATCTAGCAAAGAACAGAGGGTTAGTAAATCACCAGGTAGGATATCTGTGTGTCTTTAGGTTCTTTATTCAAGCTGAGTGCAATAACTTTCTGAATTTAAGGATTGTTTTTTGAATTTGCTTTTCTGCATCCCTGCTCCTCATTTCCCTACTTTTGCCATGTCTTATAGGCAGTAGTGGCTGGTGGAGTGGGTCAGGGGAACTTATTTGGCCTCTTGGTCTCTGTGATGTACAGGGAGGGCAAAAAGGAAGGGAGAGAGGTTGGAACAGTGCAAATGCATTATGGTGAGTGCTGGATCGGATACATTAGATGAATTTTCATCACACCACTGAGCTGCTCCTCCCGGCGCCACACACAGGAAAACCGGGCGGCAGCACTGCCATTGTACCGCGAGCTTTACTTTCGGGGGCAGCACAGGATTTTAGGAGGGGGCCTGGGGCCTGAAGGGGGTGCGCAGAACAGGCTACAGCCTTGGCAAGCTTTCACAGCTCCACTCACTTGAAATTTCAGCCTTCATGACATAGGAAAACGGCCAGGTAAACAGATATGTTCGTGGAGGAGGGTCAAGATATTAACTGATATGCATCATGATCAGCTGGCAATTACTGACATGATTTTCTACAGATAACTAATTCATTACTGCAAATGGTTGAATTCTTTGTCACATCATTTTCCTTGAGGCAGAGGCAGTGTTTAGCATAATCAGCTGGTGATTACTGACATGATTTTCTACAGATAACTATGTTATTATAAAAAAAGCAGCAAGACTTATTTGTTTTAGCCCGCCAAAAACATTCTCCTGTCCTTCTCCCCCTCCCAATGCCCTGGGAATATACACTAAGGCTAAATCATATACAACAGTTGTGGAGTCTTCATTCCAGCCACACTCTTCCTACCTGTAGAATCTTATAAAGCTCCAAGATGGAGGCCATATGGCTTGAAGTTTCAGAGTCAAGGCCCCCAATGGCAGCTATCAGGTTCTTCTCAACACCACACTTGTAGTTGGGGATGGTTTTCCTATGATGAGAGATGAGGTTCAAAGTATTCTGATAAGTCATCTTTGCATGACAGTAGCTGTCATAGATCTGGAACCCCAAAGTGATGTTGGATAAAATGTTGGGGTTCTCGTTGACCTCATTCACAGCAAAGGCTAAGGAAAGGACATGCTGGTAGTTCTTTGGCACTGTGCTGAAACAAGAGAGGAATTATGCATGTGGTGGGTCTTCCTGCTTCTGCTGGACAGACCTCATGTTTTGAAAGTGGATAAACACACAAAGGCATTATCCCACAAGATTCAAATTTGAGGACATGCAATGAAACTGAATGTTGAAAGATCCAGGGGAGACAAAAGAAAGTAAACGCTTAGGTGAACTATGAAATGTATTCCCACAAGAGTTAGTGATGGCCAACAACTTATATGGCTTTAAATGAAGATTTGACATTTCTAATGAGGGATATAGCTATTAAGCACAGTGGCTATGTTCTCTCCCCACCATTGGAGGCACCATGTCTTTGAAGCACAGTTCCTGGGAATAGGAGCTGAGAAGACTGTTGTAATGCTCAGGACTTGCTTGTGGGTTTCTCATGGCATCTGGTTGGCCACTGTGAGATCACAGTGTAGGGCTATATAGGCCGTTGGCCAGACCCAGCAGGGGCTTTCTTACATTTGCTGGTTCTTATGACCTCCTTGTGGAGAACAGGATGAAATGTATGACACAACTGCTGAAGGGCAGAGTAGGAAGAAAGGGCAGAAGAGAAAAAATATGGCTGTAGATAAAATATGAAATTCAAAGGATGTCAGTGTTTTGGTTTTAAAAACATTTCAGGAAATCTGAATTAGTTAGGTGTGCCTTTCAATGTAAATTGAGCTAATGTTCTCCCCTATTCTTACTTATGGAGAGTCCAGGCGATGGTCCCATTTCATTGACTGTCCTCTCTACTACAAATCCAACTAGCCACCTGCCAACACTTTTTATTATGTACGTACATAACCAGAAGCTTTTATCCCCAAAGGAATAAAAATCATGTTCTTACACATATTCATCAGCAGGTGTTTCCTTTGGCTTTTCCTTGAAGTCTATTGAAGTGAAGACAGGTGAGAAGAACTGTGAAGTGATTCCACCAATAAGAAAGTGCCCCGGCTGATAATACTGGTGTTGGGTGTGGAAGAGGTCAATCACACAATGCAAAGCAGAACGTTTCAAAAATAGAGGGAACAGCATGAGTAGGGTCCAGAAAGGCAAACTTAACATCTTGAGGTGTGGAGGTTCTCCTCTTAAAAATAAAGCACCTGTTTAAGTCTAAAATACTTATCATCACCCAATGTCATCACCTTCTGTCCTGTTGCCCTCCAGCAGCTCTAATCTACGTTTATAAATAAATGATAGAATAGCTGTCATTGGCACTGGGGTGGTTTTTTATAAGCATTCTGCTGTTTCTCTGTGGCATATGGGCTTCAAAATACCATATGGATACTGCCTGAGAAAGAATGAATTGCTTTGTTTTAAGATAATAACATGGTACACTGTCCCAGCGGGGTTGCTTGGTCTGTGGCACCATGTGCAGCAGAAGCATTGAACAAAATATGTTTTGCCCCCTTGAGAAGATATTATCTGTTGCATTGCAGATTGGGCAGAGCACCTGGTTTCAGGAAGATCTGAATGGGTGTGAAAATAATAGTGGTTTAGCCAGGCCATGGGAGAAAATGGAAAGGCTGGTGTTCCATTATGCTCCAGAGAAGGGAATGTTCCAAAGTATAGAAAATGCCTTGCATGAAAAAGTGGTCAGGACCAGCATCTTGACTAACAAAGGAAGGAAGAAATAGTTCACTGAGAACTTGGCCAGTGTTAACATGTGGTTTTGTGGATTTTTGCAAGTATGATGTCCATTCACATTGAGCACTTCCTTGCTTACTTTCAGGCTGCCACAAAAGCCCCTCTGTCTGTTGTCTGACGCTCTAAGCAGAACCAGGCACAGTGATTGCAGTAATAACATTGATTGCTCATTAATCAAGGAGTCAGCACACGGCACATCTATCAGATAAGCATGTTACTTGCAGAAGCTAAAGTTCTGTCCTCTCTCCCCCTTATTTATACCTCTGTCCTTGAATTTTTTTCATTGTGACTCAGCTTTCTTAATCATTCTAGCCTTTTCCCATCCCTCCTTTCCTGCGCTCGGAGCGGAGCAGGGGAAGGAGCTGAATCATGACTATATTGCAGAGCAGGAGACATAGCGCTTGCTCCTTCTCTATCAGCACCTGCTGCTACCTCAAGCCTCTCCCCTTCTCCCTTACTCTCCGCTAGTGATTCCTCTCTGTCCCATCAGTCTGAACCTGGTTCAAAGTCCCCTTCAACTTCAGGTGCCTCCTGGTTCCCACCACTCTTCCTCATCCAGCCAGACCATAACACTCTCTGTGTGCACTATCAGGACTTACATCAGAGGATGCCTGGGTTCAGGACAAGGCCTATTTCTTGCCTACATGAGGGATTAAGTTTTCAAATCAAAGTGAGCTGTGGGGGCAGCAAGTATAAAGGGGATGTTTATTGAAACACCCAAGGAAAACCCAGCTCAGAGCTGCAGATATTAAATAAAATGAAAATGTGGTACAGGGGAGAGTGGTCAGTCCCAGAGCACTTCAGAGTAAAGTGTGTGGCATGATAGAGGCAATGGCACACCCACTCTTTAAAAGAACCTTCTTGGACTCAGAAGCTATGAGCCATAAACTATGACCAAGTGACAGGGGTGCTAAGTGGGGGGTGGGGGCTAACCCTGCAAATTTTCAAGCAAGGGGCAGGGCTCCCACAACATTTCATGGCGGCCATTGTGGCGCAAGCCAAAGGACATGCTAGCGTCTCCCCACTTTGCCATCGTAATTGAGGGGGCCCGGGCATGACAGCATGCTGTGACCCATGCGGAAGCCATGGGGCGTCTGCATGACATGTGAACACACCCCACAGTGTGTGCAAGTAACGCCAGGACACCCCATGGCATGTACGCATGGCCTGCTGACATCACACTTCCCAGGCAACCCCGATCACAGGGGCAAGGCAGCGTGCATACCCATTGACAAATAATCCCTTTGCGGGCAAGATCTTGAGATGGTGGTGAAAGTCCTTTTCAATCAAGGGGCAGGGCCCCCTCAATGTAAACAGACCCTTTGACAGCGATAAAAGACACAATACAACCAAGAAATATTTCACCTGGCTGGTGCCATGCATGTAGGACATAAACAGGATCATTTGGAACACACTTGAAATTATGGAATTTGCACACCATATGAGAGAACAGCAGGGGACGGGGTGGTGCTGTGGGTTAAACCACAGAGCCTAGGACTGGCTGATCAGAAGGTTGGAGGTTCAAATCCCCACGACGGGGTGAGCTCCCATTGCTCAGTCCCTGCTCCTGCCAACCTAGCAGTTCGAAAGCACGTCAAAGTGCAAGTAGATAAATAGATACCGCTCCAGCGGGAAGGTAAAAGGCGTTTCCGTGTGTTGCTCTGGTTTGCCAGAAGCGGCTTAGTCATGCTGGCCACATGACCTGGAAGCTGTATGCTAGATCCCTCAGCCAATAAAGCGAGATGAGCACCACAACCCCAGAGTTGGTCATGACTGGACCTAATGGTCAGGGGTCCCTTTACCTTTACCTTTTATGAGAGAACAGAACTACAGGCACAAGCATTGCAAAACTTGACTGTTGCTTTCACAAGACAGAATCAGAACTCAAAATAACCTTAACACATTGGAGAACTGGGCCCAAGTTACAAAATGAATTTCAATAAGGACAAACATAAAGTTCTGAACTTAGGCAGGAAGAACCAGATCCCCAAATATAAGATGGAGGAAACCTGGCTTACTAGCAGTACATGGGGAAAGGATCTACGGGTCTTGGTGGACTACAAGTTTAACATGAGTCAACAGTATGATGCAGCAGCAAAGACCTAATTCTATTCTAGGCTGCATCAGCAGATGTATAGTGTCCAGATCAAGGGAAGTAATAGTACCACTCTATTCTGCCTTGGTCAGATCACACCTGGAATAATGCATCCAATTTTGGACACCACAATGGAAGAAGGATGTTGGCAAGCTGGAGCATGTACAGAGTAGGGCAATCAAGATGATCAAGGCTCTGGAAACCAAACCTCAGAAGAAACAGTGGAATGGGTTGTGTATGTTTAGCCATCATATGTTTAATATCTTTATAGCACGTTTATATAATTGCCATCTTCAGATATATCAAGGGCTGTCACAGGGAAGATGGAGCAAGCTTCTTTTCTGTTGCTCTGAAGGGTAGGACCCAAACGAATGGACTCAAGTTACAAGAAAGGAGATACTGCAACTAAACATCAGGAAGAGCTTTCTGTCAGTAAGAGTTGTTAGACAGTGGAAGGGACTCCCTCAGGCAGTAGTGGGTTCTTCTTCATTGGAGGTTTTAAAGCAGAGGTTGGATGGCCATCTGTCACGGGTGCTTTAGCTGAGATTCCTGCATTCTGGGTTTGGGGCTGGATGACCTTCAGGGACTCTTCCAACTCTACTATCACATGTTCTACATTAATTAATCAAAGTAAATGAAGTAGAACAACACAATAAAAATATTAGGTGTAGAAGTACAAATATAAATACATAAAAGCAATAGAACTGAAAGAGATTTAATTAGATAAGTAGAATACTTAAGATCATTAGGAAGGCCAAATTTCATGTTGTACCATGGAAAGGGACTCCTTTGTGTCTATATTTCTTGTGTTCTGAACATGATAAAATCCCACCAAACTGCACAGAATTTTTCATGATATTTACGGCTTTTGGAAACACATATTTCTATGAGCAAATTTTTCAACTAGTACTAAACGACACATATTTTTATACTGGAGCAGGTTGCAATTACTGTAAGGCTTTCCACATTTTGACGACTGCAGTTCTGACAGTAAGCAACATCTATATCAAGAGAACGTGAAAGCTGAACCCTTCCCAAACACACAAACCTTAAAACATGTAAAACGTTATCCACTATAATGATTTTTATAGTTAGATTGTTACTTATTTCTCTTTTTTAGCTGCCCTTTTGAGTTGAGTTCAGGCTTGAAGACAATGATATAACATTTTGGGGAGAAGATACAACCCAAGATTCCAGCACTGGAGGCCAAGATGGAGAAGATCTCCACGGCCACTATGTACTTCCCTTTGGTGCTTAAGTAGGATGGAACAAAAGAAAGCCACACACTGCAAAACACCAACATGCTGAAAGTGATAAATTTGGCTTCATTAAAGGTGTCTGGCAGCTTCCGAGCAAAGAAAGCCACAATGAAGCTGACAAGAGCCAGCAACCCCATGTAACCAAGAACAGAGTAGAACATGTTGACTGAGCCTTCATTGCATTCCACTATGACTTCTTCAGGCAGAGAGTGCATGTCCAGATCTGGGAATGGATGGTCAGTGCCCAGCCATACTATACAAATACTTGCCTGGATAGAAGCAGAACCAAGAACAATAGAGATGGAAAATCTTGTCCCCACCCATTTCCTCATCTTGGATCCTGGTTTGGTGGCCATGAAAGCCAGAACCACAGTGAGGGTTTTAGCCAAAACGGAAGAAACAGCCACTGAGAAGATGATACCAAAGGCAGTTTGTCGTAGATTGCAGGTCAGTAACTGGGGGCGCCCAATGAATAGCAAGGAGCAGAGGAAGCAGAGCAGGAGGGAGATGAGCAGGGTGTAGGTGAGATTCCGGTTGTTGGCTTTGACAATGGGAGTGTTTTGATGTTTGATGAAGATTCCAAACACCAAAGCTGTAGTTGCAGAAAAAGCCAGAGCCAAAAGAGCCAAACTGTTGCCTAAAGGTGCTTCATAAGATAAGAAGTTTTCTTTCTTGCTGATGCACTGGTTTCTCTCTTGGTTAGGATACTGATCTTCTTGGCACTGGAAGCAATCATCCATATCTCGAAGTATAAAGAAATCAGGATTATAGTTATAGCATTTTCAGTCTTACTGAGATACAAATATTTATGGTATCGGATCAGGAAACTTTGAATGACACTGTAAAATAATTCAGTGTAATTCACAGTATACATGATACAAAATATTATCTTTTTCAGGAAATTGTTAGAGTGTTAACATGTTTTGTCTTTAAGGTAAGCTATTTTTGGAAGATTCTTTCCAGTGGATAATCAAATCAGAATTAAATCTAAATGATAAGCTCCATAAATGTATGTTTGTGTTTACACGTGTATAGAATTGAAATTTGGGTGTGTTTAGAGGGGAGAAATCCCTAGTCCATCAATAAGAACTTTCAAAGCTATTTGAATGGAGAAATAATAATTAAACATGAATGTTTCACAGCTTACTAGTAGAAATGGTTGTAAAATAGGAAGTTTCATTTACCAATATTCAGACTATTTCCTATACCAGTAAGGAAGCTAAATGTCAAAGGAAGACTAAAGGTGCTGATATAATCCAGTTAACACATCTAGGAATATTGTCAAAAAAATACTCTTGAATTGAAAATTCAAGAATTTTGGTCATCAAGTAAGTTGGTGTCCATGCAATCCATGAAGTTTTATGGTGTGGAGGTAAGCAGAAGATATGCTAGTTAGTAATTTATAAGATTGTTTATGATAAAACACTTGTACAGTGGTACCTTGGTTTAAGAACAGTAAATATATTTCACAAAGAATAAATGGTATTCGGGAAAGATGGAGGCAGTTGGTACTTGACGGTTGGTTGGTTCTTCTGTTAGTTGCATCTTTGACTGAGAGCGTGGGAGTTTGGTGACTTCAAGCAGACATTGTCTGGAGGGGTTTTTGAGGATGGTCAAGATTTGGATTATTAGCTTATGCTCAGCTATGAAGGAGCTTTGAAAACAAAAAAGGACTAAGCCCTCTCTTGGGCTCAAGGGACAGAAGCACATTTATATATATATATATATGAATAATACTTGATTTTCAACTGTTGACAACCAGACAAGTAACGTTTCTCTTCAGGCCTTATGTAAGGCGTCTTATTCATATATATACATGAATGGATAATACTTGTTCAACGGTTGAAAACCAGACAAGTAAAGGTTTATATTCAAATATTTTGTAAGGCATCTATTTGTTCATAAATAGCTGACAAAAACATCTTCTCAATATAGTTGATATACTATAGCATACAGTCCCCTACCTGTCTGGTTTGAAATCTTCCCTTCTGGACATGGAGTACAATCATAGCAGCAAAATGGTTCCCCCTCTTTCCTTTGTCTGCTGTAACCTGGATGGCAGTGGTCATTGCACAAGGCAAGAGGCACCACCTGCCCATAAAACACAAGATATTGCATGTATTCTATTCTATTTGTGTTTGTTCTTTGCCTTTTCATCAATAGGCTGCTGCATTGAAATAAGGCACCCAGAGGGTTTTTTTTTTAAAAAATTAATTAATTAATAAGTGCCACTAACTTTACAATGGTTGTGACAATCACCAATATTTGTGCATATTCAACCCAACAAAGATAATAGAATCATAGAGTTGTAGGGGACTCTGAGGATCATGTATTCAAACCCCCCACAATGCAGGAATATACAGCTGTCCTATAAAGGGATCAAACCTGTGACCTTGGCATTATCAGCACCTTGCTCTAAACAACTGAGCCACTCAGCCAGTAAATGGTTCAGGCAAAGAAAATGTGAATATCTACTGATATGTGTAGATTTTATAATATGTTTTTAAAGATGAGAAGTGGCAACTTGGTTCCTTTAAAGAAATGAATCACAGAAATGAAACTAAAGAGTCCTACGAAGCACAATTTTGTATTGCATGCTTTCTGTGCTTGTTGCATGCGGATGTTCTTATTATAAAACATTTATTTCATTTTTGGATTATTATTTCACAATCCACCTTAATAAAAATGAAATCTCAAACATGGCAACAGCAGAAATACAGTGCGTAGGCAGATGTATATGGGAGCCAAAGAACACACCAAAAAATAATTATAATTTTTATTAATTTATAATTCCCTGACACCTAAAAAGTTCTTCCACAGAATGACTACAAAGGTTCTAAGCCTTTGCTGCTAGCCACACTACACCAACACCCCTACCACTGGTCAACAAATCTTGGTTCAACTAAATAGTCTAGGCATTTCAAATGGTGTTTCAGGGAAGAGCTGCACGGTTTTAAACCCTGAAAGCCAAGATCACTACAGTGACATGTAAACAACCCATCCCTAACATACAAAGAATCAATGCAGCTAAAAGGAACTCATTCAGCAGGGTGTACATGATGATGAAACAAATCTGGTGAATGTCTACCTATAGACCTCAGAAGCTGCAGCTGGGTCCTACCTGGTTAAAACTCTGGTGCCATGTAATGATCTTCTCATCAATGGAGAAATCACTGCCCAGTGGTGCTTGGGGATCCATCTTCCCAACTTTCACTCTTAAGAAGGACTTATTTGGGAAAGTTACCCAGTTGATAATATCAAATCCACCTTCTAGCTCATGTTTCTCATTAAAAAAGACAGTGTCACCAGCACTGTTGTTAAACAAGATATTCCTCAGGAAAGGTTGAAGCTTCAGTGGAAAAAAGAGAATGGTAAATTGGGTAGAAATAGAGAACACACTACAAAGATTCTGTTTTCTCATGCTGGGATCAATTCACAGTATTTGTTGAAACTCCCCTTGAGTTTTAAGGGGAGACATGCCTGTCTAAATTCCATTTTAGAAACTAAGAAAAATTTTTTACCTCGAAGTAGTAGCTGCATTCATTGAATGTAAGTAAACCTTTTTAGTTTTTCAAATTTGTGTGGTTTATTCTTAGCAACAGGTAGAAAGTGAGGAAATATCAGCAGAACACAAATAAACAGGTATAAATTGTGAAATTTCCTAATTCCTAGCTTCTGGGACCGTGCAAGTTGGATAAGTGGTTTTACTCTGCTAAAAAACGGGCTTCACAGCCTGTTTGGTCTCATATTTTCCCCACACATTTTGGACAGGAGCTTTAAATTTTAATTTACATATTTAATCCTCAACCCATATCCATCAATCCTAAGATCAACATTTCCATTCAATATTTTTCAGTACCTGATAAAAACATACAAGCATTGCAATATTGGCAAGACTTTTGGCTTAAATTTGCCAGCATGCTTCCGTACAACTTACCATATTTTTCGTCCCATACGACGCTCTGTCCCATAGGATGCACCTAGTTTTTTGGGGGGGAAATAAAGGATTTCCCCCCCCTTTATTCCCCCCCCCAAAACCAGGTCGGGGAACAGCGGGATGGCGGTGCTGCGCCTCCCCGCTGTCCCCCGAGCTTGTGAGGCTGGCCAATGTCTGCCGGACGTGCGGGGCGCGCTGCTTCAGCGCGCTCCGCGCTCCGTGCAGCAGGCTGCTATCCGCAGCCTAGGGAGCCCTGCGGGAGTTCCCGCAGGGCTCCTCAGGCTGCGGATATCTGCCTGGCCCGAGGGGCGCTCTGCTTCAGGGCGCACGCGCGCCAGACAGCAGGCTGCTATCCGCAGCCTAGGGAGCCCTGCGGGAACTCCCGCGGGCTCCCCAGGCTTGCTGATAGCTTCCTGAAGTGCGCACTGACCCCTCTCGCTCTCCAAGCTTCAGCGAAAGCCTGTATTCACCCCATAGGATGCACACAGATTTCCCCTTCATTTTTGGAGGGGAAAAAGTGTGTCCTATAGGGCGAAAAATACGGTAATACAACAAAGACTCTTGAACTGCTTATTGAATTTCACCAAACCAATGAAAGTGTGTTTTCCTTGACAACCCAGAATAAAGTACTTCAGTAGTTTTTATCACAATTGGGTAAAAATATATGGCATGTTTGGGTAGTTTACAAATATGTTTGTTAGCACTTTTAAACTTAATTGTGGTATTTTATATCAGATCTCATTGAAATCTGAACCATCTATTGATAGTAAAAAGAAATATGTAACAAATATCCTTAATTTCTGAAGAGACAACTTTTTATTAGCAGTAGATTTCTGCAGCTTATACTCAAGGAACCATGTGTTTGAGTCTCACCTTCATTAGGAGCACTTCTGTGCCCTTATAATAATAAATACTGTATTTACAACTTTCCAAAGAACCAAATGAAAAAGCAACATTCTCTGGTGATGTGGAAGGCTCTTTAGGTGCTCTCTAAGCTTTAGTCTTATGATTGGGTTGTTCATTTAAAAAATGATCTACTTTCCAATGCTAGACATTACCTGAAAATATTGTGGCTCATGAAGTCCCACATAGTGCCCAAGCATCATCTTTCCATATTTGGTTCTGGATGCCAACATGGCATGCAAAGCATGTGCCACAGCATAGACGGCATTGTAGATGCTGTAGCTTTGGCTGGTCATTTGCATTTCAAAAAAAGCCCCAGGAAGGCTCTCCAGCTTCTCCTCACCAGTGCAGGATTCCTCCTCCGTCTCCACATCTAGAAACTGGCAACCAAATGCCTGTTGCCAGAAGAAGCTGATAAAGCCATCGGTCTCAGAGTGGGGATTTAGGTTCAGGAGGAAATTGTGGAACCCCTTAACCTCACTGGAATGAATGGCAAAGGATAATGCACCATGGAAGTTTTGTATATCCAGATCTCTGTGAAATGTTTCTGATGAGAAATCCCAGTCGGCAGTCATAACCCAGACCTTGCTTATTGGCCTCACACCATACATTACACCCGTTATTAGCATCCACTGCAAAAACTTCATGGTGTAAGTGTCTGCATTTACAACAAACACATTGACATTGGTTTTGCTCAGGGAAATGACCACTTCCTGACATTTCTCGATCATCTCATAAATTTTGAAAAATTGACTGGCACTTGGCCATCTTTCAATGCAGGCCGCACAGATTTCACTCAAGGAAAACTGGCGTGTCAGTGTCTTCACAAACATTTCTCCTTTATTGTCAGCTGTGACAAAGATCCCAACCCATACCCATTGGAAATACACAAGAAGCTGAACAATCCCATTGTATTGATTTGCTTCACTTGGTGTCATTTGGTATAAGGAAGAAATATGTTGTTTTGCACTCTGTGCTATAGAATAGGTGATCTAGACATGAACAAAGGAGAGAGAGAGAAGGGGATCAAGGTCATATGATTAGCCCAGCAGAGACAGAAGTTCTGTTTAGCTCCTTGTACTGATTATCGTCTTCCAAAGCAACTACTCTATTCCGAATTTAAAAATGGAAAGCGTAATGCTGGTGGTCAACAAAAGAGGTTTAAAAACTGTCTCAAGGCAAAGCTAAAAAAAAAAAAGTAGTATAAACACCGACAACTAGGAAACATTGGCCTGCGAGCTCTCCAGTTGGAGAACAGCCTTTACCAAAGGTGTCATGGACTTTGAAGACACTCAAACTCAGAACCAAGGGAGAAACGTGTTAAGAGGAAGGCACGCTTGGCAAATCCACACTGTGATCAACTCCCACCCAGGAACCAATGTCCCCATGTGGGTCTAGAATTGGCCTCCACAGTCACTTTCAGACTCATTGTTAAAACAGTGTTTATGGAAGACAATCTTACTCGGCTACGAGTGATCGCCAAAGAAGAAGACGAATTTAAGTCTCTGTTTCTGTTCAAGCTGGTCATTTTAGGAACTTTTAACATCAAGGCCTAGTGCCAGAGACTGCTGATTCTCCTTCTCCTTCATCCTATTTTTTAACTTTTGGACTCTGACATATGGCCTGTAAGCGAAGGGCAAGTATGATTTGAGAAACTGTATCCTACAAAGCAATGGGGCTCAGGATCGCTTAGCCCAATCCTAATTGATAATTGTATTCTTAAGAACCTCTGCTGAACCTTCCAAATGTGATGAGAATTTGCACATAGAGCTGATACTAGGTCCAGGGACACTCAGAGAGTTTTATCTTACACTCATTCTCCTGTTTTCCACTGGACCTTATACTGGAGTATAAACCATATAAACAATTTCACCATGAGATTAATTGAAACAACTGGAAAAAAAATTTGACATCAAGCTCCCCCTGCTTTCATCAGAAGCTTTTCTGTGATGTCAAAATGTTTTTGTGTGTGACCTATTATCCTATTTGCTACAACTGGTGACTCTTCCCCACTCTAAAGCGAGTGCACCAGTGTCATCTGCTTTGTGTTTGTAACGAATCCTTTTCTCCCTTCACACACATTTCTCCCTTCACTCACACCCAAAGCCTGGGAATATACAATAATAAAACATGTCCCAGTTGTGAATGCTTCAACCCGGTTAGAATCATGTTACCTGTGGAATCTTGTAGCAGCTTAAGATGGAATCCATGTAGATTGACGTTTCAGAGTCAAGACCCCCAATGACAGCTATCAGGTTCTTCTCAGCACCACACTTGTAGTTGGGAACAGTCTTCTCATGGCGAGAGACAAGATTCAAAGTATTCTGATAAGTCATCCTTGCATTGAAGTAGCTGTCATAGATCTGGAACCCCAGAGTGATGTTTAGTAAAATCTTGGCATTCTCATTGACTTCCTTCACAGCAAAGACTAAGGATAGGGCATGCTGGTAGTTCTTTGGGACTGCACTGAAGCAAGAGAAAAAAGATGATGCCTATAATGGGTTTTCCTGCTTTCGCTGGTGTATAGTCTGCAGACTAATCCACACTGTCCATCATCAAACCTGTATATTTATTTCGTATGGATGAGAAGGGAGTTTCAATTCCATTAAATATTTGCTCTGTGCTGCACAGAATCACCATAGCAAATATATAAAGAATGCAAGAAGATGATGTTCAGTACTGTATATAAAGAGTAAACCTGCTCAAAAAATTGCTAATGCATCCATGGGGATTAGTTCATGGATTTCCCCACTTGTCATCCTTTTCTGTTCATGACGCTTATACATGAAAATTCATCACTTTCATTGTAAATTTTGCCTAATATACTCATGATTTTATGAAATTTTGCAACAGTTTTATATGCTGTCTGTAACAATAAACAGTGTGTATTTATAGTGACACTTTACCCTATTATTTGCATTTTTGTACACACTCTTTAGATGGAAAACTGCATTGCAGAATTCAGAAAAGTGTGAATTTGAAGGGATAGCTCTTTTGTTGTTATTGTTTAGTCGTTTAGTTGTGTCTGACTCTTCCCCTATTGTTCCAGCAATTGTGAAAGAGGCAGGCTGTTTTTAATTGTGAATGAAATCAAAGTACTCCCCCATCTCTATTTACAACCAGTCCAGGGGTGGCTCTTCTCCTTATTGACTCCAACTCTACCTGCTGTTGGTCTCCCTGCTTTCCATCTTACAAGTCTCATTGAGCACCTGCCACCACGAGCAGATTGCTTCTTGAACATAGCTTTGCTTCTGTTATCTAGTATTTCCCCAACTTGGGACTTTTTTACCCAGAGAATGAAAAATCTCCTTACGCATATTCATCAGCAAGCATTTCATTTGGCTTCTCCTTGAAGTATAGTGGAGTGAAGGAGGGTAAGAATAGCTGTGAAGTGATGCCACCAATGATGAAGTGCCCAGGCTGATAATATTGGTGTTGGACATGGATGGGGTCAGTCACACAATGCAAAGCAGGATGTGCTGAAAATAGAGGGAACATGATGGGTAGCAGCAACAAGAGTACCTCTAATATCCGGAGATGGAAGTCTACTCTTCTTAACATTAAAGCACCTGTTTCAGTTTAAACTCATTATCATCCTCCACTGTCAACCTCCACTGAAATCTGTTGCTATGAGCAGCTCAGGCTGTTGGTATACGTGGTAGATCAGTTCTCATTGGAACTGGGTAGTCTTTATAAACATTCTGAATTTCACTCTGGCATATACTTGTTGACACCAAAGTGCTATGTGGCTATTGCCGGAGGAAGGCTGAATCACAGTGCCTTGAGATAATTTTATGGTTCATAGTCCCTGGTGCATTGCAATCTAGTTGGCATTATGTGTAATAGAACCATTGAGCAAATCATGTTTTACTCCTCTTGACAAAGCTCTTGTGTCCTCTGTTGTGAGACAGGCAATACAGTGGTACCTCAGGTTACATACGCTTCAGGTTACATACGCTTCAGAATACAGGCTCCGCTAACCCGGAAATATTACCTCGGGTTAAGTACTTTGCTTCAGGATGAGAACAGAAATTGTGCTCCGGCAGCATGGCAGCAGCAGGAGGCCCCATTAGCTAAAGTGGTGCTTCAGGTTAAGAGCAGTTTCAGGTTAAGTATGGACCTCCGGAACAAATTAAGTACTTAACCGGAGGTACCACTGTAAATGCCTACGTTCCACAAAACTAGAGAGAAAATCTAATACCCACAGATGGACCATAATGAACATGCTTTGCTTGCAAAATGGCCCAGGTCCATTTTGTAAGAGTTCCATTTCAAAGGGAAGGACCGCCTGATGAGATGGTCGATGCAGAACCTCTCCTGCACAGTGCAGTAATTAGTTCAATTATTATTATTAATAATAATAATTTAGAATAATAAAAATAATTTATTATTTATACCCCGCCCATCTGGATGGGTTTCCCCAGCCACTCTGGGCAGTTTCCAACCAAATATTAAAAACAATACAGCATCAGACATTAAAAAACTTCCCTAAACAGTTGTCTTTTAAAAGTAAAATAGTTGTTTATTGCCTTGCCTTGAATGCTGGGAGGGCATTCCACAGGGCAGACACCACTACCGAGAAGGCCCTCTGCCTGGTTCCCTCACTTCTCGCAGCGAGGGAACTGCCAGAAGGCCCTCAGCGCTGGACCTCAGTGTCCGGGCTGGATGATGGGGGTGGAGACGTTCCTTCAGGTATACAGGACCAAGGCCATTTAGGGCTTTAAAGGTCAGCACCAGCACTTTGAATTGTGCTCGGAAACATACTGGGTCAATTTCAAATGCATCTTTTAATCTTATTTCAATTCTATTGTGGTTTAATTGCATTTTAATGGTTCTCTTTTCTATGTCTTTAGCTTGTTCTACTTTATGTGTGTAAGCCACACATTGAGTCCCAAACTGGGGAAAAGGTGGGATATATTATGAAGGATAAGTATAAGGATAAGGATAAGTGAAATGACCTTTAACCCTGTCCCAAGCTGCAAAGTGCTTTTTAAACCTATGCCAGCAGCAACACCTTCAGCTTACCTTATTAACTCATTGGTAGCCAATGTAAGTCTTAATGCAGTGGCGTAATCTGTTGTTAATATTCTTCTTGAGTGGGCAGTCAAACTACTGGCTTGGTCACACAGTTTGGTCACACTTGGTGTGAAGCTTCTGGGGCACTGTAGCAGACACCACAACCGCGAAGTGCAACAGAAGGTGAGAGGTGAGGGGTGCTGGATTTTGCTGTCACCAAGGGTGCCACTGAAATTTGGACAGTCTAGGAGGCCATAGATTGTTTAATGAGCCCAAGGCCTGGAGCAGGCCTGTTTTTATTTGTTTATTATTTTCATTTCTATGCCACTTTATATTTTTAAGAAAAATCTTAAAGCGGTTTACCGCACATTAAACATCAATAAAATAATCCAGAATCAAACACCTGGCACTAAAAATATGATAATGGAGGAGAAGGCATATGAAGAAGGGAGGTTTGGAGGATGCCAACATCATAACAGGCCTTTTCTGTGGTGGGTCCCTGTTTGCAGAATGATTTACCCAGCATATATTTTGGCACCATGTGAAAACATTCCTCTTTGGCTGTTAATGATTCTGTGACCTTTTAAAGCAGGATGGGTTTTGTCTTCCCCCCACTTTACTATTATAAAATTGTTTAATTTGTGTTTTATTATTTAAACCATCCTGTGGTCTCTTGATGAAGGGGTGTATATACATTTAATAAATAAAAATAGTGATAATCTATATATGACATGGCACAGTGTCCACATGGATCAACTGTAAATTAGTTTTAATGATGGCACTGGAACAATTGTAGAGGCACTGGAACATGTTTCTTTGAACTGGAAACCTTTTAAGCAAACATAACTGATGGACAACATTAACCTAACATTTAAACCAAGGAATCTTTATGTAGAGAAAAGCATAGCATTTTGGGGGGGACCAGAGATGTATTTGTAAATATGCCACCTCTGATTAGTGGTCAATATCCTATCTTCAGACTCTCATTGGACATATTCCAGCTACTTGCTCAGCAAAATTAAATGGAAATAAAGTCTATTTCAGTCAACTGGATTTACTTCTGAGTACATGATTTCAGTTGTTTTGATTTTTAGTTATTTCTCTTTTTTAGCTGCTCTTTACTGTTCAGTTCAGGTCTGAGGACAATTATATAGCATTTAGGGGAGAAAATACAACCCAGTATCCCTGCGCTGGAGGCCAAGATAGAGAAGATCTCCACAGCCACCATGTATTTGCCTTTGGTGCTCAGAAACGTTGGAACAAAAGAAAGCCAAACACTGCAAAACACCAGCATGCTGAAAGTGATGAATTTGGCTTCATTAAAAGTGTCTGGCAGTCTCCGAGCAAAGAAAGCCACAACAAAGCTGACAAGAGCCAGTAATCCCATGTAACCAAGAATATAGTAGAACATGTGGGTTGATCCTTCATTGCATTCCACTACAATTTCTTCAGGAAGAGAATGCATGTCTAAATCTGGAAAGGGAGGGTCTGTACATAGCCATAGTATGCAAATACCTACTTGGATAACTGAACAGCTGAAAATAATAGAGTTTGAGAATCTTTTCCCCACCCATTTCCTTATTTTGGATCCTGGCTTGGTAGCCATGAAAGCCAAAACCACAGTGAGGGTTTTTGCCAAAACAGAAGAAACAGCTACCGAAAAGATGATACCGAAAGCAGTTTGTCGTAACTGACAAGTTAGTGCCTGAGGCTTGCCAATGAATAGCAAGGAGCAGAGGAAGCAGAGCAGGAGGGAGATGAGCAGAGTGTAGGTGAGGTTCTGGTTGTTGGCTTTGACAATAGGAGTCTTCCGGTGCTTGACAAAGATTCCAAACACCAACACTGTCGTTGAAGATAGTGACAGAGCCAAAACAGTCAAACTGATGCCCAAAGGTTCATCATAAGATAAAAAGTTCAGATATTTCAGAAGGCACTCGTTTCTCTCTTTATTAGGATATTTATGTTCTTGGCATTCAAAACAATCATCCATATCTTTAAAAAGAAAAAAGAAAAAGGTAATAGTATTTTAATCAACAAGTTCTTCCATATTATACTGTATTACCGAAGTATAATAGAGATATTGAATGGACTGATGTTATTGCATGGACTGATGTTATTGTTGATTATCTAACATGCTGGCAGATTACCATAGAACTATTTAGTTTCCCTGTGGCTAGTATGAGGAAATGCTTAGCCCAGAAGTGCATTTGTTTCAAATGCAGGAAAGACCCTTGTAAAGCAGCACCATGAAAAATTAACCCCTCTAATTTCAATTAGAAGGGGTTAGAAGATACATCTCCTTCTTGCCCCTGCTTCCTGGTCATATGCTTATCTAGGTTTAGGGGAAAACGAAAAACTCTCTTATTTAGCATCCCCCCCCCCCGAACTATCTGACCAGAGGATGCAAAGTGGAGCAGGTGGTCCCTTAGTTGGCACTTGATAGGAAAGAGTGGGAACCTCAGGGTGGATTGGATGGGCTGTACAAATTTCTGTCTAATATTCCTGATGGTGACTGTTGTAGGGTGGTCTAGGGTGGTGTGTGTGTGTGGTTTTCTGTCTTTCAACGAAAGTTTTATCCAGCACTCTATAGGCCTTCCAGCCTCCCTTGCTTCCTGATCTGAAAAAGCCCCATGTCATTCCCCCCCCCCTATTGAAGCATAGGCATGTGGGAAGCCTGCAGACTGCAGTCAACTGGTTAGATTACTGGCAAAATGAAATAAAATGCACTCACGAACACTCTTTGGCCATCACAAATGGAATGTGAATAAACCTTGCAGATGAGAATTTCAGCAAAGTTTCTCTCTTTTGATCATTTTCAAATGCAATTGCTCATAATGGATCAGCAAAGGTTTTAAAAAAGTATTTATTATTATTTTGTGGCATAACCCTATGAGATAAAAAATGGTTCTGAACATCCTTTAGAAAATGATGTCTCCTTACCCTTCACATTTGAAATCTTCCCCTCTGGACATGGAAGACACTCATAGCAACAAAATGGCTTGCCCTCCTTCTTTTTTCTGCTGAAACCTGGATAGCAGTAGTCATTACACAAGGCAAGGGGGGTAGCCTGTTCATAAAAGGGAAGAGATAACATTTCTAAAATCTCTCATAACAGTGAGGTTGCTGAAGCATCATGTGCCTCTGATAGGGTTTTGTATGTTTATTCAGAGTTAACCAGAGTTAACATGAAGGGGGGGGGGGTCAGCAGTCTTAGAAGATACCACTTCCTTTTAGCAGGGTGTTTTCTTGGTGGGGTCATGCTGGATGAATTGCTGAAAAGATAGGATCTATGTTTTGAGTCATTCGGGAATTTTCCCCCTCACTCTAAATAAGTTGAGGTTTCCTCATATGATCACCCTTTAAATTAACCCATTGTCCTCTTACAGAACTTTGTAGAGTTGTAATGCCAGCATGTGCACCGTTTAATACCTGGTAGGCTGGGATCACACTGGGGAAGAGAAGCCTTGGTGAGTAAAACCATTACAGAAAGAAGATATAGCATTGTGCAATTTCATATTGTAATGAACAGGTTGCTAAATTGTAACAAAAGATCATATGCTTCACAGGGAGGTTGTATTCAGGCTGCTATTGATACTAACTCGGGAAAGAAGAGGAATGTTTCAAGTACTGACAGAGAATGGCACATTCTTTTTTCAGTGCTGTGTATGTGTGTGTGTTAGTGAACTGCTACAAAACAGAATGAAATAGTTTTGTGGTTGTTGTTTTTTATTAAAAAAATGGAAAAAAATGTTAAGAATAATAAAAAGAAACATTGATCTCATACGGAATTAGGTTTGCATTCCCTAAGTAATATCTGATTTGGGACTTTCACACAGAAAATGATCCTTTGTCCTCATTCCAATTTATCTTCTCCCCTAAAACCAATCCTTTTTTTCTGGTGGTACTCACCAGTACACAGTATTGGCACCCTCCCCCTACAATCAATGCTCAGCTGCGTGGGGACCTGTGCCATGGGAGAAGGTCTGCAGGGGTACGGTCACTGCTACACACACACACACACACACACCGGGCTGACTTGAGCACACAAATCTTACTCCCCAAGGAGTCTGAGAATGGATGGTGCAGCATGTGATGCGCTTTCCACATTGTGCACTGTGCACTGCTGCTGGTCGTATGCGTTCTGGTTGCCTAGATGGTGGCACTCACGATGGTCAGGGCAGGAGCTGCTTTTGAGTGCCAGCACCTTTTTTTCTAGGAAAAACAGGTGCTACTTAAAATTGATTTTACAAAAGGGGTGGGGAAGGTCAAACAATATTTAGTATTTACTCCCTTATTCATTCATATGTTTTAGTTCTATTCCAGCTTTTCACAAATGGCTTCCAAGAGTAGGATTAACTGATCAACAGTGTACCCTAGACTATCCAGTCTGTCCCTACCTGGTTCAATTGGTTGTGCCATGTAATCATTGTCTCATTGATGGAGATCTGTCCGTCCAGTGGTTCTTGAGGCTCCATTCTTCCTACTTTCACTTTTAGGAAAGATTTGTTTGGGAAAGTGACCCAATTGATAATATCAAAACCAGCTAACAATTCACCCTTCTCATCAAAGGACACTTTGTCACCAGCGCTGTTGTTGAATGAGATGCTCCTAAGAAAAGCATGAAGCTAGAGTAAAAGATGTTTAAGTCAGATTTTTGAAGTGTGAATGTGCTTTATAAGCAATGTGCTCTGTGCGGCACTGCCCTTGAGATTGGTCTGGAAACTGTAGTTGGTGCAAAATACCCCATACACTGGGACAGAGTACTGCTTATACTGTATATTACCCCACTTTTTGAAGAATTGCATGGGCTGCCAATTAGCTATTGGGCTAAATTCAAAGTGCTGGTTTTTGCATATAAAACCCTACACAGCTTGGGACCATGATACCTGAAAATGTTTTCTTACCCCTTATATCAGGGGTCAGCAAACTTTTTCAGCAGGGGGCCGATCCACTGTCCCTCAGACCTTGTGGGGGGCAGGACTATATTTTGAAAAAACAACAACCATGAACGAATTCCTATGCCCCACAAATAACTGATAAATGCATTTTAAATAAAAGCACACATTCTACTCATGTAAAAACACGCTGATTCCCAGACCGTCCGCGGGCCGGATTTAGATGGCGACTGGGCCGGATCTGGATCCCGGGTATTTAAGGCATGGGTTTGCCTACCCATGCCTTATAAACTCAGTTGACCACTGCACTCTTCTTGGAGGGGCTCCTGCATAAACCAGCTTATCAGGAAGTACATTCCAAACAACCTAAGAAATTGGCCTTTAATATTCTGGCTAAAGTCTTTAGTCTTCTGGCTTTAGTCCAGTATACCTGAAGGAGCGTTTCCATGCCCATCATATAACCCAGACACTGAGGTTCAGCACCGAGGGCCTTCTGGGGGTCCCCTCACTGCGAGAAGCAAAGTTACAGGGAACCAGGAAGAGGGCCTTCTCGGTAGTGGTGCCCGCCCTGTGGAACGCTCTCCCATCAGATGTCAAAGAAATAAAAATCTATCTGACATTTAGAAGACATCTGAAGGCAGCCCTGTTTAGGGAAATTTTTAATGACTGATGTTTTACTGTATTTTTTATCTTTTGTTGGAAGCGACCCAGAGTGGCTGGGGTATAAATAATAATAATAATAATAATAATAATAATAATAATAATAATAGTTAATAATAATAATTGCACATTGATGGTCCCATATAAAAAAATAAAAAAAATTGTCAATTTCATAGTCAGTTCCTAAAAATATAAATAGCCAGTAACATATGGTACATCACCTTTAAAAGACTTGTCTTTGAAATCTCCAGAAGGTCTCTCTCCACAATGGTTCTGTATCTGTTTCTAGATGCATATAAGGCATTCAGTGCATGTGCAACAGTGTATACAGCATTGTAAATGCTATAACTTTGGCTGGTCATACTCATTTCAAAAAAAGGTCCAGGCAGTCTCTCTAGCGTCTCCTTTCCTGTGCAGTATCCATTACCCATGTCAGTACCTGCAGTTAATGAACAGCTGAATGCTTGTTCCCAGAAGGCCCCCATAAAGCCATCTTCATCAGAGATGGAGGGATTCCGGATCTGAAGGAAATCTTTGAACCCCTTCACCTCAGTAGAATGAATGGCAAAAGACAAGGCACCGTGGAAAATCTTTACATCCAGATTGTGGAAAAATGGCTCCAATGAAAAGTCCCAATGGGCTGTCATAACCCACACCTTGCTTATGGGGATCTTAATATCCCTTTCAATTAGATTGAGCACTACTTGCAAAATCAACATCATGTGAGGATCAGCACTTGCAACACAGACATTGACGCTTGTGTCATTTAGTGAAGCTATTATATCCATATAAATGTCGTAAAAGTTAATCACACCTAAAATGTTGCTCTGTTTTGGCATCCTTTTAGCGAAGGCTGTACAGATACCATTCCGGGAAAAGATGTGGTCCATGGTCTGGATGAATTTTTCTCCTTTATCATCACCCATGGCCAGGATCCCAACCCACTTCCATTGGAAATGGAGCAGCAGCTTGACAATTCCGGTGTACTGCTGCTCTTCATTCGGCACCATGCGATATAACGGAGAGCGCTGAGTTACATCACTCACACCTGGTGCATATAAACAATAGGTGACCTAAGCAAGGAAAATAATGTTTGTTTCCATTGGGGGAAATGTTCACTTAATTATAATAGTAATAGTTTCTTTCATATTTGCTGCTCAAAATTGTCCATGCTAAAACCTTAGGCACCTTGTTTGCCCATTGGTATTTTAGTTTGCCCATAGGCATCTGTTTGGCTGCTGTGAAAAGAGGATTTTGGAACTGACAGACCACTGGCCTGACCTAGCAGGCTCTTCTTATGTTATTATGCATGTGGGATCTCTCGCCACTTTTAACTTCTCACAACATCTCAGAACATCTACCCCTCAAATCTTCCTTCCTGCCTTCCTTCCTTCCTCTGTTCTCGTTGTTGTTGGTGGTAGTTCTGATGTTAGATGATGCTAGGAGTTTGCAGGATTTTCCTGCTTATTCAATAATGTATTGAATATTTTCAAAAAGCGAAGAGTCCAAACTTATTTGCAAAATACAAGGATCATTTATAAAATGAATAGCAAATTTCAAACAGCCCCATCTTTTAATCCTTAAAGATTTAGGTGAAGGTAGATGAGAATCAACCAATCAATTTGGTATTCTTTGTTGTTACACTTGCAGGTAAGCATGGACAGGACAGGGAGGGTGATCAGTAATTAATGTCTTCCTAATCCAGAAAAGTAAATGTAAAATGTGATAACTGGGGAATATTTCCTATTTTACTCCTTGCAGACAGAGCCAGTGGCAGCCCTGTATCAGGAAGTTTTTAATGTTGGACAGTTGCTGTGTTTTTATTATGTTGGATGCCACCCAGAGTGGCTGGGGCAACTCAATCAGATGGATGGAGTATCAATAATAAAATTGTTGCTGCTGCTGCTGTTATTGCTGTGAAATATCAGCGGCACCCTGTCCGATGCTAAAATTTGGTGCCCTCCACCTCTTGCCCTCCGTTCTACATCCTTGTTGAAGCACCATGTGTGGCACCGGCACTCAATGCAAGTGAACCAGTTGCACTGTCCTAAAACAATATCTGATAGGGCCAACAATGGGAGAGTCTATCATACCTGAGACATGACAAGGCTGCCTATCCTGAAGGGAGAGTCTATGTCACTGGGTCGGAGAGACGATTTTAAAAGAGAGTTCTGCCACCTTCATTTGTAAAGCCTTCATTCCTTGCACATTAATCCAATGCCTTCCAATATAGTATATGAGTTTTATTTACTTATTTATAATTCCTCTGACTATTAACATATTAACACAATTCAGCATTAATTTAGTATTGTGCATCAGTGTGTGCATTTTCTTTTTGGTGCTTCTTTCCTACCCTGTGCATGGTCCATCTTTCTTAGGCCATCTAACTCAGAATTGACTGTACTGACTGGCAGTGCCTCTCAAGGATTTTAGACAGAGCTCTCTCCTGGGCCTACATGGAGATGCCGGGAATTAAATCTGGGACCTTTCCTGTGTCATCCTACCTGTGGAATCTTGTAGAGGCCTAAGACAGTAGCTATGTGGAAGGAGGTTTCAGAGTCAAGGCCTCCAATGACAGCAATTAGATTTTTCTGCATATCACAGTTGTAGTTGAGAACAATCCTCTTCTGATTAAAGAGAAGATTCAAAGTGTTCTGGTAAGTTATCTGTGCATCAAAGTGACTGTCATAGATATGGAACCCCAAAGTGATGTTGGGTAAGATCTTGCAGTTCTCATTGATCTCTTTGACAGCATACGCCAAGGACAAGACATGCTGATATTTTTTCACCATCACACTATAGTAGAGAAGAAGAAAAAACTAGACTCATAATGCATTAACTGGCATTCTGTCTCGATATCTCCTTTCTATACTTGACTTCTTTTGTAGGAGCAGCTTTCAGCATTGCCTCCTGTACCTACATCATCTCAACATCAGCAAAGCCCTGGTGGGTCGATCTGGTCCAGCATCTTTTTTTCTACAGTGTCTAAGCAGATAGCCATGGGAAACCCAGACAGAAAACATGTGAGCAATAGCCCTTTCCCACTGCCTCTTTCCCAGCAGATTATTATTCAGCTGCCTGTTGGCTCTAAACCTGGGTGTAACACCTAGTAATCATTGCTGCTATTTTTCTAGAAAAAGAGGTGCTGGGACTCACTATAAATACCTCCATTGTTCTCTTATAATGGCAATGACATCCACCTGAGATGTGACAGAACTGAGTTCCTGTGAATTCCAGCTGAAAAGAAATCCCTGGTCATCATAGACTAGTAGGTTTCAATAGCCTTTTGAGAACATTTTTGTTGGTGGCCATCTCTACATATTGTGATAGTTAGTTCCATAGTTTATGTTTGGGTAAGCGGTGGCTATATATTGTCTGCCCAGAATATCTAACCATTCAGCTTCATTGGATGAGCCTCAGTTCTAAAATTATGAGACAGGGAGGAAAAGAAATGTCTCCTCATTTAATCCAAACCATTTTAGAAACCTCTGTAATGCCCTTGCCTTCCTCAACATTTTTTTCTAAAGTAAAAGGTTTCAAAAGTTACAACCTTTTCCTTATAATGGAATTGCTTCAGTCCCATAATGATTCATTTTGCTCTTTTCTGTGTTTTTTTTATAACTCTACAATATCCTTTTCAAGATTTGGCTCCCAGAACTGCAGACCATCCCAAATGTACAAAGGTAGAGTGTACAAAGGCATTATGGTATTTCTGAATCCATAATATTTAATAAAGCCTTTTCAAAACTGTCACATAGAGGGCTGACATTTTAATTGAATCATGACATAGTCAGTCACTGTCATATCAGATCTCATCTCTCTCTGTGTGTTCATAGATAGATAATTTGCTCCAGAGTGACACTGAGCTATGTTTGTCACTTTAATGCCAATTCAATTTTGGGGAAATATCCTTTCTCAACTCCTCACAATCCCTTTTTATTTTTTACAATTCATCTCATTGCTTAACTTCAAAATACGTCATTGTTCCCAATACAGATCTTTGGAAGATCACCACACTGATGTCCATTTCTTCTTCCTACTCTCTGTTTTCAGTTTGTCAACCAGTTAATGTCTTATTATCCCATGACTAATTAATTTGTTCAGAAGCCTTTGGTGAAGGCAATACTTTTTTGAAAACTTTAGTAATTTCCAGAATATTGCATGGACACCTTTCTAAATGCTTTCCTTATAAATACACTCTCTCTCTCTCTCTCTCGCTTATAATATAACCACTGAGTTTCACCTAACGGCCTGCTTTTTAATAGCTAAGCTAATAATCATCATTCGATCTCTTTGTCTCACTGCAACCAATGCAATAGTAAACAAGAAGTTCTTCACAGTTCTCTCCAGTCAGTCTAACCATTATAGTCATTGGAACTTATTTGCTGTTTTGATCTGTCTGACAGCAATGATAATTAGAATGTATGCATTGGGCCAGAGAGGGGAAAGCTGAATACATAGTCATAGGGTTGGGTTTAAATTATAGAAGTATGTAGTGTGAGATAAATTATAGAATCAAGTCTAACAAGGAATCTACACGTGCATCCCTGCCACAAAAAAGTGAACACCATTCCCTCCAGTATAGAAACCCAAGTGGTTATTTTAAAAAAACCAAATCATTGCTAGTAGGACCTTTTTATATAATTTATCCAAGGAGAATGAGGCAGCCAATCACTATTAGTCACAATAGCTACATTATATATCCAGGTTCACAAAACAGTCAAATGTATGCAGTGGAAAACAAGACAATGGCTTCCTTACACAGGTTCAACATCATACTTTGGTTTTGGCTGTGTTTCGAAGTCTGCACCCTCTGAAAATGAGAAGATCTGGGAAGTGATCCCACCAATGATAAAGCTCCCTGGCTGATAATACTGGTATCTCACCCGGAGGGGATCATTCATGGTACACAAAGCTGGATTCATATTGCAATCAGTTTGAGGCAACAGCAGCAACACCAGGAGTTGTAAGGACAGTTGTAGGAAATACCCTGTCATCCAGAAGGAAAAATGGTCTTCCTTTGACAAAGAACTATCAGTTCCTTTCTTGATCATTCTCATCTGTCACCAACCTGGTTACAAAAGCATAGTCTCATTGAATCTAAAGCCTGTTAATAAACTGATCTGCTACCTGCCCTCTAAACTTAGAGGGCGGAAAGGTCCTCACAAAGGGCGACACAGTACTGTATGAAGTCTCCCCCCTTTCTGACTAGTTTGAGGGCTATTTTATATAAATATTTAAAGGAATAATATGGCCTGTGGCAGTAAGGACAGTGAATAATTGGGATCTTAGATAATTATACAGGATGAACAAGCATCTCCCCAAAGTATTGCATTCAGAAAGGCACCAGCTGTTGCAGGACTGCAAAATAAATATAGATCATTCCAGTTCTTAATTAGTTTTACAATGTTAGAACAATTGTAACTTCCACTGTTATTGCAGTACCATTTGTTCCCCCTAGAAATAGCATAGGTTTTTGATGCCTGGGCAAGAGGAGTGGAAGAAATCTATACGAAATTGGGTAGGGTGGGTTTGCCCTGCTTTTGTGGCTCAGATTTTTTTAAAAAATAATTTATTTATTTATTTATTTATTTATTTATTTATTTGAAACATCTTTTGTCTTGTCTTAATAAGATAAAATAGAAATGTATTTCAGTGTCTCAGAGATAAACATTGATTGATTGATTGATTGATTGATTTGAAACATCTTTTTAAAATATTTTTTTTTAAAAAAAAACCTGCCAGGTACTGATTGCAGTACACATATTTCAGCCTCAGTTTTGGTGCAAGGTGACTATAGTAATGATCGTAGCATTTGACAAGGATCCCCCCCCTCCAAGGTGTAAAATAGACATTCCCCCACAGAGAAATTCTTGCTCTCTAAATTAGGTAAGCCACCTCATCTTGAAAACCCACTCTTTAGACCTAAATCGGAACAAGTGCTATTTCTTCCAATTCAACTCTAAACCATGGGTTTTCATGGGGGAAATTGGTGGGGCAAATGAAGGTGTGGATGAATCCTATGTATATGGGATTCATGTATATGGCATGGCAATATTTCAATAGCTTGGTCCAAGATTTTATGGGCTTTAAATGTAAGAATGAGAATTTTGGGGCATTACCATGTCAATTGCTCACTGGAAGGATAGATTGTGAAGCTGAGGCTCCAATACTTTGGCCACCTCATGGGAAGACTCCCTGGAAAAGACTCTGATGTTGGGAAAGATGGAGGGCACAAGGAGAAGGGGACGGCAGAGGACGAGATGGTGGGGCAGTGTTCTCGAAGCTACCAGCATGAGTTTGACCAAACTGTGGGAGGCAGTGGAAGACAGGAGTGCCTGGCGTGCTCTCTTCAGGGGGTCACGAAGAGTCGGGCACGACTAAATGACTAAACAACAACAACAACACCATGTCAAATAACCTCATTTGAAATTCTTCTTGAGCCAAATAATAAAACCTAAATAATAACAAAGATATATTTAATACTCTAAATATATACCAAACAATCTCTCCGTCCTTCATATAAAAGGAAATAGGAATGGGACTTAGCAAATATTGGGTTAAAAATCCTCAAAGCAGGATGGACATGGGCATTTAAAATATTCCAAAAACATATATTAATGTAAACCTGAATGAGAATTATCTTAAGGCAATTTCCCAATGATATTAAATTCCACACAGAATTAGTAAAGTTTATGGCCAAAACATGAATAGCTACAGAATTAGCACAGATTTAATACATATCTTTTGGAGTTGTGAAAAACACCTTTCTGGACAGAAGTACTAAATATTTTACAAACAAGCACAGGCTACAAGAAAACCTACAATAGCTCCCCTTTATTCTGAAGTCATTAATACTGATTTGCAGCTGATTAAGACACTGCTAATGAAAACAAAACAGTGTAATACACAAAAATGGAAAAATAAAGACCCTCTTACTATAACAATTAGCTAAAAAAAAGCTGCCAAACTATCTCAATGATAAAACTTACATAAGAGAGAATGCAATAAATAACAAACAGGAAAACAAATTTATTGGGTGCTGGGCTTTATTTTGACCTTTTGGAGTGACAATGTGAACACTACTTTCCCTTTTAATCTTTTCACCATACTTCACAGTGTGTGTGTGTCTGTGTATGTTTGCTATGTTGCCCCTTTCTTCTTTCACATGCTATTTGTGGCCATCCAACCTCTGCTTTCAAAGGTACCTAGAAAAGGGGGGGATACACATGGCATAGAGCTAAAATAGACCCACTGTAAGTTTCTAAAACTGTCAGCCCTGAAACAAGTGTACAGAGTAAAACATATTTAGGATTGAACACGAAATAGAAAATTAACACTTAGCATTGATTAAATAATTCAACCAAACTACAACAACTTTATTTAATGGAGTTCATTGGGACATGAGATGCATCCCTAAATATGCCATATCTGATTCAAAGTAAACATCATGTTTCAGAATATCATGGGGCACATTTGAGATATTTAGTCTGTATACATAAATGGGGGTAAAGCATATTAGAAACAGTTGTGTTTACTCCTGAATATTATGATCTCAGTTGTAATATTTTTACTTATTCCTCTTTTTTAGCTGCTCTTTACTGTTCAGGTCTGGCCTCAGAATAATTATGTAACATTTAGGGGAGAAAATGCAACCAAGTATTCCAGCACTGGAGGCCAAGATAGAGAAGATCTCCACAGCCACCATATACTTCCCTTTGGTGCTTAAATAAGTTGGAACAAATGAAAGCCACACACTGCAAAACACCAGCATGCTAAAAGTGATAAATTTGGCTTCATTAAAAGTGTCCGGAAGCTTCCGAGCAAAGAAAGCGACAACGAAGCTAACAAGAGCCAGAAATCCCATGTAACCAAGAACATAGTAGAACATATTGGGTGAGCCCTCATTGCATTCGACTATAATATACTCAGGCAGAGAGTGCATGTCAAGATCTGGGAATGGAGGCTCAGTACCCAGCCATAGCATGCAAATACTTGCTTGGATAAATGAGCAACAGAGAATAATAGAGGTTGAAAATCTTTTCCCCAACCACTTCCTCATCTTGGATCCTGGTTTAGTTGCCATGAAAGCCAAAACAACAGTGAGGGTTTTTGCCAAGACAGAAGAAACAGCCGCTGAGAAGATGATACCAAAAGCAGTTTGTCGTAAATAGCAGGTTGGGATCTGAGGCTGGCCAATGAATAGCAAGGAGCAGAGGAAGCAGAGCAGGAGGGAGATGAGCAGGGTGTAGGTGAGGTTCCGGTTGTTGGCTTTGACAATTGGTGTCTTCCAGTGCTTGATGAAGAGTCCAAGGACAAAAGCAGTGACTATAGAAAAAGCCAGAGCCAATGCAGTCAAACTGATGCCCAAAGGTTCATCATAAGACAGGAAGTTTAGGTCCTTGGGAAGACACTGGTTTCTCTCTTTGTTAGGATATTGATCTTCTGGACAGTGGAAACAATCATCCATGTCTTGTTTTAATAAAATAAAATAAAATAGAAATGTATTTCAGTGTCTCAGAGATCAACAATACTGAAGTCCACTAAGGACACTTCTTTATTAGAGATTATGCATATCCCTGCACATCACCATTTAGTTCTGCTGTGTTTCTGTTCAACTGAGGATTGCACAAGCGCAAAAGCATCTTACACACCCCAGAATTTAAGTTGGGTCACTTATAATTCTAGGTTTTTGTAGGTTTTTCCTTAAAAGAAAGACTACTCTCCAGGGAACTGGAGGTAATGTCATGTGCTCTTTAGCATAATTATAATTCTTGTAGAAGTATCGTGTTTATTTCTTTCACCCAGTTACCCATGAAGCTTGAGGCATTTCTTGGGTGATATCTATCTTGCTGAAACAATGATACAGCCCCTCTAATGTCAGTATATATGATTGCTCTTAATATGCTTTACAGAATAATGTGTACAACCTCTCTTGTCCGAAATCTTCCCTTCTGGACATAGAGCACAATCATAGCAACAAAATGGTTCTCCCTCCTTCTTTTTTCTGCTGGAACCTGGGTGGCAAGGGGCATTGCACAATGCAATGGGCACAGCCTATTCACAGAAAAAGAAGATACAGCGTTTATTTTTAAAAAACCCTCCTATGATCAAGAAAGTGCTGGTGTCAACAAAGAGCATCATATATCACTGAGAGGATTATGCATGCTGATCAGACTACAGCTCATTCGAAGAGGGTAGGGTTACAGCACAGTTAAAAGTTTCCCCTTCCTGTTGGCAGTCTTTTTTGGGTGGGTGGGTGTGGGTGTGTATGAAATATTTTTAAAAGGAACTCACACTTTGAGTCATTTAAGAATCTTTGCCCTTACTCTGAACTGACCTTGTTTCCCCTTATTGACCCCTAACATTGTTTGATCCCCCTTTAAACTAATCAATTGCTATTATTCTAAGTTTGCTTTCTTTGCCTTCAGTCATCTGAGTTTTGTAGAATGCTACAAAAAACTGTGTGTTCACCACTACAACAAAACAAAACAAAAGGTTAAAATTAAATGGTATCTTTCTATTTAACCAGATGGACTATTTTCAAAATGGAAGTTCTATATTGTTTCCCTTAAAACTGTAAATACGTAACTCTCAAAGTGGGCCCTTTTGCTACCCATATCAGTCTCTAATGAAAGTTTATCTCCTGTACCATAGCAAGTTTGATTTCAGGAAGTATGTGGGCTGAAAAGGGGGGGGGGGAGTGCCAGGAGACGATGTGGATGCCCTGAATAGAGTCAGAAATATGAAGTCCGTTCTGAGTCAAGTAGGGAAGGATTTGGTCCATTTCTAGCACACAACCCTAAAAGTAAAATCCAATGCTACAGACTGGAGCCAACAATGACATGCAGGGAAAGTTATTAAGCTTTATGTCTTAGAAGCACCATTCTGGTCCTACCTTTTGGAATCCGCTGTGCCATGTAATTATAGCCTTATTAATGGAGAACTCTCTGTCCAGCGGTGACTGAGGATCCATCCTCCCTACTTTCACTTTTAGGAAGGATTTATTTTGGAAAGTAACCCAATTGATAATATCAAATCCAGCTATCAGTTCACCTTTCTCATCAAAGGAGACCTTATCCCCAGCAGTGTTGTTAAATGAGATACTTCTCAGAAAAGGGTAAAGCTAGAATGAAAGAAGTTTAAATTAGTATTGTCTCTTTCCACCCCTTTTGTAAAACTTATCTGGCTTCTGAAGCTATTAGTTATTTCCCACTAACTAGGTAAAAAAGGTAAAGGACCCCTGGACAATTAAGTCCAGTCAAAGGCGACTGTGGGATGTGGCGCTCATCTTGCTTCAGGCCGAGGGAGCTGGCGTTTGTCCGCAGACAACTTTCCAGGTCATGTGGCCAACATGACTAAACCGCTTCTGATGCGATGGCACGTGACAAGTGCCAGAGTTCACGGAAATGCTGTTTACCTTCCTGCCACAGTGGTACCTATTTATTTACTCGCGCTGGTATGCTTTTGAACTGCTAGGTTTGCAGGAACTGAAGCGCCACACTGCATATTCACCTTTGACTGGATTTAACAGTCCAGGGGTCCTTTACCTTTTTTTAACATATCATCACAGTATTTCAACTATTATTGAAAATGGCAAAGATACGAAAGATTGGCCCTGGTGGATCAGATCAATGTCATTCTGATTCTTCATCCTATGGTCATCTTTGAGAACATGATGGAACATGATTCGATAGATACTTCATCTGATCCTACAGTGCTGTTCTTATGTATTCATGTAACATTTTACCTGATGTGTGCCCAAGCATATCCCAATTTAAGTAGTATATAAACAAATAAGTAAACACAAAAAGGGACAGCATGGATGAACATGGTAACTTCCCACCCATCCCCAATGATTCTACTTTTTCTGTGTAAGAAATTACCTTAAAATGTTGCAGCTTAGAAGTTTTCAGACGCTTTCCACCCACCATTTCTCCATGTCTCTTTCCGGATGAATACAGGGCATGCAATGCATGTGCCACAGCATAGACAGTATTATAGATGCTGTAGCTTTGGCTGGTCATACTTATTTCAAAAAAAGGTCCAGGAAGGCTCTCTAACTTTTCCCTACCACTGCAACTCCCGCTACTCTCTTCACCCATGCCAGTATCTGGAAATAAGCAGCTGAACGCTTGCTCCCAGAAGACTTTGATAAAGCCATCTCCATCAGATTGGGAACTATGGACCTGAAGGAAATGTTGGAACCCCTGAACCTCATTGGAGTGAGCTGCAAAGGACAAGGCGCCATGGAAAATCTGAATGTCCAGTTTCTTGAATAACGGATGAACGGAAAAATCCCAGTGGGCTGTCATTATCCACACCTTGTTAATAGGCATCATATTAGTAATACCCAGATTGAGAACCACCTGCAGATCTAATATCATATGAGTGTCAGCACTTACAATAGCTACATTGACACTTGTCTTGCTTAGCAATGTTGCCATATTCATAAAAATGTCATAAAAGTTAATAACACCTAAAATGTTGCTCTGGATTGGCATTCTCTCGGTGAAGCCTGTACAGATACCATTCTGAGAAAATCTTTGCTTCATCGTCTGCACAAACTTTTCTCCTTTGTCATCACCCATGGCCATGATCCCGACCCACTTCCATTGAAAGTATAGCAGCAGCTTGACCATTCCACTGTACTGATGTTCTTCATTGGGGACCATGCGGTACAAGGAGAAGTGATAGGTTACATCATTCACAACTGGAGTATATATACAGTAGGTAACCTATGCAAGAAAAATAAGTTTTCCTGTAATAAATGTATATAGTCAAACCTTTGCTTACTTACAATATTAATTCTGTTTTTCTCATTAAAAAAAACCAACAACCCAAGGATATATTTGTGGGCTTACTCTACATTTTAAACCTACAAGACTCCAGTGAATTGGAACAGACTGGGGGGCAGTGATTGTTGAAGATAACCTCGTGAATTCTATGTGTGACTCAAATCTGGATCTCCTGGTTTTCACTCCCAACGCACTAACCACAATGCCATACCATCCTTTGTTCTGAATTATTGGTTAATTATTCCTGAAATGCAGCTGTCGGTCAAAACACAACTCTGATTTTTTTCAATGCAGTTCTCCCATCAAAATGTGTACAAGGAAGCACATATTGGGAGAAAGTATGCATAACAAATTGGAGAAAAAGTGGGATATACTAGTGATATCTGCTTGCAAAAAAATGTGGATTTTAGGTAAAATTATATACAGAAATATGCATATTAGGAAAAATTCAAAAAAAAAATTTCCTTCCAGTAGCAGGAAAAATTCACATTAAGATATTAATATATTTCTGCAAAGACTTCATATGCAATGTTGTACACACTGCTCGGCTGAGAAACTGCATTGCACAATTTGGATAAGTGAAAATAAGTTTCATTTAACATATTGTTAATGGATTCATCTTCAAAAGGAAATTGGATTGCATTTACCTCATCCTTACTCTCAAGCTTGAAGTTTGCCTTGTCCTGGCTTACTGAATGCTGTATCCTACAATGGATCTGGCAGAATTTATTATAATTTATTATAAAACTTATTATAAAATGACTGAAGCACTCACGTGATGGAAAGATGGAAAGAAATCTGACACCATGACCATATATATGGCCAAATATGCACTAATTACAAGATGTATACCCACTTCCCTTCCCCCCCCCCATCTTCAAATTATCCCTGCATAATTTACATCAAATACTTCAACATCTGGTGGGGAAATGGATGCTACTATTCACATTAATTTTTAGGTAGGCATGTCCATAGGAAAACTGGCAATCTGGTGAGCCTCCTAGTGAGTCTCAGACCACTGGTCCATTTATTCAGTATTGACTGTAGTAGCTGGCAGTGGCTGTCCAGAATTTCAGGGAGGCAGAACTTCCAACCCTACTTGGAGTTGCCAGGGATTGAACCTGGAAACTTCTGTGTGCAAAGCAGCTGCTCGATCACTGAACTATGGCCCTTCCTATGTGCAAATTCTCCTTCATGTAAACAATGGATAGAATAGGACAATTTTCTCATGAGAGAAAAGCAGAGTCATTGAGTCTGGTAAATGGGAAACGGGTGAAGTTGATGTCTCTTACCTGTGGTATCTTGTAAAGCCCTAAGATAGTGGCTATGTGGAGGGATGTTTCTGAATCAAGTCCCCCAATGACAGCAACAGGGTTCTTCTTCATGTCGCAGTTGAAGTTGAGAACGGTTCTCTTCTGATTAAATAGAAGGTTCAAAGTGTTCTGGTAAGTTACCTGTGCATCAAAGTGGCTGTCATAAACATGGAACCCCAAGGTGATGTTGGGTAAGATCTTGTGGTTCTCATTGATCTCTTTCACAGCAAATACAAAGGACAGGGCATGTTGATATTTTTTCAGCATTGCACTAATGTAAAAGACAGGTAATGTGTAAGAAGTGATGGTCTACATGATGAACTACTTCCTCACACTTTGCTGCTTCTGTGGGAACGTCTGCTTCAGTGTCTCTTGCAATATATTATATAAAGTGCCGCAGCAACCCATATTTATTATTGCTGGGGATCATAAGGAAATTAAAAGGAAAACATGGTTATGATATTTTGAGGTGTTTCACTGTTATCTGCCTTCATCTAAGACAATGCCAACAGCTTGCTTGTATTGTAGTATTATCAGGGACTCCTGTTCCTGTACTTCTGAATATATTTTCAACTTCTTTCCCACTGGAGAGATCCATAGCTGCCTGTGTTTCAGGCAGGAATCTTTCCCTGACCTACCTGGAAGTATTAGGGATTGAACCTGGGACATTTGCATGGAACACATATGTTCACCTTCTGCTATGAAACCCTTACTGAGTGCTCAGATACTGTCTGACAGCTCAGATAAAAAGAGAGAAAAGAGCATTCAAGGTCATAGTGTGGGAAACCGAAGATGAAATTTGAGGTTACTATAAATCCTGGAGGTACTGATATGTACATAGGAACATAGATTGCTGCTGTATACCAAGCTAGAGCAGTGGTCCATTGAGATCAGTATTGTCAAAGCTGACTGGCAGCAGCTCTCCAAGTTTTAGACTGGGATTTTCCACCAGCTCTACCTGAAGATTCCATGGATGGGACCTGGAAACTTCACCATGCAAAGCAGATGCCCTACCATGGAGCCACAACCCTTCCTCAAATTGTTGTATAGAAATTGTTGGAACAAGGAAACTGCAAGTGTGTTTTCCTTCAAAAACATGAACACCATTCTCTCTCATGGACAAACGTGAGGGGCATATTTTCTATATAAACCATGGTTTCTATCATTTATTTATATAATCTACCCTTTGTTACCAGTTATATGCACAGTGATTGTATATAACTTCCAGGTATATAATTTAGAGATGAATAGATGATTTTCTTACACAGGTTCAACATCATACTTTGGTGTGGGGTGTGTGTTGAAGTCTGCGCCCTCAGAAAAGGAGAAGAGCTGGGAAGTGATTCCACCGACGATGAGGTCCCCTGGCTGAAAATATTGATATCGCACTTGGAGGGGGTCATTCATGGTGCACACAACAGGAGCCAACTTGCAATCAGTTTGAGGCAATAGCAACAAAACCATGAGTCGCAAGGACTGAAAGTACCCTGTCATCCAGAAGGCAAAACTGCTGTCCCTTGATAAAGAATTCACTGTCCCTATCTTGATCATTATCTTCTAGTGACTATCTGTTTACCACATCCTGATATCAATGGCTTTACAGTCTGATGCTCAACTGATCTGTTGGCTTCTATCTTAATATATAGGGGAAAGTAGTCTGCACAAAGGGTGACACAGCACTGTGTGTACCTCAGCCTTTGTCTGTCCAGTTCAGGGCCTATTATAATAGGATTTTTAAAAGAAAACCTCCAATGTCATTTGGACTGTGGCTGCAGTGAGTGAATAATTATGGCATTGGATAATTACGCAGAGTGAGAAATCATATTCCCCAAAGTATTGTGTTCAGTAAGGCATCAGGTGTAGCAGAACTGTGAAGTAAACATGGGCATGATCCAGCCAAAGTTAAGCACACGTAGACTGCTATTCTATTTTCACTTACCCAAAAGAAAGCACAATTGAACTCAATGGGACTTACTGTTGAATAGTTGTGTATATGATCACAACCATTAAATTAATCCATAATGATATGAGAGCTATGCCATTTTTATTTTTAAAGTTTTTATTATGGGTGTAAAATAAACAATTTTGGGTTTATTTCTAAGCTTCGGGCCTAGTTTTAGAATTAGAAGACATGCAGTCTTCTAATTCTTTGGGGGGGGGGTAAATAAAACCTAATAACCCAGCATTGGAAGCCAAGATGGAGAAAAAACTCTACAGCCACCATGTATTTTCCTTTAGGGCTCAGGTAGGATGGGATAAACAGCAGCCACACACTACCGACATGCTGAAGGTGATAAATTTGACTTCGTTGAAACTGTCAGGTAACTTTCTGGCCAGGAAGGCCACAGTGAAGCTATCAATGGCCAGGAAACACATCAAGCCCAGGACGCAGTAGAACATGGTGACTGACCCTTCATTATATTCCACTGTGACTTCTTCAGCCATGGAATGTGTATCAAAATCTAGGAATGGGGGATAGGTTGCCATCCACAAGGTACAAATAGCAGCTTGAATAAGAAAACAGGAAAGATCTGTAGAGGTTGCCAGTTGTTTCCCCACCCAGCTCCTTATCCTGGATCAGGGCTTGGTAGCCATGAAAGCTAGAACTACAATTGTGGGTTTGGCCAACACAGATGAAACAGCCACTGAGAAGATGATGTCAAATGCAGTCTGTCGAAAGAGGCCACTTTGTGAGGGTGGCCAGTGAATAGCAAAGCACACAGAAATGAGAGCAGGAGTGATATAAGGAGGGTGTAAGTGAGTGTCCGGTTGTTGGCTTTGACTATGGGTGTGTCCTTGTGTTTAATGAAGATCCAGAGCACTAATGCTGTGACCAAAGAAGAGGAAAGAGCAACAATAGCCAAACTGGTCCCCAATGCTTCTTTATAGGACAAGAAGGTTACATATTTTGGAATGCAGAAATTCTTAAGCTTGTTTGGAAAATGATCAGCTGGACATTGAATGCAATCATCCATATCTGGAGAAAAGAACAGAAGAATGCATAGCAGACGTTAAATGCATTGCATCAATCAAGGCCTATCCCAGGCCTACGTGACCAGCTGGATTCCTATAAGAAGCCCAGGAGCAGGACATTAGGCCCAAAGTCCTTTCTCATTGTTGTCCCCCAGAAACTTGTTACTCGTTGGTTTATTGTGATTGAACCTGGAGGTAGCAGAGAACTACGGATGTGGAAGAAATGTGTTAAGTTCACATTCTGGTATGAACCTAATTAATTAACTAACTAATTCCCAAACAAAATGTTCAAATATGTGAACAAAAATGCAGTTATCCTTTGAAATGTGCAGTTGTCTGAATTCTCTGGATTTTGTGATGCAACACTCCAACTGTGCTCCATCTTGGTGTGACTTCTCTATATATCCCTATTCAGGTTTTGGTCTGAGCATGTGAAGGTTTGAAACTGAGGTTCAGCGGGTGCATGCTACTCTGCCTCAAACATCCTTGAGCACAGAGGCAGCCTTCAGACCCTTGGGCATTGAGACAGAAGGTCGTAATAGAAATTTAAGTATGTTTGGTGGACTTCATTGAAAACCACTCCACAGTCAAAAACTCCTATAAGGCAGGGTCCTTCAGTACAGAGAGTTTCTTGGTGTATTCAAATGAAAATACTGTATTTTAATACTTTGTTAGAAGCTGCCCAGAGTGGCTGGGGAAACCCAGCCAGATGGGAAGGGAATAAATTATTATTATTATTATTATTATTATTATTATTATTATTATTACTTATAAGACATCTTCAGACCTTCATGATAAATGTGTGAAGGTCGGAAGAGGTGGGACTTGAATGCTTTCCCCACACCCTTCACATTCAAAGTTTTTTTTAAAAAAATAATCTTTATTACATTTTAACAACACAAACAGAAAGCACAGCAAAAAACAAACAAACAAACAAACAAACAAACCACACACACAATACAGAAAAAAAGAAAAGAAAAGAAAAGAAAAGAAACATTTCAATAACACAACCTTACTTTCCTTCACTTATTTCCTCAACTTCCTCACACCTCCCTCCTTGTATTCCACTTCTATTTAGTTAGTTTCAACAAATCCTTTCCCTCTTTCTTTCTCTTATATCTCAATTGTACATAACATAGTTTTCTTAACCTTATTTTAACCTTAAAGCTAAAGCTTAAAAGTACTTAACTTCTAATAACATTTCTGCTAAATCCATGAAGTGTCAATCCTCCATTTTTCTATCCCTCAAAAAGAATTTTTGTTAGTTTCATATAAACCTTCAAGCTTAATATATACTTTAATAAGAACTTTAAATTTCCAATCTTATTCCCTCAGCTTCCCCCCTGGTTTCAGACACTGCCAGTCCTATCCGTCAATTCCCTATAGTCCTTCAATCAGGAAATCTAATGTCCGAGGCTCTTAAGTCTCCTCCAGGCCCCTTCTGCGGATTTTCTTCATGTTCCTTGATGTCAAATAACAGATCCCAGGAAAATTCCATCCTGATGTTGCAATCACATCTTTTGAGCAATCCAGCCAAACCTTCATGGCCAAAACCAAAGTCATATTTCAAAATGTCTCCAAGTCCAAGAGTCCCCAGATCCCCTACTTCCTCCAGACGCCAACAGTCTGCAAGTTCTTGTGTAATAAAATCTTGCCAACTTTCCATCTTCACACCACTTTTGAGCAATCCGGCTGAACCTTCATGGCCAAAACCAAAGTCATATTTCAAGATGTCTCCAAGTCCAACTTCCTCCCAACACCATCAGTCTGCCAGTTCTTGTGCAGTAAAATCTTGCCAACTTTCCATCCTCATGCCAGACCAGGATCCAATTTTCAAAATCGGATTTTCACCAAATTCAGCCTTAAGCATCCTCAATTCATAGTCCTCAATTTGTTTCTGTGGGGCTAAAATTCTCACTTGTGATGTTTCATACTCTGTAGCAGCAGCTGCAGCCAAAGTAGATTCCTGTGACAAATTAGCATTCCCAGAGTATTACCTTTCCAGCTGGCCCTCACTCCTGCAATAGTATCAAAGTTCTCCCACTAGAGGGACACAGTTTCCATTTGTATCAACTCAAGTTACTTTTCTCCATCTTGAAAAACAGAAGAGGACGGAAGAAACTTTGTATTTTTACTGACTGTCAAGTCCATTCTAACAAAACAAAAAAATCTTTTAAAAATAAATCTCCAAATGTCAAAGGCAGCCCGTTCCCAGGCTCAGAGCTGTGGTTTTTTGATTTCATAGAGCTTGTTAAATTCAAAGTTTCCCCCCTACTTCTTCAAAAGGGGGGGTTGCATTTTAAAACGATGAATATTAAAACCTTTATCAAAACCTTTCAGGATTTTAGCTTGTAGGGTCTTTGTTTCGATCTATATACAAAAAGTGGAAGGCGGACTTCCTATTTGAGCCTTCCCGCGTAGCTGCCAGATTAAATCTGCTTGGCAGGGGGTTGGACTCGATGGCCCTTGTGGTCTCTTCCAACTCTATGATTCTATGATTCTATGATTCTATGAAATCTTTTATATCCTCCAATTCAAATTCAAATTCTTTTTGACCCTATTTTCTTTTCAAATCTTCCGATTTGTTCTACTCATGGGTAGTTGCTTTTGGGATCAAATTGTCCATAGGAAAAAGTCAGCGCTCTCCAGCAACAGCTGTGCGGCTTCACTCCGTGAAAGAAGCAGTCTGTTCGCAGCACCGCGCCACTCGCCCTATCTCGCTCCGGAGACCCGAAAAATCGAGGTCTCCCCGCGAGTAGGGGGGGCGCAAAAGGTGCCTGATGAACCCCAAGTTCACAGGCTTCACCCGCCTGTGATTTTTGGAGGGTCCCCGCTTTCGCCGCAGCGCGGGACCCGATCTCATGGAGCTAGTTCCTCTGGAGATCAGAGGAGCTCCGCCATTTGCCGATGGCGCCAACCCGGAAGTCCCTTCACATTCAAAGTTAAGGGGTTGAAAACACAAGGACAAAGGGCTGAATGTGGCAATGTGACCTCTATCAGGTCCTCGGGACCCAAGGTCACAGTCCTCAAGTGCCCCTGTTTGTCACCCTCCTTGAGTATTTTTGAAGGGATGGAATTTGTCCTTTAATTTTAAAAGTGCTTCTTGCTTGCCTGGATGCAGAAAATGAGAAATGTTTGTGTGTGTGTGTGTGGAAAACTAGTCTGTTGTAAAAAAGGGGTGGTACTTATAGCTGTGCCCACTTTCTCCTCTGGTTTCATATCAGCCCGGGAAGGTTGCCAGTCTTGCTGAGAGTTCTGAGAATAACTCCAATGCATTCACATACACCTGGATCACAACCTATTGGGAAATACACAGTCATTTCATTTTATATTCATTACTTCAGCCACTTTTGGTATCCTCTTGAAGGTGACCCAAAAGGCACTTTGGCCCTTAAACTGAAAAGGGGACCCTACCAGGGTTCTACAGAAGATGACACAATATGCTATTTGAAGGGGAAACCCTACCATTTAAACTTCATAGCTGAAATCCCTGTCTTTCTCTCCCCCCCCCCCCCAAGTTATCCCTCAAATTTCTGAATGTGGAGATCTGCTTCATGGTGCAGCTACCCCTACAGTATGAGAAATCTTATAAAAGTTTAAATAACATACAGTAGCTTTCAATCGCAGAAAACAACAGGTTGTTGATTTTTTAACATATTCTTTTTATTAGATGTGTCTTTTTGTTCAAATCAGATCTCAGCAAAATAATGTAGCATTTGGGGAAAAAGACACAACCCAGTAATCCTGCACTGGAAGCCAAGATGGAGAAGATCTCAACAGCCACCATGTATTTGCCTTTGGTGCTCAGGTAGGTAGGGAAGAAAGATAACCAAACACTGCAAAACAATAACATGCTGAAGGTGATTGACTTAGTTTCCTGGAAAGTGTCTGGTAACTTCCTGGCTAGGAAAGCCACAGTGAAACTGACAGTAGCCAAGAAACCCATGAAGCCCAATACACAATAAAACATTACATCTGACCCTTCATTACATTGTGCAATGGTCTCACTAATAGCTGAATGCATGTCCAATTCTGGGAACGGTGGAGAGGTTGCCAGCCAGATAGTGCAAAGAGTGACTTGAATAAGGGAGCATGAAAGAACAATAGAGGCAGTCACTTTCCACCCCATCCATTTCCTCATTTTGGATCCTGGCTTGGTGGCCATGAAAGCTAGAATCACGGTGATGGTTTTGGCCAACATGCAAGAAACAGCCACTGAGAAGATGATACCAAAAGCGGTTTGTCGAAGGAGGCACGTCACTGCATTGGGTCGACCAACGAATAAAAAAGCACAAAGGAAAGAAAGCAGGAGGGAGACGAGGAGAGTGTAGGAAAGGCTCCGGTTATTGGCTTTGACAATAGGCGTCCCATGGTGTGTCATAAAGGTTCCCAGCACCAGAGCTGTAATGAAAGAAAGGGAGAGAGCAGCAATGGCCAAACCTATTCCCAAAGAATCTTCATAAGACAAGAAAGTTATCGTTTTTGGGAGGCAGAAATCCCTGTTAATATTTGGATAATGGCCTTCTGGACACTGAAAGCAGCTATCCATATCTGGAAGAAATTAATGTGAAATTCCTGAATAAATACGTACTTATGTGTACACTCACCCACACCCACACATCCTGTATATAGCATCTGAGTAAATAAAGGCTAAGTTGTACATAGTATGGAACTGCTGGTGCTGAGCCAAAAATGTCCATACACCCTGAAGTATAAATGATGGATATAATGGCATTTCTTACCCTTCTGGTTTGCAATCTTCCCCTCTGGACAGGGATGACAATCATAACAGCAAAATGGTTTCCCTTCCTTCTTTGTCTTGTGATAACTAGGAAGGCAATTGTCATTACACACTGAAAGAGGGTGTGTCTGCCAATAAATTAAGATGACGTTTATCAAAGGCAAAATATATGAAACTGAGGATACTGATTTTTAAAATTTATTTCAGAACATGAAAAATGAACCATTTCCCCCAATCTTTTGACTCGTCTTTAATTGGTTATGTTTTTTTCTTACTCAATATTATAATATTAGGCTTTACAGCAACCTTCACCAACCCTGTAGCCTCCAGGGTTGCACCATCATGAGAAGGCATCAATTGGTGAAGGCTGCTGTACAATTTTGTTTTCAGATTTGTCCTTTGACATTGGTGGTTCCTAAATATGTACCTGTTTACATGGTGTTCCTAAAAAAACAGGTGCCTTATGTACCAAATTGAATCTGTAGATGGAAATTAGGGTTGATTTGCTTAATTATTATTTTAATCAATATTTCCCCCTTCCTTCCAAAGGAGCCCATGTGATAGAAAGCAGGAAGCGCTATACACAAAACAGACCTATTTTCGTGTCTGAAGACGGAAACATTTTTTGAATATTGCACAGGTATTTAATTATGTGTTTAAGTACACATGTCCTACCTGATTGAACCTGCTGGGCCATATGATGGCATCTTCAGAAATGGTGAACACATTCTCTGAGTGTGCCTGAGGATCTATCCTTCCAACTTTTGCTCTAAGGAAGGACTGGTTTGTGAATGTCACCCAGTTGATAATATCAAACCCAGCTACTAATTCCCCATTAAGGTCAAAGGAAACCTCATCTCCAGCACTGTTGTTAAATGGGGTGTTTCTCAGAAAGTGGGGGAGCTGCAAAGAAAAGTAAGAGATGCAAACATACATATTTAGATGCAAATTGTTGTCATTTGAGATATGTTTGCATGTCCCTGTTCCGAGGAGGGAAATATCATGCAAGTTGAAATCTCAGGTTATTGGATCACACTGAATAGGATTACCTGCCATGACTTCTTATTCTGGTCCTTCCATCTGTCTCCATTCAACACTGCCCTGCACTTTGATATGGAAGAATACATGGCATGCAAAGCATGTGCCACAGCATAGATGGCATTGTAGATGCTGTAGCTGTGGGCAGTCATGCTCATTTCAAAAACAGATCCAGGAAGAGACTCCAGTTTCTCTTCCCCAGTGCAGATATTTCCATCCCTCTCGTCTTCATCAGAACTGGGGAGCGAGCAATCAAATACCTTTTGCCAGAAGTCCCACAGGAAACCATCCTCTTTTTCCAGTGTTGGGTTCCTCATTTGCAGAAATTCCTGGAATCCTGCCACCTCTTTTGAGGAGACTGCAAGGGTTACAGAGCCGTGGATGAAATGAATATCCCAGCTTCTTTGAACAGGAATTGATGTGAAATCCACATCTGCTGTCATAATCCAGACCTTCATCTTCACTGGTACATCCCCAAATTGTGAGAACCTGAGCAGGATTCTTAAGTTTAACATTGCCTGAAAGTCACCATGGAAGATCACGGTATTGGCTGTGCTTTCCATGGTGATATTTATAATCTCACATGCCCTCTCTGCCATTTCATGGAGTTGATTAGAAAATCCTATATCTGGTATGGTTTTGATGAAGTCAAAGCAAATACCATTATTGGCAAACGTGGAAAGCACCTTCTGCACAAATATCTTAGAACTGTCCACATCAAGGTAAAGCACCCCAATCCATGTCCACCTGAAATGCAACAATAACTGGAGGATCCCCCTGTATTGATGGGCCCCATTGGGGAACATCCAGTGGAAGAAAGCATCTTCAGCATTGTTATTTGTCTCTGAAGCAGAGGCATATATCAGCTAAAGACAAGAAATAAAAAAGGAGCAGGTAGGAAGTGGTGTTATTTAGGAACATATGAAGCTGCCTTCTGTTGAATCATACCATTGGTCCATTTCACTTAGCTTTATCAACAATGAGTGGCAGCAGCTGTGTAGGGCTTTGGGCAAAGGTCTCTTGCTGCCCTACAGGGAGAAGCTGGGGTATTGATCCTGAGATCTTCCACATGCAAAAAAGATGCTCTGTAACTGAGCCACAGCCCTTCTGTGTATGTGTATTATCAAAATCTGGTACAGTGGTATCTCGTGTTACAGACGCTTCAGGTTACAGACTCCGCTAACCCAGAAATAGCACCTTGGGTTAAGAACTTTGCTTCAGGATGAGAACAGAAATCGTGCGGCAGCGTGGCAGCAGCGGGAGGCTCCATTAGCTAAAGTGGTACCTGAGGTTAAGAACAGTTTCAGGTTACGAACGGACCTCCAGAACGAATAAAGTTCTTAACCTGAGTTACCACTGTACTATCTTGAAAGCATCAGGTCAGTTCCCAAATATTTTTTTCTGTCTTCAGCATATATTCATAGAATCAAAGAAGCCTAGAATTTTACATTTGGAAGGGACAACGAGGAGCATCTAGTCCAACCCCCTGTAATGCAGGAATATGTTTCCCAATGTGGGGCTCGAACCCACAACCCCGAGATGAAGAGTTTTCTGCTCTACTGACTGAAGTATTCCTCAGGAAGGTTTCATTAGCCATCATGAAGCATTGAGGCTGGATGTATGAATAGAAAACTAAATAGAGATACAGGAGGAAAGGCTAGAGACATGGCAGGTTGGAGTCAATAAGATTGAGTCAGGGCAAGAAAAAGGAACCAAGAGTTATCCTTGGGGATCTAAGTGGAGGAAGGAAGCCACAACTGGAGGGCAATTCATAGTTCTGGAGAGGATATCATGGCAGACTGAGCGTCTTTTGTTGGCAGCTCACCGACTAAGATGATTACATGTTGCTTGGTTATAGCCAAGGCAAAAATCTTAGCTATAAAAATTCACTCTAGCAATAAGAGTACAGTGGTACCTCTGGTTACGTACTTAATTCGTTTCTGTTCTCATCCTGAAGCAAAGTTCTTAACCCGAGGTACTATTTCTGGGTTAGCGGAGTCTGTAACCTGAAGCATATGTAACCTGAAGCGTATGTAACCCGAGGTACCACTGTATTGACCTTTGATGCTCTGAAAAACCCACTGCCTAGGTTGGGAGACTGATATGCTGCCAGACGAGTGTGGGTGACTTAAAAGGAGACCAAGATTGTGCCCAGAGGTCATGTATGGGATCTATTTAATGGACAAATAGAGTATGCAAACCTTCCTTTCTCTAATTATCTCAATCTATCCCTGAAACGAATGTAACTCATGACTGTGAGAGGTACAGGAACACAGTGAAACTGATCAATACTCTTTTTGCTCAAAGCACTAATGACCACAGACTGGTTCACTAGACAGTCATGGTGGACAGATTCATTCCACAGACTGAGAGAAGTCGCTGACAAAGTAGAGCCTGTAAACTGCAGTCCTGTGACTTATTAGGTGGGGCAACTGCACGCAGATCCAAAGGCTATCAGTCTGGCTCCCAGCAGTTTCTGTCAGGTAGAATTTATTTCTCTCTTCTGCCATTCTCACCCCAAGCCTGTTGTTCTGACAATTCATTTGTAAATAAGTAACTAGAGTTGTATGCAGTTATGTTTTACTCAGGGCAGTTCCATAGAAATAAATCTGCATTAGTGACTTTCATTAATTATGACGAATCTACTCTGTGTAAACTTGAATTGCATTCATCCTTTGCATTTTGTGGAATCACAATCTATCATATTGTTCTACTATGTTACTGTTGGAAGTTTTTAGAATCCAGCCAATTAGACTATTTACCATGTGTTCTGAGATGATTTCCCATTTTGTATCAGAGGCTATACATATGATAAAGAAATCAAATTGCCAAATTGAGATTCCTCACTCAGAATTTGATGTTTAAGCATCATGCATAGTGTCTTTCTTAATTTCAATCACATCGTTTTCCACTTCCAAATTCAAAACCTTCATATTAAAATAATCCCCATGTACATGCCTTACTTGTGGAAACTTGTAGATGCCCAGTATGGTTGCAATATGTCCAATGATGTTGGAATTGGGTCCCCCAATGACAGTTACCAGATTGTTCTCGACATCACATTTGTAGTTAGGGATGAATTTGTCATGTGTGGAGAGAACTTTTAATGCTGCCTCACTTGTGAATTGTGGATTAAAGTAATGATTATAGATGTCAAAGCCAAGAGTGATGTTGGGTAAGATTTGGGGGTTCTCGTTGATCTCCTTCACTGCAAATACCAAGGCCAAAATGTGCTGGTAGTTCTGTGACAGTAGCCTGAAACGAAGATCACATGAAATGCAAGCGTGCTGCAATTTCAGGGGGGAAATAGTAGCTGCATTTCTATTCAACATACGCTTGCTAAGCATAATTGCATTAAGAAAGATTGTAGGCCTCAGCTCAATGGAAATAACATTGGCCCAGAGCCACTAGTTTAGAAGCATATTGACCCATATGTTCAATACAATTACTACTCACTAACTCACAGGGGTACTGGCATAGATACGGTTCTTACTTATTATATAGAAAGCAGATGCAGCTGATTTTGGGTTGAGTGACAGTGTTCACAACTGACATGGCACTTTCTCTGTGAAGTGGGTGAGTTTCATTAATGAGCACACAGTGTTTGTCTGTGGATATTCTCGTTCTGCTCACACAAGATTATGTGTCAATATCAGGTAGATATATGCATCTATATGTGTGGGGTGCTACGTGTACTGTTTCTTTGATAATGGTGCTACAATTACTACAATCAACTACTACAATATTATTATTATTATTATTATTATTATTATTATTGCAATGACATGTAGCATAAGCAGAGTTTGGAAACCTTTTTGAACAAAGAAGGATGCATTGGTAGTAACCTGCAAATTTACAAATGTCATATAATATTTGTTCTGCGTTTCTGAGTAGGAGTTTATCTTCCATGTGATAGCAACTGTGCTTTAGAATGTGCTGCCTTTTAATATTAGGCAGACATCTTCATTGCACTGTTTTATATGCTTACAAAATATATTCTTCTGCTTATTCAGAGATAGCAAGGTCACCACAGCTCTTGCATATGCCCCTCACAATATTATTTAGTTATGCTGATTTTTATTATGTACAGTATTACAGAACTTTGCATTAAGTAGTTTAAAGCTCCAACGCATAAATGAATTTGTTTAAGTAAACCTCCACTCTACTGCAGTAAATGCCAAACCACACTAGTCCAAAATATTACTTGGAAAAAGGCATGGGAAGGCCATCAGACTCGGTTCCTTACATGAAATCATCAATCAGCTCCTGATAGGGATGTCTTTCAAACGTGATTGGATCATAAAGGATGTAGATCTGAGAAATTATGCCAGCAATAGTGAGCTCCCCTGATTGAAAATACTTGTGAAGAATAGGAATAGGCTCACTCGTTGCGCATTTAACAGCAGATATCCTGCTTACTGTTTGAGGGAGGAACAGTAATCCCAACACCACAAATGTCAGCATCTTGTACAATGGCAATCCTTCACCTGTTCCCACATTGTCCTTCGAGTGCCCCTGAGCATAGTCCTCACTAACAACCACAAAACCAGAGTTTTATGCTATGGTTTGAAGTTGGGATGAAGTATCAGTTATCAGAATAATGGAGTCCTGACTTCACTAAGACCAGGTTCTGAATACACCAGGGTGTGTTAATGACATTCTTCTATCTTGCTTCATATTTTTTTACAGCTGGCAACCGTAACTCCTTTGGGACATGAGAGCGAAGTCAAATCAATAATGGTTAATTTGGAATAATTACAGGGGAGATAACTGCATGCTCAGAGTTAGATACTGTATGGAACAAAGCAGAACAAAATATGTTTACTTTGTGTCCATAGAAAGTTTCACTGATTCACTGCAGTGGAATAGCAAGAGACACAAAGGCTTACAATGATCCATAAAAAATGTCAGAAAACAAAGATGCAAGGTAAAATACCAGAAAAGATGTGGCAGGTTGGAATGTTGAAATGATATAATGTTTTACCCAAGGTGTAGACTGACAGGGCTGTGCACAGAATTCAGCCACAGCCTGAAACAGAATCCAAATTATGCCAGTTTGGTGGGATTCTTGCTTTGCCTGAGGCAGTTGCAGACAGCTCCAAATCAACACAATCATCATCATCATCATAAATATAATAACCATTGTCATTATTATCATCATGAAAATATAACAATTGACCATTTTCTTCTCTCCAATGAACCCCGAAAATGTGCTGAGGAGATCTGCCACAGAATTACTAATACTTATTACCACCCCTGCAGAAAGAGAAACTCAAACAAGAATAATGGAAAGTAATCTCAAGCACAGGCCAAAGCAAAAGATGGTCAAATCATTCTCTTTATTAGATGTGCCTTTTTGTTCAAATCAGGTCTCAGCAAAATAATGTAGCATTTTGGGAAAAAGATACAACCCAGTAATCCTGCACTGGAAGCCAAGATGGAGAAGATCTCAACAGCCACCATGTATTTGCCTTTGGTGCTCAGGTGGGTAGGGAAGAAGGATAACCAAACACTGCAAAACAATAACATGCTGAAGGTGATTGACTTAGTTTCCTGGAAAGTGTCTGGTAATCTCCTGGCTAGGAAAGCCACAGTGAAACTGACAATAGCCAAGAAACCCATGAAGCCCAATACACAATAAAACATTACATCTGACCCTTCATTACATTGCACAATGGTTTCACTAATAGCTGAATGCATGTCCAATTCTGGGAACGGTGGAGAGGTTGCCAGCCAACCAGTGCAAAGAGTGACTTGAATAAGGGAGCATGAAAGAACAATAGAGGCAGTCACTTTCCACCCCATCCATTTCCTCATTTTGGATCCTGGCTTGGTGGCCATGAAAGCTAGAATCACGGTGATGGTTTTGGCCAACATGCAAGAAACAGCCACTGAGAAGATTATACCAAAAGCAGTTTGTCGAAGGAGGCACGTCACTGCATTGGGTCGACCAACGAATAAAAAAGCACAAAGGAAAGAAAGCAGGAGGGAGACGAGGAGAGTGTAGGAAAGGCTCCGGTTATTGGCTTTGACAATAGGCGTCCCATGGTGTTTCATAAAGGTTCCCAGCACCAGAGCTGTAATGAAAGAAAGGGAGAGAGCAGCAATGGCCAAACCTATTCCCAAAGGTTCTTCATAAGACAAGAAGGTTATCGGTTTTGGGAGGCAGAAATCCTTGTTAATATTTGGATAATGGCCATCGGGACACAGGAAGCAGCCATCCATATCTGGAAGAAATACATATGAAATTCCAGATAGATGGATGGATGGATGGATGGATAAATAGATAGCTAATCTCAGTAATCAATGTTCAGCTGTACATAGTTTGAACCAAAAGCTGAAATATAATGCTCCATTATTTTCATGCTGTTAAGCTTTTAATGTGATCATAATAGATTCAGAGCACTAATAACTCCATTCCTGTGTCAGCAGTAGCTTTCACATAGTCAGAGTTATCATGCCCTATTTTGTCTGGATGTGCTACAATAACTTTTCTTCATACACTTGTTCCACCCCACAATTACTTCTAGCCATGCCCACCACTGGCCCGTGAGCCATAAGATTTCTCAAAAGGCAAATGGTCCTTGCTTTCAGCAATGGTACCTACTCATACTACCCATAATGGCACACATCCTTTTAACAATATGTGGCATTTATTCAGTCATCACCAGAAGCATGAATAACTCGAAATGTTATGGTAACTTGTCTAAGCACCATGACATAAATGCCAGATATAATGTTTACACAGCATTTCTTACCCTTCTGGTTTGCAACCTTCCCCTCTGGACAGGGATGGCAATCATAACAGCAAAATGGTTTCCCTTCCTTCTTTGTCTTGTGATAACCAGGAAGGCAATTGTCATTACACACTGAAAGAGGGTGTGCCTGTCAACAAATTTAAGAATATAATGTTTATCATACACAAAAAAATCAAAATATGAGAATAAATATAGTTCCCCCCTCTTTTATTTCAGCACCTCAACATTGGGGCATTTTTTAATGTTTCTACCCATTTGTAATTGGTTTCCTTTACTATGGGCTTACGCTTTACAATTGCATTTGTCAACCTGTTGCCCACCAGACTTTTTGGACTGCAACTCACTCAGAGCACCAGTGCAATCTTGTTGCCTGGGACTGACAGGAGTTGTAGACCAAGCCATCTGGAGCTTGGATTTCCAATCCTGAATTGAAAATTGAGACTCGTTTGTTCATTCATTCTACACATCATGCATTCCCTCCAAAAGGATCCCAAATTTGATTAAAAGCAGGCAGTTTCTAAAGACTGAACCACTCATGATATTGGGAAGGGAATTAAATATATGTTTAAATGCAAATGGGTCCTACCTGGTTGAACCTGCTGGGCCATATGATGGCATCATCAGAAATGGTGAACAGATTCTCTGAGTGTGCCTGAGGATCTATCCTTCCAACTTTTGCTCTAAGGAAGGACTGGTTTGTGAATGTCACCCAGTTGATAATATCAAACCCAGCTACTAATTCCCCATTATGGTCAAAGGAAACCTCATCTCCAGCACTGTTGTTAAATGGGGTGCTTCTCAGAAAGTGAGGGAGCTGAAAAAAAGAAAGATATAAACTGGCATCTTTGGATGCTAATTGTTTGTGTCTATGTGACGAAATGGGTTGCACATCCCTGTTTTGTCTGATAATAATAATAATAATAATAATAATAATAATAATAATAATAATTTATTATTTATACCCCGCCCATCTGGCTGAGTTTCCCCAGCCACTCTGGGCGGCTCCCAATCAGTGTTAAAAACAGTACAGCGTTACATATTAAAAACTTCCCTGAACAGGGCTGCCTTAAGATGTCTTCTGAATGTCAGGTAATTATTTATCTCTTTGACATCTGATGGGAGGGCGTTCCACAGGGCGGGCGCCACTACCGAGAAGGCCCTCTGTCTGGTTCCCTGTAACCTCACTTCTCGCAATGAGGGAACCGCCAGAAGGCCCTCGGCGCTGGATCTCAGTGTCCGGGCTGAACGATGGGGGTGGAGACGCTCCTTCAGGTATACAGGACCGAGGCCGTTTAGGGCTTTAAAGGTCAACACCAACACTTTGAATCGTGCTCGGAAACGTACTGGGAGCCAATGCAGATCTCTCAGAACCGGTGTTATGTGGTCCCGGCGGCCACTCCCAGTCACCAGTCTAGCTGCCGCATTCTGGATTAATTGCAGTTTCCGGGTCACCTTCAAAGGTAGCCCCACGTAGAGCGCGTTGCAGTAGTCCAAGCGTGAGATAACTAGAGCATGCACCACTCTGGCGAGACAGTTTGCGGGCAGGTAGGGTCTTAGCCTGCGTACCAGGTGGAGCTGGTAGACAGCTGCCCTGGACACAGAGTTAACCTGCGCCTCCATGGACAGCTGTGAGTCCAAAATGACTCCCAGGTTGCGCACCTGGTCCTTCAGGGGCACAGTTACCCCATTCAAGACCAGGGAATCCCCCACACCAACCCGCTCCCTGTCCCCCAAAAACAGTACTTCTGTCTTGTCAGGATTCAACCTCAATCTGTTAGATGAGGGAAATGCCATAGAAATTGGAATTTCAAGTTGCCAGAACTCAGTGAGTTGGATTACCTGTTGTGGCTTCTTATTCTGGTCCTTCCATCTATCTCCATTCATCACTGTCCTACGCTTTGATATGGAAGAATACATGGCATTCAAAGCATGTGCCACAGCATAGATGGCATTGTAGACACTGTAGCTGTGGGCAGTCATGCTCATTTCAAAAACAGATCCAGGAAGAGACTCCAGTTTCTCTTCCCCAGTGCAGATATTTCCATCCCTCTCGTCTTCATCAGAACTGGGGAGCGAGCAATCAAATACCTTTTGCCAGAAGTCCCACAGGAAACCATCCTCTTTTTCCAGTGTTGGATTCCTCATTTGCAGAAATTCCTGGAATCCTGCCACCTCCTTTGAGGAGATTGCAAGCGATACAGATCCATGGATGAAATGAATGTCCCAGCTTCTTTGAACGGGAATTGACGTGAAATCCACATCTGCTGTCATAATCCAGACCTTTGTTCTCACTGATTGACCTTCGAACTTCGAGAGCTCGAGGAAAATTCTTAAGTTCATTATGGCCTGATAGTCACCATGAAAGATCACTGCATTGGCTGTGCTTTCCATGGTGATATTTATAATCCCACATGCCTCCTCTGCCATTTCATGGAGTTGATTAGAAAATCCTATATCTGGTATGGTTTTGACGAAGTCAAAGCAAACGCCATTGTTGGAAAACATGGAAAGCAGATTCTGTACAAAAATCTTTGAACTGTGCACATCGAGGTAAAGCACTCCAATCCAGATCCATCTGAAGTGCAGCAATAACTGGAGGATCCCCCTATGCTGCTGGGCCCCATTTGGGAACATCCAGTGGAAGAAAGCATCTTGGGGCTTGCTATTTGTATCTGGAGCAGGAGCATATGCGATCTAAAAAGAATAAAGCAAAACAGCAGTGGGTATGAAGTAAAGTTGTATTTAGGAATACTGAAAGCTGCCTTACACTGAATCAGACCAAGCCTCAGCTATCAGGCCCTTCCTGGCTGCCCTGCCCACCACCTTAGGGTCATTGATGCAGGACCATCTGCACTCCTTCTAACCCCCATGGGTTATTTAGGAGAGAGGCACTTTCTTTTGCAGAAACGTCTGGGTTTTCACCTTCTACAGGCCACTAAAGAGAGAATTTGGAAAGGGGCGTATGTCGATGCCTTCTCCCTGCTCTATAGGGAGTCTGTTAAGCATGGCAAGGAGAAAGTTCAGGAGGTTGACACTGGCAAGCCTAAAGGGAAGAAGGTGGGGAGATATTGGGTAAATTGGCTACTTGACTATTTATGTTGGGGTGATTCTGCAGAAGGAACCCCTAATCCTAACATTTAAGTTAAAGCAAAGCCGCTATGATAAATGGATCTACATTAGTCATATCCATTAACTACAGTGGGTCTGCACTGAGTAAACTACAATTGTATTTTGTATTTTGCTGCATTTTGTATATTGTCATTTTGGTGTCCAGCAAAATGAAGATTGTTCATCATGCTGTTCAGATATGGTCTCTCATTTCATATGTATATGTGAAGGAAATCACACTCAAATTGAGATGCCTCACTCAGAATTTGACCTTTAAGCAGCATGCATAGTGGTTTTCTTAATTTCAGTCATATCACATTCCACTTCCCAACTCAAAACCTGCATCTTAAAAATAGTTTCCATAAACACAATTTACCTGTGGAATCTTGTAGATGCCCAGTATCATGGCGGTCTGTCCAATGATGTTGGAACTAGGACCTCCAATAAGCATTACCAGATTGTTCTGGTTATCACATTTGTAGTTAGGGATGAATTTGTCATGTGTGGAAAGAACTTTCAATGAGGCCTCGTATGTGAATTTTGTATTAAACAGATTATTATAGACATCAAAACCCAGAGTGATGTTGGGTAAGATTTGGGGGTTTCCATTAATCTCCTTCACTGCAAATACTAAGGCTAAGATGTGCTGGTAGTTTTGTGTCACTATCCTGCAATGTGAATCATGTGAAATATTAGAATGCAGCAGTTTCAGAGACCAATACTTATTATTTTTTGGTTCAAGATGTGTTTCCTAAGTATGTTACGTTAAGGCAAATTGTACCTCCAGTTTTTGTGATGGAACCTTGACCCACAGAGCTGGACATTTGACTTCTAGAAATATTAGCTCAATGACATAGCTTGTTTAGAAGTCAATAGCACATGGGCACACATGCTCAATGTTCAAAACAACTCATACTCACTGACTCAATTGTGTTAATAGCATAGATAGGTTCCCTCCATGTGACATATAAGACTGTTTTGGTGCACATAAAGCTGATTTTTCAAAGAAAGAAAAAGAGGAAATTCTTGTTTTTAGATGTTGCACAAAGTTCATGGTCAATTCATTCTGCAGACATGGATGCATAGATATCCTGTTGTTTGGGAAGGCAATTGAATATCCATAGTCAGCCATTACAACCTAAATGTAATTTTGTTTACTCCTTATGGGAGTAGTCCTCCATCCCATAGAAAACTTGCAATATGACATTTTATTTGTGAAGCAAAGGCAATCTAGCAAAACCACCTTCAGAGATAAAGTGCTTGGCTGTGGATAATCTATTGCCTACTTGTGTGTAGATTCTGGGTAGGAGTGTTATTTTATGGTTTTGGAGTAAATGGTGAATTGCCTGTTTCTTTAGTTCCACAATACATATATCAACTATTACTGAACATGCACATTTACAAGTGTCACATTTGTGAGGAGTCAGTCCGGCAGGAGTTATGCTTTGGAACTCCCTTATTTACATTAAGCAGGCCACCTCAATATGCAGGCAGAGGGCCTTTTTAGTAGTCACGCCTGCCCTGTGGAACACCCTCCCAGCAAATGTCAAGAAGATAAAACAGCTACATGATTTCTAACAGACTTCTGAAGGTAGCCCTGCTCAATAAAGTTTTTAGTGTGTGATGTTGTGCCATGTTTTTATTATTTTGTGTTGTGAGCCACCCAGAGTGACTGGGCAACTCAGACAGATCGGTGGCATATGATGTTGTTGTTGTTGTTGATGATGATGATGATTTTTGCTAGAAAGCATTTTTTCTTTTTTAAAAATAACCTATATAGACATCATAAGTTATTTATATATAATGTGCTGATTTTTAAAAAATATATATAATTACCTTATACTATTTTCAATATACCATTTAGATTTCTTAAAACACACACACACACACGATTTATATATATATTTGTAACTAAACCCTACCCAAAAATACTCGGACAGAAGTATGGTATGGTTAACATACTCAGCTCCTTACATAAAGTCATCAATCAACTCCTGAGAGGGATGTCTTCTGAATGTTATAAGGTCGTAAATGATGAAGATCTGAGACATTATAACACCAATGGTGAACTCCCCTGACTGATAATACCTGTGAAGAATAGGAGCAGGTTTACCGATCACACATTTGGCTGTAGGAATGCTGCTCACTGTCTGAAGCAGCAGCAGTAATTGCAGCACCATTAAAGCCAACATTTTGCACACCAACATTCCTTCTTGAAATTATCAACTGTTCACACATTGTCCTTCAATTGTCCTGGAGTATAACACATCTCAACTTGCATGACCACACATTTAGTGTATCATTTCATGATCTGAAATCAGGATTTAGCTTTAGTGACCAGAATAATGGAATCCCAATTTTACCAAGTCTCAGCTCTGAATTAGTCCTTCATTCATGGTTTATAGTTGTGCTTTTGGCTACCAGGAATCCTTCGGGACCTGATGAAGAAGTTGAACGAACAATGGTGAATTTGGAATAATTGCAGGGGAGAAAATTGCATGCTCAGAGTTAGGGGTTGTGTGGAACATTGCAGAAGAAAACATGTTTATTACACATGTTCAGAAAGTTTCAATGTTTATCTGCAGCAGGTCAACAACAGACACAAAAGGCTTGCAATGACCCATAGCAAGTCCCAGATAATGGAGGAAATGGAACACAAAGGAATGGGCAGTTGGGATGGTCTTTATTTGTCAAAGTGGCATAATGTTTTGCAAAAGGTACAAACTAAAGCAGTGCTTAGTTTTTCAGCAGTGGAATACTTCCCCAATAAATTGTGCAGCTCAATATTGATAGAGTGGTTAAGATTATAGTGGAACCCAGGTATACAAAATTGTCTACCACCTCAAGTGTGTGATCACTAATGCTGAGGCATGGAGTGCTGGTGACCCAGGATGTTGGTCTTCACCAGGCTGCTGGTAACACTGAACTCCATGCAGGCTTCCATGAAATGGTTGATGTGTGTCCATAGAGCTTCCTCAGAGTGTGAGGTCAAGGCTCCATTATCTTCAAAAAACATCTCTCAGATAAGGACCCACCACACTTTTGCCTTGGTCTGGAGTCATGCCAGGTTGACTAGAACCCAAGCACTCCTTGAGTTGATGTACACACTAGCCTGTGAGCGCAATCGGGAGAAGAATATGCCAAACAGAGTTGGAATGAGAACACAGCCCTGTTTCACCTCACTCTTTATATGGCACCCCTTCAAGGTTGAGCCATCATACTGGACAGTTCGGCACATTTATCTCTTTTAGAGCAAATACAAAGGCCAGGATGTAGTAGTGCTGAGTTTGTCATGAGACAAAGGTTCTTGAGAACAGAAGCAGGCAAGCCCTAGGCAGTGCGGCCCACAAGGCCTACACAAATCTTTCAAGCCTAGCTGCTAGCAGTAAAATGTTGTGTCACTGTGACTTGTGACTCATCTTGGGTTCCCTATAAATGTAACCAGCCATCTCTGTGGGCCTCGGTGTAGAGTGTGTGTGTCTCAGCCAGTATGTTGTGTTGTTGCAGACAAGAGCAGCTCCAGGACTACAGTTAATCAGTAACTAAGATCTGTGCCTCTGTGAAGACTAAGAAAGCTGTTATGAGCACTCTGTGTATGCTCTTTAACCATGTTGTTTCTGAACAAGTTTATTTTCTTCAGTAACCTTTTATTCTGTTTATGAAGAAGACTCTGTGTTGATTAATTCACCACTGCGCGACAGAGTTACTACTCAAAAATGAGAGAAATTGCTACCGTATAATGAATGTAGAATGAAGAAGAGAGTAATTGCTGCATTACAATGTTTTTTGTATAGATTTCAAATCAATTACTAAAGATTTTGAAGAAATCATGTTTATCTGAATACAGAGGAATCAGCTTGGGTTGTTTTGTGACTGAGCAATTGAAAAAGCTACCAATCTGGCAATGGGCATGCCCCTATGACAGTCATTTTGTGACAGCATCCTAAAAAAATCAAATAAAAAAATCATGCTGTTCCAAATAAATACATCAGTCCCAAAAGATAATTAATAGCAGAAAATTTGAAAACAGACCAGCAAGTCCTCTTGCAAACAATAAGACTTGCAGCTAAATTAACCTGGACCAGAATTATAAACTTGATCATTAGTGAGTTCTTTATTAAAAATTTCTTCTTGCAAGCTGATCTCTATTGTTCAAGTCAGGCCTTAGCAAAATGACATAGCATTTAGGGGAAAAGATGCATCCCAGTAAACCAGCACTGGAGGCTAAAATGGAAAAGATCTCCACAGCTACCATATATTTGCCCTTAGTACTCAGGTAGGTAGGAACAAAAGACAACCACACACTGCAAAAAACCAACATGCTGAAGGTGATGAATTTGGCTTCATTAAAACTGTCTGGTAACTTCCTAGATAGGAAAGCTACAGTGAAACTAATAACAGCCAGGAAACACATAAACCCCAAGACACAGTAGAACAGGACACTGGACCTTTCATTGCATTGTAGTACAATTTCTTCAGTCATTGAGTACACATCAAAATCTGGGAAAGGGGGAGAGGTTGCTAGCCAAACAGTACAAATAGTACTTTGAATAAACGAGCAGGAAAGAACAATGAAGGCTGACAGTCTTTCCCCGACCCATTTCCTCATGATCGACCCTGGCTTTGTTGCCATAAAAGCGAGAACCACAATGGTGGTTTTGGCCAAAACACAAGAAACAGCCATTGAGAAAATGATGCCAAAAGCAGTTTGTTGAAGAAGACACTTCATTTTCTCAGGTCGACCAATAAATAGCAAAGTGCAAAGGAAGCAGAGCAGGAGGGAGACAAGAAGAGTATAGGTGAGGTCCCGGTTGTTGGCTTTGACAATGGGTGTGTCCCGGTGCTTAAGGAAGATCCCAAACACTAGAGCTGTGATGAAAGAAAAGAATACTGCAAATATAGCTAAAGTGATCCCCAAAGGTTCCTCATAAGACAGGAAGCTTATACGTTTTGGAATGCATGCATCCTTGTTGCGATTTGGAAACTGAGCTTCTGGACATTGAAAACAGTCATCCATATCTGTAAAAGTAAAACATGGTTCTCTGTACATATAAAACCCCTGGTAGATATAACACATTGTGTTCAGCTAAGTCCTACTCAGAGAAGACCTATTAAAAGTAATGAGCCTGAAGTAGTCATGTCTTCAACTGGTATACTCTGAGTAGGACTATTATTGAATGCTTCCCAGTACAGTTACATTTTCTGAATGGGAGCTGCAAGTCAGTATCTAAAAAAGACAATTGGACCCTTTTAATGTCATCCTGTTTGGAAGATATCATTGCCAGGGATGATATTAGTCCCAACCTAAACAACCTAACATTTCAGTTTTCAAATGCCATAAACCCAGAAGTAAATGCTTCAGTTTTTGAACATGCATTGGAAGTTGAACATGCCATGCAGCTTCTGTATTGAGTTTTATATATTGAGGCTTCCATATTGAGTTTTCATTTTCGAATGTTTCAGAACTCAAACGGTCTTCCAGAATGGATTACATTTAAAAACCGAGGTACCACTGTATTGTGTTTTCTGAACATCTCCCTTAGCTAGAGAAACTGTTTCTCAACTCTCACCTTAACAGAAAAAATAACTATCTTTCTTTATCTTTCTGAAATCTGCCCAAAGACTTGCTCCGACCATAACGCCATAAAGATGGAAATGAACATAACAACAGCTGGTTCCTTCAGATGGAGGATGAATGACTCCCTATTTAGAGACGAAGAGGTGTACAGAAAGGCCCAGAAAACTATCAAGGACTATTTTGAGATAAATCTGAAAACAGAGGTGGAGAAAAGAACAATTTGGGACGCAAGTAAAGCCGTCATGAGAGGATTCTTGATACAGCAGAATACCTTAAAAAAGAAAAGACAGAATGAAAAGAAAGATAAGATTTTGGAAAAAATAAAAGAAGGTGAAAAGAAATTGAGATCAAAGCCAAAGTCTCATGAAATCTTAAGAGAAATAAAGTTCTACCAGAGACAGTATATGGAATTGATGAATCAGGAGATAGAATGGAAAATAAAGCAAATGAGACAAAAGACATTTGAATTGGCAGATAAATGTGGGAAACTTCTGGCATGGCAACTGAAGAAGAGACAAAAGTTGAATACGGTTACAAGCTTAGAGGTTGAAGGAAAGAACATTTTTAGGCCAAATGAGATTAGAAACTGCTTTCAGAGTTATTTCAGGAAACTTTATGCACAAGGGCCGGTGCAGGAAAAAGAGATGGAAGAATTTCTTAAAAAATATGGATTACAAAAAATATCTGACCAAAGTAAAGTGATTTTAAACCAGAAAATAACTGAGCAAGAAATAGAGGGAGCCATTCAAAACATGAAACTGGGAAAATCTCCAGGACCAGATGGCTTGACTTCCAGATACTACAAAGCTTTGAAAGATTGGCTGATTCAACCGTTTAAGGAAGTCTGCAATGAAATTTTAGAGGGGAAGAAGGCACCTGAATCGTGGAAAGAAGCATATATTACACTTATACCAAAATCTGAGACTGAAAAGAACCAGATTAAGAACTACCGCCCTATATCATTGCTCAATGTGGATTACAAAATTTTTGCAGACATTTTAGCAAAAAGACTGAAGAGGGTTTTGGTGGGTGAGATTCATAAAGACCAGGCTGGCTTTCTCCCGGGAAGACATTTATCTGATAATGTTAGAAATATAATAGACATTATGGAGTTACTTGAGAACAATATTAACACTAAGGCAGTATTAATATTTGTGGACGCTGAGAAAGCCTTTGACAATATTTCTTGGAGTTTTATGAAAAAGAATCTCAAAGGAATGGGGGTAGGCCAAGGTTTTGAGAATGGTATAGGTGCAATCTATTCTGAACAAAAAGCAAAACTAATTGTAAATAACGTGGTTACTGAGGAAATTGCTATTGAAAAAGGGACACGACAGGGGTGCCCAATATCCCCACTACTTTTTATAACTGTTCTGGAGGTTTTATTAAATATGATTAGAGGGGACCAGCTGGTAAAAGGGATTCAGGTCAGAGCTAAACAATACAAGTTGAAAGCGTTTGCAGATGATTTAGTTTTAACTTTGCAAGAGCCAGACACTAGTACGAAAAAAGTTTTGGAGATAATACAAGCTTTTGGTCGAGTGGCAGGATTTAAGTTAAATAAACAAAAAACAAAGGTACTGGGAAAGAACTTAACAGTGGAGGAAAGAGAGAAGTTTCAGAGTGAAACTGGATTAATGGTAGCAAATAAGGTGAAATATCTAGGGGTTAATTTAACAACTAAGAATGTGAACTTATTTAAAGATAACTATGAGAAATGTTGGACAGAAATTAAGAAAGATTTGGAAATATGGTCAAATTTGAGACTTTCCTTGTTAGGCCAAATTGCTGTTATTAAGATGAATGTTTTGCCAAGAATGTTGTTTTTGTTTCAAGCATTGCAGATTGTGGACAGAATGGATTGTTTCAAGAAGTGGCAGAAAGATATATCGAGATTTGTCTGGCAGGGCAAAAAGCCCAGAATAAAATTTAAGATATTAACTGATGCAAAAGAAAGAGGGGGGTTTGCCCTGCCGGACTTAAAACTGTACTATGAAGCAGCAGCTTTTTGCTGGCTGAAAGATTGGCTACTTCTTGAGAACACAGATATTTTGGACTTAGAAGGGTTCAATAATAGGTTTGGTTGGCACGCATATATATGGTATGACAAGGTAAAAACACACAAAGGTTTCAAAAACCATATTGTTAGGAAAGCATTATACAATGTTTGGATTCGTTATAAAGATCTGCTGGAAAATAAAACCCCTAGGTGGCTGTCACCAATGGAGGCTAAGGAAGTCAAAAAACTTAATATGGAATCTAAATGGCCAAAATATTGGGAAATCATAGAACAAGAAGGAGGAAATGTGAAATTACAGAGTTATGAGAAACTGAAGTCTAAAGTAAGAGATTGGCTTCATTATTATCAGATAACTGAAGTATTTAAACAGGACAGGAAAATTGGCTTTCAGGTGGAAAAGTCAAAGTTAGAAACAGAATTGTTAGAACCCAATACTAAGAATTTGTCTAGAATGTACAATTTGCTGCTGAAATGGAATACACAGGATGAAACGGTTAAATCAGCCATGATTAAATGGGCACAGGACATTGGTCATGACATTATGTTTGCTGACTGGGAACAGTTATGGACCACCGGTATAAAATTTACGGCATGTAATGCCTTAAGAGAGAATATTATGAAAATGATTTATAGGTGGTACATGACCCCAGTCAAGCTTGCAAAAATCTATCATTTGCCCAATAATAAATGTTGGAAATGTAATGAAACTGAAGGTACTTTCTATCACCTTTGGTGGACGTGCCCAAGGATTAAGGCCTTCTGGGAAACGATATATAATGAAATTAAGAAGGTGCTTAAGTGTACCTTTCATAAAAAACCAGAGGCTTTTCTCCTGGGCATAGTTGGCCAATTGGTGTCAAAGAAAGATAGGACGTTCTTTATGTATGCTACAACAGCAGCAAGAGTTCTACTAGCAAAGTATTGGAAGACACAAGAACTACCCACACTGGAAGAGTGGCAGACGAAGGTGATTGATTACATGGGACTAGCAGAGATGACGAGCAGAATCCGTGACCAAGGGAAAGAGACGGTGGAAGAAGACTGGAAGAAATTTAAATTGTATCTTAAAAATTCCTGTAAAATTATTGAGTGTTAAAATGTCATGGGTAAAACATAGCAGATTTGCAGCGATAAATGAATAGTCAAGAGGAAAGAAAAGGGTTAAAGAAAGCAATTAATAAGTAATTCAGACCAGGGGTTGCTGATAAAATTTAAAACAGGGATGCAGAAAAGGGAGGCATGGGGAAGTCACTGAAATTGGGTATACGAAAAAATTCATGAAATTATACATGTTTATATGTTTGTTTGTGAGTGTTTGTTGTTTGTATTGTCTTATATTACATGTTGAAAAACCAATAAAAATTTTATTAAAAAAAACCAGAAAAAATAACTATCATCAAATATGTTACAAGTTAAACTGATTTTAATGACTGTGTTTCAATATAAATATGTGTCTCGTGTCTTCATTTCAGCCATAGGGTGGCAGAAAGCATTGTACATGACATTTATTACCCTTCTGGTTGGAGATCTTTGCTTCTGAACATGGAAGGCAATCATAGCAGCAAAATGGTTCCCCTTCCTTCTTGGCTCTCCTATAACCAGGTCGGCAATTGTCATTACACAGTGAATGGGGAAGTGCCTGTCCATAAATGAAAGAGGACAATATACTACAATTCAGAAAAATTAACTTTTATTAGTTAGTAGCTGACAGTTCAATCAACAATTAAGGAATATGAAGTTAAGAAACTGGCCAATGCCATAGTGGAATCATGATAGCATTTACAGAGGTCATTTTTTACGCAGTCACTGATCACAGTTAACATTGTGATCACATTTGATAACATTGTAGAACACTCCTTCAGACTGAGTCACTTCCGTAGTCCAACAATGTGCCAGCTTTTAAACACTGAGAAAATGATTGGACACACCCAAAATATTCTTGGATCCTACCTGATTAAACCTTGTGGGCCACATGATGATATCCTCTTGGATAGAGAACACATTTTCTGGAGGACCCAGAGAATAAGCATCCATCTTTCCAACTTTGACTCTCTGAAAGGACTGGTTTGGGAATACAATCCAATTCATAATATCAAAGCCGGCTACAATTTCACCATTTTGATCAAATGTAACCTTTTCACCTGCACTGTTGTTAAATGAGACACTTCTTAGAAAGTGTTGTAGCTAGATTGAGGGGAGGAACAAAGCAATTCATAAATATACACAAATGGATTCAACATGGCATCTTTCACACTGGAGGGCTGCGGTTCCATTTAAAAGCTGAATGCAGGTTAAATATATTAGCAGTAGTATTTGAAGCAGCAACAATAACACATATAAAATACTATTATAATTAAAGCTGGTGTGAAGTACAACTCCATCATATCTATCCATTCACCATGCTCACTAGGACTGAACATCACATGGACAAAACATCATGAAGGCACAACATTGGCTGTTCCTGACTTAAATCTTGGGGGGTAAAAAGCTCTAGGAGAAAGCATTTTCTAAACAGTTATAATGCATTCTCATTTATAATACCATTCCAGATATTACCTTATGCTGTTGTTGATTCAGAAACGTGTGCCTCTCCCTACTGGCCAATGTCATTTGTTTAAACTGGAATGACTGCATAGCATGCAGTGCATGAGCTATCGCATAGACTGCATTGTAAATGCTGTAACTGTGGCCAGTCATGCTCATTTGAAAAACAGATGTAGGAAGTGTGTCCAGATTCTCTGCCCCTGTGCAGATTTTCCTTTCCATCTCATCCACCACAAACTTGTGGAATGAACAGTTAAATGCCTCTTCCCAGAAGTCCTCAATGAAGCCATCTTCCTTTTCTGAAGGACTCTTCCTCTGAAGAAAGGTATGGAACCCCAACACCTCCTTTGAATGAGTAGTGAAGGATAGAGCGCCATGGATGAACTGTAGGCTCCAATTTCTTTGTAAGCGAAGCGATGTGAACTCCATCTGGGCTGTCATCACCCAAACTTTCGCTGCAGCTTGTATCGGTATTTCTTCAAATTCTGCAGCCTGAGGTATAATTCTCAATGTTATCATGTCCTGAATTTCTCCATGTATCACCACAACATTGGCAGTGCTTCGCATTGCAACAATGAATGATTCAAAGCCCTCCCTCACTGCATCCTCAAATTCATTTGAAAATTTAAGTTTGGGGAATCTTTCTATGAAGTCAAAGCATATCCCTCTTTCAGAAAAAATGGGAAGCACTTTTTCAACAAATTTCTCTGTATTCTCCTCATCCTGAGAAACCACTCCAATCCACATCCACCTGAAGTGCAGCAGTAAGTGGAGAATACCCATGAAATGATGTGTCCCATTTGGGAACATCCGGTGGAAGAAAAAAGCTTGAGTTTTCTCATTCATTACTGGAGCAGAGCCATATATGAACTAAGGGAAAAACGGGAGGGGTAGGAGGAAAGAGATAGTTCTCAAATAATCATTTAAGATTAAGAACCGAAGATATCACCAATCCAAGCAGCTCCTCAAACCAGATGGCAATCGGGGATAGTTATTGGGGTATCCTACACCTAACATGCTCAGTGAAGGCCATTATCTGAACCCCTTATCTGTGCACACTAAAAACCAGCTAAACCAAATGGACTGCAAGCCATAAGTCAAAACAGTGTGAAGTAGGTGAAAAAGGGAGAACTCAAAAGCCAACTAAAATTCCTGTTCAGCCCTGAATTGGCAAATGGCTAATCCCACACTACTCAATGGTGAGAGGGTGAGATGCTATTAAAAAGCAGAAGCAGGACTTGGGTGAGGGGCAGCCTATTGTAGGCAACCTCCTACTTTAAGCCTATTTACCACAACAGGCTGTATGATGGTGAGAAAATGCTCCTCTCCTCAGGAGAAGGCAATACAGGAGTTCCTCTTTCATAGGGGTGAGTAAACCTACCTGCAACTAAAGGTTGGGAGTGACAAAAATCAGGGGTCAGCAAACATTTCATCAGGGGGCCATTCCACTGTCCCGCAGACCTTGTGGCAGGCTGGATTATATTTTGGAGGGGGAAAATAGAACAAATTCCTATGCCCCACAAATAACCCAGAGATGCATTTTAAATAAAAGGGCACATTCCACTCATGTAAAAACATGCTGATTCCCGGACCGTCCATGGGCCGGATTTAGAAGGGCTGGATCCGGCCCCCGGGCCTTAGTCTGCCTACCCATGGAAAATATGCATACCACCATATGCGCCCTGCAATGTCCCTTCAAAATGTCTCATGAATCTTAAGGATTCTTTCCCTAGAGTTTGCCCTTACTTGAGGCATCTTGTACATACAGAGGATGGTTGCCATGTGGAGACAGACATTTGAGTTTGGTCCCCCAATAACTGCGACTGGAGTGTTCTCAGCATCACACTTGTAGTTGGGGATGAATCTGCCTCTCCTGGAGAGAAGTTCCATTGATGCCAGATAGGTCCATGTTTCACTGAACTGGGTATTATAGACATGGAAGCCCAAGGTGACATTGGGTAAGATCTGCCCATTTTCATTTATCTATTTTACAGCAAATGCCAAGGCCAGGATGTGCTGGTAGGTCTGAGGTAGAACACTGCAAGAAGGGTTACATGGTGCAAAATATTCATGATATTCAGATTAGGATGTTTATTATGTATATAGATATATAAAAGATAAGGTATAACACTAAAATGGCTTGTATTTATGCTTGCAGTCCACAAAGTATAAAGAAATATTAACTTCTCCACAATAGCAGAAAATGGTAATAATGTACTTAGTAATGCTAACCATTTATCATTCTTAGAAGTATTTACATTTATCATTCTCTTTATACAATAAAAAGTCTCAAAGTGACTTGACAAGGTAAAATGCAACACATAAAAGCAATTTAAAGCCATAGAAAATTAACTGTACAAAAGACATAAAATGCTCATCCAGCAACATATTAATAAGGGCAAGGCCTACTGACCCCACTAAAATATGAGCACAAGAATAGGAGGCAGCATTAATGATTGCAAAGGTCTATGTAAATGAAAGGGGACGCGGGTGGCGCTGTGGGTTAAAGCCTCAGTGCCTAGGACTT